>NC_136410.1:106335733-107012399 GCF_051521515.1 Lactuca serriola
ACATAGATACGCTTACATGAGTACGTTTACATAGATACGCTTACATGAATACGTTTCCATAGATACGCTTACATAGATACGTTTACATTGATACGCTTATGTGACAATCAGAAAATTTCTAACTTGCATTCTTCATTTCTTATCAATAATAGACTCGTTTTGCTATCTTGTAGTACCATTTAGGGTCTATTGGAGCATTCTAAACGTGTTATAATCAAGGTTGGAGTGTGGAAATAGGTTAACTCAAAGTGTAAGAATCAAAAAGAGGCCAAACACTCCAACACATGGAGTGTGCGGCCACACACTTGAGTGTGCGGCCACACATATGTGTTTGCGGCCTCACACCCTTCCCAACCGCACACTCCACCTATATATACCACACTTAGTCATTTTTGAACACTTCCTTCACTTCTTCAAGCATAGAACACGAAATCCTCTCAAGTATCATCCATTCTCCTTGAAGATCTTCATAAAAGGTACCAAGAACACCAAGAACACCATCTGGCCGCACACATGGAAGCACACACCATCTGGCAGCACACATGGCCGCACACAAGTGCTGGCAGCACACTAGGCCGCACACCTGGCCGCACACACACATATAGTGTGTATTTTGGCCATACACTCCTTTGTAAAGCCTTATACCCCTTCATACAATCATATATGGTTGTAACACTTCAATATAAGTGTTTACTAGTCCCTAAGGTGGTCCCAATTCATTTATTAGTTGTTCATAACACTAATTATACTCATATGTGTGCAAATATATGCTAAATATGATTCGCGTGTGTACTCAAGTCACCACTTGACACTTAGCAATTCATCCAACATTGTCATCAGAACCACTCACTACAGGTGAGTTCATACCCCTTAATCAATGTTTTAAATTGTTTTTAAATATTTTATGGGGGGATACAAGTAAAATTATGCTAATTATTATATCAATCACATGTGATTAATAAGCAGCATTCAAATGATTGGCTACTCATTAGCCGTTTTACTAAACAGTTTCCTTCAAATGTCTTTCATAAACACTTTATGTGTTTAAAACTCCTTAATTCTATGTACATTATACTCTGTATATTACTTTTCAAACTTATTTTTAATTGTGTTTCAAACAAATGTTTCTTTATATTAAACCGTTTTATCAAACCCATGCCTTCGAAACCGTTTTATAGATTGACATCAAGTCGATCTTTTCTTAGAAAATATTTATGTTCAAATGTTTTACAAATCTTATTTTATGCTTTTATATTATAAATTGCATGCCTCTATATGTATAGTTATATAAGAAATGTTTAAAAGACTTAGGAAGGCTATCCACCCTATTTCTTTTTCGCGCTTGAGATGTGGTCTGGTGGGATATCGGTTACTCGTCCGAAGGTCGTTTAAATACTAGTTATATATCAAGTGTACATATATAGTCATAAAAGGTCCTTCCAGTTCATCCAATGCCCTTGAGTAGCAAGGGTATACATCCATGTCCATACGTACCAGTTAGATTACTAGTAAACTACCATATGGGTAGTTTAGGAAGATACTAGAACTATTACTAGAACACAATATCATACTATGAGTCAGTTCATTCATGAGTCAACACTTACTACTAGGAGAACATATACAACTATACTAGAGAAGAACATATACAACTATACTAGAGAAGAACATATACAACTATACTAGAGAAGAACATATTCAAATATACTAGGAAGAACATATACAATGATACTAGAACGAGTACATTACTATACTTGCTAGGTAGAGAGTACGTACATTACAGCTAGAACAGTTCATTACATTACATATACATGAATACGTTAATAATTGTGATCCACTGTATCGGAGCATGCCTTAAATGTCATGGCCCGAGTTGTTGCCAGAATTCTCTTGGAGGGAGAGCGTGAGTTTGCGTATAGATCTATACTGGATTGACTATCCTACACCTTGCTGCTAGCTACAGGCGGACCTGCAGGTCTGCGGGTGCCAAACGTCATACCTTTTTACGACCTACATTTGTCGTTGTTACTCAGTCGATAGTATGGTACAATTAATCACATGATGCCTTAATATAAATCCGGTTTAAGGTAGTTAGTACAGCAGTAGTTCCTATAATACAACACTACAGTACTACATTTATTTTTCCCTTTTCTTATATTTAGTGATCATTTCAATTAAACATTTAATGTAAAAACTATATTTTTATAATGATAGTTACACTTGGGAAAATTACACACTTTTACAAGAAACGAACATTTAGAACAGTTAGGTCTTGGTAGAAGACTACATTGAGAACAGTTAGGTCTTGGTAGAAGACACGCTTTATATAATAGTAGGAATCATAGGGATTTCTAGGGTTTTTCAAACGTTTACAGTTGTCTTACAAACATTTTTACATTTACAATTCATATACATTTTCCATACTTACCGTTCATAAACTTACAAATTCTTACATACAAATTAAGACACTAAAATACTTATGATCTCACCAGCTTCAAAGTTGATACTCGCTTTCAAAATTACTTGTATCCTCAGGTCATCATAGACAGGTACCGATGCAAGGATTAGGGAAGATGGAGCTCGTTGAAGACTCATCTTTCAATTTGATTTATGCTTTAGTGTTTATCAAAATTTGACAGAACACACTTTTATAATAATTATATTATTAATGCAATGGATGATGTTGTTGCTTGTTTACTACTTTACATTGTTGTGATACTGTACATGACGTCCTCCGCCCCAGAACGTTTCCGCCGTTCTTGGTTTTGGGGTGTGACAGTTTACAGAGATACGCTTACATGAACACGTCTACATTAATACGTTTAATAGATATTGTTACATAGGATCTGTTACAAATGTTTCGGGACTTACCATTCCACACCCGTAGCTGTTAGCTACAGTAGGGAAAAGGAGCATCGACGGGTGTCCACGGTTGTACTGTTCGGTGAGTTTCCACTCCGTGAATATCCTAATGCAAAAGGATACATCTTTAGTTATTATATTATTCTCCTTCCTTTACTTTGTGACACATTCCCATGAACGACGAGGTAGGATATATTTGATATAGATAAACTATTTTTCCTTATTACCTTTATATTGTGACTCATACACATAATCGACGAGGTAGACTATAACTTTTATAATAATAGTTAAACAGGGAAAAACCGTCATATGTACAGTGATGCTTTCTTACAACACGGTCGGGTCTTGGTAGAAGACTACTTTCAAAACAGTCGAGTCTTGGTAGAAGACTACTTTCAAAACAGTCGATTCTTGGTAGAAGACTACTTTTATACTAGTAGGAAATATAGGATTTTCTAGGGTTTTCAAATGTTTACAATTACTTACAAACATTTTCCAACTTTTCTCCAAATGTTTACAAGTCTTTACTTTACAGTTTTTACAAATCAAAGACACATTAATACTTATGAATTCACCAACTTTGTTACTGATACTCGCTTTCAAAATAACTTGTATTCTCAGGTCACAAATAGACAGGTACGACGACCAGGTTTTGTGAAGACGGAGCAGTCAAGACTCCTCTTTTATTTTGATTATTCATTATGTTGTCTTATACTATGAAAGAACGCACTTGTAATTAAAATTATACTATTAATGCATTAGATGATGTTGTTGCTTGTTTACTACTTTACATTGTTGTGATACACTACATGACGTCCTCCGCCCCATAACGTTTCCGCCGTTCTCGGTTTTGGGGTGTGACAGATTGGTATCAGAGCATTGTTTATAGTGAATGGAGTGTATCAACCCATAAAAGGTATACAAACTATAAACACAATGGGATTAAAATACTTTGACCAAGAGTTTATACTTTTAAATAATAAAATATTTAACTAAGTATACGTGCCTGCATTCATACTAAAATCCGTGTCACAATGACAAGAACAAAAGTATTACGATTGTTGAATATCACAGGTAAGCTCGGGGATGTATGGTCAGTCTTGGGAGTGGCATAGCCAGATCAACTATGCTGGTCTGAGGAGTGATTAGCACATGCCCAAGAATGGTTGTGATGTGTCAACAAGTCTAAAAACTTACCAACACTACCACAATAAGAACATTATAATAGAACATAAGTCTAAAATACTATAGGAGTATTTCGTGTTACTATAATTACTTACTTGATAACTAAAAAGATCTTCATTACTAGGTCAATAGTTGCTAAGTGGATGCACTAAGGTTATATGTAACTAGGATGTCATAGACTTAGAATCTGTGAAATTTTGCTTTACCTTTGTTCCTTGTGAATTTGGAGTTAAGATCACTTATTCGAAGGCCTATCCTGTTTTGATTACATATAACTGGTATGCAATTTACAAATAGTGAGGTAACTAATGAAGATCGTTTAATAATTATCTAGTTAGTTCGTCTAATAACTATTTCCTTACCCCAATTCTCGCATAGATAACACGGCTGGACTCCATCCCTACGGCAACCCGTACCTTCCGAACGAAGGCAATGCTGGATGGTTTGGAGAAGAACCCAAGAATGATCATCTAATCCCTTTGAATGATCACCATGCTGAAGACCTTTCAGAAGATGATAACTCCGAACCCGAGGTTGAGAACCTACCCCCGGTAGCTCCATTTCTAAATCCTAACCCTCTTCCCGCTTTGCATGGCCCTACACCTCCTTGGGTAGAATGCCTGGAAACATGGAGCGAAGAGCAAGATCAACCTATTTCGTTTAATGGAGACCGAAGCTTCTACAACTTAAACGAAGGGAGCTCAGCAGACAGAGTTCTACCAATCCTGATCCGTAGAGTTGCCCGAAACGAAATTCAGGGTAGGAGGGCTCTCCAATGTATCGAAGAGGTTAATGCCAATGCAAGAATGCATACCATTCGCACCAATCGCCTTGATCACAAAAGTGAGAGATCTGAGAGAAACCATAAGACCCTGCTGCAAGCACTAGCTGAAACCCAAGCCGAAGTTATAGAGCTCCAAGTACGCCATAGGGTGTACGAAAGATACCTGCTTGATATGGAATGTCAACTAGCCGAACTAAGGGTTCACCATAGGGGTGATCGTCGCCAGTAGGAGATACGTTACTTCCTTCTTTGTTTTAAAGAACTGTGTTCCTGTCTATGTTCTGTGTAGTACTTTCTATGTGACTACCTTGTACTGTAAGCACTTTTAGTTAAGTCTTTATGTTGTCAAAGACTTTTCTACTCTGAATATGATGTAAGACCTACAACAAGGTCAATTTCCCCAAACCTATTACATCTTAAACATCAATGATATCGACAGTCGGCTAACTTTCGTGTCAATCTTTGTTTAAATGCGTTCATCATGCTTTCATTGGAGTCTATCTGAAACCCCATCTAGTCAAGTTATTGGACTATGGTAATTTAACTCCGGAATCATTTCCAAGTCTCTTTCAAAGGTTGGATCATGTTATCCACAAACCAATAATACCCTGGTTTGGACGATAAATGTTTTGAGACCATTCTATTAATTTACTTCTAATCTGTACTAGGACTGCATCATAGGGATGTAGGTCAAACCTTCAAGAACATACTTCTACTCTTTACATGAACAATCGAACTACGTCTAGGTTCAACCATACTCGCTCACAAATTCATTTTCTTTCCGTGTAACAGAATCATGTCGCCGAAGAAAAATGATCAACTCATCAACCAAACACCAACTCTTCAGATTGATGCAACTACCTTTCAAGTTGCAGTCTTGGTTGCCGTGTCAGCTGTTCTGACCTACCTTAATGCTAACAACACGAATGTTAGCGGGATTGTTAACGAAAATTCCAATCCAAGTAACAATCAAGTACCTCAACGAGCAACAAACTACCACGACACCCCGAATCCCAAGCCCAAGAATAACAAATGAAAGTTCTGGGCTAAGGCTAAAGGCAAATCACCCCAAGAGGCGAGCAAAAGACAACAACCTATGGCAACCTTCGCAGCCACGACATCTGCACCTCCTACTACCATCCCTTCTGGTATCCCAATTGTCCCTACACCAACTAGGCAGTATGCCAGAAACCTACCGAAATGCAATAAGTACAACTTCCATCATCTGGATAGTTGTCGTCCGTTACACTGCTTTAAATGCAACAAGAACGGACATACTACCAATTGTTGCAGGACTCGGATCCAACACATTACTTCAACCACCAATGTTGAAATCTCTCGAATATGTCATCTATGTGGCGTAATAGGACACTTCAAGAGGGACTGTCCAACAGAGAAGAACGACGGCGAATCCGGAGGAGTTTGACCTCAGAATGGAAAGAGGCAACGAAGGACCCTACTATAGTATAGGTTCACTTCCAATCATCAGTATTATGTATGTTTTTAAAACATGTTTAAAACTAGTGCAAATCGAGTCTTATTTTTTGCGAGATCCCGTCAGTTAAGGGACCCTCGTGCTGCGTATACTTGCCTTTTGTAGTATACTTTGTTCGCATCAGTATTCCTGTAGTTACTCTAAAGTACTGTAACTCCGTTAAAGGTTGCACCGTTGTGTTTTGTCTGTAACGCCTTTATGTTCAAATCTAATGTCTTTTACTTCTAAGTAAGTCCGACATTATCATACAACTTGAGTCAATTCGATCCGCACAATACCAGTTTCGTGTGCACATCTCTTTCTCCGTAAACGTCTTTCTAGCGAAGCCGTCATTTCAGAACTCTCAAGTACTCATGCGTAGAGTACCTCATGTTCCTTTTTCTTTCCGAAGGAGCCTCGACAAACCTACCCAGAGTACCACTCGTATAGTACGTCAAGTTCAATCCAAAGACCCGTACGGTTGATCTATCACTTAAGAATGTATACACAAGGGTGGTATATAATCAAGGTTCTACATGTTTAGAATTGATGATTCCATTTAAACCTTTTTCCTCGTTCGGATGTGGGCTTAAAGAAGAATCATTTATTCGACTACCTTTTCGATCTTAATTATATACGACTCATATACGCGAAACTGTGATTGATGAACCAGGTATGAGTTCTAATATGAACTTCAGGATGGAGACAGCCTAAGACTACGAGTGATCGTGCTGCCATGCGAAGAAACTTAGAAGTACCTATCCTTTTTCCTTAATTCAGGATTAATCATACTTTCTTTTAAATCTTCACAACATCTAATCAACCACAAGGTTTTGACGTCATAATCAATATGAATTGGTTGAGTCTACATCAAGCCGATATCAAGCGCTTTGGGAAAGCAGTTCATCTTAACCTCCCTATCAAAGAACCTCTTGTTATTTATGGAGACAAATCAAGTACGAACCTTCGCATCATTTTGTGTATTCAAGCTCAAAAGAGCTTACGAAAGGAATATCACACATTCCTTGCACACATCGTCCATGCGAGCCAAGAAGCGAAGGACATTCAGAACATCCCAAAAATACGCGACTTTCCCGATACCTTTCCAGAAGAACTACCGGGATTACAACCACAACGTCAATTCGAGTTCAAAATCGACTTAGTTACAAAGGCTACCCCAGTAGCCAAATAACCATATCATCTAGCTCCAACTGAGATACAGGAATTTCCCAGTCAGCTTAACGAACTCCTCAGAAGAGGATTCTTTAGGCCAAGTTTCTCACCTTAAGGAGCACCGGACTTGTCTGTAAACAAGAAAGAGCGTTCCAAACGCTAAAGTAAGCCTGGCGCACCGCATCGATATTATCCCTCCCAAAAGGGGATAGAATATTTTGTGGTGTAATGTGATGCATCCAACCAAGGGCTTGGTTGTGTTCTTATGCAAGAGGAAAGGTCACTACCTATACCTCAAGACAGGTTAAGACACAAGAAGTTAACTATACAACACATGATCTTCAGTCAAGAGCAGCGGTAATTGCTCTGAAGATCTGGAGACACTACTTGTAGGGTACACGGTGTACTATTTTCACATACCACAAAAACATTCAACATACATTCGACCAAGAAGAGTTATCATACCAGTGAAGTCAAACGAAAGAAGCAATGTCGTATCCCGATAGTGAAAGATTCGCTGGAATGCCAAGCAAGGACCTAAGTTCACTTAAGAACACGAGGAGCAAATAAAAATTCTATCCTTAGCATGATTATCAATTCTGCTTAAACTCTAATTTTGGGACGAAATTCTCTCTAACGGGGGGATGATGTGACAACCCGATATTTCGAGATAATGTAATGTAACACCAGTCAAATTTAGGTCAAAATACAACTTTCCTAAAATCTTATTTGGGTTAAATAAAGTGGTAGGAATCATCACAAGGTTTTCATACATATAAAGAACACTAAAATCTGAGTTATAACAAAGAAGTTATAACCATTCTAAGATTCCCGACAAAAACGTCAATACGGATAGACGTAAAAACGCGAAGTTTTGATGCAATAGTTTTTATCCTTAAGTATTTACATGAAAGTTGTAGATATCATTAAACCGTGAGCGTACATAAAAAGAACTTCCAAATCTGACTTCGTATGAGGAAGTTATGATTTTTCCAAGATCCGGATATACCAGTAGACAGCTAAAAACTCGAAATAGAGATCGAGAGACTTTTGGCCGAAACAACCTAAACGAGAATCGAAGATCTCAAACAAAGTAGCACAACGTTAAAAAGTCTGACGAAAACGGACATCAGATGAAGAAGTTATGGATTTTTAACGGACTTTTCGTGTCCCGGCCTGTTAAAAATAAATAATTAAAACTAAAGTCAAAATTAGCCGATGAAGTCTAAACGAGAGTTGTAGAGTATATTCTCACCTACGCGTGCATATAAAGAACGTTGAAAACGGAGCTCGTACGCGAATGTTACGGATTTTACAAGTTTGAGACCCGAAATCCGAGGCTGTCACGTTGGTCGCGACGTGGCACAGTTGGCCGCGACGTGGCAACATGACTGATGGCGTCTTGTCAATGGAAGAGGATAACATTTCTCCCCACGACGTGGCCATCCTTTGCCACGACGTGGCACCCAAAAATGAAGGCTATAAATAGAACTCACGGGTTCCGAGTTTCATTGCTCAGTTCTCTTCTTTCTCGAGCCGAAGCTCTGCGTTTAAGCTCCCGAAGCCCTGGTTTTCACACTTAATTTCCGAAGGAAGGTTCTACACTCCCGAGATTCTCGAGAATCCCGAGAAAATCAACTCTTACAAGTCGAAGTTCTGCTTGATTATCATCTCGCTTTCTCCCATCAATCAAGTGAGTTCATACCCCTTAATTAACCTTTTAAATGTTGTTAAATGTTTATAAATGATTTATGGGGGGGGGGGGGGATAGAAGTTGAACCGTGTTTAGTTATTATATCAATCACATGTGATTAATAACTAGCATGCAAATGGATTTACTATACGTTAACTGTTTTACCAAACAGATTTCTTCAAATGACTTTCTTAAACGTTTTTACATGTTTAAAACTCTTTATCAAACTGTCTTACACACTATAAGTTTCCTTTCAAACTCTGTTACAAATGTGTTTTCAAACAAAGGTTTTCCTTATACTTAAACTGTCTTATCAAACAAAATACCTTCAATCGTTCTATAAACTGACATCAGGTCATCGTTTCTTAGGATTAAACTTTTCAAAGGTTTTACAAAACTTCTTTTACGCTTTTATATTGTCAAATGCATGCCTATATATGTATAGTTATATAAATAATGTTTAAAGGACTTAGGACGGTTAGCTCGCTTTATTTCTTTTTCCTCGTTGGGATGTGGCCTTAAGGCATCAGTTGCTCTTCCGAATGTCGTCTAAATATTAATTATATATCATGTATACATATATAGGTATAAAGGTTCCATTAGTCAGTTCAATACATTTGGGTAGCAAAGGTATACTTCCGGATATACTTGTACATTACTAGTAACTATAATAGGTATAGTTAGGAGATACTACTTACAATTCCAAGTACAAGGAATCACACAAGAGTCAGTTCATTCATGAGTCTATACTAATACATTACATGTTACATGAATACATTTACATATTTATGCTTACATGAATACGTTTACATAGATACGCTTACATGAGTATGTTTACATAGATATGCTTACATGAATACGTTTACATAGATATGCTTATAGAGATACGTTTACATTAATACGTTTACAGAGATATGCTTACATGAACACGTCTACATTAATACGTTTAATAGATATTGTTACATAGGATCTGTTACAAATGTTTCGGGACTTACCATTCCACACCCGAAGCTATTAGCTACAGTAGGGAAAAGGAGCATCGACGGGTGTCCACGGTTGTACTGTTCGGCGAGTTTCCACGTTGTGAATATCCTAATGCAAAAGGATACATCTTTAGTTATTATATTATTCTCCTTCCTTTACTTTGTGACACATTCACATGAACGACGAGGTAGGATATATTTGATATAGATAAACTATTTTTCCTTATTACCTTTATATTGTGACTCATACACATAATCGACGAGGTAGACTATAACTTTTATAATAATAGTTAAACAGGGAAAAACCGTCACATTTACAGTGATGCTTTCTTACAACACAGTCAGGTCTTGGTAGAAGACTACTTTCAAAACAGTCGAGTATTGGTAGAAGACTACTTTCAAAGCAGTCGAGTCTTGGTAGAAGACTACTTTCAAAACAGTCGAGTCTTGGTAGAAGACTACTTTTATACTAGTAGGAAAAATAGGATTTTCTAGGGTTTTCAAACGTTTACAATTTACTTACAAACATTTTCCAACTTTTCTCCAAATGTTTACAAGTCTTTACTTTACAGTTTTTACAAATCAAAGACACATTAATACTTATGAATTCACCAGCTTTATTGCTGATACTCGTTTTCAAAATAACTTGTATTCTCAGGTCACAAATAGACAGGTACGACGACCAGGTTTTGTGAAGACGGAGCAGTCAAGACTCCTCTTTTATTTTGATTATTCATTATGTTGTCTTATACTATGAAAGAACACACTTTTAATTAAAATTATACTATTAATGCATTAGATGATGTTGTTGCTTGTTTACTACTTTACATTGTTGTGATACACTACATGACGTCCTCCGCCCCCAGAACGTTTCCGCCGTTCTCGGTTTTGGGGTGTGACACATGTGATTTCTTTTCTATAACAATATGAGATTTGTTGAATTCCAAAATAGAATACTAAAGAAGCAAATGGTGACTATTAGTGCACTATATAATTAGTTTATGTCCAAACACTAATTTAAATATTTGAATGTTTGTAAAGATTCTGCATTTTTTTTAAATAAAAAGATTATAATAATAATATTCATGTACCTTTTGTGTTGCTAACTTTGATTGTTTTTCACTCTTGGCTCATGTACAAATCTAAATGGGAAATACAAGATACTTTGAATACAATGATATTTGCTTGATAATAAAATATAAATTTAGAATAAAAACTTACCAACATCTAATACTTCTCCTGCTACATCAGTAGCTGTTGTAACAAAGACATACACATTTTTAGATTTTGAAATCATATGTTCTGAGATAAGGTGCTTGTGTAATTTGAAAAATCAATTATAACATGATTGATTTTACTACATACATACATACCTGGTATCCAAGGGAATTTGAGTGGTAAAAAAGGGGCGTAATATGCCTTTTTGTATCTTCCAATCGAATGGATTTAGGCTAGTTGCCTAAAATTTTAATAGAAGTTCACCTTTAGTTGCCTTAGGAATAGGAACTTCAAAAAGCTAAAAAACAAAATGTAACACCGTAACTTTTCAAACAAATTTTTTCATTTAAAAATCGCATACTTTTCTTAACATATTGTATAAAAATCTCGTTTATTCAAATTACAAAACACAACTCCATTAATAATCCAGGATCCTCATAACTCTTTCTCTGGTGTGTACAATCAAGCCGGTGTCGTCCTGCGATCCTGATAAGAACCTGAAACACATAACACATAACACGGTAAGCATGAAGCTTAGTGAGTTCCCCAAAATACCACATACAGCACATAAGCCACTCGAGGCTATAACTCGGTAGGACCCTCCGGTCAATGTGTCTCAGCGGGACCCTCCAGTCCTGTAGCTCATTGGACCCTCCGGTCTGGTCTAAATCGTTGGACCCTCTGGTCCGGTCTGATCGAGGACCCTCTGGCCTCATGAGTCGTTGGACCCTCTGGTCCGGTCTATATAACACATAGCATACATATAACACAATGCACATAAATCTCAAACATACACATACACATAAGACCCTCCGGTCTGCACATAGATACCACTATAGGTAATGTATAGTAAGAAGACTCACCTTAGTCAATGGTTAGCAAATCCTACACTCGTGTTCGCAGCACAACGATCCTACACACTCTGCGCCAAACAAGATCATTCTCATATAACATTCAGAGTTATATCCAAAGCACAAGGCCCAATCTAAACAATCCCTGTAAGGCCCAAACCCAAATAGTCCCACTAAGGCCCAACTCAATAACTCCTAAGGCCCAACAGGGCAACCCAACAAGGTAGGCCCATCAAGGCCCAAAACAACAAAGCCCATCCTCAAGAACAAGTCCAAGTCTAAAGCCCATAACTCCACTGATCAGACGAACGCGCGATGTTCATGGGCGGAACGCACGACGTTTGTCGCCGGATCTTTGACGGGGACTCAGGCCGGAACGTGCTGCGTTCCCAGAGATTACGCACGGCGTTCCCGGCGAAACTCCAATTCTTGTTCTAATAACTTATTCCATTAAGTCTTTTTACCTAACACTCAGATCTAGTCCAAGAAGGCATTTCTCAACATAAAGTTCCCAACTTTATGCCTTGACATGGCCAAATGTACTTAAACCCTAACCCTAACTTTAAACACAAAAACCCAAACTTCATAATCCTTTGCATGGATGGAAGGAATGGACCAAGATCACATATTTATGACTTAGAACACTCAAATACCTCAGAAAAGACAACTCAAATGGCCTAGAGTGGCCCATACTCATAAAGACCAAAGCTTTGGGGCAAAAGAGTACACAAAACCCAAAACTAGCTAGATCAAACACATGATTCACCAAGATAGAAACTTTATACCTCTAGAAGTTTGCAAATTTGATGAAGGTTCCGGATTTAGAAGCTTTACCCCATCCATAGCTTGATCACCAACTTCTTTCTTCTTCAAGGGCCAAACATAAGAAGTCACAACCCAACTAGATCCACATGAGAAAGCCACCAAGATTCAAACTTTATACTTTCTGGAGCTAGATCCACATGATTAGGGCTTAGATCCATGAACTCCAAGCCAAGCAATGCTTCCTCAAGAAACTCCTTCTTCCACAATAAGCACCAAAACCCTCTTATTCACCAAAAAGTTCAAGGATCACTCAAATGGAGGCAAGGGTTTCGTTCTTAGGGTTGGAGGGAATGGAGGTTGAAGAATGGAAGAGGTTTGGGTCCATAATAATGCTTATAAAGGGGCCAAACCCTAAAAGTGAGTCTTTGAAATAGCTCAGCGAACGCCCTGCATTCCCACTTCCCATCTTGTCCTACGTCACTTTTCCCCTGAACGCCATGTGTTCCCATCTGGTACGCCCCGCGTATCCGGTTCAGCCCAAAACCCTCATAACTTCAAATGATCATAACTTCTTCATTATAACTCCGTTTTTGACGTTCTTTATATCCACGGAAAGGTAACGAGAAGCCTTACACTTCTATCAACCTTATTTTTCTAGAAACTCAGTCAAACTCAAATCCAAGATTCAAGAAATGCCCGAACCAACACCTTTACCGATACCCTTGGGGTCTAAAGCACAAATCGGACCCTTTTATCACACAACCCACCTTATCCATATCCAAGAAGGGCCTAAACCTTTCTCCTTCAAGACCTCGAAACCCTCTCATACTCAGATTACGGCCCACGAGCCTTGAATCTCAAAACGATCCGAAACAGGATGTTACACAAAAGGAAGACTGACATACTTTCAGAAGGTTCATATTTTGAAATCATCTGAAGCAAATGTAACTTTCACTTCATTTGATATCTATGGTTTCATAAATCATAATCAATCAACACAACACTCTATATTGCAAATGGTAACGGCAATTTAGTAAATTGATTAAAAAAACAATGAACAAAAACCAAAATAGTATAATTTGGTTGATTATATGAGATTTAAAGCATTATTATCCTCTGTCATGTATGAATGAAATAGCATATGAAGAAGAGAAATCCAGCACAAAAAGATTGATGATTAAACACTAGAAATTGATCGATTATATGAGATTTTGAGCACTTATCATGTTCCATTATCTGATGGAGGCGACAATGACGCCATCGTCCAGCTCTGCTAGAGATCATTTTCAGTATGACGTGACAAAGAGTAATTCGTTGATCCGCCACCGAACAATTAATCGTAAATGAGAAGATTGGTTACGGAGAAAGTGGAAGCCGGATTCATATTAGCATCTGAGTTGAACAAAGCTTTGTAAGAAGGTTTTGTCTATGAAATATCAAAATCGATGAAACTAGGAGAATGTGCTTACAGATCTAGTATTCTATACGCTGAGAGAAGAGAAAAGAGACTCAAACCTACAATTTCGAGATGTTAGGGCTCAGAGCTGTCTTCCTGTCTCTCTACGACTTCCGATTTGGTGGTAGCGCTGCGATGGCGGATGGGTTAGGGTCCTTTGTCTTTGTGGTCGTTATCTTCCATTGAAGCGACAATGAAACAATGTGAGGAAGCACTCACCGATCGATGAACAACGACCATGAAAACTGAATCAACTGTTGATCTGCATCTGAAAAGATGAAGACGTATGTATCTGTGTGCGTGAGAGAGAGCGAGTGTGTGAGATCTGATAGGGAATGGAGATAAAGAGACGTGTTTATGGAGTCAATTTTTTAATCCTAAAATGCCCCTAATGTCATTCAATTTAGATATCCCCGTTGATTGATTTTTCAACTTATTTACAAAAATACCATCGTTACTCACAACCTTCAGTTTTTTGATCTAACGCTCCACCTTTAGTTCTCGGGTTTTCGGAAAACTATGAGTTCTTAAATGATCCTTCCTATATATATATATATATATATATATATATATATATATATATATATATATATATATATATATATATATATAGTAGGTGTAAGACCCATGTATTACATGAGTTAATTTTAAAAAAATTAAATATAAATGTCTAAATATTTAAGAACTTTGGATTTATAAGAAAATAAAAAAAATAATGAATTATTAAAATTGATTTTTTTTATCTTTTATATTTAAATAAATAAACAAAGTAAACTAATAAGCTTTAATTTGAGAATTTTGAAATAAGAAGGTAAATCTATTAATAAAATTGATATTTATTTATTACTACATTTATTGTAATTATTACATTAAAGTATTATGTGAAATTTATAAAATAAAAAACCCATAAAATGACATGTGGATAAGAAATTAATTCAAAATAACAACAAAATGACATTTGGCAAATTGAAAGAGAATGTGACATGTGGCAAAAAAAACTCTTCATTTATTAGAGTATATATATATATATATATATATATATATATATATATATATATATATATATATATACTAGTTTATAACCCGTGGACACCACAGTTACAAAATTAATTAAACTTTCATAGTAAAAACTCAAAATTATTAATAAGTTATTTTAAAGAAATTATTACGTAAGAGATATTTTTTTCGTTATATAAAATTATAATCATTGATTTAAATAAATACGTTACCTTATAATTCGTATTAATTTTATTTTAAATTTTATTTTATTTAATTTAATTTAATTAGAATGGAAAATTTAAATTTTGAAATTTGAAATGGGTAATCAATAAATTGACATGTGACATGACATTAATTATAAGGTCTAATAAGATGACACATGACAAAAGGATAATCAACCTATTCTTTTATTAGAATATATATATATATATATATATATATATATATATATATATATATATATATATATATATATATAAACTGAATATGTTTTCACTATTTATTTTTATTTATCTTTTTGTTTATATAAAACAATAATATATAGAATTAAATAATTCTTTTTTTTTAAATTTATTTCTTAATTTTAACATTTATCTTTAATCTAATAAATGAAAAGATTAGTAATAATAAAGCCAGGAGAATATTTGATTTCTCACTAAAAGTTAGGCGCGCCAAAAATTAATACCCAAATGAAATAAGGATGATATGGGCTACTACTACAGTCTAGAACTGTGAATGGGTAATGTAATCATATGAATGTGTCGCAAAAATCAAAATTTGTATGCTTCTTTGTCGGACGCTAAATAGTAAAAATAAAAGCTAATTAATACTCCATACTATATATTTTAGTTTGTTTAACACGTCGATTTAGAAGAAATAGAACACTATAAAAATCAATGAAGCTTTTCTAACAAAATAACTAGCTTTATGATGCTTTTATAAAACAATTTAGATTTTATGATAACTTATTATGAAAATATTTTATGTTTCGAGATAGCTTTTGAAATGCTCAATTTTTTTTAAAATAATTTAAAAAGGTATTCGCCGAAATACACATATATGCGAATTTCATTTACAAGAACTTTTTATATATTTTTCTTTTAGATTAGATAAGATTAAAATTTCTCTTAGAAACCATCAAAAAATCTATTTCACACATAGTAATTTTATGATTAGATTATTATGGAACATATGGTTTAACAGCCAATAATATGGATAAGTTTTCGATTTTATTTTATTGAATATTTATATGTAAGTTAAAGCGTTTATCAAATTATGTTTACATCAATATTTTGACATGAAAAATAGAACAACAATCAAAGAGTATACTCAATTCGACGATTTTAATATCTTATAAACGGAATTGAATCATATGTACATAACTGTTAGTAAACTTTATGTTGTTATCTATCTCTTTATGGTCTTATAATCTTTTATTAAAAAAATTGTTTTGGTTGAAGTTTCAAAATCGAATGTATAGTTCTTATAGGAATTTGTTTTAAAAAAAAGATATATAAAATGTGTTAATTAAGTTTGTGTAAAATATAACATAAAGAGAAGTATGAGTAGTATAATTTATAAGGTAATTTTAACTTTAATACGGTGTAAAAGTTTATATACCAAAATGAAAGAAAATAAATGGGTGTTTGATATTGCTTTTTAGTCTAAAAAGTCAATTTTATCCAAAAACCAAAACTTTTTGACTTATAGTTTTTTTTAATGAGGTTTTAAAATATGTTTGGATTAATTTTTGAGAAGCAAAAACCCAAAAGCCAAAAATCGTCAAAAATCAATTAAAATGACTTTAAGAATTACCGAACACTTTTTCAAAATTTGAACAAAAATCTAAAAAATTACTTTGAAAAATAATCCCATACACCCTCTAAATAAATGAATGCATGGTGTAAGAGCCACACTCCCCCTTTTTACAACTTTTGAGATTTGGGTTATTTCTTTGATTTGGAAACTACCATTAGTCCATTACCATCATCATCATTTCACATTCTTTATGTCATTTCTTTTCCTTGCAAATGAATTACTTAAGGGTCTACACATGTTTACATATGTATTCGTACGCATATATACATATATTAAAACCAATAAAGTGATTCGAACTCTTTTTTTGAGATGACATAAAATTGGGATGTTGTACATATACACTATAACAAATTTGATTATTTTTCCAGAATAATCTAATCGCTAGTATAGGTTTTTTTAGTCCGAAAAAAAAATTTCTTAGGTTATCAACATTATTTAGGTTTTCAAATATATATATATATATATATATATATATATATATATATATATATATATATATATATATATATAAAAGCTTAGGTACCCAAAGACACCATAATACGTTGTTTTGTTTGATATATTCGTTTTAATGTTCTTTAACTTCAACTTATAACTTGAGTTACTTTCAAGATTTTTGAAATTTCACGATTATCTTTTCCTTACATCACATTTTTTTGTCGAACACCTACTAGGCTATATATATTGTAGTTGAAAATGAAAATTATGTAAGATGAAGATAAATGTGTAATTTATAAAAATTATGAACGTAAATCAAGTTAGAAGTTAAATTATAAGAACATCGGACAATTACAACGTATTATATGATAAAAAACGACGTAGTATAGTGTATTTGGGTACCTAAGCTTATATACCCTTAAGGGTATATTCACTTTTCCCATATATATATATATATATATATATATATATATATATATATATATATATATATATATTAAACATATTCAATTTTTCTTCAATTTTAAGAAGTATAAAATATAAAACTTAATGTACAAACGACATATGCAAAAACAACTCATACTTAATCTTATCACAGGATTAATGAATGATTGGTTACCAAATTTATCAAAGATTTTCATTTAATCTTGAGTTAAAGTGTATTAAGAAATGAATCATGATTTCCTCTTATATCTCCAAATATCAAAATTCATATTTTACTAAGTTGATTATACCCACAATCTCCTCCATAAATATCATTCATTTCTATTTCAACTCCTGCACTTTAAACGTATTTATCTTATATAATAAATTAAAATGACAAATTTCCAATAACAATGAAAACTATTATTTGAAAAATGAAAATTGTCAATATTACCAACCAAATATAAGGTTTAAACCTAAACTCAAACATCATATTAATATTTGTTTTCTGGTTCACTCCATGATTAAAAACAAGAAGTGTAACCCAAAAAAATATCAGTCAATCTGTATCCGAAGAAAACAACAATAAATCAAAACAGAAATACATTTTTATTTTTAACTAAAAACAATAACTTAATTTTATTTTTAATTTAAAACTACAACCTATTACAAGTTTTATCTAAAAATATATTTTTAACCAAAAATCCAGTTTATTTTCATTTTTTTACCAAAAACTATAATATAATTTTTTTCTTTTTAACAAAAACTAGCACTGCAAAAATCATGATATATATATATATATATATATATATATATATATATATATATATATATATATATATATTGAGGTTCAATAAAGAATCATAATTAACCAAGAAACCAATCTTTTTTTTTTATTTTTAGAACTTATTTTTTATCAAAAAAAAACTAAAAATACAGAAATTCATAATTTTTTATCCATTTTTGCAATGATATCAAATTCGATAATTTTTTTTTCCGTCAAATTCATAATGTGAATCTTTGAAAATTCACAATGTGAATCTAAATTCACACGGTGAATCCGAAAAATATATTTAATATTTATAATGTTAAGTTATGAATTTAGATATTTTTAGTTTTTTTTTCGATAAAGAGTAAATATAGAACTTGAAAAAAAAAATTGGTTCCTTTGAGAACCAATAATTATGGTTCTCTATTGACATTACCGCTATTGCCTTAATACAATCGTTCTCTCTCGACCGAAACCATAGATGCAAAAAAGTAGCGGTGCCTCTTCGTTTCTCCTCACTCTCTATACCTATTTATAGGTAAGCATCATATTTATCTCACACTTTCTCAATGTCGTATTCCATACTTTCTATTACTTTACCGATTGCAGGTCTACAAAGCAGTCGATTCATCGAGATGACGATGAAGCAAAGAATTGGATCTGTATGGGGCTTCTTCATAACTCTATTGTCATCTCTATTGCTTGCTTCGATTCACTGATAGGGATTTGTTTCTTAGGGATTCGGATCTAAATCTGCATCGGCAAAGACCCTATCTAAATCTTGGGGATTCCAATCTAAATCTGCAAAGCAGTCGATTCATTAAGATTTTACTTTAACGTGAAGACCCTATCTACTCCACTATCACTTTAATTGCAGGTAAACTATCATATACCGGTATCACTTCATTTAGACAAACTTTTGGTCTAAAATTTCATCTTAAAGAAGGAGCAAGTACGCATAGTCAAATGTAGGGGATATGTTTCCTGAATTTTCATCTTAAAGAGAGTATTTTTCCAACAATTCTTCTATGTCCATTTGAAGATAACATGTTTCCATTCAAGCTAAATAGAAAACAATTTCCAGTTTGGTTATGTATTGCGATAATAATCAAGGGATAAAAATTCAAAATGCAAATATATATCTTCCAAAATCAGTTTTCTCGCCTGGTCAAATTTATGTGCTATTGTCCATAAGGATATCATGTGTAAATACAAAAGTATAAGTGAACCCTGAAGAATAATTCAACGACAATGAAATATATACATCAAATATGGTGTATAAAGAAGTGTTACACATAATGCACACTCAATCATGTGTTCATGTATATTTGTAAAGAATCCAAACTTTTCATTTTTAATTCTTACTATTTCGTTTCTACTAGCATGACTCTTACTGATAATTGTTTAAATTTAGTAAACTAATAGTACAAAATAACTAATCGTCTCTAGAAACAAATTTCTAAAAAAACTATTTGCACCCGTCGCTTGACGCGGGTAAACGACTAGTGTGTGTGTGTGTGTATATATATATATATATATATATATATATATATATATATATATATATATATATATATATATATATATATATATATATATGGAATTGATATGCTTTTTATTTCCGCAAACTCTGATTCATGTTTTGACTTGATTTATGATGTTGAAAACAATTTAATATTTATTATTATTTTTTAAATTAGTTGAAAATTTGAGAAGTAATAATGGAGATCTTGAAAAAAAAAACTAATATTTGGGAAGTATATAAACTTGCAAAATGGAACATTGTGATGCACTCATGTATATATTTGCTTCCATTTATATGTTATGATTTTTTTCATGATAATTATTATATTAGATCAAGTGCATACTATATAAGTTCCTAAAACATCACAAAATCAACTAATATAAATACATTTAATCAGATCCGTTCTTATGCAAATTTACTATAATGTCTCTTTTTTCAATAACCTTGTGATATTTCGTGAGTATACGATGTGTGTTCTTGTATGTCACCTCACCAAGATCTCTAATGAACTCATTCATCCATATAGTCTTTTCTACAACTTCATTAGAAACAATATATTTAGCCTTTGTTGGATCACATATGGTTATCGTGATTAGACCTCCTTAAAGTCTTTGTTCCACCTTTTACTAAGAACAAGAATCTTGATTGTGGAAAGGAGCCATCTCTATTAGTTTAGAATTATGTATCATGTAACGTGTTACATTGATCTCTTCCCTACTTTCCAAGGATCAAGGTTATCCTTAAACGATGGGCTTTGCCAAGATTGTCTTGATATCGACTTGTCATGCTTAAGCATAGGACACATCATGGATTGTATATAATTTGGCATATATGATCAATACCACAAATGAAGTATATGGGTTCGACTGATCTTATCCAATTTTTATTAGTGTAAGCACGATATCAAGCTCCACTCAATCCTAAACCATGCGACATAAGTATAAACTTCTTTAGAGTCCTAACCATAAATTTCTTCTAGATCTCATATGACTTCTTTGGATTAACTTATTTTTTTATTCTAGATCTATCTCTAGATCTTGACTCCTGGTATGTATATTGTATCCCCATGTCTCCACAAACAACGTGTTTGCATGGCAGGTACATGGCTTCGTGAACATTGAAGACTACAATGTTCTCATTAGTCCGAACATATACTCAATGTTTAATAAATTAGTTTATGGTAAAAAAATCACTCTTTTATTTCTTATAAAAACAAAGATTCCAAATGCAGGATGCATGTTCCAATTCATAAATGGACTTATGCAGCTTAAACACTTTACTTATGATGTATAAAACCCTCATGAAATGTCATGAACGCAATCTTAGTGAAACTTTCATTTAATGAAAGCAATTTTTACATTCATTTGTCAATCTACCCTAGGAGTTTGTGTGATCATTTACCACAAATTGGCTTTTATATGCGTAAATTCTGTCCATTTTAGTCATCTTTTTGAAAACCCTTCCTGTTAACATACTCAGGGTCTGACATCGTTTTATGAAAGATGGTAAACACATTATGATCTACCATAGACTCATCACCATGTGGAAAT
Source organism: Lactuca serriola (assembly GCF_051521515.1). NCBI lineage: Eukaryota > Viridiplantae > Streptophyta > Magnoliopsida > Asterales > Asteraceae > Lactuca > Lactuca serriola. Next base: position 106,357,694 of record NC_136410.1, read on the forward strand.
TATATATTTATGGTGCATGATGTACTCTATCAGACTAACGGATATGAGTTGGTTCTATGCTAGACGCATTAGTAACTCTTTGTTGTGGTTGGACATGTTTCATAATCTCTTGTTGAGAACTAGTGCCAACAACAGGTTCTCTGTTAGTTGACTCTTGAACTCTTTCAAGATCATTTGGCTCCTACTAGCCTTTTTTGGATATCAATTTATTTTCAAGAAAGATTTTCCTTTGAGCAATAAAAGTCTTTTTGTCTCATAACGTTTATGAAAGTATTATCCAAAAGATATGGTATGATTTCTAGTCACACTTCTCCATTCTACTTTGTCTCATGCCTCACGGTGAATGTAAGCCCACAACCCTACACTATAAACATGCTAGTGATAATAATTTTTACGTTATAAATGTTTTAAGGGTTTTCTTTTGAAAAGTATCGTTATTTTGGGTCAATTAATAATGATTCCCAATTGATATTGGCATACTCCGTCTTTCCATCATCTTAAAAAATGAGACTATGGGAGAGCAAATGTGAGGGCTTTCCATAATTGAGAATATACGAGACTTCAAGAGTGAAAAAGGGAAATGAGGGATTCAAACCCATGCTCGCCTCTAACAAACCATGCAACGCTACAACCATTTTGTTGTTTTTATTGCTGAAACTTTATATATAATGTCTAAAATACTAAAACTTAAATACAATAATAATAATAATAATAATAATAATAATAATAATAATAATAATAATAATAATTATTATTATTATTATTATTATTATTATTATTATTATTAAAAATGTAAATAAATACATATAAATATGTTTTTAAATGTTAAAAATGCTTTTAAAGATATAAATATATAAAAGCATATAAATATGTTTTCAAATGTATTTTTATACGTAAAAACTCTTTTAAAGATATAAATATATAAAACATATAAATATGTTTTTAAATGTTAAAAATAAGACTTAATCTTTACTGTTTTTTTTTTCAGATCAAATTGTATGTTCGGGCTGACCCATTAGCCTATCCCTATGCTTGCTGCCCCCAACTTTTTTTCTTCACATTTTGGCCAAATTTCTATTTTATTTTACAAATTTAGTCTAATTTTTTTTTTTTTAAAAAAATCTAATATTTTTTAAAGTCTTATTTTTATATGGTTTTGAAACTTACTTCTTTAAAAAAATTACAAATTCTTTTTCATCTTCTTTTACGAATATGTTTTTATAGGTGTAGTTTTTTATGCATTTACTATTTTTATAATTTTTTACAATTTCGTTTTTATTCATTATTTTTTTTAATCCACGTTTTTAAAGAATAGTTTTTTCTGCTACAAATTCATTACCTGTAGTTTTTTTTACATATTCACTTTCATACATGTAAAGTTGCAATGAGACAAAGATTTATTTTTCTAAATATCGAAATAAAATTACACTTTTACGTATAGTTAATTTTGATTTTATTGTAAGTTATGTTTAGGTACTATATATATACACAAATTTTCCGCAACATCATCTTGATGCTACCTTATATTACAAGAAATGGTATTTTAATCATAGTACTCATGTCTTCGATGTTTAATTAGGTTCCACTTTCAATACTCCACACACATTATCATCAAGACTATCTCTCATTAACACAAGCACACACCGTTACTACATAAAAGTTGGCAACCTACATGTCTAGAGCAACATTAAAGTGCAAACTTTTACCCATTTTTGTGAAACTGTAAATTGATGGAATTTATGACACTAAAGCAAATGCACAATACCTTATATATAACACACATTTACTAAACTAATCTATCCCTCAACTCTACAAACATGCACACCATAATGTTTCTCAAACACATAATTTCATGTCTTTGTTAAATATTTGGATATATAAATCATCAACATCATCTCTAAACTCATATAAATACACGAAATCAACTGTTCAAATGTTTGTTTTGTTTTCATGTATTAAAAAAGAATTTCGTAGATGAAGAAGAAGTGATATAAATGGAAAGTTTCAGATGGGTTATAGGGTATATATAGGGTGGACCTCATGATACTTTTAAAAGTAGTTGTTAATTAGGGTTATTAATTGAGAATCAAAAATCTGGTTTTGTTTGGACCACAACAACAGCAACTCGTTTTCAAAGTTGAAAAAAGTTTAAGCATCTTAATTTGTCAAACTGTCTATTACACATTCTTCAGTTGACTCGAACTCATTTAAGAAGTTTAATTGGACCACCATTCACTCTCATCAATTGCTTGAACCAAAGTTGATTCTTTTGTGCTTCAGAATTTCAATATATAAACTGGTGTTATTTGCTTATCAATATCATGTCAGTCTATCCCAACTTTATTGGTTAGGGGTTTTACCATATATTTTTTTTAAAGTATAACAGTTTCAACTTCTTTTAGAATGTACAAATCATTGATTTTAATCTACAAAACTTTTGTATTCTACTACTTCTAGCTACAGTTATTGAAAGGCGAACATGTAGTATTTGTATGTTTCGTCGTTAAGTTTTGCTGACTGTATGTTAATTTCAAGGTTGATGATGTTTCGATATTTGAGATCTTCGTAAGACTCGAGTGGATATCGGATAATAGACCAAACATGATAGGAACATGTAGTATTTGTATGCTTTTCTTGGTGTCCAATAGTGGCACTGGCAACGTCTGATCTATCTGTACGCAGTGTAAAATTTTCATTTTTTTTTGTTTTTTCTACTATTGTGTCGCTACATAAAAAAATGTGTCACCGACAACACCTATTACGAAATCTTGCGTCTGCCTCTGTGTGAAAAGAAGACGTGCCTGGTTAAGTGGAAAAATGTTTTGGCATGTATATATGATGTCTTTATGTTATCTGCTATACGATAGAACAAACTCATATATAAAAAAAAATTATATAACAAAAATGCAATAAATTTTATAGTCAAACAAAATTCGTATTATTACAAACAAAAACCTACAAAAATCACCTCAAATAATGCATTCGTGCAGTCTTTAAGCAAAGCATTTATTATTTTATGATAAGAAATTGATTTTCTATACTTGAAATTGTTAATTCGATTCTATTACTAGAATTCTAAAGACGGCGACGTATGTGAGATCATCACTCACTAGGTATAAAATTTTTGAAGACGATGAAAGTAAACAAAATCTCTTTATGTTGATACTAAATGGTATTTAACATACTAAATGCTATTTATGCTATGTTTTTTCCTTTAACTAATAAAACTAATATCTTATGCATGTTTTATTTTTTCAATAGGCTTTAAACGAAAGATACCAATTATGGAGCTCATTTTCGTAGCAAGGCAAATGACGAATTGGAAAGGATGACAAGAAAAAGGAAAAGAAATGCTATGAGTGAAGTTGATTGTGTGAATGTAAGGTATGATTCAATTTATAATTTGTGCTTTGTATTTGTCATTTGAATAAAATAGGAACTGAATGGAGTACTTGAAAAGAAAAATGACGTTACAACTAAGATATCTAGTTTGAAGTATGTAACATATAATATATTTTTTTAACTTATGAAAATACAAGCCACCATCACCCAAAAGTGCTCGAGTCTAGATGAACAAAAGAAAAATATGGTGATGTCGATGAAGGCGAAATATAAAAAATACTAGGGCAACATAAATAACATGAATTATCTATTGTATGCTTCACTTGTTTTCGATTCACACAACTAGCTTCAATGCGTCTATTATTGTATCGAAATGATCTATGGTAAGAATTATAAGAAAAACAAAGAGATGCTAGAAAAGGTGAATAATAAGACTCTTAAACATGTCTTAAAGATTTGTTTAATCATTACAAAAATAAAACTAAGAAAATGAATGTACACTAACACAACACACAAGAGGGTGTTTCTAGTGAAAAGTAACGTAGTTTTTGTGATACAAATATTGTTTTGGAGGTTGAATTTGACAAATATGATTACGAAGGTCAACACACATTTTCAAAAGGTAAAAGATAATCATTAAAATGAGAAATTAAATATCCTCCTACTTTTTGTTCCTAAATATCTTCCTACCCAATGAAATGATGACACGTGTAACATTTAATGTTCATTTAATGAGATTTAATGATATTTTAGGATACTAATATGACACATGTCATCAATTAAATGGGTAGGAAATTTTGTAGGATTAAAAGATAGGAGGATATTTAATTTATGAAAATGATTGAATTGTTTTTCAAGTAAGGCAATATTGCCAAATTTAGACTAAGTTGATCATTATTACGAACAATTTACCATTATATATTTTACAAGATAATATTTTGGGATATACACATAACTATATAACAAGCAAACAATTTACCTAATATATTTACATGAAAAGCAACCTTACAAATTACTTATTTTCAATCATCAACCTTCATCTTTCAAAATCAAACCAATAAACTCAACCACAGTATACAAACTCAACAATCAAAACATGATTTTACACAACACATTTACAAAACAAAAATCAAAAACATGTTTATTTTCACTCAAAATCACATTTGAATAAGAATAACACACATAATATGTACTCAATCAATCAACTCTCCATCAAAATCAAGTCAATAGTATCGATACTCAATACTCTACCCTAGTCTTCCTTCTATTATTACCAGGAATTGGACCTTGACCTTGACCTTGACCTTGACTTTGACTTTGACCTTGATATCTGGTTTGACCATAAACCCGGCCCTGTGGGGCCCGCAATCCTCTTGAGCTATTATTGTTCCTTGTATGATGATCATCTCTTCTAAAATCTTGTCTATTTGAAGGGTGTGATCTGGTGTGGTTCAGACCACCACCCGTGGGTGTGGGTGCGGGTCGACCCGGTTCGTATGAAAGCGGTTCGAGTCCTTGAAGATCCGGTTCTGGAACAAACCCGCCTGGCCATTTTGATTCGTCCATTTTTCTAAATGTGATAGAAATCCTGATATGAAAAAAACATAAAATTAATATCAGAAAGTGTGAGCGTTTTATTTAATTTATTATTATTAAAATGTTGAATGTAAGAAATAGGAATTAAATTTCATTTGATTTGTTTATTATTAGTCAATTTCTTTCTAGTACACCATTGTACTTTGAAAAATCCACCGAATTATAATTATAGCAATGACTTTAATAATGAAAATACAAAACCTCATAAATGGTCCCTGTGGTTTCAAAACTTTTAATAAATAGTCCCTCACCCACATAAAAAGATTTATTTACCCTTTATAATATATTTTTGATTTTCTTTATTTAAGTCTATTTTAAAAAATAAGAAGAGAGAGAGAGGTGGGCCCAAATTATTTATTGAATTTTTCCTTTTTAAAAAAAAAATAGATTTATATAAAGAAAATCAAAAATATATTAAAAAGGGTAAATAAGTCTTTTTATGGTGGGTGAGGGACTATTTGATAAAAGTTTTGAAACCACAGGGATCATCTATGAGGTTTTTTAAACTTAGTGACTATATAACAAATTTCAGGAAACCACAGGGACCATTTATGAGTTTTTGTCTAAAGAAAATAACTGCTACAATAAAAAAATAAAAATGAAAGTACAATGCTATAATTGGCTAGATTTTTCAATGCATTTAAAATTGAAAGTAGAATGCTATAAAACATAAAAACTCAAATAAACAAAAGCACATTGCTATTTCTCACATATAGTCATTAACAAGGAGAGAATTCAAACCTTTTAGTAGGAACAGCTGGCACGCAATGTTTCGCCACATCAGCTCCATTCCCATTTAACACAAGAACCGATCTACAAAATTTCAAAAAAAAAAAACAATAAAACAATCAAATATATAATAGATTCAAATCAAAATATGAAAATACGAAAAAGATACTAACCCGACCGGTAAAGAAATTGCAATGGCACCAGAAAACTCCCCGGGCCCCTCAACTTTCAAATTTGTTCCAAATAAAATATTGCATTCACTTAGAAAAGAAACCGTGCAAAAAGGGCGAACAAAATCATGGTTGTCAATATGAGGTGGAATACAATCGCCTTCATCATAAATATTCACTATGCAACTATCGGGTACACATGTTGGAGGAAGCACATGCCACTTCACTAATCTTTTTATTATCACTTTAAAAAGTGGAGGAATGGGGTCCACTAGCTCGTTTCGCAATATCCCCGGTGGATTCCCATTCCTATCCTACAATCACATAAAAAAAAATCATCGTTAACGTCATGGAATCATTGGAATGGAATCAACGACGGAATGGAATCAATGACGGAATGGAATGCTCGATTCCATTACTTACCGTTGCGTAGTTGTAACAACATCCAAATTGAATAGTGACGCGGCCTTTTCCTCGCATCCATTTTTGAGGCGCGGTATACGTACGATCTACAAGATTTTTTTTTACAAAAAAATTAGTATAACTTTTTTTTTTGTGTGTGTTTAGTAAGAGAATAAAGTTGAAATGAATTACGAACCTTTTAATTTTTTATTTTTTCCTTTCTCTTGAAGCTCATAAACAAAGTCAACTATCCGATTCTGTTCAACCGAACTGAATACACCACAATGAAGCTCGAGCCCATCGAGGATATTTACGATTTTGCCATTGACTCTCTCTAAGCAAATAAAATCTTTCTTCCTTTTGACATTTGTGAAACGAATACGTTCCCTTTGTTCTCTTGACAACCCTGGTTTTCGGGTTGTTTTTGTCTCTGACCCGGTTTCTTCCGTTTGGCTACTAGTGAAATTACCAAATTGCCCATTGGTTTCTTCTTCTTCCTCGGCTTCTAGATCCTCCTGTGCCATGTCAGCCCATGACATTCGTGGTTTTGGGGGTTTAAAGTTTTGTGGAGATTGAGTATTCTCACTTCCTGATGTTCCTTCAATTTGTTCAGGTGTAGCGTTTCCATCGTCTTTCCAGCTACCCAAGGAATTTGTATCATCAGTGTCGTTGTTATCTGTTGTTGCATCTTTACAACCACCATGGTTGACTGAAGTGCCAATGCTTCCGCTAAAATCACTATGATTTGGGGTTGAAACTTCTACTTCGTGTTCTTGGTGTTGTTGTTGATCAGTTTCAGTATCGTACTCCACTAATAATCACCAATCAATACGAGATAAAATACTAAATCAGTGTGGTTCTTAAAAGGTGGATTTTCAAACTCTAAATTAACAGAATCTAAAGTTACAACAAGATCCCAATTCGTTAATGGACGCAAACCATGTTAAACTATAGTTATATAATCAAATTTTTACAACTACTATCAAACGAAAAGCTTATTTGGAAAAGAAAAGGAAAAAAAAATGCAATCTTGATAAGTTCAGAAAATACATACTTGGATGAAGAGATCGAACGCGATCGGAGATGGACTGAGAGCAGTGGTCGCAAAGGCCTTTAGAGAGGAAAGGTAACCAATTGGAGAGAAATTCCGACGCAGTTCGGAGATCGCTAGGGTTGTAACCTCGTAAGAAGGGGTCAATTTCATCTTCCGGTGATTGATTTGAGGTAGCGTCACCGTTGATCATGGTGACGGTGGTGGTTGTGAGTGACGCCGGTGGAGGAATCGGGGGTTGTTCAAACTTGAAGCAGAAGATTTGGATTGTTTTTGTGGGTGTGAGGAAAGGGAGGTGGATCTAGAAACGGATTTTCTTGACTGTTTTGAGTAAGGGTTAAGGAATATAAGGCTTTTTTTTTAATAAAGAAAAAGGTAATTAGCGTCTCCTTTCCTATTTCCTTTCCTTATTTTACACGAATATTGTTAGATTAAGGTTGAAATAAGGAAAGTAATCAAAACAAAAGAAAGAATTGATTTACCGAATTTTGACAAACTAGCTAAAAATTAGATGGTAAATCAGGTTATTACAAGGTAAAACCAAAAATCGAACTTAACCAAATCGACTATATCGGTCCTAACTGAGTTTTGAACATCCACGTTAAATACCTTCAAATTATATAGAAATTTATGATGTGTTTAGTTTAAAAAAAAAAAAAAAAACAAAAAAAGATTTTCTAACATGTGTTCTAAAATCAAACATAAAAACTATTAATTATGAAATATTACCATAATTAAATGTAAAATGTATTAATTATGAAAAATATTTTCTATAATAAATAAATTTCATATTTAATTATGGTATAATTTTTTTTAATTAATAGTTCAATTACTGCTTCTTATATGTGCCTTTAGGACACATGTTAGAAAATCTTACAAAAAAATAAATCGTTTTTTGAAAAAAAAAAATTATAATAAAAATGAGAATTATGAAAACGCGTTTAATTCAATATTTTTTCGAAAATTTTCATAAAAAATGAAATTCTCCGTTTTCAAAATTACGAAGAATTTTGAATGCCTCCTTAGAGTAGCGATTTGACCGATCTTTGATACTAGTAATTCAAGCTAACAATGTTATGGTAACTTTATTAAGATATCGTCACTTTGATCACATGTTTGAACATGAGTAACTCTTCTTGCACCATTTTGAACTTGTTCAAAATGAAATGGTATGCTAGCATTAGGTGCTTCATTTTGGAGTGAAAAATGGATCTATCATGAGATTTGTTTCTCCAACATTATCACAATAGATGATTGAAGTATTTTAACTATGAAACAAAATTTGTTTAGAATATTTTGGATCCACATTAGTTCAACAATAATAGTTGGAACAATGTTTTATCTTTTTATACTATGGTTTAGTGGAGGAGCGGGCTACTAAAAGTGATGGGATTTTTACTATGGAAAATAATGTGCCGCATAGTGAAAGTATAGTTATATTTGTGTATTACTCGATTAGCAATAACAAAGGTTTGTAGTGTGAATGGGGAATCACACACAGTGTTAAATCCTTTATCTATTATGCCACAAAGATAACGCATAAAACCTATTTAATTGGTGCCCAATGTATGGTGTGTGGCATGTACATGTATTGAGACAAATTGTTGATTGTATACGCGGCATTTGGTCTTGTAGGAGTAAGATATTAGTGTAACGCTTGTTTTCCATATGTTCTTAGTTGATAATATTATGGAAAATAGTTAGAGGGTTTGGGGAAAAACTGTAGTTCGTGGCACCTTTAATGGTGGGACATAGTGCGTATCACGTCATAAGTCGTGATGCGACCAAGTAAGGGTCACGATGCGTGGTAGCAATCAGCCCAAACCCTAATTCTATGGCTTTAAGCCCTATACAAGGACACTACCTTCTAGGGTTTCCCCATTTGACGACCTCCATCTCTAGAGAAACCTTAAGTTAGAAACCCCCTTCATTGCCTTGTTTCCTTGAAGTTTGATGATTTTGGTGGTCCTTAAAGAAGAAGCAAGCTCTTTGGTGCCTAGTGAAGTAAGATCTGAAGATTTCCTATCTTTTGGTTTCCTTCTCAAGCTCTATAAGTGATCAAGTCTCAAGCTTTATGGTTTATGATTGCTAGATCTCGCTTTATAGTCATATTTGGGGACCAAAACCCTAAAATGATCTAACATGATGCACAAATCAAAAGAATGAGAAAGCTTTGAGCTTTATACCTCTAAATGAAGCTCCCAACACAGATATGCTCAGATCCACAGCCTGGACTCCCACTCCTTCTTCTTCAAAGCTCCTTCTTCACTCCAAGAACACACAAGATCACTTAAAGGCTCTCAAAAGGACACACCAGCTTAATGAACAAGAATCTAGGGTTTGAGGGAGTTGTTTGACTGAGGATGGTGCTAGGAATGAGGCCGTCATATCCTTTATATACGCACACACCCAAAAATAGGGTTTTTACTTTGGGCCTAGTACGCCCAACGTACCCTCTGGTAGGCCCAACGTACTAGGTGGCTTCCACGTCAAAAACACGCACATGAGTACGCTACGGGTACACACGCGTACCCCACACATACTCATTTACCACCTTTTTCTCAATAAGGGCTAAACTTGACAATTACCAAAAGAACAAGGGTTTATAAGGTATACCTGGACTTGGGATGTTACAATAATTAATAACAATAATATTAACTAAACAAATAAAAAATCAAATTGATTTAAAACCACATACATGAAGGTAGGTTAGACATTGTCCATATGTCATGCTATGTAGCTGGTAACTTGGTCAACCTACTAGAGCCCGTTTCAATGACCAAATCATTTCCCTTGTAAAAGTTCAAGGTTTAATTTTACATGAATTGATTTTATATGACTAAGGTGCGATTTATTTTTGAAGAGGCAAAACGTACAACATCTTTAGAATAAGATGTAAACTAAACATCTGCAATTCGCAAGATAAAAATTGTTTGCTTTTTGAAGTTTGCATGATTTTTATTTACTTAGAAGACATTTTCGATAGATATAATCTTGAAAGAGTTTTATTTGTTTTCAAAAAACCATATTCTTTTACACATTAAGTTTGGTTCCAATATTTTACAAAGCATTAGTAGTGTGAAATGTAGGAAAGCCTCCTTGACTAGAGTACATATGCATTGAGATATATATATATATATATATATATATATATGTGTGTGTGTGTGTGTGCGCGCGTGTACGTGTGTGTGTAAATGTTACAAAGGGATCCCTATACTCTGTAAAATACATAAAAAAACAAGATATAAATTAACACACCCTCTCAGTTTTAGCATGGGGTTTAAAAATGGTTAAACTGTGTCTAAAATCTAAAAATAATTGAGTACGGAGACCCTTTGTAAATATATCTGCAAACTGAAGAGCCAAGGGCACATACAAAACTTACACATGACCAATGGCCACACGTTCCCGAACAAAATGCAAGTCTATTTCCACATGTCTGGTTCTTTGATTTTGTATAGGGTTAGACGATAAATACATGACACTCACATAATCACAAAACATAAGTGTAGCTTTAGATAATGGACACAACAACTCGAGAAGAAGATTGTGAAGCCAGGCAGCTTCGGCAACAACATTATCCACCCCGCGGTACTCACGCTCAACAGAGGACCGAGAGACAACATGTTGGTGTTTAGAAGCCCAAGAAACGATATTGTCACTAAGATAGACACAAAACCTAGAGGTGGACCAACGAGTTTTAGGATAGTCGGACCAATCAACATCAGAATAAGAAACCAAATGATTGATGGAAGATGGCCGAGAGGAGATACCATAAGACAAGATACCTTGAAGATAATGAAGGATACGTTTTAGAGCAAGGAGGCGAGGTTTACGTGGATCATGCATGAATAAAAAGATATGTTGTACAACATATGCAATATCAGGACGAATGAAAGTGAGATATTGCAAGGCACCAGCAAGACTATGATATAAAGTAAGATCAGAAATAGGAGCACCATCAGGGGATAATTTAGACTTAGTATCCGAGAGTGTACTGCAAGGATTGCAGGAGGACATGTCAGCACGATAAAGGATTTCTTTCGCAAATGAGGATTGCGAGACAAAGAGACCCTTGTCAGATCGAGAGGCAGAAATTCCAAGGAAAAATGAAAGAGAACCTAAGTCGATCATGGAAAAATCAGCAGATAGACGAGTGATGATACGTGAGATAAGAGCATAAGAGGAAGCAATGAGGAAAAAATCATCAACATAAAAAAGGAGGTAGATATGGTAAGAACTAAAGTGATACGTGAACAGGGAGAAATTAGAATGACTGCTGATAAAACCGATGGAAGAAAGGAAGAAAGCAAAATGCTGGTACCAAGCTCTAGCGGCCTATTTGAGACCATACAAAGCCTTACGAAGGTGAAAAACATAATCAGGAAGAGTGGGATTAACATATCCAGGAGGTTGTTTCATGTAGACCTCTTCAGAGAGGTCACCATGCAGAAAAGCATTTTTGACATCTAATTGATGAATGGGCCAATTTTTGGAGATGGCAATGCTGAAACGAATGATCAGGACGCACCCGAATCAAATAACACCTGAACTGGGAGGCCGTTTACATGGAACGATCCTAATGCATACGTATACATACAGAGCACATATCAATAACATAACATTATAAAAAATAAGATAGAGGGAAAGAATCATACCCGTCACCACATCGGGTGCGGCGCGTGCCTCCTCGGTAGTCAGCTGAAATGCTCGGCTCCTCACCACTGGAGCCTCTGACTCGCCCTGCCGGCCATCCGTGATCCGCAAAGTCGCTGGAGCTGGCGCCTTCACCGGCGCTGAAACTATCAACTGGGGGCAATTGGCCTTCTTGTGGCCCCTCTGGTTGCAGTGAAAACACAACAACTCTGATGTCTGAATAACTGCTGCCGGAGCAGTGCAATCCCTGCTGATGTGCCCGGACTTGCCGCACTTGTAGCAGCCTGATGATCCCATCCTGCACGCCCCCTCGTGCGGCCTGCCGCATTTCCTGCAGCGGCTCGGTCCTGACTGGCCTTTCGGCCTACCATCTGATCCCTTGGGCTTCTTCCCCGAAGCCCCTCCTGCCTGTCCCTCCTCCAATTTCCGTTTCCGGATGTGCTCCAAATCTATCTCCCTCTCCCTCGCCCTGGCAATCATAGAGTCCAAGGTAGGGCAAGCCGAAAAGCTAACATGCTCCCGGATGTCAGCTCGTAGCATATCATGGTAACGAGTCCTCCTCATGTCCTCGTCACCGGCATACTGGGGCACCAACAAAGCCCTCTCCCGGAACTTGGCGGTGATCTCTGCCACAGTCTCCGTCGTCTGTCTCATGTCAAGAAACTCCCTGGCCAGCTGCTGAAGCTCGACCGCCGGCGCAAACTCTGCCCTGAACCTGGTCACAAAATCCGACCAGGTCATGGCCTCGATAGCTGAGGCTCCCAACGAGTCACCCACTGACTCCTACCAATCCCGGGCTCGGTCCCGTAAACATCCTGCTGCATACTTCACCTTCGACCCCTCGGGGCAGAAGCTAGTTAACTGGGCAGACTCGATGTCTGCAATCCATCGCCTGGCAGCAATGGGGTCTTTCACCCCATGGAAATCCAGCGCACCACTGCCCCTGAAGTCCGTAAAGGACAGTGTGCGAGACCCCGACTGGCCAGATGCCATGTCGCTCCTGAACGCCCTGAGGCGATCCTCCATCAACTCGATGATCCCTTCCTTGATCGACCCGAAGATAATGGGAGTCGACTCAAGGATACCCCTGGTAATCTCTGACGCGATGAACTCGCGTAGTCCCTCATCAACCGGCTCGGAACCTGATCCCGAACCTGACCCCTCTCCTGAACCGCCATTTACTGGCCTCGATCGAAGTACCACCATTCTGCAATACATCACAACAATCATTAGTGATACTGATACTCCCTGAGGGATCACATCTACTTACAAGTTCCCTGGTATTATCTTGGCCATCCTTGGTTCGGGTACGGATCCTCTGCTTTCAGTAGTACGGGCCCATACTACCTTCCACATCTATTCGTACCTTCTTCAAGGAATGCCTCGACTCCACCAGATCCCTTTCACTACTGCTGATTACTGCTATACTCATCCTAGGCTTGCCCTAGGGAAATCTCTAGTTCCACTCTAACCAGTCCTCAGCTGTTGCAGGCCTCCTTGTAATGCCAATTAGCCATTACCCGAATACCATCACATGTGACGAGGCTCAGATAATCCTTCGAGTATCGGACTCGTCCCTACAACGGTTGGACTCAAACAAGAGCTGCGCAGTAGGATCAAATCCGGCACTCTAAGATTATTCAACCCTGATCACATGTGACGTGACGCATTCGCCTAATGGCTAACTCCCATTATTCAGAGTCCCACGAAGCACGAAGCAAGCAGCATTCAGATAAGGGTAACAATCTCAATTAACTCTATCCACTTTCAGGAACTGAGCTAGCATAAAGTGCTAAGCTCATACTACCAGGCATAACCTAATCAGGCTATCCTACTTACTATCTACTCAATAACTAGCATGCAAGTTCTCATACAACTGAAACACATTAAGCAGGCACATAAGGCATCACTCCTAGATCCTTAGTCCTATTCTAGCATGCTGTTCTACAAAAGCTGATAAACATAACATAAACTTGTATGGGTACTTTGGGGATACTTACTTGAGCTCGGCCGGTCGCGCACATCACACACTTCGTTCTTTCTCAAAACTCTTTTCTCAATTTTAGAAAACATTTTCTTTTAGAAAATCTTTTAATCCCTCGATTTGAGTTCAGACACTCCCGAAGGTGTGTCCGAATCCCTCAAACTAGGGCTCTGATACCAACTTGTAACGACCCAATTTTCATGACCAAAAATTTCGTTTTAAAAACATTACTTTAGAAAATATTAAAAGCTAAAAACATTGTCTGATCAAATCATAACACAAGTGAACCATGTCTAAAAGCCAATTCATACATTCAATCAAAATATCAGAGTACAAATCCCAATGAAGCTCGTAAATGCGGAAACCGGAGAGTGTGTGTGTGACATGCTGCTACCGCGCCGACTCCTTTCCCCTAGCTGAGGAGGTACCTGAAACCAAAACTGAAGACTGTAAGCACAAAGCTTAGTGAGTTCCCCCGTCGTACCACATACCATACTAACACGTAACATACATACTGCCAGGCTATTCTGGGGTGCCTGACTACCCGGTACGGCCGTTCTGGGGTGCCGTCCTACCCGTGTCAAGCCATTCTGGGGTGCTGACTACCCACGTCAAGCCATTCTGGGGTGCTGACTACCCGTCGGTCCTAACAACCGACCACAGGGACTGGTCCCCTCATACTACCTCTATCGCATATAACATAACAAGCCAACATGCAAACATATCATCATATACTGTCAGACGTAACTCGACTACTATCACATACAACGTATCATGCTAGCATATAACATATCAGGTAGTAGTAAACTAGATGATATCACAAAGACAATCATCTACCATACGTCTCCTACTGGTGGGTCGGCGTTGTGGCCTTAGACCCACCGCTACTGGAAGGTAACTCACCTCGAAGTAGCTGCTGATCTGATCGGGAACTGACTGCCTACTGCTGCTGCTGCTGCTCCGGAAATCCTCCGGCTGCAATTCCCACAATATACCCAATCAAACACTGCGCACTGACCTTTGGGTAAAAAGACCATTTTACCCCTGACCATGCCCTAAGTCAAAGTCAGAGTCAACTTTCAGTTGACCCGACTCGCCGAGTTGGATTTCCAACTCGCCGAGTCCCTATCCAAACAACTGCCCTGAGTCCCGATCCTACCCGTCAAGTTAGGCGACGACTCGACGGGTTTACCTTCTTAACCAATATTCAAGTCCTTCATTCTACTCGCCGAGTTGTATGAACAACTCGTCGAGTTCATCTTCATCCGATGAACACTGATGCTAAGACTCGCCAAGTTGTATGAACAACTCGTCGAGTCCATCTTCATCCGAAGAACACTTATGCTGAGACTCGCCGAGTTGTATGAACAACTCGCCGAGTCTGTTCTTGATCTAAGGAGATTGCCTTGAACTCGCCGAGTCAGGGCATTGACTCGCCGAGTACCTCCATAGATGAGTTAAGCTTCCGACTCACTGAGTCACACCCCGTGACTCACTACTCACTCAACACTACGAAAAGGGGACAAACTCGGAGACTCGCGAACAGACTCGCCGAGTCATATGAACGACTCGCCGAGTCGTTGCCATGCATCCACTAAATACACAGATTTGCTCGATTCCAGTCCATGCCATTCACAAATCTGGACTTCTAGGACACGAATCACACGTAAAGTTTCCAACTTTACGTGTCGATATTCACCAATATGGATTTTAGGGCTCAAAATGTCTCAAAAGGGTAGATCTAGGGCTAACAATCAACATGGGGCCATAAAGCTAACAGATCTGAGCTCCTGGAGCTCAATCTTGCCTAGATCCAGAGGCCAAACATCTTATTACGACATACAATGCACATACAAGCTTGGGGATTTGACCAAGAAGGACCCAAATGAAGTTTTAAGCATAGAATCAAGGGGAAAACGGGTTATACCTCAAAGGAACTGCTGGAAGAACACAAATAATGCCTGGATGGCTTCCCTTCCTCTGGATCTACTTCCTTCCTCCTTCCAAACCTTCAAAAACACACACACTAACCTCAAACTCTCAAAGAATAGCTTAGAACGAGAGATACAGGACTTTAAGGGTCAATGGGGGCCGGCTTGGGGCTGATAAGTCCCTTAAATAGGGTGCAAACCCCTGAAACTTAGGGTTTCATCCAACAGCTATGACTCGCCGAGTCCAGGATATGGACTCGCCGAGTCGCCAACTTAAACGTGTCCCGGGTCCCGCATCCACTCGGCGAGTCGGACCTATGACTCGCCGAGTCCAAGGCTAAAAGAAAGGAAATCCTCAAATAACATTTACGTACCAGGAACCGGGTGCTACAGTAATAGAGCGGGGAATAGGTGAAATATTAGAGGTAACAGATAGATTGAAAATGTGTTTAGGTTTAAGATACCCAGTCTGAGAGCGAGTGATCATAGGATGAAGGGATGATTGAGGGGGGGGGGGGTAGGGTCAGTGGGTAAAGAGGCGGATCCATCTGACGAAGAGGTAGGAGAAGAGGAGGTATGGATTTGACTGCTTGTTGTGCTAGAAGAGGGAATTACCATAGGAGCAGGAGGAAGAAGGCTATCATCAGCGACGAGGGTGTCATAGTCAGAGGCAGATGACATTCCATGGAAGTCAGAAAAAGGAAAATGGTCCTAATAAAAAATGACATGACGAGAGATGATAACACGTTGGGTTATAAGATCAAAACACCGGTAATCGCGATGGTCAGACGAAGGACCAAAATAATACAGGCAGAAGACCAGGGTGCTAATTTATGCTGAGCTACAGAGGATAGGTTAGGATAGCAAAGACAACCAAAAACACGAAGATGGTCATATGACAGGAAAGTGCTAAAAAGAAGCTCAAAAGGAGTTTGGAGTTCAAGAGTGGTGGTAGGAAGGAGATTGAGAGTGTGGAAAGCAGTAAGAAGGGATTCAACCCAGAACTTGGGTGGAAGAGAAGCTTGGAATAACAAGGTGCGAATGATATTATTTATTATTCGAATTGCACATTTAACCTTCCCATTTTGTTGAGACGTATAGGGACATGAAAATATGATTTTTATGCCTTTAGATTCTAAAAAAGAGAGAAGAGTTGGGTTATTAAATTCACGACCATTGTCACATTGAAACAACTTAATGTCAGATTTGAATTGACTTTTAACATATGCATGAAATTTTGAAAAGAAGAAAACACATCAGATTTAGCACGAAGAGGAAACACCCATAAAAAATGAGTAAAATCATCCAAAAAAAGAATATAGTACTTTAAACCACTCATACTAGAAAAAGGAGATATCCATAAGTCAGAATGAACTAATTCAAACATCTGAATTGTTTTAGTTTTAGAGGACAGAAAAGTAGACGATAATGCTTCCCAAGCTGAAAAGCATCACAGGTGGGGAGTTCATTAGTGGAACTAGAAATAAACTTACGAGAATGTAAAAAAATCCAAGATTGAGGAACCGGGATGTCTAAGACAATGATTCCAGGTTGGGAGAGAAACAAAAACACAAACGGTGGTGGTAAGAGACTGAGCCAATGAAGAGACTAGGAGATAAAGGTCACTAACACTATCACATCTTTGAGTGAAGGCACCTATTTTAAAGTCCTTCACAGTGAAACCAAATGAGTCAAATGTAACTGAGACATAATTGTCAACTGTGAATTTGCGAACAGAAACAAGATTTTTAACGATTTTATTGGAAATAAGCACATTATTTAAAGCTAATTGGTTATGAGAATATAGGAAAAAAGTTTGACCAATGTGAGTGATCGGAAGTATAACACCATTACCAACCATTATAGATCTAGAAGTACATGGTGTAAGGGAAAACATCTTACCCGAGTTGAAGGATATGTGTGAGATTGCATTGGAATCCATGTAGATATTGTTGTTAGGAGGTGGTTGGACAGACATATCCTGAAACATGGATGCTAGATCGGTAAATTGTTGAGGAGCAAATTGAACATGACCACCAAAAGATGGACTACCGTGAGGCTGGTGTGAAGCAAAAACAACTTGAGGTTATGGAGGAAGATGCCCGGAAGTCTGCTGATTCAGCTGTTGAGGTGCTAATCCGAGGCGAGACGATGCTGGCAGTAGGCCTGCTGCGTAGTAGGGCTGCTGGTAGGGTTGTGCAAGACTGAGCTGTAGATGTGGAAGCTGCAAAGGAGGAGTCATCAGATAGACATGTTGCGCATGAGGATACTACTGAGAAAGCAGAAAAGTGAGCAGGTTCAACGGATGCTGCTGATGCGCATGACCTAGATGCGTAGGGGGAGACGGGAGGCAACAAACAACTGTTGTGTTGGAGCAGTCCCTAGGATTTCTGCGAAAGGCTATTACAATTCCATGGAACTATTTTGAGCAAAGTTTCTTCGTGTGTTATTCTGATTCCTATTCCAACAATTTTTAGTTTTACCCGAAGAATTTGATTAAGAAAAAAGAGTTGCACTTTGAGAGATTTGAGGGTCAATGGTGGAATCAGTAGCCACGTCTCTAGATTCATGCAACAAGAGCATGTTTTTGGCCTCAAGGAAAGAGGGAAAATCCTTGGTATTGGTGATGGCGTCCATTATGATGTGATAAGAAGGCAGTAATTGTCTCAAAATCTGCATAACTAACTTAATTTCATTGATCGGTGAATCAACATCCTTCAGAATGTCAGCTAGATTTTTAAGAGTATGGAAAAATTCAGTAATGGATCTTGATCCCTTTTTAGTATTCTGAAATTGGTCCTGAAGTTGCAACATACGAGACATTTTATTGTTTCGAAAAAACTCATCTAATTTGTCCCAAAGCTCTTTGTGTAAGATCCCGAGATTTGGCAGGTATTCCCAAACCCTCTTCTATCTTTTCCTTCTCATTTGTAGTCCTTGGGGTCAGATGTGAAGAGCCAAGATAAGTTTAAGCACCAGGATAAGTTTAAGCGCCAAAGTTTGCAAACATTGGGCACAAGAGGGAGTACGATGCGCGTACATAAGAGTACGCTAAGCGTACTAAGTCCGCCTTAGTACGTTGGGCGTACACTTGTGTACGCTTGGCATACTAATGTCTGGGGGAAAACCCTAATATTTAGAGTTTGGGGCCTATATAAGCAACATGATGAGCATCACACCTCCCTTACCTCAGCCTCCATAGATTACATTTGTCCTCCCCAAACCCTAGCCTTTCCTTATGTGTTTAAGCTTATTTGGTGTTTTCTTGAGTGCTTTAAGAGGAAGTTAGTGCATCAAAATGTTGCATAAGAAGACCAAGCTTGTAGATCTGAAGTTAACTTGTGCTCAAGAAGCTCCAGAAGGTATACAATTCCAAACTTAAGGCATATATGCTTAGATCTCACCATTTTACCTTACTAGAATCATTCTTGTCCAAAAAAGCCATAAGGTGGTACATGTTGTGTTTTGGACGAAAAAGGTTGTCCTTATAGACTCTTGGAGGGACCTTGAGTGATAAAAATGAGGTCCCATTAGTTGTATGTGTCCCATGCATGAAGAAATAAGGTCTTAATAAATTAAGACCAAGCATTAAGAACTTTATGGACGTCCAAAGTGATAAAGTTCATGACTTTATGGATCCTAGGCATGTTAGGTCTCTGGATCTGAAGTCTCTGGGTCAACCACCCCGATAGTGGTCAACATCTGGTCGAGTATGCCCCGCGTACTAGAGGAGTACGCCTCGCGTACGTCGTCTGTTGGGCCTTTGTCAAGTGGGCTTCGGATGTTGGGCTGTTTATGGACTAAATGGAATTGGGCCTTTGCTGGACTTTATAAATAAGATATTTTGGGCCCGGTAGTGATAGTGGATCATGGGGTGAGGCCCAATTAGGAAGTTGGGCCAATTTGGTAAATTGGGCTGATAATGGGCTTTTATATGGACTTTCAAGTCAAGGACTGGATATTTGGGCCTTGGCCTAATAAAGAGAGTGGACTTAATGAATGGTGCGGACGTTTAGTCAAGAAGGTTATTTAATTTGGGTATTAATTTGGTGTTTATTGTGTAATAGTTTGGGATTCCCAGTAAGACAACAATCAGAGATTTGTAGTATGACAACACTACTAGCGAGGTGATTTATTCTCACTATATCAACAAGGTCTAAGGCACCAAGGCCGACCCTTTATGGATTGTATCTGGTTATGGCATGATATGTTTATTGGTTTGCATCTTGGTAGTTAGAATGAGTTTATGTTATGCTTAGCGACCTGGTTAGGTCAATGTCCTGGTTATAGGGCGATATTATGTGATATGCTAGTATGATCTCTTAGACTGGTATCCTGATAGACAGGATGGTATTATGTGTTATGTGGCTTGATCTGTTTTGATCAAATTTAGTCTATAGACTGTTATGTGATTATTTGTTATATATGTGCACATGTTTGTTTGGCGGTTGAGGCTTATCTGCTTTGTGCGGAGGCCAATAGATCTGGGCATTCCAACCTGTTGGTCGTGGTCCGTGAGTATTCTATCCCGAGGATGATTGGACTCATAGTATGTGGGCATTCCAACCTGTTAGTTGTGGGCCTGGGCCCTGGGGTATTCCATCCCGAGGATGATTGGACCCATAGTATGTTGACATTCCAACCTGTTAGTTGTGGGCTTGGGGTATTCCAACCCGATGGTTGATTGGACCCATAGTATGCTGTTTATGATTATATGTATATTATCGTGGGTATAGGTAGTTTGGGGGCAGCTCACTAAGCTTTCGGGATTACAGTTTCAGTTGGTTGTTTCAGGTACTTCTGGTGATCGCGGGAAGGCGGAGGCATGATCGTACCGCTCCTCCTACTGTTATGATTTCATGATTTGATACTGGGATACTCTGGTATTTATTATTTTGAAACCAAACTATCTAATGTAAAAGGGTTTTAAGTGTTTTGAAAAAGTTTAAATTTGACATGATTTTTATAGGTGTTACACTTTGGCAGTACATTCATCACTAGAAATTATTTTAAGTAAACTTGGATCACATGTACCGTAAAACTAAGATTTAATTCTAGCATCAACCGAGTACCATTCTTCATCATCCTCACCGGATGGTGTTGATTTTCCAGAAATATGTCCATAGCTCAAGGTACCTCGACACATGTTAGAGAAAATTTGACGCCACAGTTTATATCGGGAGCTATCCACATTTAATTTGAAACTAAATTGGTTTTACACATTTGTGAGAGTGCAAACCAAACTTATTTTAGAGGGAGCAACAGTGGAGGATGAGGTAGGGGTAGACATGAAGAAGAAGCTAGATAAGCAGGAAGAATACAAACTGATTGAGGCAACAGCAAGAAGCGAGGTAGCAGACCTGTGATCAGGAAGAAAACACACCAAGTTGCTTGAAGCCGAGGCATGGAAGAACGATCAATTGCGTGAGAAGAGGAAGTTCCAAACGCAAAATGAAGAACAAATCGATAAATGACTGTTTTGATCGACATATTTTTTTTTTGAGGAAGCCGTACGTGATGAATTTTAGGGTAGGAAATCTTAGCTTGATACCGTGTTAAATATGAGAAAATCTCCTTGACTAGAGGCGTATGT
This sequence comes from Lactuca serriola, assembly GCF_051521515.1. Classification (NCBI taxonomy): domain Eukaryota; kingdom Viridiplantae; phylum Streptophyta; class Magnoliopsida; order Asterales; family Asteraceae; genus Lactuca; species Lactuca serriola. Next base: position 106,379,148 of record NC_136410.1, read on the forward strand.
ATGCATGATATATATATATATATATATATATATATATATATATATATATATATATATATATATATATATATATATATATATATTTGTGTGTGTAAATGATACAAAGGGATCCCTATAGTATGTAACATACATAAAAAATAATTTATAAATCCATAAATTACAATCCCCTTAACATTAAACAAATCATAATAATATTTACATCTCCATTAACATTAAAGCAACACATTTTAACATATTGACATCAACCTTTATATCATTCCGACCTCCACCATAATATTACATAATGCACTAAGCTATATTAGACTTTACAGAATCTACTCTCAGACATCATGCATCTAAGTCATATTTATAACATTTACTGATAGTGACCCCCTTCGACAAAGAAATTTAACATACATTGCCAAATACATCATGAAGTTCCTTTGACAAACAATGCCATGAAGTGCAATATCAACTTGTTCATAATGTCACCCATTGTCACCCATTAATCAATATAGAAGAAAGCTCAACATGAAATATGGTATAAGAGCATCCACTGATCATTAGACTTATAACACTAGATAACTTGCATATACAAGATTAAGGAATTGAATTCGTGGGAATCTTTTAAACTAGACGTATAATCCAAAATGAACATTCCAAACCATGTGTGTAGATCATGATGTCGAGCAACCAACTTTTACCCAATAACAAATTGAGAGATTGCAAATGATCATCACATTATATGATTATAAACCTCACAATTGGGAGGAACAAAACGATAACATGAACCATTTCACATCATATTCTCTAGATGAAAACAATAACCAAATCAACCAAATACATGATTGCTTCGAGATTACACATATGTTGAGAAACCGAGCATGTAAATCAACAAATCATTTCACGATTTCTTCGAGATTATAATATTAAGAACTATTGATGTAAATAATAATTTTAAGGTACCAAAATCACAAGTCTACAAATAGTTAGAGGACTATCTTTGTAATTACATGCAACACCATGTCAAAACCTCACCACACATCCTTCCCTCTCAAAAGGATAACAACATCCATCCACCGGCAGCCACCACGCCAGAAAATATGAACTCTTCCATCCTTCCATTCACCAAATCCATCGCCACTTCCCCTCATATATTCACTTCCCACCATAACCACCATCACCTCCGTCCATCCACGCTCCTCCTCACCAGAAGCAGCAGCAGCGGCAGCGACAACACCACCGTAGATGACGGCGCTGCAAACTCATCGCCACCACCTTCGGATAAAGATACAGTTCAGATAAAGTTCAAAAGAGGGGCGAGGAGAAAAACTCGAAGAAATCAAGAAAACGGCTTCGATGACAATGCGAAGATGATGGCGAAGAAAGAAGTGGTGAAGAAAGATTGGGAATCGATGACACTTACAGAAAAAGCATTGGAGTTGTATGTAGGAGAAAAGGGTCTATTGTTTTGGATCAACAAATTTGCTTATGCTTCGATTTACATCATAATTGGAGCTTGGATATTGTTTAGGTTCGTTGGTCCTGCTCTGAATCTTTATCAGCTGGATGCTCCTCCATTATCTCCGACTGATGTGCTCAAGGGCTCCTCCCCCAAATGAGACAGAAACAATTCATACACGAATCAAATGATGAGAATCTCAATAGCTAATTAGAATTTTATCTGATTCACTGTGGTATAGGCACATCAAATTGTCCAATTGCATTCGATAGTAATACAGAATTTTCCCCAGAATTCTTGCCTTATTTGTGTTACATTCTTGAACTTCTGTGTGGAGTTGTTCTTATATGAAATTTCAGACTCCACTTAAGGTTAAGTGATCATCCATAAAAATGTTGATAACCAATCTATAAAAGGTTCAAAATTTACCTGTTATCGAGTCAAAGTCTTCTGAATCGTTCACTAACTCACCCATATCTGAACGATTTTTTAACATCTATCGGATCGATCTCATGGTATTTAAGGTTTTACCATTTTAGTGATCAGAGGTGAATTCTCAGTTGAAGTAATTCGCAATTTCCATAAAATTAAGGATGATTTTGAAGAGGATAATTTTAGTTATGAAATCATATGGATCAAATCGTTTACTGGTAATGTTTTGAATATGTGAGTTGCATGAGAATGCAGTTAAGGTGTTCGATGAAATGTCAAATAGAAGTGCTCACAACTCTGTCAACTTTATCCAAACCATAACACTTAAAGGATCATCATTTCATTGATTTGTGAATGTCTTGAAATCACTTATTGATTGAGAGGAATTGCAAAAAGAATATCAAAGTATATCATCAAGTCAATATGCCAATCTTTCAAATGGTTATTCATGCCAAGTACATAAGTTATGGAAGGTTGTATCAAGTATTGGGTCCAGAAGATTAGGACTATACTATGTAATTTTTATAATTATTCAGCAAGTTCATTCAGATTTTTATCAAACATGAATATTTCCTTCAGCACAAAATGGATCAGAAGATTTTTAACTTGATAATTTTCATCATTTTCAATACATTCATTCAACAACTTTATCAAACAACATATTTTTATTCGGAACAAAATTATAGAGAACCTCTAATCATTCATCACTAAATCATTCACTTCTTATCAAACATCCAATAAAGGAGTTAAAGGGGCATATTCAAAAATATGAAACCATAAAGAATAAATTGCAAGAAAAAGATACTGCATATTTGTTGCTAAGAAACTAGACTATTTGATTTTAGATATGTTTATTTTGGTGTATGTTATTTTCCTTTAACTTTTTAGGTGTCTAAGAATTATGCTTCTATCTTAGCAATCTCCTAAACTTTGTCAAGCTTCTAAGTAGCAAACCACATAAACTGATACATAATAGAGTTTTGGGAAGTCCTTGCCTTTTTTAGTGGTTTATATAGTTATATACAAGATACACACACACACATATATATATATATATATATATATATATATATATATATATATACACACACACACATACATGCGCGTACACATACATATACATATGTGCGTGCATAAACATCTATTTAGTATGATGCACTAATATTTTATGTTTGTGCCCATGCATATGCATGCACATATACAGATATGAGTATGTATATGCATACATTTATATCACATACATAACTTTATGTATACGTACACTTTGGTTTCAATAATTAAACATTGGTTTTTATGTTTTTTCTTTTTTAGAGAATTGATGGCAAGTGACGAAGGCACCTTGAACTCTAAAAAAAAGTAGACACATTGCAAGCAAAACTCGGTGAGTTGACTTCATGTAAGAAGGAATATGAGGAACATGCTGAAAAAGAATCACAAGTTCTTTGGTAAAGAGTAAAGACAATGGACAATATACTTTATTTTTATCCATATTTGCAGAGTTACATTTCTTTCCTAATAATAGCAGTATATACTATGAAACTTGTAAACTGGTATGATTTGCACACCAGTGGCGTAGCCAATATTTTATTTTAAGACGGGCCAAATAATTTATAAAATATGAACGATATATAAAATCTAGAATTTAGAATGGAGTGCGTCAAATAATAACCTTAGTTCATTTTATTTAACAGATATATATATATATATATATATATATATATATATATATATATATATATATATATATATATATATATATAAGAGTAGGATCAAATGAGAACACCTAAAAGGTTGAGAACGTGAGAACAGATCTGGACCATCTAAATACTAAGATCTATGGTTAATATTAAATGGGTGATTTATGTAAAAATCTAAAACTATTGGCATTTATGTGTAACTTTTAAATGGTAAGAAGGGTATTATAGGAATTGCAACTTTGCCTATTTCCTATAATTTCTCACCCTCTCACCTATTACCTTTCTAATTCTCGTATCTATATCCTCTCTATATCTCTCTCTCTAGGGTTTCATAAGACGCATCGACTGAACAACCGACACTGACTCCCCATTTCCCCTTTATACGCATCGTCGCTTCCATCACCGAAGATCTCATCGGCTTGACGACTTCTACTCATCGGCTGACGGCGACATCTACTCACCAGCGCAAGGCAGCGAACAATGGTAGACCCCGATGATGACGTTCGTTCTTCATCGTCATCGTCACATTCAGAGTGAGACTTACAACCGAGATCTCTTTTTCTTAACCTTGTCGGCAATTTGGTGAACTCGACTGCTACTCATCGGTGGTAGCAAGCAGCGATACACTACTGGATTTTGATCATCCACTCCGGAGCAGCAGGGTAGTGACGAAGTATTCTGAATCAGGTAACATTATGTTTTTTTTCTTGCAAATGTTGTTCGAAATCCAACTCTTCTCTTGATTGGAGCCTTACAATGCTATATATTGTTCGAATTTGTACATGTGTAGTTTTTTTTCTTGCAAAATCAATTGGAAAGCCAAATGTTATGCTGATTTGAACCTCTTCTGCTTTTTATTTTATTGTATGCACCAAAGATTCACAATTCTTTTGCTTGAATCAAATGGTATGGTACTTTACTCATTAAAATTGGCTAATAGGGGAAGAAGATAAGTTGTGCACATAAGGTGCTCGATGAAATGCCTAAATTCAGAAAAATGGAACTTGAATGCTTGCAGTTGTAATCTTATATGAATATAATGTCAGATGTCTCATTTTACAGTTAATCATCAATGAATACTCCATGAGGCTGGTCCGAGAGGAGCAAGGCAAGCAACCACAACAATTCAGGTGAGGGGAAAAAGCCAAGAGGCTGATGCCTCTTTTGATTTATCCGAAAATACAACCCCATCCTGGTGGTTATTCTTTGTAGGGAACGAAGAAGAAGAAAGGGAAAGAAGGAGCAAAAATCAGTTCATCAATTTCAACAACAAAAAGTGGGTTCAATGGAGATTTCTTGGGTCTTGATTTATTCAAAATTCAACAACTAACGATGACTAGAAAGGTAATTTTTTATAGTTGTTCTTGGTCTTTGATTTCACAAGCAAATTAAGCATTAAAATGGTACTTTTGGTGTGGTAATACTTGACAAAAAGGAATGAGAAAAGAGATAAATTGAGGGTTGAAACGAAAGGGCAACAACTATTTTCTTATATTGATTTGTGAATATCAGTATATTTATGTGTGAATTTCTGTTTGAACGACTATATTTATTTATGAATAACAGGGTATTCATTTGTGAATATCAGTGTATTTATTTGTGAATATCAGTGTATCTATGTGTGAATGACTATATAATTATACATAATTGTTTCTTTAACGTTTTTGCAGATACAATGAATAAACATACATATAGTGGGAGGTGGGAGATTTACCAAAGAAACATCTACACCAATACCTCTTTCGGAAGGAGCACGAATGTGTTTTATTCATTTATAATTGTAATTGTAGTACTAGTTTCCGTGTCAAAAAAATATATATATTCTAACTTATTCATTTACTATTATAATTATATTCTTATATGAATAGAAATGTGTTTTATTTATTAATATATGAGTACCATTTTAGTTGATTTTATAATCTTTTTTTCGGGTTTTCTTCAATTATGATTTTACAAGTGTATTCAAAAATACAATTGAGTTAATTCATTTATAATTTACAATTTTATTCATTTTTAAATGAAATGTATAAATCATTATTTATGAAGATATATTTTTTTTAAAAAAAATAAATGAGTTAAACCGATAAATTATTCATTATCTTGATATTTGATTTCTAAAAATAAAAATATAAAAATGAAAAATGAAATGAAAAAAAAACGTTTTCTTAGATAGATATTAAATCATGATTTTATTAATTATTGGTTCATTAAAGAAAATGATCTAAAAATGAGATATTTTGGGTAATTGTCATCATAATCACTAAAATTTAGGATATCATAATTTAATTAGATGGTAAAATTCCATTTATGCCATCATAAAATGATTGGTCTACAACTGTTCTCGCGTTTTCAACCTTTTAAGTGTTCTCATTTGATCATCTCCATATATATATATATATATATATATATATATATATATATATATATATACACACACACACACACACACACACACACACTTAAAATTTTATGGGTGGGCCAAGGCCCACCCTTGCCTCTATGTGGCTACGCCACTAGTGCACATATATACCTACCAGTTTCAAATTTATAACCTATCAAAACTTTATTACTAATGTCCTTACAGGCGGTGTACCTACTCAGTTTATAATATAGAAAAGTAAGTCGGGTGTCGATTTCAAGGAACAAAATTTAGCTAATAAAATAACTACTAAAAATTTATCTAAGAAAAACAAGTAAAATTAGGGGTTTTATCTGATTTTACAAGTTCAGATTAACTTAATTTACTCAATTAACTAAAAACTAAAGCAAACAACTAATTAAACACGATTGTATTCAAGAGAATAAAAACACTTCTATTTAGCTTTGAATCCCCCTTTTTCCTATGGTTAGTTTCAACACATGGATTAATTTTAGTTGGTTACCAATATAAAAGTTATTAGAAGTCTTTGTCCAATCTCCTAATGTTTTCACCAATTCATGAAACACTATGCAATGGTCTTACACAAGTGGACACTAAATTGATTATTCAAGATTAATAGGCTATGTAGGATAAATCTAAGATTAATTATCTATGATCTAGACAAATAACCAAACACAATTACGATCCAATTATGTTCTCTAGCACAATTAAAGTTACTATTTTTATTACCTATTTTAGGATGTGGTCAATCACTAGTTCTAGCAATTTAAGATTCATAAACAACTAGGTAAACAAGTTCATGCAATTAAAGTGATCATTAAACTACACAAAACTTGAAGATTTATGCAACAAAGATTAAACTATTAACATACTTGGCTTTGATATATCAAACGCAAGCTAAACCAACTTCATAAATCCATGAAAAGTAGAAACTAACACATAGTATTAGGGTTCATCACTACTAAACGAAAGCCTAATGATTTAGCTCATAATTACAGAAAGCAAACACATAATCACATGTATAATTAAGCTAGACATGATTAGATCTATGCAAGCAGAATGAATGATGTGAAATCTTGCTATAATCTCTTAATCTCTTGATCTCCAATCTTCTCCTTCCTTCCAAGAGCTCTAGAAGGTTAATTTCCACAGTTTTTCTATCTAGAAGTCATCTTTCTCCAGATTCTTCTCCAAGTCGATATAATGATCAGTATTTAAAGTTTCCATAAAATCGGTCTTCACGTCGTGACCATAAGGGTCTCACGATGTGAACTTAGTGTATATCCCATATGCGCCAAGCAACATGTACTTCTCCGTATAAGAATCTTATAGGATATGTGGTCACAACGTGAAAGACATTATGTCACGTCATGAGCTTCATTTTCATGTACGAGATTAGAATTATTTTAAATGCCACGCCGTGGGAATCATTACTTCATGTTGTGGGAAATGTGTAGAACTTGAATTTTTCTACTTGAAGCTCCAAGCTTCAGCTCCAATCCTCCATATTTCCAACTTTTGTTGGTTTCAGTCATTTTTCTTCGAGAGTTTCCTTTTTGGCTGCAAAATACAATTTAATATTGTAAGTACCAAATATCTTTGTATTTTACCAAAATATAGCTTAAATGTATTAAAATAATGCCAAAATATATGAATAAATATTGCAATATCAAAATACTGATGAATTTTTTATAGAAAAAAAACATATATAATGCGGAAAACAATTAACAATTAATATGGTACATGCATCCTATAAAGTGTCTATGCCATACACCTTGAAAGCAAAATACAATGAACAACTAAACCTAGCCTAACCCTAGTGAATTTTGAAAACTAGTAAGTTTAGGGTTACATACGTTTTGATTTGTTATTGCAAACAAATCACATCAATCCTTGTAGTTGTTGAGTTTCCTATCCATATGTCTTTCCAGAACCTAGTTTCTGAATCGTTTCCAGCTTTTTTTTCCGAATAATTCAAGCAAATCCACACCTAATTCATTGAAGTCTTCTTTAATGGATGCTAATTTATTTTATGTTAATTTTCTACTGTATTATAATAAAAACAAAAAGTGTAGAAAGTATGACAATCACAAAAGTAGACCCCAAATCATTAATCACATCAAGTATAAAAGATTTAGAAACTATACTTAGTAAAACACAAGATGTCAAGCTCTAAAATATAAGAAAACCCAGTGTAAATAGATGCATTTCTGAGAGTACAAATCAACATATTTCCAAAAATATAAATTTCATAGAAATCTAACATAGTAATACTTAGATATAATTATTATAAAAACCAACCACACATAAGAAGTTACAACACCAAAAGCTACGAAAAGAATGGCTGGCCTTTGGATAAAGTCACAAAAATGAAAATCCTAGTACTTCTTTAGATAAGAATTTTAAGACAAAGAATGCCAAAACGGAGTCCACAGTATAGAGAAATGATTTTTTTGAAAATGATTAAAAATATAAAAACAAGGGCTAAAAATAAAGTCAGAATTAGCCAACTTATCCTAAAGGAAAGTTGAAGTATTCAACAATAGCTACACATATACATAAAGAACGTCGAAAACAAAATTTATATGAAAGAGATATGATTTTTTGAAGAAAGTTTTCGTGTGCGTGTAATGTGGTCCATGTGTGACGCGCACTCAGACAAACATATTTTTTGAGATTTGAGAAGACGTGGACAAACAAGAAGGTCACACGTGTCCAAAGTTGGGTGGAGCCAACATGCACGTCCACGTCGCGCACACCAAAACTGGGCACTATAAATAGAGATCCTCAATCACTCTTTTTTCACACCTCACACCATTATCTATTCTCTCTCAATTGATCCATATGATTTCCTTTCTTCCGAATGGCTCGAGTCTCCCGATGCGAAGTTCCAGAGCAGCCGAATCATGCTACAAAGGTGAGCTTACGACCCCACTTTTAAGATTTTTCAAATGTTTTACGTGGGGAGTATATGTTATAAAACTACATTTTCAAATTTACAAAATATTATTATTTGTAATATGCCAGTAGTCAACAAAATGCATGAAACGGGAGGATGATATTATGCCTGGTAGTTACCTTGCCAAAATTTTAGGAATAATATTATGCCTAGTCATTATACTGCACAAAACCATAAGATAATATTATACCTTAGAGAAACTCTGCCCAGAAACTATATGATGATATTATAACAAATTGTTATATTAGCAAATGATCTAGGGAAACATAGTACCTAGTTGTTATTCAAGCCAAGCCTTAAGGATAAGCATAGTACTTAGTTGTTACTCTGCCCTAATATCCTTTTAAGAATATCGAAAACTACGATAATTATATATATATATATATATATATATATATATATATATATATATATATATATATATATATTAGTATTTATTAAATGAGGAACGACATACAATAAGGTTAAACAAAGCATTTATTAAATGAGGAACGGCAATTCATCCTTTAGGTGATTAGTTTTCCGCTAACTCCGGCCTATAATCGTAAAATATTTAGTGAGCGAGAAAGATATGTATAGATCTATATGAGATTGATACTCCCACCCGTGGTTACTATCTACAACCCCTGACGGTAAAGTCACAACAAGCATAACTTTCTAAACTATATTACAACGTCCGATGAAGCGTTGTGCGAGGCAAATATTTAGTCAAAAGCTTGATTATAGAAACTCATTGAAAAAAATGCCCAACCAAACTTAATAAAATAAAACCACCGAGAGGGGAACGCCTTAAGGTGGTAATAGTAAGTATCAATAAAGTAAAATGGTTATAAACCCTTAAGATAAACAGAATAAAATAATTTATCTTAAAAGAAATAATATATATAAACGAATACAAAAGTAAATGATAGATTCTTTCCTGAGTATCCTATAAAATACCTACACGGACCTAATAAAGTGTGCAAATTCAACTCTTTCTAAAGAAAAGAAAAAGCATAGTAAAAAGAGAACATCAAACGGAATATAAAAAATCCAAGATACGAAAAGTAGCACTCCTTGGGGTCTTAAAGTCTTAAAAGGAAAACACGAAAGCCTGTATTCATAAACATAGATTTTATACTTTTGCAAGCAAGTATTTTAAATCATACTATAAAAACCTATGAACTCACCAACATTATGTTGAATGTTTTCAAATCACATGTATTCCTAGGAAGCCGAAGAAGAGAAGATCATTCCAATGGGAGTACAAGACGCAAGAAAGTTGTAACGCCCCGATTATCAGGTATGGATTTAAATAAAAGGTTCTTTGGTTTTAAGTCCTACTCGACGAGTTGGTTGCCCTACTCGTCGAGTAGCAGCGGAGTGGGACCGCATGTTTAGTGACCTACTCGCTGAGTCCAGGGAGGGACTCGACGAGTAGGAGCTGGCAGAGAAAACCCTAAATCTCGGGCTTTTGCACCCTATTTAAGGAGGCCTAAGCCTCCTTTGGCCTCTTCACAGTCTGTGAGAGCTCAGTAAAACCCTAATTCGTGTGGTACTCTTTTTGGTGTGTTTTAAGCCTTGGAAAGAAGGCTGGCTAGGAGGGAAAAGCTTGAAGAACAAAGGGGTTGAAGCAAGGAAGGTGTGGGAAACAGAACTTACCTCAGCTAGCATCTTTTGGAGGTCTCAAGTTGCAATCTTTACTCCCCTTCTCTTCTAGATCTCTTTGTGGTTGAGTTTTAGGGTTTTATGGATTTTTGGAGTCAAATTGGTGAGCTATGGGCTAGATCTGAAGTTGTAACTTCAGATCTGGACCCTTTTCAAGTTCTAGAATAAAAAAGTTTCTGTTTTGGTCGAGGATAAGGCCCTCCTTGTGCATGAAACCCCATTAAAAGCTTAGATTTGGCATTAAGATCCTTTTTAGTCATGCATGCACGTAAAGTCTGCAACTTTACGTGAAAAACATGCCCTAGAAGCTTGGATCTGTAATTTGGAGCCATTGCATGGCTTAAATGAGTCTGTAAGTCTTAAGGACCGAAGGAACTCGCCGAGTCGCAAGGTTGACTCGGCAAGTCAGATGAAGATGGCCATGAACTCGACGAGTTGGAGGAACAACTCGGCGAGTCCGATGAAGATTACCATAGACTCGACGAGTTGTATGAACAACTCGGCGAGTCGGATGAGTTTTCCACAAGTTATGAATGCGTGTGTATCCGTCGTGTTGCCAGAAGGAAACTCGACGGGTGGTCTTAGGGTTTCGATCGAAAATTGTAGGTACTCGACGAGTCACCCCGGTGACTCGGCGAGTGGGAAAGAACTTCAAGGGAATCGGCGAGTAGCCAAGGGTACTCGGCGAGTTAAGGTCAACATGGACTATTGACCTTGACTGAGGACGTTGACTTTGACCAGGGGTTGTCTAGCTGGTTTATGGAGTACCTTGTGAGGTTGAGGACATATGAGTATATTTGTACTATGGTAATAGTGTTGGATATAGCGTCTAAGTCCATAACTTTATTTGGTATGTACTTGACCCGACCCGGCATGGTCCATTTGGGTTGCATGACATTGCAATACTTGGATAGACAAAATGAGAGAATAAGGCACTTATGATTATTAATATATTATAAGTTCTAAAATATTAATAATAGTATTATTTAATTAGTCTTGATCAAATATTAATTTAAGTATTAATTTGGTGATCAAGTTGAAACTAATTGAATATATGGGGTTGATTATGACAATCATCTAAACTTTTATAGTGGATTAAATGACCCATGGTTTATGGGTTATGGATATAACCATTTGGAGCTCCATGGATAGTCCATGGGAGTTACAAACCCATGGGTCATGAGAATGGAAGAGTCATGACATTTATGAGTCTTCATGATGAAACCCTAATTGTGACACCATTATAAAAGGGACCCCATGGCTAGGAAAATTGGACACTAGAGTATTCTTGTGAGAGCATAGCCGATTTTGAAGTGTAGAAGTATTCTCTCTAGTTATTCCAAGGTTGTAGTGTTGTGTGAAGCATTTGAGGCACAACATTTGGGGTGCTAGACTCACAAAGTCTTGAGGGAATCCAAGCAACAACAAGGTATGTATTTCTACTAGATTTTATGTTTTATGTAATCCCCATGCCATGCTAGTTAGGAAATAACCTTGAAAAAGAAATTTGCATGTATATAGAGAAAACATAGATTCAAGGTTATTAGGGTTGCATGTACACTTAGGAAGTGTTAGATTGCTCAAAACCCATCAGTGGTATCAGAGACTAGGTTTGTTTTCTGTATACTTGATGCAAAACTGCTTAAAAATCGAAAATTCTGCACTCTGACGATTGGACTCGCCGAGTTCATGGGGAGGACTCGTCGATTCCATGAACAAATTCATCCTACTCGTCGAGTAGGATCATGCACTCGACGAGTAGGAGCGTGCTGGGCAGTTTTTCGAGTTTTGTTGCTGGAAATGGGCTAGAATCATTATCCCAAACTGTTTTGGACTTGTAAAATTTGTTTTAAAAGTGTTAATGATTATGTTAACCCATTTCAAATGACTTTTATTAATTTTCAAGTATTGTATATGTTTATATGATTTCTTGAAATTGCTTGACATGAATTTGTGTTCTTATGAGTTTTTAGAAGATCATAGGAATTATGTGTAACCTCCATGTGTGTTTAATTCATGATCTTAATGGCAATGATGGTGTCCATAACTTGTCCTCAAGTTATGGATAACCAAAAGTCACTTCTTTAAATTGTGATTAAAGAACTAAAAAGGTTTCATAAAATGAAGAGTCTTCATTTTTATGAACCATTAAAACTCATAAGTTACAAATTTGAAGAGTCTTGAAATAGTTTCAAAACTTGCCCTCAAGTTTTGGAATTTGTAAAGTCTTACACTTTGATTCCAAATTAAACCTTTTTTTTAACTTTTAAAAAGTTAAAGATTCAAACTTTATGGACTTCATTAAATTAATTAAAGTGTTTAACTAAAAGAGTTAATAATTCCATAAAGACATGGTTTAAGTTTAATTAAATTAAGAGTATAGTTTAATTAATATATTAAACCACCAAGTATTTTAAATGTTTAAAATACACCCCTATACTATTATTATAATTTTAATTATATAGATATGTATAAGAATATGTCATTCTTACCGTTAGTAGGCCTCATTCACGAAGCTGGTCTATAAGGGGGGGGGGGGGGTATAAGGTTACTGCCTATAAAATGGCGTTTAATAGGTGTCCACTCTCACCCACCGCTTCCTTGACTGGTTGAGGGTCGTTAGCCGAAAAAGGTAGGATAGGACCTTAATCCTCATTAAAGTATAATGAAATTATAAAGTAACTATACCTTAAAATTCCCAATCTTAGTTACTTTAGGAAAATGTGAATTTGGTGCTAACCCATAAAATTACACTTTGTACCTTACCAAGTCGTTAGTGGAGTGTGTGTGGTTAATCGGCACACTAACAAGGAATAGTAAGTGTGGCAAGGGGTAACTTGACCTTATTATAGATCGGTGGAGTTGTGTGGCTAACCGGCACATCGATTAGGTGATAAAGTTAAGGGTACCAAGTCAATTTGTATGGTTATTCACACCTTGTTTGTGATCCTCGGCATCCCAGTCACAAACTTGAGAGGGCACAATCGAGATTTAAACATGCCATTGAAAGTTCAATGTATCTCAAAAGATCTAGGAGTTTCAAATCCAATTAAAACTTAATTATATTTCGTTTTTCATGGTGGAAATTGGTAAATCGTCATTTACCTACCTTTAACTATTTTATAATTTGGATTACGGCATCCCTCTTCCAGTTATAAATAGGTTATTGGGTCCTAGCCTTAATATTTCATATTGGGTGTTATATTAAGGACTTTAAATCAACTAACTTGAATTTCTCCCATTATAGATGTCTAGTTTGGACAGCTATGGTCTTCCTAAATCTTTAGGAACAAGCTTCCTAATGAAGATGATATACCGAATGGCAATCAACGTGAAAGATCAATCCCTTTGTTGTGCATTAGTGGGACTGAAAATCATACTTCACTTCCTCCACCTACTCCATTAAATCTTCCTTCCCACAAGTTTCAAGACCTGATAAGTTCTAATTCACTCAATCCCTATTGGCAAACAAAGTCTATATGTGCTTAGGTCTTGGAGATTAAGTCACATATTGACAAGCCGGGAGAGTCGGGTGTCGAAGTCTCAAGGTAGCTGGCTGTTGACTTGGTCACTCCCTGATGACAGATCACGACATGACCCTTAATGATCTTACCTATTTGCTTGATGATGCTGAATCAACAATGATTTGGAGCATTGGTAAACAAAATTTGATTGGAAGATCAACTTCCCAAACTTCCATGGACATTGACAATGGTAACATTGGAAGTCCAGAAAAACTTTCCTTCCCAATTGAAAGGGATTGGCCATAGTCAACTCGGTTGACAAAATGGTAAAGAGAAAGGCTAAGTCTGTGATAGTCCCGTGTACCGTTTCCAAAGAGTCCATATGTTTTTGTTTCCAAAGGAAGGGCATTGGTTGCGAAGGTGCCAAATTTACCTAGAAGTCCATAAGGATAGTAAAGTCAAATGTTTGACTCTGCTTTAGGTAAAGTCCATTATCTAACTTTATTAAGTTTCTATTCCGAGATTCTTATTGCATGATCTGACTGGGTCATATATTGATGTTTTAAGAATCAAAGAAGAGTGAAGAAACTTAAAGGAAGTATATGCTGATTCTGATCGTAAAGATGGATTTCGATCACATGGTTCGGTGATCAGAATTTTGAGTTGTTACTTAAGAGTTATGATATATTGCTTAGGAATAGATAACAACAAGTTTTCCATATGGATTGTAAGGATAAGTTTTCCGCAATGTTTTAAAATAAAAGAAAATGGTTGTGATTTTATTTATTTTAAGTATCCTTACAATGGCATTTGTGAAAAAGGTTGTTGCTTATATGTTTCCATTGATAAGCAATATGGGTAAATGGATTTGATTCATTCACTGGTGGTAGTGTCATAATTTACCAAATAAGGAAATATTCTCATCACCCAGGTTTCAGCTGGATAGAAACTTGGAATCATGCAAGTTGTATTATGTGATGAATGAGAATTTTCATCTTTGGTAAATTAAGACTAATTCCTTGTTCACATTCGCATGTGAGTCAAGCGAAGGACTAAAGGATCGGGTACATTAAGTTGTGCACTAGTCAGGTCCACCACAAAGGTAGATAAGATTATTCATTATGATTTACTAAAGTTTAGTATATATGGTTATACATACAAGTTTAAGTATAATTCTGGATTATTGAAGAGTTTCAATGATAGACAGAGTGAGTAAGAAGAATCAAATAAGGCAAAAAGATAAAAGTTTCTCCAATCTGAAGAGATGGGAGAGTACTTGTGTATTTTGTTTTATGATTATCTTAGTGATTATGGAACCATATCACAATTGATCCTCTAAGGACACCTTAGTGTGTTTGTTGCCTGAGGAGAGGAATCGTGAATTGTTGAAATGGTTAAATCAAAAGATAATTTATACTTCGTTCCAAAATCAAATCTTAGAGTCATACTCCAAGATTGAGCCTTGAGTGACATAATCTTAAGAAAGGTTTAAAACACTTGTCAAATGTAGAGTAAAATGTTTTGTTACTCTTGTACATTTGAAATTGGTAAGTTGTGATGTTTTGGATAAAACAAAGACCGACTAAGGCCAATTGTATGAAGTGTTTGTAAAATATTCCACACTATCTCTTGAATATTTGGCAAGAGAGTCTTATATGTCAAGAGGACGGTGGGAGTCTAAAAGATCTTCAGATAGGTTCAAGACCTAATCAAGAGTTTTGTTAATCACTAGCCCACGACTTGAGGTTTGTAACCTATCGTGTTGACATATTCTTATTTCTGTGTCTATTCCAGTTAAAAGTTGATTATGCTTGTGAGTTCTATGAGTTCTCAATTGTTTGCATAACAACCTAGAAGCAGTGGTAGGCCCTTGTGCTGCCGGGTGGCAAGAAATTAAGATTGAACAAGTTCAGTACATATGTGTTTGGATTTGACACTAACCTTGTCTTGTGATTATGGTTATGAAAAATTTCACGTGGATAGGGACACTTACACCATAAAATCTAAGTGTCATAAGGTTTCTCTCCGATTCATGAAAATGATGGTGAGGAAACTCTTTCACCAAGTAGATTTTGAGTAGATAGCAATTGTGAAAATGAAAAAAGGTCTAAACATTATGATTACGGAACCCCTCTTCATAATTGTTTAGACACACAAGTGAGCTATCTAAGGAAAGGTGTATGATTTTGATATATAAAGTCTTATCAAAGCAATTGCGTATCAGAAATCTGAACTTTGGTAAGAAAATCAATAAAGTATTGATTTCTAGAAGTCCAGTTGATTTCTGGGTACATGTCAAAGCTAGTGGGAGCATAAAGTATTATGCTGGTAATCATTATGCTAGTGGGAACATGATTATTATATTGCAAGTTGGCAATGTTAATTATAGAAAACAAAAGTTTCAATTCGCTTTGAAAAGTTGTTTTGCTATAATTAAGGGAGAGAAATTTGTACTTCATTCTAATTCTACAAGCTTAAATTGAGATTTTAATCAACTTTAGTCAAGGATATATATGAATGTTATATTGGAATTGTTCAACATAAGGAAATTCTATATATGTTGCATTCTCAAAATTCGATTATGATTACGACATACCTCTTCATAGTTCGAATTATGAGAACATGGCAAATAAAATTTTTTATAGCATGAATCGTGTTCCATATGCTTCGGGTATAGGATCGATTAGATGAGCTATAAAATTTATCCATTCTATATTTTCCCAATGCCTAGAGCATTGAGAGGGAAAAGAAATAGAAGTGGATATGACTAAAATGATTAAGCAATTGTCGAGGACAATTTGAGGTTTACCAAAGATTGGTTACTCATGGACAATTGGAAGCATAGAGTAAGGACCATATTAACATATTTTGAAAAGAGGCAACTCTTGTTCAAAAGTGATGGTCAAAATGGGAATATGGAATTGTTTCCATAGGTAGAAGCTATTCTTTGAATCTGTATAATATTAAAGAACTTAATGTAAATAAGGATATTCAAAAGAATGTACTTTGAATCTGAGACTTCATTTCCATGGAATTGATCTCCATTGGAATACTTTGTAATGTTTGTTGCTAAGTCTTGGTGACTTATGTGCATATTCATTACAAGAGGATCGTTGCATATAAGTTGAGAATCTAACAGATTACTGTAAATGGCAAGAGTTTGGTATTCTTACATTTGCAATAAGAATTTGGGATTGTGAAATGAGAATCATTGAAATTATGTTCAAATTGGTCTGTTTCACAAAGTAAAGACAAACATAGCATGCATACTAGATGTATGGCATAACTATTGTCTAGAAAACATAGTGTACATGCTTGGAGCATGGGACAACTAATGTTTTAATTCAAGTATAAAGTTGATTAATCGAAACATAAATAATGAGTAATCAATATGGTGCTTAAATAAAAGGTGTTTTTATTTACACTCAAAGTGTTGGGACCATATAAGATTAGTATTGTTCTTGTGTTTCACTTTTCATGTTTTGACTTCTAGAATAACTAGACCATTCTTCCTGAATGACTAAGATATCCAAACCATCCACATTCAGTCATATGTTGGAAGTAGATATGAATCAAGACGGTCATGAATTTGGCTTGTATGATTCGTATAAAGTGCTTTAGACAATGCAATGGTTGCTATAACATTCATGAGTACTCATAAGGCCTGAGTATTGGATTCAACCCACGCTCACTTGCATCACTTCATGGAATTTATCTCGAGTGATCGTGAGATGGTAATATCATATAAATCTTCAAACCTAGAGATATGAGTTGTTGACTATGAGTTGGTTATTCATTGATTGTACGAAAACGCATGGGTAACTCGATGTTATAAAACGTGCCTTTGTGTATAATTCAACAAGTAGTTAGTACAAGCATATCAGTCGGAGTTTATCTGTTCCTTCTAGAAATAAAAGCGATATTTGGGCCCCTTGATTATTTGGTTTTGACTTATGTACCGGGCCCAGTCAGAACCTAATTGATGTGTTCAATTTAGTTCTATGTTGAAACAAATCAGATATCGAGAAACAAATGCTGGACAATAAGTAAGACCATGTTCCATGTGTTTGTCCGGCTGATATCATGAGAACAGAGGATTATATGATCACTTATCTTAAATGGCGTATCATCATCATCTCAGTTCCGAGAGACTTTGAAAGAGCTACGATTGCTAGTCGGATTTTGAAGTCATATTTGCAAATATAGTTATTAGACTTATCCAAGTGGGAGACTGTTGGATATAGTGTCTAAGTCCATAACTTTATTTGGTATGTACTTGACCCGACCCGGCATGGTCCATTTGGGTTGCATGGCATTGCAATACTTGGATAGACAAAATGAGAGAATAAGGCACTTATGATTATTAATATATTATAAGTTCTAATATATTAATAATAGTATTATTTAATTAGTCTTGATCAAATATTAATTTAAGTATTAATTTGGTGATCAAGTTGAAACTAATTGAATATATGGGGTTGATTATGACAATCATCTAAACTATTATAGTGGATTAAATGATCCATGGTTTATGGGTTATGGATATAACCATTTGGAGCTCCATGGATAGTCCATGGGAGTTACAAACCCATGGGTCATGAGAATGGAAGAGTCATGACAATTATGAGTCTTCATGATGAAACCCTAATTATGACACCACTATAAAAGGGAACCCATGGCTAGGAAAATCAGACACTAGAGTATTCTTGTGAGGGCATAGCCGATTTTGAAGTGTAGAAGTATTCTCTCTAGTTATTCCAAGGTTGTAGTGTTGTGTGAAGCATTTGAGGCACAACATTTGGGGTGCTAGGCTCACAAAGTCTTGAAGGAATCCAAGCAACAACAAGGTATGTATTTCTACTAGTTTTTATGCTTTATGTAATCCTCATGCCATGCTAGTTAGGAAATAACCTTGAAAAAGAAATTTGCATGTATATAGAGAAAACATAGATTCAAGGTTATTAGGGTTGCATATACACTTAGGAACTGTTATAATGCTCAAAACCCATCAAATAGGTGGTGGAGTCTTTGGCAAGTGATCCGAGAGTTGGGATTTGTCTACCGAGTTGACATCTGCGAGGTGAGTTATCCTCACTGTATCAAAAAGGGTCTAAGGCACCAAGGATGGCGTTGTAGTTGTTATGGTTATGATATGATATATGTGATTATGATCTGATAGATCGAAATTAGGGTAGATAGTATGTTATGTTTTGTGATCCTTAGGGATTGATATGTTAGTGGCCTGCTGGGCCTGTGCTCTAGTCATGAGAGATTGTTATGATTGATGATCCGTAAGATAAATATATTTGATGTCTGTATATGCCAG
Source organism: Lactuca serriola (assembly GCF_051521515.1). NCBI lineage: Eukaryota > Viridiplantae > Streptophyta > Magnoliopsida > Asterales > Asteraceae > Lactuca > Lactuca serriola. Next base: position 106,398,494 of record NC_136410.1, read on the forward strand.
CATATGTTAGTTATGCGCACACGATTACTTGTTTGTTGGTTGGGTTGAGGCGCTACTGCTTTGTGCTAAAGGCCAACATACCCTATGAGCGGTCCGGGGAGACTGTAGGCCCACGTGGAGGCCCAGTCATGCCGAAGGCTCTGTATAGTTTCAGTTAGACTGTAGGCCCTGTAGGGCGGTTCAGTTTGGCCGATGGCCTAGTATGCATATTGATTGATTGATTATTACTGATATGATATTATCAGTGTGGTATTGGTATTTTGGGGGTAGCTCACTAAGCCCTCAGGCTTACAGTTTATAGTTATTGTTTCAGGTACTTTGGGAGATCATGGCAAGACGAAGGCGTGACCGTACCGCTCCTCATCCTTATGCTCTGACTTTTGGGACACTCTGATTGAATAATGATTTGAAAACATTTTGTAAACAATACTATTGGGGTTTTATTTATGATCGAAAAAGTTTAAATTTGGCGTAAAATTTATGGTTGTTACAAAAGTAGATAGTTCAGGACATGTAAAACATTCAATGTAACATTTGTTTAAATAAATATTACGTACTGTTGGCTTTATATCTTATGGTTATGATAATCAATCAAACATCGCACAACTCAACATTTCTGTCGCTAGCCGAGGGTGTGATAGAAAGGAAGCATGATAATATGAAGACTAGACATGCTAATAAGAATATAATATTTGAGTAAGATTACATGAAGAAATGTGACATTATTGTTGTTGGAATGAAAAATAGAAGGACTACATTTGAGTAACTTTTAATGAAGAAATGTGACATTATTTTGGTTTGAGTGACAAAAAGAATGACTATATTTTTGTTCCATTTCATATTTTAAGAAAATGTAATTATTTTTAGTGGAAAATTTTAGGAAGTAGCAATAAAATTAGAAAAATGATAATTGTAAGTGGGAAGACCAAGCATATGGTTTTGCAAACAACCAGTCCAATTCTACGTCTTTTCTGATCCTATTACAAATCCATAAATAAGAAGACGATACCACCTTGTTGAAAGTAACAAAGACAATATTGTTATGAAACACCTACAAGCTCCAAAGACAAGTAATAACGACTGCATAGAAAGCTTTTTTCTGAATGGAAATTAAGCTTAACTTCTTATGACCATAAGACCACATCCACCAACTAAGTAAAAGAGGGACAATAAAAATCCCACCGATGATCAAGTGAAAAAAAGATTTTAAAATGACACAAGTAGTAAATAGATGGTTTGTAAGGACAACAAAATTTGTATAATCGAGAAGAATGTAATGTAATTATGTTGAAGTTAATAAGTAACGAAAGAAAGTTGTAGTTCGTACTAAGATAATTTCCTGGATATAAAGTTTGTCAAAATCTAAGTCCATACAAGAAAGTTATGGCCATTTGAAAAGTACGTTGCTATTCTGAAAAATTTGACAAATATCAGAAAGGTGCAGGGTGCCCCTTTTAGAGGCGCGAAACGCCCCTAAACTGAATTATATTAAACAACATATAACATCGAGACTTTCTAGAAGGAAACTCACTTTAACACTTCATATACATCAGTTGAGTTTCAGAGGTGGAGAAAAGGGGTTCCAAAATAGGGATAAGCAAAGGAACCGAGCCGGTTGGAACCGGCCTGAACCGGACCCGGCTCAGGAACCGAAGTCGGCCGAAATTAAGAACGAACCGGACCGGCAGTTCTACCGGTTCCGGTTCTACCAGTTCCCGGTTCCTATCGGTTCTTGCCATGTCTTCAATGTTGGAACCGGTCCTCGAGAAATAGAAACATATGGTTCCGGTTTTTGCCGGTTCTACCGGTTCCGGTTCTCGGTTCCAAAAATCCACAAGAATATCGTCCCGGTCCCAGCCCGACCGGTTCCATTGGGTTCAGGTTCCGGTACCGGTTCCGGCTGGTTCCCCGGTCTATATGCTCATCCCTAGTTATAAAGGTCCGAATTCAACCGGAGAAGTCATAAATTGGGGTTGAAGTTACGTTAACGTCACAAATTGATATGTGCTATTACATGGGGTTGAAGTTACGTTAACGTCACAAATTGATATGTTCGTCAGGGGCCATGCTATGCGAGTAGCAATCCGCTAGTTAGGGGTATCGATTCCCCATATGTTTTAGGATTTTTGTTATTAGGACGCTCCCTGATAAGCTACATGTTTAATGTGTGTAATGCTTAAACTATGTATAAATCTTTTATTACATGTATGATACTAGATCATTTAATTATGCCATAATTCAAACTTCATATATCTCATAAGAATTTTGTCTTACGTATTTTATTTGTTTATGCCTATTGACTCAGTTCCCGGTATCGTTCCAGGTATCAGGTAGAATAGTAAAAGCAGGATGTCATTTTTTTTGGAAGGCCTAGTGTAGTCTTCATATGTACGAAATTTCCTTTATACTATGGTTATGTATCTTTTGGGAAATGACTTGTTTAAAATCTTTTGAAGTAGTTAACATAAAAGTTTTATATGATTTTAAATGGTTTTGAAATTTCGGGTGTTATAATTTGGTATTAGAACCATAGTTTAAATGATTTAAGAGGGATTGGCCATCCTAAACATAAACTATTAGCATAATGATGCATAGTATGAGAGTCACTATTTTATGCTTAGTTGGACTACTTGAAAAATGCATATGCTATATTATATAATAGTTAACATCTAATTCAACAAATTTCTTAGAAAATGAGGAGGACAAAAGGTGGAAAAAGGCCCCAAGAAGAGGGATGGGTTTCGAATCAGTAGTTTGCATAAGGAAGCACACCCAAGCAAGCAGATCTATAAGTTAACCAGGGAGGCATAGGGAACTGAACACCTCATACTCTTTAATCCATGTAAAACCTCCTTGATAATATGAGGGACAAAGTTAAAGAAGATGTAAATCGTATCCTTAATGCTTGCTTGGAAGGATCTGATCAAAGTTTCCCTCTACCTAAAGGAAGTAAATCTAATAGGGAGGAAGGATCCCCTCATAGTAAAGAAGATGAAGATTATGATTATGATCAAGATAAGAGAAAGGGATGTTCTTTCAAGTATTTCATGGTTTGTAAACCAGAGGAGTATCATGGTAGTTTTGAACCAAAAGTTACTACATGCTAGATCTTGAAGATGGAGAAAGTATTTGACAACAAGTGCATGAAGAAATAAATGATTTTCTATGCCTCTCGACTACTAAAAGACAATGATGTTGCTTGGTGGGAATTTTTATATAACATTTTAGGAAGAAAGATGCTTCATCATTGGTCCTGGGAAGTGTTTGTTAGGAGACTAAAAGACAAATTTTGTCCTCCTAAGGACATAAAAAAACTTCAAGAAGAATTTTCGCACCTAAGAAAGGTTATATGATTGTTTCTGAGCATTCTAAGAAGTTTATGGATATGTTAACTTTTATAGCGGAAGCCTACACCACTTAGAGCATGCCAGTTACATGTGAATGGGCTTACATGGGATAATGAAATAGAGATAAAACATGGCATTGATCTGGATCAAGCAGTCATTGCAACACATAACATGGAAGATGTTCATAAATGGCGATCTCAAGAAAGGCAGCCTTTCACTAAAAAGTGTATGTTTTAAGCGAGTACTGGCTCCATAAAAAGGGAAGCTTCCCAACATCTCGGGCATATAAAACATAACAATTAAAACAACATAGTGCTCCAATGTGTGTAAAGAGTCATGGTTGTGAGTGTAGAATGAATGTTCTAGGTCGTAATAAGTGTGAAAAGATGGGCCATAGTTCACATAATGCAAAGAGAAAGCATATCTAGGAGTGGAATATTATATCTGTCACGAAAAAGGACATTACGCTAGTGTATACCCCAAGAAGAAAGATGAAACATTGATATCTACAACTAACAAGAAGAAGCCAGAGCCAACCAAGTTTAAAATCCATACATTCTAGTTGAAAGCATAAGAAACTAATGACAACCATGATGTAGTCTTAAGTACTCTAGTACTTAATTCTATGCCATCTCACATATTGTTTGATTCAGGTGCTACATACGTCTTCACGTCGTATGAATTTGGTACCAAGTTGAACGTGCCAATAAAATCTTTATATGAATTATATGTTATAGAAATTATCGATGATAAGTTTACATCTATTCGTAATATATTTAGGGACTGCAAATTAAAAAATAATGGGAGAATGTTTAAAGTTAATCTTCTACCTACAAAGATAAAGGCGTTTGATGTAGTTATTGGGATGGATTGTCTTGGTGCTAATCAAGCCAAAATTCATTTTGGATAAAAGATATTTGTATTAAGGCATCTAATGGTGAAAATGTTCATGTATGTAGAAAGAAAGAGATGCCGCCAAGTGCCAACTCTTATTAGAACACTCAAGGCAAGAAAGTGCCTCTAGAAAGGATGTTTTCATTCGTTGCATATGTAATACATGGAAATAAGGAGAAAAATAAAATAGAAGATATCAAAGTAATTCAAGAATTCTCTAAAGTCTTCTAGATGATTTACTCGGCTTGCCACCTGAAAGGCATGTAAAGTTCTGCATCAATCTCGTTCCAAGGGAGACACCTATTGCTCGAATTTCGTATTGTTTAGCTCCTATAGAAATACACAAACAAATAATGCAATTACAAGAACTTATTGATAAAGGATTTATTCGTCCTATTTCTTCTCCTTAGGGTGTTCCCATCTTTTTTTTAAATAAGGACGACTCCTTGCGTATGTGTATACATTACCGTGAGTTCAAAAAGATCACCGTCAAGAATTGATATCCCCTTCCCATAATCGATGATCTTTTTAATCGACTTCAAGGAGATAATTATTTTTTCAAAGCCTCGGATATCATCAAGTACGTCTAAGGGTAGGTGGTGTAGAAAAATACTTCATTCCATATGTGATATGGTCGTTATGAATTTCTTATGATGCCATTTAGACTTACTAATGCTCTTGTCATTTTTATGGATCTAATGAATAGAGATTTCAAGCAATTCTTGATAAGTCTGTGGTAGTTTTTTATTGATGACATCCTTATATACCCCAGGAAAGAAAAAGAACATGAACACAATTTGCGTGAAGTATTGGAAGTTTTAAGGAAAGAAAAGCTATATGCCTAGTTCTCAAAATGTGTATTTTGCTTACACGAGGTCTACTTTTTAGGACATGTAATATCAAAGGAAGGAGTCAAGGTTGATCCAACAAATGTGGATTCCATAATGAAGTGGGAATCAACCAACACTCTAATAGAAGTAAGAATTTTTCTCGGACTTGCATGATACTATTGATGTTTTATATCATATTTTTCAAGGACAACAGTTCCCTTAACCTTGTTGAGTCAGAAGGTGTAACTTCCCCTCTGGCAGTAGCGGAACCAGGAATTTTGATATAGGAGTACAAATATTGTTAATATATTATATATAGTTATCCAATATCGGACATTAAAAAACATGTTTACAAATAATATTATATATATATATATATATATATATATATATATATATATATATATATATATATATATATATATATATATATATATATAATCTCTTTAGTTAGAGGTACAACGCCCCATCTAGCTCTGCCACTGCCCTCTGGCATGTATCGCATTATTGTTCGATTTGGGCTCTCGGCATGAAAACTTTCCAGGGGGTCACCCATTTCTGAATTTCTCTCGCCCGATCACGCTTAACTGTAGAGTTCATATGTGATCTGCTACCTTGACGACTTTAAAACACGTTGTGACAGGGAAGTTATGGAAACCCTTTATAAGGAATATTTAGTTCTTTTTCCCATACGATCTGGGATCAGGTGCATGTGACCACCCACCTTCACCCCCTTTATAGGGTTTGATGTCATTGTTGAACACATTAACCGTGCCTTAGCTTTGATACCATTTGTAACGACCCCATCTGACTCGTATCACCATATTATCCGCTTTGGGATCCCGAAAAAAAAACTTCCCAGGGTTCACCCATCCTGGAATTACCCTAGCCTGGACACGATTAACTGCATAGTTCTTATGGGATCCGCTGTTAAGCATGCTCGGGCACTGGTTGATCTGTGCGATAGGGACGTCGAACCTATAAAGGGGGTGAAGGTGGGTGGTTACATGCACCTGATCCCACATCGGCTTAAAAGGAGAACTAAATATTCCTTATAAGGTGTGTGGATACCTTCCTTGTCACAACGTGTTTTAAAGTCATGAGGGCAGTAGATCTAATAAGAACTCTGCAATTAAGCATGCCCAGGCAAGAACAATTCAGAGATGGGTGGCCCCCTTGGAATTGTCTGTTACAGGAGCCCAAATTGGACAATATTGTAATACATGTCATAGGGGGATGTTAAACATGGTATCTTAGCTGGGGCGCAGGTTGATGTGATCGAAAAGGATGTCGAAACCTATAATGGGGGAGGGGGGCTGAAGGTGAGTTTTAACCGATCCCATGTCGACTAGGAAGGAGAACCTAGCATTCCTTATAATGGGTGTGGAGTTTTAAAGCCGTGAGAGCAACATATCCCATAAAAACTTTGTAGTGAAGCATGCACGGGAAAGAGCAACTCCAGGACGAGTGATCTCCTGGGAAGTTTTTGTGTCGGGAGCCCAAGTTTTTGTGTCGGGAGCCCAAAGTTGACAATATTATGACACACATTCGAGGGGATGTTATAAAAGGGATTCAAGTTCATATGGGAAAATTACAAGAAGAATCTTTTATGTTAATTAAGGAGAAATTGTGTAATGCATGTATCCTTGCCTTTCCTAAAGACATAAAGGATTTCGTTGTTTATAGTGACGCTTCCAATAAAGGTCTTGGTTGTGTTCTAATAAAAATAGGGAAAGTAACTGCATATACATCAAGACAATTAAAATATGTTGAAACCTGATATACAACACATGATATAGAACTTCTAGTAATCGTATTCGCATTGAGGTTATGGCAACATTATTTATACAACACCAAATGTAAATTATACACATATCATAAAAGCCTTCAGTATGTATTCACTCAAAAAGATTTAAATATGAGACAAAGAAGATGGCTTGAGCTTATTAGTGATTATGATTGTGAGATTATGTATCACTCTGGAAAGGCTAATGTTGTAGCAGATTCTTTAAGTTGCAAGACTTATAAAAGGACGATTAGTGGAATATCCATGCGCATTGATATTATTTCTAGTCTCGTTAAAAGAATCAAATAAACCCACAAGGAAGTTATGCAAAGTGATGAATCGAAGAGGGAAAAGTTAGGAAAGAACCAAACTTTTGAAGAAAATAGTTAAGGATTAAAAACTTTTAAAGGAAGAATATGGGTTCCTAAGTTTGGAGGTAACTGGAAGCTAATACTAGATCTATCATTGGAGTAAGAAGAGTTACAAAGACTAAAATGATAGTACCAACGGTTAGACATGAAACCAAGAATAGCCAAGTATATATCTAATTATGCAAGATGTGTGAAAGTTAAGAGTGAACATCGAATACTATATGGAGATGCTCGGTCCTTGCAAGTGCCAACTAGAAAGTACGAAGATATTACCATGGACTTTATAACAAGAATACCAAGAACTAGTTGGGGCCATGATGCCATTTGGGTTATAGTCGATAGAATAATAAATATAGTATTATTTCAAGCGATCAGGGAAACTACCTCACTTGAAAAGTTAGAAAAGTTATATGTGGATGAAGTTGTAAGATTACATGGTGTACCGATTTCCATTGTATCTGATAGGGATGCGAGATTTACTTCCTTTTTTTGTAAATATTTGCAAGAAGTAATGGGGATGAGAATTAACTCAAGCACTTCATACCACCTATAAACTGATGGCCAAAGCGAAATGACCATTAAAGCCATAGAAAACATGCTAAGAGTATGTGTAACTGATTTTGGGGACAAATGGGATGATTATTTACCTCTAGTGGTATTTTTTTAATAATAACAACTATCATTCTAGCATTGGAATGCCACAATATGAAACCTTATGTGGAAAAAATATCATACCCCTCTATGGAATCGGTTTCATGTATCAAGTAAAAGAGCAAAAGTAGGCTAGCATTTTTTTGGAAGACCTAGTGTAGTCTTCATATGTACGAAACTTCCCTTATACTATGGTTATGTATCTTTTGTAGCACCAATGCTATTGGTGGTTGTTGAGGCCAACAAAATAAATAACCGAAAATCTTTTACACTAAAATAGTGTATATTGGTAAAGGGGTCGAATATGCGGAGATTTGTTTAATTTTATAACTCTATGAAAAATCTCTTCGTAAAAGTACTTGTAAAATAACAATAAAAATAAGAATGGGGGGGGTGGTCTTTTTAAAATACTTGAAATTAAACTAGAATTAAAGTAAGATTTAAATGGACAATTCAACAAAAATAAGAGTTCGATGTAAAATCAATAAGGTAAAGATGGTTGACTTATGGTTTCCTCACTTTGAGTCTTGATAAACATATCATTAGAATCCAATGGTGCAATACTTGTTTTAAGTCTTTAATTTGGCTATAGTAATCCAAGAAGCTTGAGATTACCTAGATTTTTCTTAGTTATTAAAATGGTTAGAGGAGATCATAACAATTTTCCTTAGTCAAAGTCACAATTTTCATTAAGCATGTAATTAGTGAAAGTCAAGTAGCATTAAGAACCAAAAAGTCACCAAATCCAAGAGGAGTCAAATGTTTTTGCAACCATGTTGGAGAAAATGTTTTTATTATTGTGTGAAGCAAAACCAACAAAAAAATCATTTGTTGCTTGCTAATTTGAGGATCCTTTACTTAATCAATAAATTAGCCAACTAATCACCACAAACACATTTAAACTCATGAATAAAAACATACAAGTAGTAATAAGATGTTAAAACATAAAACATTCTCATAAAGATTCATGAACTAGTTCATGGAGTCTTCAACATTCAACAAATGTTCAAAGGATTCCACAAAAGTCAACCAAATTTTGTCTACCAAGCATGGATAAACTCAAGACAACAAAGTAAGTAAAGATTGTACCAAACATTTTACAAGATTCAAGAGAAAAATGATGAAGTTCTTGAGGCTTCTTGGCCTTAAAAGTCTCCAAAAACTCCATAGAAAAAGCTCCAAAATCGGATGTGCAAGTGTTGAGGAAAGTGGCACACCAACCTTCCCCATATAGACTTCTAATTAAAATCCCAAAATTTCCCCTATAGGAATCCACGCGGGCCGCATGGAAATCTTACGCGGGCCGCGTAAGAGTGACAAAGATTTGGGCTTCTTCAATTGTTGGGCCTGCACAACTTAGTTCATTGGTCCAGTTTGAGTCCAATCAGCTTCTAACCCATTTTCTTCAAGTTCTCTTCAATTTGAGCCCAATTTGTCTTCTCCAAATCACCCATAGCTCTCGTATTCGCCCAATAATCAATTCCCACACGTTTAAAAAAATTCTTCCATCTTCTTTTAATTAAGAGGCCATCTTCTTCCATGCTCCATCCATCTAAAGCGCATTTTTGCATCACTCTACTAGATATTAAGCCTAAAATCCTTGTTGTCCTTCAAGTCCAATCACTTCCCAAAGATCCCGCTCCGCTAGTCTCCTTAAAATCTGCAACTATGCTCACGAAACTAGAAAATACCTGAAATGGTCATAAAAGAACAAAAAGGAAAATATGCATGGAAATTAACTAAATTATGAATGAAATATGCGTAAAATAAACTGTAAAAAGAAGTAAATAAAATGAAACTATCAGCTGTAACTCTGATAATGGTGGTACTTTAGGGAAATAATTTATTTAAAATTTTTTAAAGTAGTGAAATAGAATTTTTGTATGATTTCAAATGATTTCGTTGTTTTAGGTGTTACATGGTCATCCATCTTAATAACCATATCAAAAATGATATGAACGATAAAGTTGAAATCAATACATTTATCAACCAAATTAACTTCCTTGGGTACTCCATTTAACCGCAACCTCCAAAGTAAAAAAATAATGCTAAATAGGAACTAAAGAGTTCAGTTTCGTAGGGTAGAGGCCACATCCAGTAAGCCATCATCTAATAATCGTCTAGCAAAAGAAATTGAAAAATCACATTCAGTTCAAACTCCAAATACATCAGTCTCCCTAATCAGAAAAAATGAAGGACTGCAAAAGTTGTTCAAGGGCCTTCATTTGACTCTCCTTGGACCTAGGTAATATGCGCATATAGATACACAATGCCAATTATTGTTGATCAAATGGCCTTTTACCAAAAAAAATATGTTGGTCAATAACATAACTTTTAGAAAAATTATATCTTAAGAGAAAGTGAACCACCCAAAGAACTTCCTAAAATTTTACCTGGTGTTCGTTTCCCAAACATAGTCTGCAAAAAGAAAATATATCAAAACCCTTGCTTTTAAGATGATCGGTGACACGACTAATTACACTAGTTGATGTGAAACGACCCAAAAATACGACCCAAAAATTTCGTTTTTCAACATAACCAAAAACCATAATCTGAGTGTCATATCATAAACCATACATGATGTATCTCAAAATCATAATAAAAACACTATGCGGAAAACTGTATCATATCCATGTTATATAAAAATCAAGAACCAATCAACTCCCAGGATAAAAGCTGAAGCTGTGGTGTGTGCGATGCCATCATCCCGAGCTCCTCTCTCTACAAGCGGAAGTACCTGAAACAAAACTGAAACTATAAGCACGAAGCTTAGTGAGTTCCCCCAAACTACCACATACCATACAATACATATAAATCACATACTGGGCCTTGCCCGCTGCATCAGACCGAGGTCTGGAACTAGCTGCATCGGACCGAAGTCCGGAACTGACCGGGACCTTGTCCCCTGCATCGGACCAGAGTCCGAAACTAACTGCATCGGACCGGAGTCCGGAACTGACTGCATCGGACCGAAGTCCGGAACTGACTGCATCGGACCGAAGTCCGGAACTAACTGCATCGGACCGAAGTCCAGAACACATAACACGGATATGCTTGAATCACAAAGACGTCAAGCCAGCTAGCTACTACATCAAACTAAAGACCGGACTACTGATAATTACACGGGCCGGCATTGTGGCCGTAGACCCGATCCTACTGAAGGGAGACTCACCTCGTGAACTGGCTGCTGAGTGAATAGCTCTGAGGGCTAACTGCTGCTGCTCCGGTATCTGCCCGGCTACAAGACAATAAACATTCTCAATCAAATACTAAACACTGCATTGGGTAAAATGACTCTTTTACCCCAGGTCAAAGTCAACTCTCAGACAAAGTCAACTCTCGGTCAAAGTCAACCCATAGTTGACCTGACTCGCCGAGTTGGGCCGCCAACTCGCCGAGTCCCTATTCTCACTCCTCGACTTAACTCACTGCTACTCGTCGAGTATGGCATCGACTCGACGAGTACTCTCCCGATCCAAGAACTCAGACAATCTTCATCCGACTCGCCGAGTCCTATGAACAACTCGACGAGCTGTTCTTGAGCTTAAGAAGATTGCCTTGGACTCGCCGAGTTGTATGAACAACTCGCCGAGTCCCTCCATCACTGAGTCTACTCTCAACTCGCTGAGTCCACTCTCTAACTCACTGGATCCACTCGACACTGATAAAAATGAAGGAATCGGGGACTCGCGACCCGACTCGCCGAGTCGTTCTTCCCGACTCGCCGAGTTGCCGCCATGCAACTGATTTTTACTCGATTTTGTTTGAATCCAACACATACAATTGATAGATCTGAGTCCAATAAGCTGATTTACCACGTAAAGTTTCCAACTTTACGTGTACAACCTCATGAATAAAGGAAATAAGGCTAAAAGATGCACAAAATGGGTAGATCTATGGTTAATATGCAAAGTAACTCCAAAAAGGCAGTAGATCTGGGCTCTACAACACCCAATCATTCAGATCTATAGATATCTCGACTTATTAAAGCATCCATGCACACATAAGGCTTGGAACAAGCATCAACTAGATCCTAGGAGGGCTCTAATGGAGGTTTAAAGCATATAACAAGAGGGAAAATCCGAAAATACCTCAAATAACTCAGATTTGCCCTTGGATCTTTGCACTACACCTCTTCTCCTTGCTCCTTGCTTCTTCTCCTTCTTCAAACCTTCACAAAATGGCACAAAACAGTTAGCTCACATAAGGGAGGATTAGGGTTCTTTCTCACAGAGTTCTCAGGGTGAGGGAGGCGAGAATGGGGCTATAAGGTGACTTAAATAGTGGGCAACCCGGGGATTTAGGGTTTCACCCAGACGGATGGACTCGCCGAGTCAGGGATATGGACTCACCGAGTCCCCGGCTCACATGTGCTCGAAGTCGCGACCCTACTCGGCGAGTCAGGCTATGAACTCGCCGAGTCCCTCTTGCAAAACTTCAAAATAAAAACCAAGGAATTACCATACCGGACACGGGTCGTTACAATTCTCCCGCACTTATCTCAGACTTCGTCCTCGAAGTCTGCTACGGCTGAATCTGCAAATAACTCTGGGTAGTGCTCCCTCATCTCCTCCTCAGCCTCCCACGTCCACTCAGACCCCTTCTGGTGCTGCCACTGCACCTTTACTAACTGAATTTCCTTGTTCCTCAAGGTCTTGGTCTTCCGATCCAGAATTGCGACCGGTCTCTCAATATAATTCAGGCTGCTATCAACCTGAATATCCTCAAGGGGAACGACTGCTGACTCATCCACCAGACACTTTCTCAACTGAGGCACATGGAAAGTGTTGTGGATCTGACTAAGCTCCTCAGGAAGATCTAACCGATAAGTAACCCGACCCACCCGGGCCAAAACCATGAAAGGACCAATAAATCTGGGGCCCAACTTGCCCCTCTTCTGGAACCTGATGACACCCTTCCAAGGTGAGACTTTCAGAAGGACCATATCCCCCACCTGGAACTCCAAGTCCGAACGCCTCCTATCGGCGTAGCTCTTCTGCCGACTCTGAGCAGTCTGCAGTCTACTACGGACCTGCTGGATCAACTCGGTCGTCTTGAGCACCACCTCTGTGCTCCCAATGACTCGCTGACCGACCTCGCCCCAACAAATCGGGGTCCTACACTTCCTCCCATACAGCATCTCAAAGGGAGGTCGATCAATGCTCGCATGATAACTGTTGTTATACGAGAATTCCGCTAACGGAAGATACGTATCCCAACTGCCACCGAAATCTAGGACACATGCCCTAAGCATATCCTCGAGAGTTTGAATCGTCCTCTCACTCTGCCCGTCTGTCTGAGGGTGGAAAGCGGTGCTGAAATGGAGACGAGTACCCATCTCGTCGTGGAACCGCTTCCAAAATCTGGATGTGAAACGGACATCTCGGTCTGACACCACCGATACCGGCACTCCATGACGTGCCACAATCTCACGCACATAGATATCGGCTAACTTCTCCGCCGATATACTCTCCTGGATCGGGATAAAATGGGCACTTTTCGTCAACCGATCCACTACTACCCATATCGAATCCACTCCACGTGCGGTCCGGGGAAGCTTGGTGACAAAATCCATGGTAATGTCCTCCCATTTCCACACGGGAATGTCTAACGGCTGCATCCTGCCGTGAGGCCTCTGGTGCTCCGCCTTGACCTTCCGGCAGGTCAGGCATCTCTCGACGTACCAGGCGACATCCCGCTTCATGCAGGGCCACCAATAATCGGGTCGAAGATCTCGGTACATCTTCGTCGCCCCTGGGTGGATAGAAAACCGAGACTTATGAGCCTCATCCATCAACACTTGCCGTACTCCACCCCAGTACGGTACCCACACTCTCCCGTGAAGCGTCAGCAAACCACGACTATCATAATCAAATGAAGCTACTCGGCCCACGATTCTCTCACACTTCTGTCTCTCCTCCTTGAGACCTTCTACCTGAGCCTCCTTGATCTGCTCCAACAACGGAGTGATCACTGTCATCCTCAAACATAGATCCCTGATAGGGGCCGCCGACACCTTGCGGCTCAGGGCATCGGCCACCACATTGGCCTTCCCTGGATGGTATAGGATCTCACAGTCGTAATCGTTTAGCACATCCAACCACCTCCTCTGCCTCATATTCAAACTCGGCTGATCCATAAGATACCTCAAACTCTTGTGATCCGTGTATATAGTACAACGGACCCCATAAAGGTAATGCCTCCAAATCTTGAGGGCAAACACAACTGCCCCCAGCTCCAAATCATGGGTAGGATAATTAGCCTCGTGAGGCTTCAACTGTCTCGAGGCATAAGCTATCACATGGCCTCGTTGCATCAGAACTGCTCCCAAACCTGTGATCGAGGCATCGCAATAGACTACAAAGTCCTCTACTTCCTCTGGCAATGTAAGGATCGGAGCCTCGCACAATCTCTGCCTGAGGGTCTCGAATGCTGTCGCTGCTCCGGACCCCAACGAAATACCACTGACTTCTTGGTCAGTCGGGTGAGCGGCACTGCTATCTTGGAGAAATCCTGAATAAATCTCCGATAATACCCTGCCAACCCTAGGAAGCTCCGAATCTCAGATGGAGACTTCGGGACCTCCCACTGCATCACGGCCTCTATCTTGGCCGGATCTACCAGAATACCTTTCTGGTTGACGAGGTGACCAAGGAACTGCACCTCGCACAACCAGAACTCACATTTGGAGAACTTTGCGAAAAGTCTCTCCCTCCTCAAAACCTCCAGCACCTCCCGCAGGTGCTCCTCGTGCTGCTCCTGCGTCTTGGAATATACCAAGATGTCATCTATGAACACTATCACTGACCGATCCAGCATCGGCCTACACACGCGGTTCATGAGATCCATGAACGCGGCTGGAGCATTGGTGAGCCCAAATGGCATCACCACAAACTCGTAATGACCATACCTGGTCCTGAAAGCAGTCTTTTGTACATCCTCATCTCTAACCCGCATCTGATGATATCCGGAGCGTAGATCGATCTTGGAGAACCAGGACGCTCCCTGAAGCTGATCAAACAAATCATCTATCCTCGGGAGTGGGTAACGGTTCTTCACCGTTACCTTATTCAACTCCCGATAATCAATACACATACGATGCGACCCATCCTTCTTTCTCACAAACAGGATCGGCGCTCCCCAAGGCGAACTGCTCGGCCGAATGAAACCCTTGTCTAACAGCTCCTGCAGCTGCGTAGACAACTCCTGCATCTCAGGGGGAGCTAGCCGATACGGTGCCTTGGCTATCGGAGCCGCACCAGGGACGAGGTCGATCCTGAACTCGACCTGCCTCTCAGGAGGTATCCCCGGCAAATCCTCAGGAAACACGTCCGGGTAGTCTCGAACAATAGGAACATCATCAACTGTCGACTTGCCCTTCTCCCGGGCATCCAAAACGTAAGCTACGAAACCGGCGCAACCCTGCTGAACATAGCGCCTCGCCCTTGCGGCGGAACAAAAGGTCGGTCCTCGCTGTGGCCTCTCACCCTGAATCACCAACGCTCCCCCACTGGGAGTGCGAACCCTCACTAGCTGAAGCTCACAATCAATCACCGCCCCATTGGGGCTTAGCCAATCCATACCCACAATAACCTTATTCCCTCGCAGGGGAATAGGTACCAGATCCACTGAAAACTGCTCATCAAATAACTGAAGAGAACACCCTCTGTGCACTCTGTCGACCCTCACGGTCCTATCATCCGCTATCTCAACCTCTAATGGACAATCCAGCTCCCCTGGAGCTCTACTGAACCTCTTGCTAAGCGCAAGAGATACGAATGATCGGGTAGCCCCCGAATCGAATAATACCAAAGCAGAAATGCCGTTCACAGAGAACGACCCTGAATAAAACATACAATCATAAGCGACATTTAATCAATAATAATAAAGAGATAAAAGGGAAGATACATACCCGTCACCACATCAGGAGTCGCTCGCGCCTCCTCTGCTGTCATCTGAAACGCCCTACTCTTCGCCACTGGCGCATCAGCTCGGCCCTGCCGGCCATCTGTAATCCTCAAGGTAGTAGGGGCAGGTGCAGCCACCTTCCCCGCTGAAGCTAAACTCGGACACTGGGACTTTTTATGTCCCCTCTGATTGCACTGAAAGCAAATCAGATCTGATGCTGCGACGGCAGTAGCAGGGGCCGTACAATCCCTACTCAAATGCCCAATCCGACCGCACTTGTAGCAGCCGGAACTCCCTGCCTTGCACGCTCCCTCGTGCAATCTCCCACACTTGCCACATCGACCGTGGCTCTGCTGACTCCTAGATCTGTGATCCGAAACCTTGGGCTTTTTGCCCGAACCGCCTGAACCCGAAACCGCCTCCGATTTCCTCTTCTTCTCCATCTCAAGATCAATCTCCCTCTCCCGAGCTCTAGCAATCATATCTTCCAGCGTTTTACAGCTGGACCGGCTCACAAACTGGCGGATATCGCTCCGCAACATCTCGTGATAATGGGCCTTCTTCATTTCCTCATCAGCTACATACTGAGGAACGAGAAGAGCCCTCTCCCTGAACTTGGCGGTGATCTCCGCCACTGTCTCTGTAGTCTGGGTGAGGTCCTGAAACTCCCTAGCTAGCTGTTGCACCTCAATGACCGGTGCAAACTCCGCCCTGAACCTGGTAGAGAAATCAGCCCAGGTCATGGCGTCCAATGCTGCATCATCCCCAATGGCATGCCCGACCTCCTCCCACCAATCTCGTGCCCTGTCCTTCAGAAGACAGGACGCCAATCTGACCTTGTCCCCTTCGGGACATCTGCTAGTGCGGAAGGCGTTGGCCACATCCGCCAACCATCTGCTGCTCGCTATGGGGTCTCGCGCCCCATGATAGTCCGGAGCTCCACATGCCCTGAACTCCCTGAAAGTAAGGGTGCGCGACCCCATCATGGCCGCCACCTCGGCACGGAAGGTGCCCAATCTCTCATCCATCAGCTCTAGAATCCCCTCCTTGATCGAACCGAAGATCACATGAGTCTGCTCTATAATGATGCGCGTAATCTCCAAAGAAAGAAACTCTCGGGTCTGCTCATCCATGCGCTCATCCCCCGAACCTGAACCTGATCCCTCCCCGGCACCTCCGCTGCCGGCTGCTGGTCTCGAACGCAGAACCACCATTCTGAAACGCATCACAACTACATTAGAAAACAGGAATATCTTGAGGGATCATTGATACTACAACTAGCTTCCTGGTCTTGTCTCAGCCTTTCTTGATTCGAGTACGGATCCTCTGCTTCCAGTAGTACGGGCCCATACTACCTTCCACATCTATCCGTACTTTCTTCAAGAACTGCCCTGACTCCACCAAGTCACTTCTACTACTACTGATCTCTGCTACTCTCATCCTAGGCTTGCCCCAGGGAAACCTCAGACTCAACTCCACTAGTCCTCAGCTGCTGCAGGTCTCCATATAATGCTAATTAACCATCACCTGAACACCATCACATGTGACGAAGATCAGATAATCCTTCAAGTAAAAGACCCGTCCCTATCACGGTTGGACTCAAACAAGAGCTGCGTAATAGGGCCAGTTCCAGCACTCTGGGATTATTCAACCCTGATCA
This sequence comes from Lactuca serriola, assembly GCF_051521515.1. NCBI lineage: Eukaryota > Viridiplantae > Streptophyta > Magnoliopsida > Asterales > Asteraceae > Lactuca > Lactuca serriola. Next base: position 106,415,941 of record NC_136410.1, read on the forward strand.
CATGTGGTGTAACGTGTTCACCTAATGGCTAACTTCCATCACTCAGAACTCCCACAAAGCACGAAGCAAGCAGCATTCGGAATAAGGAAACATACTCAGGCAAAACTATTCTCAAGACGAGAAACTGATCTAGCATACAGTGCTAAGCTCATACTATCAGGCATAACCTAAACAGGCTATCCTACTGCTGTCTACTCAATACTAGCATGCAATACTCATAAAGATGTAACACATAAAGCAGGCACATAAGACATTCTCCTAGATCCTTAGTCTTATACTAGCATGCTGTTCTACTGAAACTGAAACTGAACAAATAACTTGTATGGGTAATTTGGGAGTACTTACTTGAGCTCGGCTGATCGCATGCACCACACCCTTATCTTGTTTAAAAATTTCTTTCCTTCTAAGTGCTTTCAAAATTCTTTTAGAGAACATTTTCCTTTTAAAAAAAATCTTTTTATTTCCCCTTAGTTTGAGTTCAGATACACCCGGAAGTGTATCCGAATCCCTCAAACCAGGGCTCTGATACCAACTTGAAACGACCCAAAAATACGACCCAAAAATTTCGTTTTTCAACATAACCAAAAACCATAATCTGAGTGTCATATCATAAACCATACATGATGTATCTCAAAATCATAATAAAAACACTATGCGGAAAACTGTATCATATCCATGTTATATAAAAATCAAGAACCAATCAACTCCCAGGATAAAAGCTGAAGCTGTGGTGTGTGCGATGCCATCATCCCGAGCTCCTCTCTCTACAAGCGGAAGTACCTGAAACAAAACTGAAACTGTAAGCACGAAGCTTAGTGAGCTCCCCCAAACTACCACATACCATACAATACATATAAATCACATACTGGGCCTTGCCCGCTGCATCAGACCGAGGTCTGGAACTAGCTGCATCGGATCGAAGTCCGGAACTGACCGGGACCTTGTCCCCTGCATCGGACCAGAGTCCGGAACTAACTGCATCGGACCGGAGTCCGGAACTGACTGCATCGGACCGAAGTCCGGAACTGACTGCATCGGACCGAAGTCCGGAACTAACTGCATCGGACCGAAGTCCGGAACACATAACACGGATATGCTTGAATCACAAAGACGTCAAGCCAGCTAGCTACTACATCAAACTAAAGACCGGACTACTGATAATTACACGGGCCGGCATTGTGGCCGTAGACCCGATCCTACTGAAGGGAGACTCACCTCGTGAACTGGCTGCTGAGTGAATAGCTCTGAGGGCTAACTGCTGCTGCTCCGGTATCTGCCCGGCTACAAGACCATAAACATTCTCAATCAAATACTAAACACTGCATTGGGTAAAATGACTCTTTTACCCCAGGTCAAAGTCAACTCTCAGACAAAGTCAACTCTCGGTCAAAGTCAACCCATAGTTGACCTGACTCGCCGAGTTGGGCCGCCAACTCGCCGAGTCCCTATTCTCACTCCTCGACTTAACTCGCTGCTACTCGTCGAGTATGGCATCGACTCGACGAGTACTCTCCCGATCCAAGAACTCAGACAATCTTCATCCGACTCGCCGAGTCCTATGAACAACTCGACGAGCTGTTCTTGAGCTTAAGAAGATTGCCTTGGACTCGCCGAGTTGTATGAACAACTCGCCGAGTCCCTCCATCACTGAGTCTACTCTCAACTCGTTGAGTCCACTCTCTAACTCACTGGATCCACTCAACACTGATAAAAATGAAGGAATCGGGGACTCGCGACCCGACTCGCCGAGTCGTTCTTCCCGACTCGCCGAGTTGCCGCCATGCAACTGATTTTTACTCGATTTTGTTTGAATCCAACACATACAATTGATAGATCTGAGTCCAATAAGCTGATTTACCACGTAAAGTTTCCAACTTTACGTGTACAACCTCATGAATAAGGGAAATAAGGCTAAAAGATGCACAAAATGGGTAGATCTATGGTTAATATGCAAAGTAACTCCAAAAAGGCAGTAGATCTGGGCTCTACAACACCCAATCATTCAGATCTATAGATATCTCGACTTATTAAAGAATCCATGCACACATAAGGCTTGGAACAAGCATCAACTAGATCCTAAGAGGGCTCTAATGGAGGTTTAAATCATATAACAAGAGGGAAAATCCGAAAATACCTAAAATAACTCAGATTTGCCCTTGGATCTTTGCACTACACCTCTTCTCCTTGCTCCTTGCTTCTTCTCCTTCTTCAAACCTTCACAAAATGGCACAAAACACTTAGCTCACACAAGGGAGGATTAGGGTTCTTTCTCACAGAGTTCTCAGGGTGAGGGAGGCGAGAATGGGGCTATAAGGTGACTTAAATAGTGGGCAACCCGGGGATTTAGGGTTTCACCCAGACGGATGGACTCGCCGAGTCAAGGATATGGACTCGCCGAGTCCCCGGCTCACATGTGCTCGAAGTCGCGACCCTACTCGGCGAGTCAGGCTATGAACTCGCCGAGTCCCTCTTGCAAAACTTCAAAATAAAAACCAAGGAATTACCATACCGGACACGGGTCATTACATGATGTTTTGCGTCGTGCACCAACACTACCACTCAATACATGTAGAAGTTAAAACCAAATAGTAGAATATTTTGAAACTTTAAGATAAAAAATGTTTCTATGATAAAATGACTACTAATGAATATTAGTAATAGACTTTGAAATGCACGTTATGATCAAATTAATAAATTGAAAATTATACCCTTCAACAAATTTTAATTTTTATTTATGATATTGAAGAAATCAAAGTTTTGAACTAATCTCAATCTCCCAATTTCTCAACAAACTATCACGATTCATGACCACCATGAGCTTATAATGAAGTGTTACCTTTAGTGGAAAGAAGCGGTGATAAGAAAGAGGTGGTAGTCAAGGGGCATCGAACATCAAGCCCTCATATTTCAACCCATCAAATTTAACAATGGATCAAAAACAAAAAGAAACAAATGTGCTTTGAATCTAGTTTTAAAATCAAAATCAAAATCGAACCCACGTATTTGCGACAATCACACACCAATGTATAAGAGAGAGAGAGAGAGGTCATGCCCTTCCTCCATAGGTCATTACTTTATCCACGATACATGTTTTTTAAAGCTCCTTCAATAAATACATGTTTTGTTGGGTGGCATGTCCAGTTACGTGCTAAAAGTAGAAAAGGAGATGGTCGATTGTTTCATGGCTTTTTCCAATATAGATATGATTAGTGATGGCTTAACAACGTTTGGTCGGATATGATTTCGATGTTCCCATACTAAAATATAGAATTGAGAGTTAGAGATTCCACAATGATCTGAGTTCCATCAAAGATTTTAAATCGATATCTGATTGAAACTTTCAATTTATATATGCATCATGAGTGGAAGAACATGAGACGGAGGCTTGGCGGGATGAGTAGCAGCTGAAGAGATGTATTCAACTTCAGTTACCGTTTGAACTAGAAGCAACGCCAACTAAAGGAAAAAGATAGAAGAAGGTTGTCGTTATGGTAATTGTCGTCATTTGGAAACAAATAAGTTTGGATGTTTCTCTCTTAAATATCATAAATTAAAAATAAATAGATTGAAGGGTGTAAATGGATGAATAAATACAAACCATGAAAAAATCAAATCCCTATAGATAAACTGGTTGTTTGTATTAACTTGTTTTATATTTAGTTGGTTGTATTTAATTAGGCTAGACAAAGTGAGAGCTCAACACATCCGACTTGTACGCGACAAACACCGTGCCACAAATTCAACATGCCAAGCTCGAAAAGGCAACTAGGCAGCTGGGTGGCACATCGCGCTTTCTTCTTCTTCTTCTTCCTTCTTTTCCCTCTTTCCTTCCTCGGCTCAGAAGACCAAAGTCTCTCTTCTTCTTTTTCACTTGTTCCCCTTTCTTCCTTGCTATGGCACATGTGAGGTGGAGCTTCGAAATAGCAACACTTATTGCATGACTCCCCAACCTCAAGAAATAGATTTCAAATAAGGATTCAAATATCAAAATTCATCATCCAAAAACCAAATATCCGATTTTAAACGCATATGCCTCTATCTCGATGGCATGGAGCTTGCAAAAGGGCCAAGTCAGCCCACCTCTTGCAATTATAGAAAATATTATGGAATGACATATCTTTTTTGGACCCACTCTTCAATAACAAATCTATATTGTATATACATTTATGTCCATTTACTTAATCATTAGTTTATTATTTTATTTATATTTTTATAGAAAAATAAGTTACAATTTTAAAAATTATTTAAATAACTTTAGTGTTATAAAACACATTACATAAATTAGTTAATAAAGATTTAACATATTTTAATTAGTTAATAGAGATTTGACATATTTTATTGGAAGAATTTCGCCTTTATTAAGCATCAAAACATCATATTTACACAACTTAAACTTTAAATAACATTTCTATCGTTCTTAATTTTTAAACTATCATAATTACCCAAATTCTTTTTTGAAACATATTTTAAAATATCTTAATTAATTTTTATATTTTATAATCATTTTAGTTTATAAACATAAGTCAACGGGGCAAATTGCCCTTCAATATTAAAATCTCTTTGCCATAAATTTGATTAACAGAGTTACTCTTTAGGATATAGATCTATTAAGAAGAAAATATTTGATAGGAAGGGTAAGAAATATATTATTTGTATAATTTTTGATGAATCAACAAAATAAGTCTTTATATAATACAAAAATAATATGATTTGCAAAAAAAATTCAAAGAAAAGTCATCGATGATTAATTTTTTCAAAAATTTACTAAAGTTGTCCAAAATATGAATCAAAATTTGATCAAGTAAAAAAAATGAATCATCAATATTGTTTCTGATGATTTTTTTATGAATCATATTATTTTTTCATTATCTATAATCTATTTCATTAGTTGATAAAAAAACATGTAGACTGTATATATATATTTTTTTTATCTTGCCTACCAAATATTACTTTGTACTAGTTTATAGCCTGTGACGGGTTATAAAATTAATTAAACTTTCATAATAAAAATTTATAATTATTAATCAATTATTTTAAATAAATTATTAATTAAGAGATATATCAAGCTTTTAAAGTTAATATAACTTCAAATATAACATATAATTAGAAATTGTAAATTTGAATTTTGAAATAGGTTTCCTAATATCTACATAACACATGACATAATATTAATGATGAGTTGTATTAAAGTGATATTTGGTAAAATAAGATTAAAACTATTTATTTATTAGAATAAAGATTTGATCTTGATTCTTAGCCCTAATGGGTTTATCCTTGCTAATGATAATAAGTCTTTGAATGATAAGAAGATCGACGCATTCCTTTTGAAATCTTTAAATCGTGGATAGGACATGGTTGTTAAAACAGCCAATTGTATAAATAGTGTGATGATGTCATTCACAGCCGCAAAGATTCACTTGTGTTCAAGATTTTTTATTCGAATACAAGTCCACTACAATTTTGAAGAGAATATCAAATAACATAAAGATGAGATTACATAGTCAGTTTTATTGATTTTTTTTAGCAATTTACATTTACGTGATCAAAGAAGATTAGGAGCAATGTGGTAATTCGATTTAGTCAAAAAGGGTTTTTGATATTTAAGGGTAATTTGGTCAATTTGCTTTTCTTTTATAAATTAAAATAAGTATATATAAAATATGAAATTTTATTATAAGGGTAATTTGGTCAATTTGCTTTTCTTTTATAAATTAAAATAAGTATATATAAAATATGAAATTTTATTATAAGGTTTTAACAGAAGTTAAAATTTTTTTTTGGGTAATATAATATCTTTTAAAATTAAAAAGGATAAATCTGACATTTAAATTTTAGGTGAAAAAATATGATATTCTAAACTTAACAATATACAAAATTCTCCTTTGGTAGATATAAAAATTAATCAAAATAAAATGCATATTATCTTCTGAAATATTTTAATTGTACATTATATTTTTATTTATATTTTATTTAATATTTATTTATTATAAATAATTAAATTGTCTGTTAAAGACATATACAACTTTTTCTGTACTCATATTTTATTCATATAAATAATACCTATCAAAGATGATGTTTATTAATTAAAAAACCAATAACTTTACTCCAACATTCTAGATAATCTTTATAGCTTTATCACTAACAAAGTCAAATTTTTACCATTAGCTCACATGAACTAATGCTAATCTTACATGGATAAGCTAACCACCCTCACCCAAGTTTTTGTGTCCATTGGTAGCATCCCACCATGTGCACAATCTGAAAATAAATAACATGTGTTCCCCTCTTATAATAATTTCCATATCAAAACTTGGAGATTTTTAGGGCCATTGACACTCATGAAAGAACACGATCTCTTAAGTTGTGTCGCAATGAATAGTTTTTTGTTCTTTATACTAACAAAATTATACAAGTTATTCAAAAGCAGTTTACTATTATATCAACAAATATTATATATATATATATATATATATATATATATATATATATATATATATATATATATATATATATATATATATATATATATATATTCAAAAATGGTCCTGTGGTTTTCGAAAATCTGAAGTTTAGTCCCTAATTTATAAAAACCTCACAGATGGTCCCTGTGGTTTCAAAACTTTTAACAAATGGTCATTTTCGCTAACTCCGTTAGCTTTTGGTCGTTAAGTGAAAGACAATTCTGTCATTTCACTTCCACAAGGACCATTTATGAAGTTTTACCTTTTTTTAAAAAAAAAGAAATAATATATAATTATTTAATATTAAAGGGTCGCACCCCCCCTCTCTCTAACACACACATACACATACACACACACTCTCTCTCTCTTTCTCTTTCTCTTTCTCTCTCTCTCTCTCTCTCCAGATTTTGTATGGATGAATGAATGAACAATGTTTGATTGAAAAAGTCAAAATTGGATCAAGACCTTTCTTAATTGCTCCAGACACCATCTATACTTATTCCGCCCTCCTTCTCACATCTGGTTTCGGTTCTTCTGCCAATGGAAACCATCGATTACCACTTGCACCAAATAATAATCGTACCTGAAATCATTGGTCAAAACCATATATGAAATCAAGCTATCAAACATGAAATCAAAGCTCAAAACCATACCAAAATAATACATGGAATCAAAGCTCGGAACTGAACCTTATAATCAAAATCGTAACCGAAAACAATACACATACAAACCACAGAAGATGAAACTCGCTTGACACTTTGATGAATATCCTCTCTCTTATCTTAATCTCATGAGTTATTCAACAACAAAGACGAAAGAAAAAAACTTATATGATGAACTTGAAGAATTACACATGTCTTCCACTTCGTTCAAGAATTTCATGAGAAGCAAACCATTAACCAAAACAAAACAGCAAATATACACCATAAAAAATTAGTAGACCAATCGATATACTAAATATGAGCTATGGTTCTCACCTTTCTGATTTTAGGGACAATAGATTTGGGCATGTGAAGTCGGTGGGATTTTTTGCCCTAAATACGAGAATACTCATGTCCTGGTTCGTGGAATCTCACATTACCGATTTTGACCCAATTGAGAATTCCTTGTTCGTTTGACTCGAATAGAGAAGAGAAAGAAGGATGAGGGTACGGTGAGATGTAATGGAAGTTATCGATTTCCACCATCTTCTTCACTAGCCAATTTCGTTGGTGGCCTTCCAGGAGTAACCTGCATCTTCCCCTGTTCCTTCCTATGGCTAATGTCATCGATCAACAATCATTGAAGGAGAAATCCGAGTAGGGTAATCGTACGAGGGGGATGATTAATCGTCGGGATCTGAAGGTGATTTGAAGAGGTCGGGATGGGAGATTTCTGCTAGTAGGAGTGATAAGTGACGAGATGAACCTTTATGATAGCTTTTGGAATCTTGATTGCCAGATAGAAAAAAGCCCTATGGAAGTTTGTTTCAGATCAGATGAAAAAATGACACTAGGAGAGAGAGAGAGAGAGAGAGAGAGGTGCGACCCTTTAATATTATATAATTATTTTATTTATTTATTTTTTTTAAATAAGGCAAATCTTCATAAATGGTCCCTGTGGCAGTGAAATGACATAATTGCCCTTCACTTAACAGCTAAAAGCTAACGGAGATAACAAAAATGACCATTTGTAAAAAGTTTTGAAACCACGGGGACCATCTGTGAGGTTTTTATAAATTAGGGACTAAACTTCAAATTTTCGAAACCACATGGACCATTTTTGAAGTTTTCTCTCTCTCTCTCTCTCTCTCTCTATATATATATATATATATATATATATATATATATATATATATATATATATATATATATATATATATATATATATATGGAAAAATGAATATATGCTTCAGGGTATATAAGCTTAAATACCTAAACTCACCATACTACGTCGTTTTGTATTATATATACATTGTAATTGTCCAATGTTCCTATAATTCAACTTCTAACTTGATTTATTTCCAAGATTTTGACAAAACTGCAAATTTGGTCCTTGTGGTTTTCAAAAATCTTTGGATGGGGTCCAAAAAGTTTCCGACTTGCATGGAAGGTCCAAAATAAAGGTTTTTCTGGATTTTTGGTCCCTGATACATTTGAAAAGACGATTTTACCCTTTTCATTTCTTTTTCTATTTTCTTTATTTATTTTGGCATTTAAATAATTAAAAACAAAAAAAAAACTAAAATCTCTCTCTCTCTCTCTCTCTCGCACACTTTCTCATCCCCCAAAAATTTTCCCATCGATCCTATCTTCTTCCTCCCAGTCTTGCTTTCAATACGATTCCATACTACCACACTCCCACCATTCCTACCTGTTTGATGTAAACCTCCACCCAATAACCTTCATTCTCGTTTTTTCTAACTCGTCGCTTTCTCTGTCACTGTTGTGAACCACCATCTACGAAACCCTAGTCGTTGTTCATCCGTTTCGAACAAAGAGGAAGGAAGAGAGAGGCTGAGAGGAGATGAAATCAATTTTTGAAAGCACTTTGAATGGCACACCAAATCTAGAATGTTACTGTAGGCGCCGTCTTCAATGCATTTGAGATCAAAGGATTTGAATTTGATGACCTTCTTCCCCAACATAGACATAAGTATGTATGTGTGTGTGTCCATTTCTAGATCTAACTTTATCACCGTTAACTTACAGAAGATCTGAAGTCGACGATCATCTGACCAGCTCCATTAATTTCGTCTATGTATCCTTCTTTATACTCGATTTTAGGTCCGACCCTTATCCTTTTTCTTTTTTTGTTCAATCATAGGTGGTACTTCTCCATTCAATCACAGTCCCTCATTCTTCAATCTTCTTTCTTAATATTTTGTTGAGATGCAATTTGATCATAAGATAAATGGAAGAACAAGGTAGATGGGGATGATGTGTTCTCAATGGTGGGTTGACGATGGATATAGACTCATCAATGGTCCTCCATTCAGATACTTGTGGGTGACCCGATTTTGCTTCCTTCCCTCTGACCTTTCTCCTTCTATCTTCCAAATCCAAATGGGGTTTTGACTATCACTACCTCTATTGCCCCCCAAAAAAAATACATCGACTATTAGGGCTCCTGTATCATCTTCCTCCTTCATCTGTTAGACGTCGTAGGTAAGGAACTAACTAAACAATCAATCCTCTTGATTGATTGAACAGGAGAACAATAATAACGAGGTGGAGAATCGGACTTACAGGGGTCTCAAGGGGTGACGAGGCTGGTTGGAGATGTGATTGACGGAAGCAGCAGCTAAAGACGACGATGGTTCACAGCAACGACGACATGGTGGCAGGGGCTGCTCCGACTACTTTTGTTGCTTCGTTTCCGATGAGCTCAACGAGAGGGAGGGAAGGAAGAGGATGGTGGTGGAAACCGCCGAAATAAGGTGGCGGGGACTGTTGGTCGGTAATCCAAGGAAGAAAGGGGTGGAATTGGGTGGTTCCCGGTGACACAACCCCAAGAACGACAGGGAGGCTGTGGTGGTGGTGTTTATGGGTGCTTGGGTTCAAAAGGTTTTTTAATTTACCCAGTTGAATTCGACAAGGAGAGAGAGAGAGAGAGAGAGAGAGAGAGAGAGAGAGAGAGAGAGAGAACACTGGGTCGGGTGGGAATACTTTTTTCCTTTTTTCTTTATTTTTTAATTAGAATAACATTAGAATAATTATAAAAAATACAAAAAAGAAAATAAAAGGGTATAATCGTCTTTTTAAGTTTTTTTGGACCAAAAACACAGAAAAACCTTGATTTTGGACCTTCCATGCAAGTCGGAAACTTTTTGGACCCCATCCAAAGGTTTTTGAAAACCACAAGGACCAAATTTACAGTTTTGTCCAAGATTTTTATAATTTTCATATTTATCTTCCTCTTATATAATTTTCATTTTCAATTATAATAGTGTAATAGATGTTCGGCAAAAAGATGTGATATAAGAGGAATATAATAGTGAAATTTCGGAAATCTTAAAAATAAATCAAGTTAAGGGTTGAAGTTTAAGAACATTATAATGAATATATCAAGAAAAACGACGTATTATGGTTGGTTTGGATACCTAAATTTATATAGCTTTAAAGGTATATTCACTTTTCTTATTTATTTATATATATATATATATATATATATATATATATATATATATATATATATATATATATATATATATATATATATATATATATATATATTAAGTATCTTTAATGCATAACTCGATTTATAAAATAATAGAATAATACAATAAGCTATTTTAATAAACAAATGTAATAAAATAATGATATTTCGTGTTTTATAATCGCATCCACTTGTGTGACATGGCCTTTCTAAATTACATTAATAATTCAGAACGGACTTTCTAAAGGACATTGTGTGGGTGGTTTACAATGAAACATAATCTAATTTTCTTATCCACTTATCCTAAACAAGCTATTCTAATAAACAAATGTAATAAAATAATGATGTCGTATTTTATAATAACATCAACTTGTGTGGCATGGCCCTTGTAAAGGACATTATAGTTTAAAATGACTGCTGCTGGTTTAAACAAATCATTAGACTTGGGTCAAATTACTTTTAAAATTCTATTCATTTAGATATTTGACAATGTATTTTTTACTAGATGTATGACTCATATATCACACGAGTTTATTAAAAATAAAAATTTAATATGAATATATAAACATTAAATATTTTATAAAATAATGTTTTTCTATAAAAAATATAATCTTTTGGAACATTTATGAAAGAAATCAAATCGTTTGGATCATTTATGAGAATTTATTATTAAATTAATAGAAAGATAACCTTAGATATATATAATTAGAATTTTTTGGAAATTTATTTTAAGAAAAAATTGAAATCCCCAGAAAATGACAAGTGGAAAATAACAATTTTAAAAATCCTAGAAAATGATATGTGTCAAAACGAAGGAAAGGATAACAAGTGTCAAAAGTATTTTCATTTATTAGGTAGGATTAATACGATAAAAAACATGATTCCATAAATATATTTTACCTTCTCCATGTTTATAATGAAACATAATGAAACATAATCTAATTTTGTTTGTAGACATCATTTAATAAGTGTTCCACTCTAATTTGTTTTATTAATCCCTATAAAAATAATTACCTTACATAAAATTATTTAAATAATGCTAGGATCCATATTTCAATTGAAGATGTGAAAAGCTTTGCCATAATCACACCAATAAGCTATTTAGGTAGGCAAACTCTTTACCAGTTTCAATGTTATGAAACTCCTAGACATGTCGAGATTTATTGGCTTATTTCAATAGCATATTAATATCTTCCATGCTCATCTAAAATTTATGATTGGTTTGCTGAGGATCGTAAATTCAGATGGTAAATCAAACATGTAAAAACATTGCAATCTTTGACCCAAATTATGCTTGAGTTATCATGCCTATTACCACCCATTATAATCTATCTAACGTGTGTCTTCAGGCACTTCCTCACGTTAGAAAATTAGAACGAAGTGAGCGTTTTTCATGGGCAACGTGAGAACTACATTTTTGAAATATTTTGTTTTTTTTTGTTACAAAATTTTAAATTGATATGTTGAATACCATTCAAATTTAAGCTCATTTTATAAACATTTATAAAAACTAATTTCATGTTAACTTTTAACAGTTTGTGATTCCTATTTTATAAAAGCAAATATGTAAAGTAAAATAATCACACAATAATAGTGCAAGTAATGACACCACCGACCTCAATCATATGTGTCTCTCCTATGAGCCATCAAAGGAGAGATATATCATACTAAGGACAAATGACACTTTAAAGATCCCGCACAAACAATCACCAAAACTTGATGTAAGCAAGAGCACCATGAGGTATAAAAGATGAAAAGGGAAGTGTATGGACTAAATAGATAAAAATAGGTTTTTAGCTCTTCATGCTTAACTTCACTATATTGCAACAAGTATTTGACCATCATCATGATATATTTGGCCCCAAAGTCAACTCCTAATACAATATATAAAATCTAACTTGAGATTGATTATATACCTATGAAAAATTAGGGAGAATACATAATATATGGGGGGGGGGGGGGGAGGAGGTACATGAGAGAAGGGTTATAAATTTCATACACAACCTATATTTGGAACAAATCAACATACTTAATAACTATCTCCTATGATGATTCCTAGGGTTGCTTCTAACACAAAACCACCCCTTGACAACCCCTATGCCACCAAGAAGCAACCATCCACCACAGTGTGAATGTTGAAAGGATTTTAGGTGTTTACAACCCTTTGGGTGTGGTTCTTAGCTTTTTTTCTTACTGTTACAAGCATGCATTAAGTTAAAGAAGTCACATTTGTCATGTAATGCACCAAAAAACTGTAAAGAAATCCCTAAAAACAAGGATATGTATGGATGATTGTTTTAATTAATATTGGAATGATAAAAACATAATTTTACAAGTTCATTCATGTATCAATACTATAGGTGAGGGATGGAATATTAAAGAACAATCAAGTGTGGAATTAGGGTTTTTCGGGTGTTTCAAGTATGTTTATGATGAGTGTGTGTTGTTTGTGAAAATGAATGTAAATACATGAGAAATCATACTTAATATGGTTACAATTAATAATGGAATGAAACTTGAACCATATAAGTAATTAAGGAACTAAATATGGGTTAACAAAGGCTTATGAATGTTGCAAAAATCAATATTGAATTGGGTAAAACCATCATAGACAAGAATTGTAGGAAACTTTATCTTCTTTCTAGAACCATTGGAATAAACATAATTGGAGTTATGGTTTCTGATTTATGGAATGAATACTAAAAGAGAGTCAGAGTTTGAATATTTTAGAATCTTATTGATATCGTGTACAAAGTCATACATAATGATAAAGTTAAGTTGTATTCTTTTCAAACATGAAACCAGTTAACAATATGGTTTTATTTGTTAATAGGTTTGTCTTTACAAACTAGAAAGACTATGAGACTTTTTGTAGGTCAAAAAACAATTTAGAGGCAAAGGTGTGTACCTAGTTTTTTTAGCACACATATTGTATAATAAACTATAGTTTTCTATGTTCTATCTATGTAATATATTACTATATGTAGCATCTATGTGATGTATGTTGCAGGAAATGTATTAAGATGTTGTTATCTACTTGTTATATCATGAAATAAAGGGCAACTGGTGTGTGGTGACCTATATGTAAGCGATAATGAGAAAATATCGAGTAATGACATATGCTTACGTTATAGTAGGTAAGGGTGTGAGAAGATACCATGTGCTTTTTTACAGTAGTTATATACCTTATACCATAGGCTATATACCCTATGCTCTTGACTAGAAACGACTTGGTGCTTTTATGAATTGGTGTGATTTATGAAATGATTTGTACTTTATGAAAGGTTTTATGATTTGTGCAAGTCTTTTATGATTTGTGAAAAAGGATAACACTGTGAAAATGGGTAAGGCTTTGTGAGTAGGGGTAACACTTGATGAAATGGGTAGTGCCTTATGAAAAGGGTAGTGCTTTGTGAGAAAGTGAAATGCTTATTGAGAATAGTGAGTTGTGCCTTTAATATGGACACAAGGTGGTCAGTTCATGTCAAGGACCACCACGATCTAGGAAGGGTGTAAAAATGTGTTTTTGAAAAATTAATTGTTATTTATTCCACTACTTTCTTGATATGATGTTTATAATGCTTTATGTTGATAATTATATATATATATATATATATATATATATATATATATATATATCTGTGTGTGTGTATGTTAGGGATGAGCTTTGGAACCGGACCGGTTCGGAACCAGAACCGGTTTTCGTATATTATAAGAACCGGGAACCGGACCGCCGGTTCTAGCGCCGGTTCCGGTTCCGGTCCCGGTTTTTCGGTTATTTTCCAAAGTAGAACCGGTTGAAATACTATAGATTATATGCTATCTTCTGGAGCTTGTAAATGATTCAATATTTAACCAAATTATGACTTTTTACATTCTAAATTGAAGTACAAACACTAAATTACATGATGAAAAAAGAATCAAGTAATTCCGACTTCATATGAGTGAGTTATGCGCATTTTAAAAGCGGAGACAGATTCCAAAAAAATAAAAAAAAAATGCCGAAACAGAAAAAACGCAGCATTGATATGTTGTCTTCTGGGGTCTATAACTGATTCAATATCTAACCAAAATATGTGTTTTTATAGTCTAAAATGAACTACAAACATCAAATTACATGCTGGAAAAAAATTAAGTGATTTCGACGTCATACGAATGAGTTATACACATTTAAAAAATGGGACATATTAAAAAAAACAAAAAAATAATGCTGAAATAAAAAAACGCAACATCGATATGATTTCTTTCGGGGCATGTGTCTGATTCAATATCTAACCAAAACATATGTTTGTACCGTCAAAAATGAATTACAAACTCCAAATTACATGTTGGAAAAAAAATCAAATAATTTCGACTTCATATGAGCGAGTTATGCGCATTTTAAAAAATGAAAAAAATGTCAAACCGGTTCCGGTTCTTAGAACCGGGACCGGTTTTCATAAAAATGGAGAACCGATAACTGGACCTATTACCAATTCCGGTTCTGGTTCCGGTCCGGTTCCGGTTCCGGCGGTTCTAATGCTCATCCCTAGTGTATGTGTGTAAGGTCACACCTTATGATCTAATGAGTCAAATGCTCATACAAGCTATCTGTAAGCATCAACCTCTTCTCAACTACCAGCGCCAATGTATCAAGCTTTTCAACGTCAGCGCATAGTATAGTTATTCTATGTAATATTTTGTATATTAGGTAGTCATATAGATAAGTATAAAATAGATAGCAGATCCGATATCTTTGTTATGAAGATTGGTTCTTAGTATAGATAAGTTACACTCCTTTAAATCATACATGTATAGATTAGTATATAATCTACATTAGGGTAAACTGAGAGTTTGGCTTTGTGTCAATCGTCTTTGTTATAACCCGTCTTCTTGATGAAGATAAAAACTCTTTCTTGGTGAAAGAACAATTTGGAGAACTCTATGTGTTATTTACTTTCTGTTCTTTGTTTTCTTATTTTCGTTCTTTATACCTGAAGTGTATCCGATCGATAAAAACCTTCAATTGATATCAGATCGGGTTTGTGATACACTCAAGTAATCATGTTGAATCCCAAATCCTTTGGTCTCAACAAAATTCCTCCCTTTGATGAATACAATTTCTCTATGTGGAAAACAAAGGCCATGGTTGTTCTTTAAACCATTGACTATGAGATGAGAAAAATTGTTGAAAAAAGGTCCCCATGTTCCTATGTACCAACCCATGGCCAACAACGCTCCCATTGGCCCTATGAAACAAAAGCCACAGATGAGTTATGCCGATGAAAAGAGACTGCTTAGTCTTGATGTGAAAGCCATTGATACTATTGGAAACTCTTTTCCCTACCACGTGTACCATCTCATATAGAATTGTGAGTCAGCTCAAGAGGTGATGGATATGCTGACATTGGCTTATGAAGGCACCGTGGAGTCTAGGCCACAACCATCAACAACCTTAATCGGCCATATGAGCATTTCTTTACTCAACAAGGTGAGTCACTTACCCAAACCTTCAATAGGTTTAACTGCTTGGTTAATGATATGCACATGCTGGGAATCATCAAGCATTCATCTTAGTTGGTTTTGAAGTTTCTCGATTCTCTTGGGAAAAGCTAAGAACATCACGCTGATACTCTTAAGAATGGTGAAAAGATCGACACCATGGATCTGAACTCCTTGTTCGGTAATCTGCTAAATTATAAAGAGACCAAAGCTCTTCGTAAAGAAATCATGAAGCACTCAAGTAAGGAAACATATGTTGCTCTAGTGTCTCGAAAGGAAGAAAGGAAGCACATCAACGAATTAGAGAATTCAGATCAGGGTGAAGACAGTGATGAAGATCTCACTGATGAACTTGTTGCCAACGCTGCTCTTATTGTCAAACGTTATGAAGAAAGCAGATCAAACGAGGTTCGAAGAGCTCAATTTAAAGGAAACATTTCAGCAATGAGATTTACTTCAGAGAAGAGAAATTCAGGTAATTGCTTTAATTGTGGAAGCCCTGATCATTTTGCCAGGGATTGCAAGGAGAAGAAAGAAGCTCAAAGTCCAAATAGTTATGAAGTCTTGTACAAGAATCTTGCCACGCATATGATAAAGGAAAACATCTCTCTGCTAAAACATTTCATTGCAAAACAAGAGGACTATGAAGAATGGGTGGAAGAAGAGGAGACATCTGAAGATGAGGGGCTGAATGTTAAGGGTCTTATGACACTTATGATTCCCCTGATGGCATATGTTATGCTAATAGTTCTCACGCTTTCAAATGATCAAGTCCAAATCTAGGAAAAAATTGGTACCTAGATAGTGGAAGTTCTAGATACATGACTGGTTACAAGTCCCTCTTAACAGATTTTATAGAGAAGGATGGTCCAATGGTGATATTTGGTTACAATAGTGGAAGAGCTGTTACATGTGTTGGAACTTTTGAATGCAGGACAATTAAACAGGAGGATGTGTTCTATGTCGAGGGTCTGAAAGGCAACTTCATCTCAATCAGTCAACTTTGTGATGCCGGTTATAGAGTTCTTTTCAATCGTCATGAGGGAAAGGTGTTTGATTATGAAAACAAAATCGTG
Organism: Lactuca serriola; assembly: GCF_051521515.1. Taxonomy (NCBI): domain Eukaryota; kingdom Viridiplantae; phylum Streptophyta; class Magnoliopsida; order Asterales; family Asteraceae; genus Lactuca; species Lactuca serriola. The sequence goes on from NC_136410.1 coordinate 106,433,096, forward strand.
CTTTTTGCAATAAGGGGCAATGATATTTATATGATTTGATTTTATTGGTTTAGACATTGACATTTTATTTTGTTTTTGATTCATGCTTTGCTACTCTTAGATTTATGAACATAAGTTGATACACTTTTTTTTTTTTTTCTAGTGCATTAATTTTTTTATTACCTTACCAAAGGAGTATACATTGTACATATACATTTTTCTACTAACATTGGGAATGTTTGTTCTTCTATTTCCTTTGTATGTGCCAGGACCCTCTATCTCCATCTCAACATTGATCTTAACTGATTAGATCAGCATGTCAATCCTTGAATGCATCACCCTACTTGAAAGATCTAGTTGACACAGTGTCTACATGTTTTCTTTAGTACCAATTACCCTCTTACTGACGCTGATGCTCACGCTGATGAGACCAGATGGGGATAACTATGCCACCATGCGTTCTTCTGGACATATATCTGTTATGTATTTACGATCCTATTTCGATTACAGTGAGATGAAGTAGAGTTCGGTGACATGGCATGACTAATTTCCTGGGACGTTGTCATTAACTCTCCATCACCTCAAAGATCCAAAGGCGTCTTCAACTAGACATCGATCCCACCATCTCTTCCTTCATGGATCACAATGAATGGAACATTTGATTATTGTCTTGGTGACTCTTATAAATCAAAGGTTACAAAAATTGGATCCTTATAACTCACTGGTTACAAATATTGGTTCATTTTCTTCTTTTGTTCTTGGTAAACATGAAGCTTTGAATCAATATGTATAATCTCAACGAATAAAGGCATTCCCTCTCTTTGTTTACTGTGAATTTTTTTTGTGTGATATGGTTGACCTTGTTTGTTTTCTTTTATAGCCAAAATTCAAGGGGTAGATACCTCAGAAAATGGAAGTGTATTAATGACCATTCAATTCTAAAGAGTTGATGGAACGAGTCGATGTCACCTTTCTAAAAAAGCTGCACATATTTGTTTGACTAACTCTTTTGTTTATATTTGTATATTTTTAAGGGAATCCGATGGAGGATTTTCTAAGCCTAATATGTAATTTTTGACACATCATCATCCCTAGAAGCATGCTGCTATATGTGACAAAATCTCTCTAAGTTTCTCATCAGGGAGACCATCTGCTTAGAACATCGAGTCACCCCCTCACGCTGATTTTCTAGCATTGTATTAAATTTTTATGTGAGATTTCCTGTTACAAATAAAAAATTGATAAAAAGCCCTGGGTGTATATTCTTAGTTAATTGTCCTACCTGACCTTGTCCCCGGAAAGATTGCCGTATGCATCAAGTCTCATGTTCTGCTGAAACATTGAGCATAACCCAATGGATTACACTAATTGCTCATTCATCAGCGTAAAAGTTACTTGCCTGGTCCTTAAATGACAAAGGGTTATTCATGTCCGTGACCTCCAAGTTTGAGGTATGACATGGTACCCTTATGAGTTAACGGTGAATCTTTGGTTCTAGACCGCAACTTACTCTATGATACGTAAATTTAAACCACTTCTTGTTGATGCGTTAAACTGTTTATGATTCATGCTGATTCCACCTCAACGTGACTGAAACAATCCATTCTTTCCTTTATCTTCTTAATAAAACTTGACGATTCACTATGTTATATCACACATTGATAAAAGTTTGAAACTCTGTGACAATGGTAAGTCTATGTACCGTAGGCTATGACACACACTAACCCATTCTTGTCCTTATATTCTTCTTTAAAGCTTTAGGATTCAACATAATGTACGACACACTGATGAGCGCTTGACAAATCTATGCCGATGGTTAAGCTAAAACACCACATCTTATCACCCGCATCATACCACTCTTCCCCTTTTCTTCTAATAGAAGTGATTAATGAGTCAGCATATGAAACCACACGCTGATGAGATCCCATAATATTATGTCAATGGACGGTAGTTTAATCCCACACTATCAAGAGACATCACAAACTTACTAGGAGACCATCGTCAATTCACTTGCTGATCGATTACCTTGATGTTCATTACCGCTGATGACATGTATCACTAATATAACTTCCTTACTTCTCTTAATTTTTATATTAATTTAAGCATACAATGAGGGCATTGTATGAAATAAGTGTGGGGTAGGGGGTAGTGTTATATGGGATGATCCGAGAAGAGCTCAAATGTTTAGTTGAGCCAATACATGTTATAGTGTATTTGTGGCCTCCCTTATTTTAGTGAAATCATGGAACAAAAACATGACCCTGCTTAATTTGAGGAATGCAAAATGTTTAGCAGCCTGAACCTGAAATGTATCCTGGAAAGATATGTCTTAAGCAATAAAGGTTGAAGTTAAGCGCCCCTGCTTAAGCATGTAGGTTTTTGAGTGATATATATATATATATATATATATATATATATATATATATATATATATATATATATAAAAGTGAGTTATACATGAAAAAAAAGAGAGAAATTACTAAAAAATTCTTGAAGAATTTTGGAGTTATCAAAGTATGAAGATCAAAGATCTAAATTCCAAAGAATCAAAAGTTGAAGATACCAAAAATCATAAATGTGGTGAATTCAAAGCAATCAAAGATCAAATATCAAAGAAGTGAAGAATTCCAAGAGCTCCATTGTGGTATCTAAAGTTGTAATTTCTAGATTATGTATGCTTGGGCAACTTAACCAAAAATATCTGAGGTTAAATAGCTTTCTGAGGATGGATTCGGTGGGTTGCATAAAATGAGCATTGTTCGAAAGAAGTGGGTAATTGTTTATGAAGATTGTGAGTATTTAAAGTATGTGGGGTACTTTAGGAAAAAAAATTAGACACAAATACATGCACTGAGGTCTTGGCATAATGGCTGAGCTGGAATTGGATTGTTCTATGTAATGCTCGTGATGAATGTTTGAATTTAAATAAGTAGATTTGCTTGAGGGCAAGCAAAGCCTATGTGTGGGGTATTTTGATATTGCCATATTTTTACATATTTTTAGGCAATATTTAAGTACATATATATATATATATATATATATATATATATATATTGGTCATTTGCATAGAATAATGATACTTATAAGGTTAAATTATATTTTGCAGCCAAAAAGAAGACATTTTGAAGAAAGGGACTAAAAGCGTTAAAGGATGGAACTTTGGAGGCTGAAGGCTTGAAAGACAAGAAAAACACCCAAAAAAGACATACTCACGACGTGAACAGTTGATGGTTCACGACGTGAGTAGAGAAAGTTAGAAGATAAGCATCCGGGTGAAGGAATCCTTGACGATCACGATTACCTCGAGTTCACGACGTGAGTTTTAAATTCTCACAACATGAACGGTGATTTTCCAGAAAGTATATATACCCTTTTCCATTACGATTGGGGGGAAGCTTTGGCTGGCTTAGGAGGATTCCTGGAGACGAAATTCAGAGGAAAGGAAGCTCTGGAAGTTGGTTTTAACACCAAGGAAGGAGAAGTTCATAATTTGTCTTTATAGATTGGTACATTTAAACATGTTTTTGATTATAGTATTTGTTTGTTTAGCTGTTAATATGTCCAACTAAATCTAGTTGCTTCTGTTAGCTAGATGAAGCTGGAACTCATGGTTTTAATGCATTAGACTTGACTTTACTTGTTGGTGATACGCTTGTGTTGATTGATTTACCTAGCATGCTCTGATTAATTATTTGATTGCTTTAAATTCTTGTTCTGTGTAGTTAGTGAACACAAATCTGCATGAATCTGAATACCTAATAACATAGTGAACATTAGTTTATTAGAGCTAAGATCAAACCAATCTTAGATAAGTAATTAAATCATTGAATTAAGTTGTGTTAGAGAACTCATATTATGACTGTAATTTTGTTTTGATTAATCAATCTTTCATGGCTCCAATCTTATTTAATAGTTGATTATGTGTTAATTATTGTATGTCCATAAATAGATTTACATGAATTGATTAATAATTAGTAGATTTAGAAATAAGTTGCTAATACTTCCTTAATTGGTCACCAACGGTAATAGTCATAGCTAATGTATAACCATTGAATGAAAGCGGATTCGAACTAACAAAAGTGTTTGTTTATTGATTGAGTTTTTGTTAAAGGATTAAGTTCATCTAAACTTGCAAAATTAGATAAAAAACCCTTTTTAGCTTATTAATAGTTATATTAATTTAGTAGTGAAAAAATTAATTAATAACACCATTCCCTATGACCGACACCCGACTTACCTAAGCTATACTGTAATCTGACTAGGTACACTGCCTACAAGTGCGTAGTTAGTCTAAGTTTGTTAGGTTATAAATTATAAAATTAGTGGGTACTTCCGTGCACATCAAGCATTCTGCTCAACAAGTGATTAAAGTGATTGACATTTTGATCTAGATTCTATTCTGATTTCGGCACCAAGGATTGAAACTCTGATAAAAGTATCATTTGCAGAGAATATTCCAGGTCGTCATCACTTGAGTATAATTCATTCAGTCTGTCCGAGATTTTCTTTGCAGTGTCTTGTGTGTTGACAAGATGGAATGTGTCAGGAGGAAGAGGAAATCAAATGATTCTCATTGCCTGGAAATTACACATCAGCTTGTTCTTTTCATCATTTAGAATTTTTGTATTTTCAGCAATGATTGCATCATATTCTTTTTGACTTTTAACTTCTTCTCTCGTACTAGAATACTTGTACGTTTCAACCGTCATTGCGTGCCAAATGCTAGATCCATGTTTTTCAATTCCTAGCACATAATCTTCAAAATGAAGAGCCCAAACTCCGTAATCTTCAGGAAAAAGGATAGGAATCCTTGTTGATCCAATTTTGCTTGGAAGATTAAATGAGAGAGAGTTCAGATCATCGTTAGGCATTTCAGTGAGAATTCAATGAATTTGAATATTGAATCGAATGTGTAAGCTAAAATCGAGTCTAAGGGAAAATGAAGGATTTAGATATGAGGTCTACAATCAATTTGCAACGAAGAGATTGCAAAATGCGGAAATGATGGAGAGAACAAAAATAAATATGACAAAACTGAAAAACCCTAAACTTGGCAGAAGAATAGCGAATAGATTACATTATCTCCTTCTCTGGTACCAATTGTTACATAAAATGATCGATAGATTCTATATTATAAGATTAATTAATGATTTGGAATGATAATGATTGAAAAGAGATTGAACTTCATTCACTTAGCATTAGAACAATTTGTATACAAGATCGGAACTATTGCTTCAACGCTAGGACAAAGTCTATAGAAAAATACAATAACAATACTGTATTTATAGACGCAAAAGATAAATATTTTGAAAACAGACATGCCCATTTTGGAATCTGAACTAGACTAAATTTTGAAAACAACCACTTTGACACAACACAAATAATGAATTAACAATATCCCTATAAAATACTTCTTTACTAAGTCTCTAGCTAACCCTTTTTTCAAGTGATCAACTGAATTCTTTTGAGATCGAACAAACTTAACATAAATGATTTCATGAGTAATGAGATCACGTACCATACTGTGTCTAACACCCAAATGTTACAACTTTCCATTATACACTCAAATGTATGCTTTTGCCAACGTGGCAACACTATCACAATATATAGAAATATGTGATATAGGATTTGGACACAAAGGAGTTTCATATATCAAATTCATTAACCATTCTTCTTTTTTCCCAATAGCTGCAAGAGATACATATTCAGATTCCATAGTGGAACTTTTGATGCATATTTGTTTCCTAGAAGAAATGACACATCCACCTAAAAGAAACACCCACCCACTTGTAGAAGAGTGGTCCTCAATTTTTGTAATCCAACTAGCATCTGAATATCCTTCTATGACATAAGGAAACTGATAGACGCCATTTTATGCATCCTTAAGGATAGTTTTTATTAGCATTTTGCATTATATTTATGTTATTTCATATGCATTAGTTTAAATAATGTTCAACTCATGTTTATCGCTAGAATTCTCGTACTACTCACGTGTTTGCGTCGTTTTCTGATATTTTGAGTGGAGCGGGGATTTGGAAGCAGCTTGGATGAATTATAGGAGCTTAATGGAGCTAAAACACCTAAGGAACCTGGAGTCTGGGTTAGATTTGCTTAAACTGAAGATTTCGCGTGTTTGATCAATTTAAGCCCTAGACATTCCCAAATGTCAAAAACAACTTTTGAAGGTGATTTTATGCACTTTTTCATAGCTTTCTAAAAATCTAAAGGATGTGGATCATTTCATTCAGTTAAATTAGTAAGATTTAGCAGTTTAATGTCTCTTTTTATTAGTTTTGATCGGATTTTAGCCATGTCTAGCTAAACCCTACATTTTAGTTATGCATAGATCAACACTCTTCATGTAATCAATCATTAGAAATAGTTTTTCATTTGTGATTATATCTGGATATTTCATTTTTGATCTTAATGAATGTTTGATTTTGATTCTTTCTAGCTTGATCACCTAATTTAGGTTTAAATCAATCTAGTTAGTCCGTTAATGGAATCCGTAATTATTCTAATCAACTGGTAATATGTAAAAATTATCATAATGGTTTCATGTTGGGATTTAATTCTGATATAAACTAAAATTTCATATTTTTACCCTCCGAACTTGTGAGAAGTATTGAATATTGATGTGAATTTTACACAGATCATAATGCTGCTTTCTGAATTTAATTAAGAACATGTTTAATTAAATCAGTAAAAAGTTAGGATTAACTAAATAACTTGTTTTGGTTAATTAACTAGGTAAAAGAGAACTTAATAGAGCTTCTTAGTAGTTTTCAATACCAACTTAGATAGAACACATTCTAAACAACCAGGTTTATATTGATTGCATGATTAATAAAGTCACACTAGAACTGAATTCGCTTTTTATTATTGAATTTTATTTAGTTTATTTTCACTGCTCTTTTTGTTATTAATTTACAGTAAAAATTCCCCTTGTTACATTTTCTATTTTATGACTAGAGTGTGCCTTATGCAAAGAAGAATTGACTTTTAGGCTGTGTCCTTCGACCTTGCTTCATGTGTTATTGTTTAGTTTATTTGAGTAGTGATATTTTATTTTCTTGAGATGCCCGCGACAACATTTTAACAAATAGTCGTCGTTGATGTGGACACGGTGCTGCTAATACTTTTATGCCGATATGATTATGTACATGTACACTATTACAGTTTGATCTAGAGATAGAGAAGACTGCAAGAAAACTGAGGAACAAGAAGCTAAGAAAAAACTTTCAATAGATATCTTTGCTTAATCATCTTCTCTAGCCTCATAAAAACTAAACCACAAGGTAGTCCCTTGTAGAATGAACCAGACCCAGATTTTCCATCCTACCCCAAAGTACCACCATCTGCACCTTCTTACAACCCATTTAAAAAATATTCCCCATCAGCTTTCGAAAAATCTGAAACCATAGACTCTTTTGAAACTGGTTTTGAAAAACTAGCCATGAGTGACACATAAAACAAAGAAAACACCGTTAGATAGTGGGCCACCCAAGAGTATACCCAGCAACCTCTCTACATCGCCTTTCTAGAAGCCCTTAACTTTGAGTTGAAATCCAGGCTGTTTAACCTCCTTCCCACTTTCAAAAGTCTCAAAAATGAAGATCCATATAAATTCCTTAAGGAATTTCATGTGGTATGTTCATAAATGAAGCTACATGCCATAAAATATGATCAGATAAAGCTAAGCGCATTCCCCTTTTCACTTTAATACTTAGCAAGAAAATGTTTGTATGAGCACCCATCCAGGTCGATAACCACGTGGACTAAACTTGTGAAGTTTTTCTTAGAAAACTATTTTCCTGAAACTCAAGTTTCCAGCCTTTGTCGTGAGATACTTGGTATCAATCAAGGAAGAAGAGAAGATTTGCACACTTACTGGGAGAGTTTCAAAAAGCTACTTGTTCGGTGACAATAACATGGAATTAACAATTACGTCGTTCATGAGAAGGCCTGACACTTATAGAAAGATGACTGATATATGATTCAAATAACCGATCTTTAGGTGACTTGACACCAATAGAAATCTAGGAAATGATAGAAAAACTTTCCATTGAGTCAAAGAATTCTGGTAACTAAGACGAGTGGTACGTGGATCAGCCATGGGGAGTTAAAGAAATAATTTCTTCTCATTTAGACACCCAAATTTTTGAATGTACAAAAGTAGTTCTGCTACTGAAGAAAAAGGAGTTGCAAAAAAAGTGTGGAATTTACCTGAAGACTGACCATCCCACCGATATGTGCCCATTATTGTAAGAGGACACAACTGTACTAAAAGCTGTCGGAGACTATCAACAAAATTTCCAGAATAACTTTCAGCAATGACAACAGTACCAGAATCCGTCTGGATTCCATCAGCAACGAAATTTTTAGTAGTCGGGTTTTCTGCTGAATTTTCAGAATCAGTAGTAGTTTTAGATTCAGAATATTTAACATAATTCACATTAGCAATCTGGCAAGTCCAGTGTAGCCTTGAAATACATAGTAAAAAGCTTACCCACCTACACGCACCCGTTCCAGAATGAAACCAGAGCAATCATCAAAAAATTGGAACAATAGGTGTCTCAACTTGCCACTTATATGGGTTGAGTGGAGTCTCAAGGGAAATTACCAAGGCGAACTGAAAACAATCCAAAACATAATGTAAGTGAAATTTCCATATGTAACGCCCGGGTTTCAGGGCTAAGCATATTTGTCAATGTAATAGTCTAGGTCAACTATTGTAACTCTTTTTGAAGTAATAAAGATGAAATATTTGAGTATTATGTGTTTATTATTTAATTATAAATGTATAATTAATAAAGAACAAAAATAAGCATCAAAATTAAAGTGTGAGATAAGTCCGATATCTTTACATAAACTTGTAGTGGTTGAAACAAGGATTCCGGGGATATAAGGAACGCTGAAATCCGAGTTATAACGAAGAAGTTATGACCCGTCGAAGTTTCGCGTCAGAACCGACACGATACCGGTAAGCGTAAATAGTGAATTTACGATAGAGAGAGATTTAGACTTAGCGATCTAAACAAAATTCGTAGAATATGTTAAACTAAGAACATCGATAAAAAGAACGCCCAAATCTGATTTCGTATGAAGAAGTTATGATTTTTCGAATTTTCGGATTAGCAGTGTATAACCCGAAATTTGAATATTAGATCGAGTGATTTTTAGCCGACATGACCTAAACGAGAATCGAAGATCTCGTTAAGAGTAGCGTAACGAGAAAAAGATGGGCGAAAACGGATGTCGGATGAAGAAGTTATGAAGATTTAACGGATCAATCCTGTCTCGACCCGTAAATAATATAAAATTTAAAATCGATTCAAAATTAGCTGAGGGAGTCTAAACGAAAGTTGTAGAGTACGTTCCCACCTTCGCGTGGATATAAAGAACGTCGAAAACGGAGCTCGTATGCAAAAGTTACAAATTTTTAAAGATAGTTCTCGATTTTGCGAGATCTGATACGAAGTCGCTGACGTGGCGCTTTCCCAGCCGTCCGATGATAATCGCTGAAGTCGCCTCGGATCATGACACGTAGCCCCCTCGCTACGCCCAACGTCTGGTATCGTACGCACCGCGTTCGCATAGCCATGTTCGGTCCAGCTTGAGCCACGTCGCACCATCTGGAGTCTGCCACCTCGCATCTTATCCGAACCACTACGCCCAGCGTAGGTCCAAGGTACGCCCAGCGTACCGAGGCCTTGCAGGCTATATAAAGGGCCGAAGGAAGCTTCATTTTTCACACCAAATTCAATTCTCTCTCTAGTTTCTTTCTCTCTCTACAACCCCAAACCCCCTAACCCTACATAAACCCCCTAGCACCCTAAGGAAGCCTCGAGGCTCCCAGAGTCCCGAGAAAAAGGAGTCTTTCGGTTTCGAAACGCTGCTCCAAATAAGTTCCGGTTTTCGATAAAATTCGCTGTAAGTGTGCTACGCTTACGCAATTTTTTATATAGCTTTCAAATAATTATAGGAATGTTATTAGGTCCTTAAAATAATTATTTGGGCTATTATTATGAGTTATATTGAGTGTTATTAATGCTTAATAATAGTCAGACTAATTAATTTGTCGCAGTTATCGTTAGACTAAACCCTAGTGGTATTGGTACTAGGTTTTATCAAAGGAAAACCGTTTTGAGAGTATCGAAGCGCTGTCCGAGTGCTGAGTGACCACCTTTCAGGTGAGTGCATAGTTAGTTTCAGCTTACACATAGATATGAAGTATTTTATATAAATTACGTGCTATGTGTGCATATTATCTGAATACTTGCTATCTATGCTGGATGAACATTGTTATACATGTTTTCAATGATTTAAACTGTATATGTATTTTATATCTACGAAAATGTTGGGGTAAAACATGGGTAGATGTAATAGGTGATGTGTGTTAAAATGATGAGAGGCCTCGATGTTGTTGTTGTTGATTCTTTCATCTAGCGGAGTATGGATGACGACCACGGACTCTTCTAGACAGTCCAGTGGAACACTAGTAGGCTCGTAACCTGTAGGTGTTTGTGAACGATGTGTTCACCGGTGTACTCCATCTCCCACGTGGTTGCCTTTAGGACATTTATTGTTAAGGAATCACCTTAGCAGTAGTGTCCATCCCGATGATGATCCTTAGGCTAGGTCCCTTATGATAGGTGTTTAGGGACGTAAAGTGAGGATAAGGGGAACGGGTAATCGAGTTATTGTTGATTGATGAAATTAATAAACTTATTTATTGTGGGTTGAAAACTCTATGTGCTCACCAGGCTCCCAAGCCTAACCCACTCAGTTTTATGTATTACAGGTAGTGGCGCTTGAGCATAGATATGATGTTTGGACGAGGGATTACGGATATAGGCCTGTAGATATGAAATAATGTAGTAAGGCTTATATTGTACTGTTTATGCTTTTGATCTGTACGAACATGACATCCCAAGTCTTTTAATGAAATACATTTCTATGGAAATGCTTTTGATAAATCTTTATCATATTTTGTTTTGGGACAAATTCCGCAACACTTTTATTTAAAATGTTACTTTGATTTTTAAACAAAGCATAAACAAAATCGGTCTTTTCTGGTCGTGATTTTAGGGATGTCACAGTTGGTATCAGAGCATTAGTTTAAGCAAACTAGGAATATGGATTTATTTCTAGACTTAAACTTAGAATGCTAAGCGATGGTTGTGAGGTGTGAGCACTAGCTTATTTTAGGAATTGTGCCTAAAATGCTTTTATGTGCTAAATGCTTTGTGCATGATATGCTGTTATTTGTTCGGATCTATGGTCTGTTGCCGACCGGATCTGGAAACCTTATGTGTTTAGGATTCTAAACGTACGACTACGATATTAGAACTAGCATGTAAACGTTTCGGAGTGATAAGGATGATTTAAACGTCTATCCTAAATAAAGATCTAAATTCACCTTATTCGGTGTATAGATCAAGATGGCAAGGACCCGTAGCGGAAACGTGAACACAAATAGAGATAGGAACCAACCCCTAGTGGTTCAACAAATACATGTTGTAGAAGAAGTAGCACCTGAGTCAGTCACCATGGCTGGAGTTCAAGCCATGATTCAGGCTATGCTAGCTGAACAAAGGGAAGAAATGAGACGGATGCTCCACGAAAATAGGGACGAACCTACCATACATGTTGAACCGACAGATCTAGTTCCCGAGCAATCTGAGGAAGGGAACTACAGCCACCAAGTGAGTCAAGTAGGGACTCAAGGTGAGCAAAGGGATGGCCCATAAGGGAGAAACAACAAGGATGGGTGGATGTACAAAAATTTCTTGGGTGCGAAACCAGCAAGTCTCTCAGGAAGCCCAAATCCTGTTGAGATTATGGACTGGATCTCTGAGATGGAGATGGTGTTTGAGAGCTGCGACTGCAGCGAGAAGCAAAAGACTGTCTTCGCTGTGAGACAATTGAAAACTGGAGTCTTGAGCTGGTGGAAGCTATTGGAAGATACAATGCCACGAGGAGAAGCTCTGAAAATGTCATGGGATGAGTTCTTGGAACAACTGGAGGCGCAATACTGTTCAGAGATAGACCTGATTGATCTGAACAATGAGTTACAAAATTCGAGGAAGGGGAGGATGAGCATCGATGACTATGCTGTTGCATTCACGGAAAAGATGAAGTTGTTCCCATACCTAGTGCCAACCGAACTTTCCAAAATTGAGAAGTTCGCAAACGGACTGCCGGCGGACTTTGGCCCAACAGTCAAGATGGCAACCACTCTGAAATCAGCTGTTCGAGCAGCTAAGAACGTGGAGACCCAACAAAAGGAAAGAGGTCTGGAAAGGGCTGAGGTTGGTGAGAAACGGAAGTTCGATGGATCCTCAAAGTCCAACAAGAAGAGTAGATTCTCAAAGTCTGGTTCGAGAGGAGGAGGATCAGAAGCGAAGTGGTGTGACAAGTGCAAGAAGAAGCACTCTGGGAAGTGTGACGGAGGGGTCACTTGTTTCAAATGCGAAAAGGCTGGGCACTATGCCAATGAATGCACCCTCAACCAGAAGGCCTGTTATGGGTGTAATGAAGAAGGGCACATTTTGAAGGACTGCCCGAAGAAGAAGGAGGAAGGAAGACCCAACATACCACCAAAGCCGAAGGTGAGAGCCTTCCAGATGAAGCTCGAGGCTGCAAAGGAGGCAGCAGACGTCGCTTCAGGTACCTTTCTTGTAAATGGTTTGCCTGCAAATATACTATTTGATTCCGGAGCCAACTACTCCTTTGTGTCGCATAAATTTGGTGGGAAATTAGCATTGCCTGTAGAAAAACTTGATAATGCCCTGATTGTAGAAGTTGCCAGTGGCAAATTCATACCTGTTAGTAATCGTATTAGGAACATCGTCATTGACCTAAACGGAAACAAATTACACGAAGAGCTATTACCCATAGAGTTAAACGGTTTCGACATCGTTTTGGAGATGGATTGGCTTAGCGCCAACGATGCTGAGATTCAATGCCGAAAGAAGATAGTAAGGGTGAACCCACCCGGAAAGGAATCAGTTATGGTGTACGAGGATAAACGTAGAGTGAATTCTGGAATCATCGATGTGCTTCGTACTTGGCATTCGTAATCGATGCTAAGAAGGAGAAGAAATAGGTGCAAAATATACCGGTTGTGTGTGATTATCCGGAAGTCTTTCCCGAAGATCTTCCCGGATTACCACCTGATAGGCAAGTGGAGTTTCGTATCGACTTGTTACCAGGAACAACACCGATAGCAAAAGCACCTTACCGATTAGCACCGACGGAGATGATGGAGCTCATGACGCAACTTCAGGAGCTGTTGGACAACGATTTCATTCGACCTAGTTCATCACCCTGGGGAGCTCCGGTGTTATTCATGAAGAAGAAGGACGGAAGTATGAGAATGTGTATAGACTACCGAGAGCTGAATAAGGAAACGGTGAAGAACAAGTATCCATTGCCGAGGATTGATGACCTATTCGATCAGCTGCAAGGTTCGAGCTACTTCTCAAAGATCGATCTTAGGTCAGGATATCATCAGCTGAAGGTGAAAGAGCAGGATATTGAGAAGACTGCATTCAGAACAAGATATGGACACTATGAGTTCTTGGTGTAACAGCCCGAAATTCCAGGTATTATTATATTTATGATTTTGGGTGTTTTAAGAGGGGACTCGGCGAGTTGGAGCTCAGACTCGCCGAGTAGGATCGCAGATCTGGTCGCGGGTTCGCGACTGGACTCGACGAGTCCGGATATGGACTCGGCGAGTCTGCGCTGTTTAGCGAAAACCCTAACCGTTCAGGGTTGGGACATATATAAGGGGCCTTATGGCCGTCATTTTTCACCCTAGTCCTGTGAGTGAAACCCTAATTCGATTGAGAGCATCTGGAGCAAGGTAGAAGGCCATTATTGATCTTGGAAGTGTTATTTTGCAAAAAGGAGGAGGCTTGGTTAAGGGAACAACAGGAGAAGCCATATTCTGAGAGTTGGGGACACAGAGCAACATTATTCAGGTAATATTTCGAGTTGATCCCTTCTATGTTGATGTGTATATGGATTTAGGGTTTATTGAACCCTTTTGTGGCTAGATTGAGTGTCTCCTTAGTCCCCCAAGCGATTGGAACCTTTTATTGGGACCTTTGGAAGTCCAGAATGTCCCATGCCTGAGCATTTCGGGAGTCAATGGAGGTTTTGGATTGGAATCCTTATGCCTTAGGTCAAAATGTAAATTATGAGTCATGGGGTGTATTATGCGCACCGAAATGAGGATCTTACGTGATGAATCAGTCTAGGAAGGCCAGACCTATGAATGGTCGGAGCAGTTCTGACCTTAGAAAGCAGTTTGAGCGGTTGCATGGCATGGACTCGCCGAGTCCGATGAACAGACTCGGCGAGTAGCTTGAAGATTAACTGGGACTCGTCGAGTTGTTCTTCAGACTCGGCGAGTTGAGTCGGGGTGGCCCCGCGATTCGTCCAGGAGGAACTCGTCGAGTCAAGGGGGATACTCGACGTGTAGAAAGGGAATCTTAGAGAATCGGTGAGTCAAGGGCGAGTGGACTCAGAGTTGTTGAACTCGGCGAGTCTTGGGGTGACTCGGTGAGTTAGATCGCGGATTGAGTGAAGTTCTGAGTATGGAGACTCGGTGAGTCATAGGGTTGACTCGGCGAGTAGGGTCAGTTAGGGGTTGACTTTGACCTTGTCTTTGACCAAGGATTGACCAGTGGTTCCAGGGGTATTTTGGTAATTGTTGTTTATTGTTTGAGTTCAGTGCATTGGTGGCTGTCCAGAGGTGGAGATCGTATCAGTGATCGGAGCAGCTAGAGCTATCTGTTCAGTCGGCAGTTTCGAGGTGAGTTATCCTCACTATATCGCTAGGGTTTATGGCACCAAGGCCGACCCTTTTATCGGATGGAAATCCGGGTAGTTGTCATTACATGTTATGGGCCGGAAGGCATTGCTATGTGGACCGGAAGGTCATGGCCTGGAAAGGCGTATGTATGCAATTAGTATGTTGACTGATTCGTAGGGTAATGTTATGCTAGTGACCGGCTAGACCGGTATCTTGTTTAGAGTAATGCTATGATATGTGATCTGTTGATCGATTGTTGTCTGTGAACTGCTATATGATTATGTGATATGATTGCTAGATCTGGGGTGTGACCCGATATGTGGAGTCGTTCTATGATTTGTTATGTTATGTATGCATTTTATGCTATGGGCCGGAAGACAATATGTTATGGGCCGGAAGGCAATATGTTGTGTTGTGGACCGGAAGGTCGGCGTGGGTAGGACCGGAAGGTTTACCCAGCAGGGACGGAAGTCCCCTGAGACACATGGACCGGAAGGTCGTGGCCTGGAAGGGCGTATATGTGGTTGGTATTTTGGGGGTATCTCACTAAGCTTTCGGGCTTACAGTTGTGGTTTTATGTTTCAAGTTCTCAAGAGTCTGTGGCAAGGCAAAGGCGTGATCGTACCGTTCCTCGCATTGATGTTTTATGATATGAACCTGGGAAAATACTCTGTTAAATAATGTATTGAAAACCTTTTGTAACAACGTTATTAAAATGAGTGGTTTTTGAAAAGTTTTAATTGTTTTAAAATTTTGGACGTTACAAGTTGGTATCAGAGCCTTGGTTTGAGTGAATTGGGGGAAACATTCGTGTGACTCCAGTCTCAAATCGAGGAGGATTTTAAAAAGAGAAATTAAAATGGTTTTCAAATTTAGTAAAAGGAGGACACAGAGGTACGATCAGCCGGAGCCAGTAAGTAACCCCAAGATACCATACATGATATTTGTTTATTGAGCTTGATAGAACAGCATGCTAGAGTTAGGCTAGGGATCTTCAGGAATTCATGATAATGTTGCCTGATTTGTGATGCCTGTAGCCTAGGGTCCCTTATGGGATATTCTCAGTGTTCCTCTAGTGGTGAGGGTTGATAGTTGTTATGCATGTTCTCTAGGGTATTGTGGTAGTACTTCATACAAATATGGGTAAGTGTGGAAGGTAGTATGGGCCCGTACTACTGAAAGCACAGGACCCATACGCGTATCAGGGAAACCATGATCTCTAGGGTAGGGTTGCGAGAGTTGGATCCCAGGATTGTGGGAAGTGTCTGAGATTGGTATGGTGTCTTCGGTATGGAGATTTCGAGGGATGATGATAGTGGATCCGGATCAGGATCGGGAGCTGGAGAGCGAGTTCCGGGTGGATCGGTGCTGTCGGAGGTTATCGATCAGACGAGCACGAGCGAGCGGGATGCGAGGATTCGCGAGATCCTGCGTGATGGGGTTGCTGCATTGTTCCGGGCTGAGTTGCCGGAATTGTTTGGGTCGATCAAGACCGCCATGATTGAGTATTTTGATGAGCGATATGCGGCTCTCGCAGAGACGGCTGCCGCGGTGGCTACAACGGCTGTAGCAGCGGCAAGGGGAGGAGCTAGTCGGAGTTTTCAGTATCGGGACTTCTATTATACGAAGCCTCCCACATTCGATGGAGTTCAGGACCCGATTGTTGCCATGAGATGGTTATCAGACGTGGAGGGGTGTTTCTCCATGAGTTTATGCCCTGCTGATCAGAGGGTGAGGTGTGCTCTGGACCTATTGGTGGAGATTGACCACGGGGTCATATTCCGACGCGCAGTGGGCTGTGGTTTCAGGGGATCAGTTCAGAGAGATGTTCAGTACTCGCTATGTTCCGCGAGATGAGAGGGAGAGATTGGCTCGGGAGTTCCTTGAGCTGAAGCAGGATTCGGAGTCGGTGACTGAGAGCACCAGGATGTTTATTGAGAGGGCGATGTTTTGCCCTGAGTTCGCTTCGGAGCAGGCTCAGATGTCCCGATATCTGAGTATGTTCAAGGGGGATATCAGACAGTTCGTGTCTGTGCAGAGGCGCGAGACCTTGTTGGTGTTACAGGAGGCCACCATGCGGCATGAGTTAGAGGTTGAGTTGCAATTGCGTGAGCTGAGGCAGGCTCCGATGCAGTCGCAGCCAGCGCCGAAACGGTCCAGTACCGTTGATGTTAGAATGGGGGATCGGAGCGGCCACACTTGTGGGAAGTGTGGGAGGGGTTACACCGGAGTTTACTGGTCCGGTGGTGCATGCCGCAAGTGCGGAAAGAAGGGGCGCTATGCGCGGGATTGTCGGCAGTCAGTGCCGATTCGGGATTGAGGATTTGTTATCATTGTCCGCAGGCTGGACATTTGAGGGTCAACTGTCCACAGCTTTCTGCAAGACCGGTGCAGGCTCTAGCACCGGCCACCTTGAGGAGTTCAGGAGGAGGACAGGATGGAGCGGAGCCCCAAGGGCTCAGGGTCGTGCTTATCAGCTTGCGGCAGAGGGAGTCGGAGCAGTGCCGGAGGCAGCTGCGGGTATGTTGCTTTCTTGATGTCTTGTTATCTTGCGTTTATTGTGGCGTATTGTTTGTGCTGGTATCTTGTGTGGATTTCGATGCGGTATTCGTTGTTTCGCGGGTTGGGCATGGTTATGGATTGGTGTTCCAGGTTTTCGCTTTGGCATCCGTTGTTCCCTGAAGGTTTGGTATGGTTATAGTTTGGTGTTTTGGTGCCAATATCCTTGTGTGGTTCTCGATGCGGTATTCATCCTTTTGCAGGTTGTGGGTTTGGTTATGGGTTATTGTTTGGGAATTCCGTTGGTTATCATTCGTGAGGGTTGATAGTGGAGGTGCGGCACTGGGTTGAATGTCGGGTAGCATCTGCAGTCGTGGAGTGGATAATTGAAAGACCGGATCCTTTTGAGCGGATTGATCAGGGAGGAGATGTGTTTTGCTGAGGGTTGCTTATGCTTGTGGGAAGCAGTCAGTGTGTAAGTGTTCTCTTTGTGCGGGGTTGTTCTGAAGGTCGTTTATGGCGATCGGTGGTTGTTAGTCAGTACTTTAAGTGGGGGAGAATTGGAGAATTCTCCGGGAGATCGATGAGTATGTGAGAGTGCTTAGCTGTTGGGATTCAGCAGAGTTCTGTCAGCTCAGAGTATAGGCTGACAAGAGCGAGTGTCGGGTATGTGGGGCGGGATACAGACCTAGGGCAGTTGATTGTGGAGGCCTGGGAACAGGCCGGGATCAAGTTTGAGTAAGTATCTGGTGTTATGTGATCAGAGTATTTGTATGCTTGATGTACGTGATGGGTTGTACTGCATTAACCCCACGGGGTTTATGTTGTGCATGTTTCTAGAGTTGGAACCGGAAGGTTCCCAGAGTTAGAACCTGAGGGTTCACAGAGTTTGGGTGTACGGACCCACAGAGATATAGCCTCGAGTGGCTAGTGTGTGTTATGAGAGTCGGTCCAGTCATGCTGGAGACTCTGTTGGTATTGTTGGATCAGTTTGAGGTTGCAGATTATGTATGTTGCAATGCGATTACATTGGAAGGTCTGGCCCTGAGTTAGTGATCTTGTTTAGTTGAGATAGTGATTCTGTCGAGTGGAGAGAGTGCATGGGATTGAGAGCCCTTGCAATGGGAGCCAGAGTATGTGAATAGCGGTTACGCAAAAAGGGTGGTGTCGCTTGGGGCAAGCACCGTGGCACAGGTTGGGGTGCAAGTTCACGAAAGTGAAAGCTGCAGAGCAGAGTTATGGTTAGAGTATTTCGAGTATGGTTTTGAGCATCGTGTTCGCGGCAGCGAAGTAGGAACTCAACCGGTTTGGGATGTCTGTTGAGGTCGCGAAGGGAAATCCGCAAGTGTAGAGCCAAGAGGCTCAGAAGGGATGCAGGGAGAGAGAGAATCGTGAATTCTCAGTGTGATTCTGATCAGGGTATAGGGTGGATATTAGTGGTTCATCCTGGGAGATGCTTGAGGATAGTATCAGTGTATCAGGTTTCCCAACCTGAAGGTGTTGGGGCTAGTTCAACATGTCTATGTGATTGCAAGAGGATAACTCGTGAGAGTTGCTCTGAGAGTGAGAATGGGTCTCTCAGTCGGTCCGGAATGGACAAAGTGGGCTTTGGATCGGGGATCCGGTGGTTCATGGTTTCCTAACCCTTATGGGTTGAGTGATCGTTGAGATTTAGAGCGGAGTTGCATCTTGGGTAATTCTCGGTTACAGAGAGTGATGGGCAGTACAGAGATCGTGCTTCAGTCGACAGAGCAGATTCAGCGGGTTAGACAGAGGTTATTGACCGCCCAGAGCCGACAGAAAAGTTATGCAGACAGACGCCGGTCCGAGCTTGAGTTTCAGGTCGGCGACTTCGTACTCTTGAAGGTCTCTCCTTGGAAAGGAGTGATTCGATTCAGGAAGAGGGGCAAGTGGGGCCCCGGTATATTGGGCCTTTTCGTGTGATTACGAGGGTAGGACGGGTGGCCTACCGTTTGGAGTTGCCAACGGAATTGAGACAGATCCACGACACTTTTCATGTGTCGCAATTGAGAAAGTGTATAGCCGATGAGACGGCAGTAGTTCCATTAGAGGGCATTCAGGTGGATGCGAGCCTGAATTATGCCAAGAGACCAGTGACTATCAGAGATCGGAAGATCAAGGTTCTGAGGAATAAGGAGATACCTCTAGTGTTAGTTCAGTAGCAGCACCGGAAAGGATCGAAAATGACCTGGGAGCCGAAGCGTGAGATGCGGGAGCTGCATCCGGAGCTATTTTCAGAGTGAGACTTCGAGGGCGAAGTCTAGTCCTAGTGGGGGAGAGTTGTAACAGCCCGGAATTCCAGGTATTATTATATTTATGATTTTGGGTGTTTTAAGAGGGGACTCGGCGAGTTGGAGCTCAGACTCGCCGAGTAGGATCGCAGATCTGGTCGCGGGTTCGCGACTGGACTCGACGAGTCCGGATATGGACTCGGCGAGTCTGCGCTGTTTAGCGAAAACCCTAACCGTTCAGGGTTGGGACATATATAAGGGGCCTTATGGCCGTCATTGTTCACCCTAGTCCTGTGAGTGAAACCCTAATTCGATTGAGAGCATCTGGAGCAAGGTAGAAGGCCATTATTGATCTTGGAAGTGTTATTTTGCAAAAAGGAGGAGGCTTGGTTAAGGGAACAACAGGAGAAGCCATATTCTGAGAGTTGGGGACACAGAGCAACGTTATTCAGGTAATATTTCGAGTTGATCCCTTCTATGTTGATGTGTATATGGATTTAGGGTTTATTGAACCCTTTTGTGGCTAGATTGAGTGTCTCCTTAGTCCCCCAAGCGATTGGAACCTTTTATTGGGACCTTTGGAAGTCCAGAATGTCCCATGCCTGAGCATTTCGGGAGTCAATGGAGGTTTTGGATTGGAATCCTTATGCCTTAGGTCAAAATGTAAATTATGAGTCATGGGGTGTATTATGAGCACCGAAATGAGGATCTTACGTGATGAATCAGTCTAGGAAGGCCAGACCTATGAATGGTCGGAGCAGTTCTGACCTTAGAAAGCAGTTTGAGCGGTTGCATGGCATGGACTCGCCGAGTCCGATGAACAGACTCGGCGAGTAGCTTGAAGATTAACTGGGACTCGTCGAGTTGTTCTTCAGACTCGGCGAGTTGAGTCGGGGTGGCCCCGCGATTCGTCCAGGAGGAACTCGTCGAGTCAAGGGGGATACTCGACGTGTAGAAAGGGAATCTTAGAGAATCGGTGAGTCAAGGGCGAGTGGACTCAGAGTTGTTGAACTCGGCGAGTCTTGGGGTGACTCGGCGAGTTAGATCGCGGATTGAGTGAAGTTCTGAGTATGGGGACTCGGCGAGTCATTGGGTTGACTCGGCGAGTAGGGTCAGTTAGGGGTTGACTTTGACCTTGTCTTTGACCAAGGATTGACCAGTGGTTCCAGGGGTATTTTGGTAATTGTTGTTTATTGTTTGAGTTCAGTGCATTGGTGGCTGTCCAGAGGTGGAGATCGTATCAGTGATCGGAGCAGCTTGAGCTATCTGTTCAGTCGGCAGTTTCGAGGTGAGTTATCCTTACTATATCGCTAGGGTTTATGGCACCAAGGCCGACCCTTTTATCGGATGGAAATCCGGGTAGTTGTCATTACATGTTATGGGCCGGAAGGCATTGCTATGTGGACCGGAAGGTCATGGCCTGGAAAGGCGTATGTATGCAATTAGTATGTTGACTGATTCGTAGGGTAATGTTATGCTAGTGACCGGCTAGACCGGTATCTTGTTTAGAGTAATGCTATGATATGTGATCTGTTGATCGATTGTTGTCTGTGAACTGCTATATGATTATGTGATATGATTGCTAGATCTGGGGTGTGACCCGATATGTAGAGTCATTCTATGATTTGTTATGTTATGTATGCATTTTATGCTATGGGCCGGAAGGCAATATGTTATGGGTCGGAAGGCAATATGTTGTGTAGTGGACCGGAAGGTCGGCGTGGGTAGGACCGGAAGGTTTACCCAGCAGGGACGGAAGTCGCCTGAGACATATGGACCGGAAGGTCGTGGCCTGGAAGGGCGTATATGTGGTTGGTATTTTGGGGGTATCTCACTAAGCTTTCGGGCTTACAGTTGTGGTTTTATGTTTCAGGTTCTCAAGAGTCTGTGGCAAGGCAAAGGCGTGATCGTACCATTCCTCGCATTGATGTTTTATGATATGAACCTGGGAAAATACTCTGTTAAATAATGTATTGAAAACCTTTTGTAACAACGTTATTAAAATGAGTGGTTTTTGAAAAGTTTTAATTGTTTTGAAATTTTGGACGTTACACTTGGTTATGTCATTTGGACTAACCAATGCTCCTGCAGCATTCATGGATTTGATGAACAGGGTTTGTAGACCATTCCTCGATAAATCCGTGATAGTGTTCATCGACGACATTCTCATCTACTCGAAAAGTCAGGAGGAGCATGGCAAGCATCTACGAGAAGTGTTGGAAGTATTAAAGAAGGAGAAGCTTTACGCTAAGTTCTCCAAATGCGACTTTTGGATATGAGAGGTCCAGTTCTTGGGTCACGTGGTTAACCAGGAAGGGATAATGGTTTACCCCGCAAAGATCGAGGCTATAATGAAGTGGGAATGTCCAAAGAGTCCCACGGAGATCCGAAGCTTTCTAGGATTAGCCGGATATTATCGACGATTTATCCAAGGCTTTTCTTTGATAGCTGCTCCATTAACAGCGTTGACCCACAAAGGAGCTACATATACGTGGAGTGAGAAGCACGATGAGGCATTCGAGAAACTAAAGAAGAAGTTATGTGAAGCACCGATACTTTCTCTACCCGATGGAGTTGAAGACTTTGCGGTTTATAGCGATG
The DNA here is from genome assembly GCF_051521515.1 of Lactuca serriola. Lineage (NCBI taxonomy): Eukaryota > Viridiplantae > Streptophyta > Magnoliopsida > Asterales > Asteraceae > Lactuca > Lactuca serriola. The sequence goes on from NC_136410.1 coordinate 106,455,254, forward strand.
CATCTGGAGTCGGGTTGGGTTGTGATCTGACCCAAAGAGAAAAGGTGATAGCATACGCATCTCAACAATTGAAAGAGCATGAAAAGAACTACCCCGCTCATGATCTGGAGTTGGCAGCGGTAGTATTTGCCTTAAAGATATGGAGGCATTACCTCTATGGCACGAAGTGCAAGCTCTTCACTGATCATAAGAGTCTCCAGTATCTCTTTAATCAGAAGGAGTTGAACATGAGGCAACGACGCTGGCTAGAACTACTCAAGGACTACGACTGTGAGATACTTTACCAACCAGGTAAAGCAAATATTGTTGCTGATGCTCTCAGTCGGAAAGTCAATCTTGAAAGGAAAAGGCCAAGAGCGTTAAGAATTGAAGTCGTCTCGACGATTGTGGAAAGTATCAAGAAAGCTCAAGAAGAAGCTTTAGAGAAGAATGACCGAAAGGAAGAATGTTTGGGAAGAACGTTAGTGTTCGGTACAAACAGTCGAGGAGTGAAGGTATTCCAAGATCGAATTTGGGTACCTAAGACGGGAGGAATAAGAGACCTTCTGATGGAAGAAGCACATAAGACCATGTACTCAATTCATTCCGGTAGCAGTAAAATGTATAGGGACCTAAAACCCTACTACTGGTGGCCGACGATGAAGCTAGATGTTGCGAAGTATGTGGCCGAGTGTGTGACATGTGCAAGAGTTAAGGCACAACATCAGAAACCGTATGGGAGTTTAGAACCTTTACCTGTACCCATGGGTAAATGGGAAGACATTACCATGGATTTTGTGACTAAACTGCCCAGGACGAAGAACGGAGATGACATGATTTGGGTAGTCATGGATCGTTTCACCAAGAGTGCACACTTCATAGCAGCCAACAAGAAGTGGTCTATGGATAAGCTCGCAAATGCTTACGTGAAGGAAATTGTAAGACTTCACGGTGTTCCTCTTACGATCGTATCAGATCGTGATAGTCGTTTCATGTCGAGGTTTTGGAGGAGTCTACAAGAGGAGTTGGGTAAAAAGTTGTGTTTGAGTACTACTTATCATCCGCAAACTGATGGTCAGAGCGAAAGAACGATTCAGACATTGGAAGATATGCTGAGAGCATGTACCCTCGAATTCCAAGGGAATTGGGACGAGCACTTACATCTGGTAGAATTGTCGTACGCCGTCTTGTTGGATTGAAGCCGGAGAGAAGCAGTTTATGGGCCCCGAGATAGTCCATGAGACTGCTGAAAAGTTGAAGGTGATTAGGGAAAGAATGTTAGCAGCCCAGGATCGTCAGAAGAGCTATGCTGACAAGAAAAGATGACCGACAACCTTCGAAGTTGGGGATTCGGTTTTGCTAAAGGTCTCACCATGGAAGGGACTTATACGATTTGGGAAACGAGGAAAGTTGAGTCCAAGGTTTATTGGACCGTTCAGAGTTCTTCAGAAGATTGGGAACCAAGCTTACAAGCTGGAATTGCCCCAAGAACTCAATGATATTCATAACACCTTCCATGTGTGTTATTTGAGGAAACTCACGGGAGATGTTCCCGACATAATTCCAATCTCAGAGTTAAGGATGGATGAGAATAAAAGGCTGATCGAAGAGCCTGAGGCAATTGTTGACCGTAAGACTAAGAAGTTACGACGCAAGATGGTCGACTTAGTGCTAGTTCGATGGAAACATTCGAATGGGCTGAATCTCACTTGGGAAATGGAGGATGACATGATGAGTCGCTATCCAGATCTGTTTGCTGATGCATAATTCCGGGACGGGATCATCCTAAGGGGGAGAGAATTGTAACGCCCGGGTTTCAGGGCTAAGCATATTTGTCAATGTAATAGTCTAGGTCAACTATTGTAACTTTTTTTGAAGTAATAAAGATGAAATATTTGAGTATTATGTGTGTTTATGTGTTTATTATTTAATTATAAATGTATAATTAATAAAGAATAAAAATAAGCGTCAAAATTAAAGTGTGAGATAAGTCCGATATCTTTACATAAAGTTGTAGTGGTCGAAACAAGTATTCCGGGGATATAAGGAACGCTGAAATCCGAGTTATAACGAAGAAGTTATGACCCGTCGAAGTTTCGTGTTAGAACCGACACGATACCGGGAAGCGTAAATAGTGAATTTATGATAGAGCGAGATTTAGCCTTAGCGATCTAAACAAAAGTTGTAGAATATGTTAAACTAAGAACATCGATAAAAAGAACGCCCAAATCTGACTTCGTATGAAGAAGTTATGATTTTTCGAAGTTTCGGATTAGCAGTGTACAGCCCGAAATTCAAATATTAGATTGAGTGATTTTTAGCCGACACGATCTAAAAGAGAATCGAAGATCTCGTTAAGAGTAGCGTAACGAGAAAAAGATGGGCGAAAACGGATGTCGGATGAAGAAGTTATGAGGATTTAACGGACCAATCCTGTCCCGACCTGTTAATAATATAAAATTTAAAATCGAGTCAAAATTAGCTGACGGAGTCTAAACGAAAGTTGTAGAGTACGTTCCCACCTTCGTGTGGATATAAAGAATGTTGAAAACGGAGCTCGTACGCAAAAGTTACAAAATTTTAAAGATTGTTCTCGATTTTGCGAGATCTAATATGAAGTCGCAGACGTGGCGCTTTCCCAGCCGTCCGATGATAATCGTTGAAGTCGCCTCGGATCGTGACACGTAGCCCCCTCACTATGTCTAACGTCCGGTCTCGTACGCGCCGCATTCACATAGCCATGTTCGGTCTAGCTTGAGCTACGTCACACCATCCGGAGTCTGCCACCTCGCATCTTATCCGAACCATTACGCCCAGCGTAGGTCCGAGGTACACCCAGCGTACCGAGGCCTCGCAGGCTATATAAAGGGCCGAAGGAAGCTTCATTTTTCACACCAAATTCCATTCTCTCTCTAGTTTCTTTCTCTCTCTACAACCCCAAACCCCCCCTAAACCCTAGATAAACCCCCTAGCACCCTAAGGAAGCCTCGAGGCTCCTGGAGTCCCGAGAAAAATGAGTCTTTCAGTTTCGAAACGCTGCTCCAAATAAGTTTCGGTTTTCGATAAAATTCGCTGTAAGTGTGCTACGCTTACGCAAATTTTTATATAGCTTTCAAATAATTATAGGAATGTTATTAGGTCCTTAAAATAATTATTTGGGCTATTATTATGAGTTATATTGAGTGTTATTAACGCTTAATAATAGTCAGACTAATTAATTTGTTGCGGTTATCGTTAGACTAAACCCTAGTGGTATTGGTACTAGGTTTTATCGAAGGAAAATCGTTTTGAGAGTATCGAAGCGCTGTCCGAGTGCTGAGTGACCACCTTTCAGGTGAGTGCATAGTTACTTTCAGCTTACACATAGATATGAAGTATTTTATATAAATTATGTGCTATGTGTGCATATTATCTGAATACCTGCTATCTATGTTGGATGAACATTGTTATACATGTTTTCAATGATTTAAACTGTATATATATTTTATATCTACGAAAATGTTGGCGTATAACATGGGTAGATGTAATAGGTGATGTGTGTTAAAATGATGAGAGGCCTCGATGTTGATGTTGTTGATTCTGTCATCTAGCGGAGTATGGATGACGACCACAGACTCTTCTAGACAGTCCCGTGGAACACTAGTAGGCTCGTAACCTGTAGGTGTTTGTGAATGATGTGTTCACCGGTGTACTCCATCCCCCACATGGTTTCCTTTAGGACATTTATTGTTAAGGAATCCCCTTAGCAGTAGTGTCCATCCCGATGATGATCCTTAGGCTAGGTCCCTTATGATAGGTGTTTAGGGACGTAAAGTGAGGATAACGGGAACGGGTAATCGGGTTATTGTTGATTGATGAAATTAATAAACTTATTTATTGTGGGTTGAAAACCCTATGTGCTCACCAGACTCCCAAGCCTGAACCACTCAGTTTTATGTATTACAGGTAGTGGCGCTTGAGCATATGATGTTTGGACGAGGGATTACGGATATAGGCATGTAGATATGAAATAATGTAGTAAGGCTTATATTGTACTGTTTATGCTTTTGATTTGTACAAACATGACATCCCAAGTTTTTTAATGAAATACATTTCTATGGAAATGCTTTTGATAAGTCTTTATCATATTTTGTTTTGGGACAAATTCCACAACACTTTTATTTAAAATGTTACTCTGATTTTTAAACAAAGCATAAACAAAATCGGTCTTTTCTGGCCGTGATGTTGGTGATGTCACACCATGAGAAGTAGGAAGACTTATGAAATCCCAAGCAAATATGAACCACAAGAGGAGGCTGAAAAGGAAATTAAGGAGGTTTTGGGTGACGAACAAGCTGAAAAGGTGGAAGAAACAAAGACTCCCCGGCAGGCCAAGCAAATACTAAAAGAGTACAAGTCAATCCCACAATTCCCATCGTGACTAAAGAGAACAGAGCGAGAGGACGAGGAAATCATGGACACCTTTCATAAGGCGGAAGTAAATTTCACTTTTAATTGTAATTAAATAGTTTCCTCGCTATGCCATGTTTTTAAAAGAATTATGTGTTTCAAAGAAAAAAATTATAAAGTAATGAAACCATTAAATTTGGTGAAAATATTTATTCTATATTGCAAAAAAGTCTTACCCCCAAAGTGTAAGGATTTGGGAATTTTTTCGATTCTTTGTAAATTAGGATACTAATGCCTTGATAGTTGCTTGGTCCATAGGTATAGGGTCGAGGTTATTCTGGGAACCTGGTTGCTTTTGGTTGGATCTTGTATGAGGCATGATTCTATATTAATGTTTTGGTATTTGTTAGATATTAGTCTATTAGAATCTCTTGATTGCTCGGTTATTAGTTCGCTAGGGTTAGAAAATTCAAAAGTCGGAAAAATAGAAAATCAATCAAGTAAGTTTTTTATATCGCACACAATTATTTCATAATGCAAGATACTTTTTCGTGAAAGCAGCAAGAGCAGAAGCGTAGGCTGATCCTTGTGTGAGCTGAGGACACTCAGCCTTTTAGTGGCCGGTCTGGTTGCAATGAAAGCAAACTGAAAATCCGTTGGGGAAGTCCTTCGCCATATGCCCCTCCTTGCCACACTTGTAGTAAATCCCTGCTCGGCAAGATCCCTCATGAATCTTTCCACACTTGTCATAAGTGCGGCCCTTCTGGCCTCCTGCTCTTGTATCAGTGGGCTTAGCCCGCTTGGTCACCGACTGCGACTATACCGGTCTTCTGTCTCTATCCTGAGACTCCCCGTCCTCTCTAGCCTGAATCTCCAGCTCAATCTCCCTCCTCATGGCATTAGTTTGTAGCTTAGCTAATGTTCGATATGATGAGTTTTCCACAAACTCCCGAATATCTCGCCTCAATATGATCAAGCACTGGGTCACACGTGCCTGGTCCATAGACACATGCTCGAGGCAAAACAACGCCCTCTCATGAAACATCCTCGTAATCTCTGTCACAGTTTCTGTCTTCTGCTTGAGAGACAAAAACTCCTGGGCCAACCATTCCCTCTCCACCTGGGGAACATACTCATCTCGTAATAGTTGTATGAACCTCGCCTATGTCACTATTACATGATCTGCAGGAGAATAATAAGTCGTCACAAACCTCCACTTGTCCTTCGCTCCCAAACGAAGTTGCTTTAGCACAAATCGAACCATTAGGTCTCAGGGCATGAACAAGTATAGAAACACCCCTCGATATCATAAATCCATCTCATAGCAGCAATCGGGTCCTGGGTCCCATCAAACTCTGGTGGTTTCGTGTTGCTGAACTCCCGAAGCAACAACGAATCACCCCCCCCCCCCCCCCCCGAGGCCTCGCAACAGCTAGGGTTGTGGTGGCTGCGGCAGTAGCAGCCTCTGTGACAGCAGCATATCGCTCATCAAAAGTCTCAATCGGTGTGGTCTTAATAGACCCGGACATCTCTGGTATGGCCTCCCTAATAGCTGAGGCCACCTCCTCAGCAATGATCGTGCGGATCTCCTCGTTATTAGTACCACTGCCCCCGAGGTTGTTGCGGGTAATCACCATAGTCTCTTTGAAATACAAACATAAAAATCATCAGGGACTGGCTCAAGCACACACTCAATTACCTACCCCTACATGCTCCTTAGCATCCTAAGGTCCTTACTTGGGTCGCATATAGATCTGGGGCTTTTAGTAGTACGGGCGCAATACTACCTTCCACAACAACCCATAGTCTCCCAAAGTCCTCGTCCTAGGATCCTAATTCATAAGTACTCTACCCCTTACAAATATCAAACTACTCTCTCAGTAGACTCCTTAATGCATATCTAGGTATCTCCCCTAGATTACTCCTTGACTCAAAAAGTTCTCTCTTAAGGATTCCTGCTATGTACCCTTACTCGGCACACACAGAGAGCAAATAGCAGATAATATCAATCAATAACATCCCCCTAGGCTAAGGCATCATGAATCGGGCAACTCTAGCTCTAATTTCTTGAAGTACCTAGCCTATCATCTAGCATGCAGCTGTAATATCTCATAAGTATCTCATAATATAAACAAGTAATGGTATTTTGAGAAATCACCGTTCGGGCTCTGGCTGATTGTACACACTGCTTCATCTCTTTTTCTCTTAAAAGCTTTTACTCGTTTTAGAAAAATCATTTCTTTTTAGAAATTTTTTCTCAATTCCTCCGTTTGAGTCTAGACATACCCGAGGGTACGTCCGAATCCCTCAAACCAAGGCTCTGATACCAACGTGTAACACTCTAAATTTTCAAATAATTTTTCATTTGTAAAACCACATAAAACACCATTTCACATTTCTCAAACCAAAATGTATAAGTTGTTCAAAACACTAGACATCAAAATGTTTAGCAATATCCCAAAATCCTCAAAACATAATCTCAAACTGGTGTGTACAATCATGCCGACGCCTTCTCGCGATCCTGAGAGGTACCTGAAATACATTTCACACAACACTGTAAGCACGGAGCTTAGTGAGTTCTCCAAAATACCACACAAAAATAATTAGCCTCTCATGGCTATATCTTGATAAGGACCCTCCAGTCATGTGTCTCAGTGAAGACCCTACGGTCTCGTAGCTCGGGTTGCACCCTCTTGTCCTGTATCTTAGTGAAGACCCTCCGGTCCCATGAAGACAGAGTAACTCAATAAGGCATGATATACAACATGAATCAAAAAGACAGAATGCATAATATATCACATTACTCAGCATAAGCACATATGACCCTCCGGTCGCACAATGATTACCACTCAGGTAAGTATTGTGAGAATACTCACCTCGTATGTAAGTAAGTAGGTCTCGTACTCAATGATCGGTCTAGAGTCCGCCTACATATCATAATCATCTCTAATTAACAATTTATAACAATAACTCCGAAGGTGTTAAACCGAACCCTTTTCTAACTCTTGGAAAGGGTGAAAGACCATTTTACCTCTTTATGGTCTCCATAATCCATAACTTCCAAACCCTAAAAGTTAACGGAAGTCAACACTCGAGTCAACAGTCCATGTTGACCCAACTCGTCGAGTGCATCTATGCAACTCGTCGAGTTCCTTCGTTTCTTCTAAAAAATCGGGAAAATCCAACTTAACTCGCCGAGTTGTCTGACCAACTAGCCGAGTTCGTAACACGTCCAAACTATCGGGGAAAACCCTAACCAACTCGTCGAGTTGGCTCACCAACTTGTCGAGTCCCTTTAGTCATTTCTCTTATTCAGACGTTTTTAAGCAGAACTAAGGCCTCATACTCTAAATCTAGCCTTCTAAGGCTGAAATACCACGTAAAGTTGCAAACTTTATGTTCATGCATGGCATCTAGGGCTAAGTTTGCTAACCCAAAGCTCAATAGAGGGTTTAAGGCATGCAGGTTGGCCGAAGCTTGATAAAGCTTGAATCTTCTGGCGTAAAGGACCTCATACTGTCCAGATCTGAAGTCTCATCTTCAAGGCATGCTCAAACAACTAAAGGACTTAAAGAGAAGATATAAATGGCCATAAACTCCTTAATGAAGAGATCTAACACATAAGTGGTCAAGGCAATAGCTTTTTACCTCTAAATGACAGCTAACACTGAAAGAATACTGGATCCAAAGCCTCCTTCTCGTTCCAAATATTTCACCAAAACACACACTCTTAGCCTCTCTCTCTCTCTCTCTCTCTCTCTCTCTCTCTCAGATGATAACAGCTCGATTAGGGTTTCTCTTAGGGTGCTAGGGTAATCAAGGAGGCGGGGTAAAGGACTTAAGGTTCTTTAAATGGGGTGCAAACCCTGAAAATTAGGGTTTTCACACTCAGCTCCTACTCGTCGAGTTGGGTCTCCCCAACTCGTCGAGTAGACTCTAAAAATCACGCGGTTAACTCAATCTCTACTCAGCAAGTTGGGGCCTCCAACTCGTCGAGTTGCCCTGACAAAATGAATGTAGTTTAACTAAATATTATACCTGAGAGTTGGGATGTTATACAGTTTGTTTTGAAAGCAATACTAACTATACTAAAATATGTTGATAATTCTGACGTCACTAACATGCCTTAAAGCCTAGCTAAGTCTTATGAGAGAATGCTAACGATTGGTTTGTTTGACATGAGTTTTGTTGCTATAAGCTTCCGTTTACTTGTATATTGTCAAACTGTAATAAACATTGTATGAAAGTGGTTTTTTCTTGTATATTGTCAAATACTAATAAGCATTGTATGAAACTGGTTTTTATAACTTTGTATAAACTATAGCTAGCCATGCGTTAATCTATATGGATCGAATAAAATAAAAAGTATTATTGAAATTTATAAGAAACTAAAGCCAGTTAGTTATAATAGTCATATGAAGACTCGTATTGTATAGACTTAAATATATTTAATTTGATAATATCACTTACGATTGACTTCTATGAATTCATCACCGACTCTATACTAGTCTATATGGTTGACCAAGTTAGCGTCGGATTACTATTTACTTGTGCAATGATTACATTCATTTTGTTTTGAATATTTTCATATTGAACCAAATTAACGATGGTACCGTTATAAAAGCAAACCAATGTGGCCTAACTATTAGTAATATGTTTACATGTATCGATAGTTTCATTTTCTCGTAAATAAACTTCTACTCTTCCCTGATAAAACAAAGCGTCTTTACAAATGTAAAAACGATATTAAGCAAGTCCCGTTATGTCCATTTGTAGATGGTAAAAACCGCCTAAATATTTATTATTCATTTACGATAACTTATTAGATAACCCACAAATTGCAAAATTAAAAACAAAACTAGTTTGTTTTTAATACTACAAAATAAAATTAATCATACACAATTTTTCTCATTTTGGGCAATGGTCATCGTATTAAATGCATGAGGGAAAAATCATCTCCCATGCAGAAACTTTCCATTTTGTACAAAATTTGAAACATATCTTTCCAAGGGTATTGAAACACACACACACCACTTGAGAAAAATATAAAGAGGTTCACCAAAAACGAAATTTCTTCACAAAATGGGAAGAATCTATGGTTTTCTTTTTTTCTTTCATGCAATCATGGAGAAAAATGACAAAAAATCAACTTCTTGGCAAGGAATGATTATGCCTGATTCATGATTGAATCCAAATTCTTCTTCAGATCTTTGTAGTAGGTCTTGAAACGTTGGATGATCCAAACATGATATTGGTACGATGTATCTGCTTCGCCTTTCTCCTATGTATACCACAAAATGTCCTTTTGGGACATCGTTTGGAAGGCTATTGTCATCACTGTTCTTGCCAAAACTTGAGCACCTTTTGATGATTTTCTTGAGAGCTAATGCTTGAGTTTGTTTATTGTTCGACTTCCTGAGACCCATTGTTACGTTATGGAGGTTCTGGTAGCGCTGATGGTGGTGTTTGTGGTTGCTGTGGTGGTGGTTTGATTTTTGAAATGGAGAGGAAAGTATTTATAAGGGAGAAGAGAGGGGCAAAAGCATGTGGAGTGTAGGGGCAGGTAGTAAACAAGGTAGTTCACGGGTTCACCTCTTTGAGTTTGCCCTACATTGGTATCCTTCCTTACAGACATCAAGGCCCAAAGTCTTTTTCTTGATTTATGTGCTTTTACATTTATATATACATATTTGAATATAAAGAGAGACCCAAAAACCGCCACCACCATCAAGAGGTCATGTTGTATGGTAATTTATAGACAATATATAAAAATAAGATTCTAATAGGCATTTAAACAAGTGGAAATTTCGTCTAAGTTTAAGTGTCCAGGTGCATATTTTGGAAATTATTATTATTTGACATATTTGTTATATACTGTAAGAAAGATGAATCCATTATAGTGATAGTTAATTAACTATAGTTATACATATATGCGTGTGTTTGAAGAAACGCGTTATATTTGTGTGAAGAAATTTATGTGCATGTGTTTGATGAAAACGCGTGATGGCCGGAGAAAACAAAGTTTAGAAGATTGTCTATTCGAAGCAGAATTTTAATGTTAAGTCGTATTCGTGCATTTATGATTTGTCGTCTGAGATAGTTTTGTGGATAAACAAGCACTAAAAGCAAGGACCAATACATAAATCGCGGTTAAAACCACAAAAGTCGCCGCTAAAGATGCACAGTGAAAACTACAACAAATCGCCGCCAAAGGTAATAGTGCCACACAAAATCGCCACTAACGAGTCGTGGTTATTGTCCCAACACTACTACTAAAAAAATGTCGTTAAAGAAATTTGTCGCCGCAAATGATTGCATCACGAGTAATATACCATAAATCCCCGCTAATGGCCACGTCGTAATACCCAGTAATAGCTGCTAGCTTTAACGTTTTTTCTTTTTAAGACAAGATTACATAAATGGTCCTTGTGGTTGACACAATTGATCAACTTTGGTCTTTTTGAAATTTTTTATGAATATACGGGTCCATGTGTTTTCAAAATCTTGCAAAGATAGTCTTTTTGCTAATAGTGTTAACTTTTTCAATTAAGATTTGAGAGATTTGCCCTTCCTACCATATAGAGACCATTTATACACTTTGTTCCAGACGCAAGGACTATTTATGTAACGTCATCTATTATTTATTATTATTTCTAATTAATTTATTTATATTACTATGATTTAAATTTTTTAACGTTTTATTCGAATATATTATTTAATTTTTTAATATATTTTTTGCTTATATTTTTTGATATGTTGTTCGTATAATTTTATCTAATTTTTTGACATTTTTTGAATAGATTTATTAATATTTCTTTTGACTTTTTGTTTAAATAATTTCTTTTATTTTTTTTTTATTTTTATTCGAATATATTTTTTAATGTTTTTTTTTTCTACATTTTGTTTGTTTGATTTATTAAAGATTTCATGGTGACTGTAATCATAATTCCTAATTTAATTCACTTACAATCATATTTTTTTTATTCTTTTAGTATAGATAAGGTTTTATAATATTATTTTATAATTCAAATATATAACTATATAACACATATAAAGTTGTATAAGTATAATTTTTGTAAAACTTTTTATAAACATTTTTAATAAAAAATATAAAAAAGTTGTTAAATGTTAATATGATTAATAAAAATTAGGTACACATAGACAAACTTAAGACTGTCTCGTAGTCTTAACGAGAGCGTCCATTTCATTTCACATTAGACTTAACTTTACTATTTTCAAGTTATTTAATTCTTTTAGACATTTTTTTCGATTAGCCTATCTATATTAATCATATTCATATTTAACGAAGTTTTTTATATATTAAAAAAAATGTTTATAAAAAGCTTTACAAAAAGAATAATTATAAAACCTTATAAGTGTTATACAATTATATATTTGAATTAAAAAATAATAATTGTATAACCTTATATATATTAAAAGAACAAAAAAAATAGAAAAATATGGTTTTAAGTCAATTAAGTTATGAATTATAACTATAGTGATAATGAAATCCTTAACAAATGTAAACAAACAAAATGTAAAAAAAATCAATAAACAATATATTTCAACAAAAAGTCAAAAAAATAGAAGAAATTATTCAAGCAAAAAGTCAAAATAAATATTAATTAATGTATTCGAATAAAACATCAAAAAAATTAGAAAAAATTATACGAGCAAAATATCAAAAAATTGCAAGCGAAAAAATTAAAATAACATCAAGCATATATTCGAACAAAACGTCAAAAAAATTATAAATCATAGAAATATAAATAAATTAAATAAAAAAATAATAAATAATAGTCAAAGTTACATAAATAATCCATATTGTTGGAACAAATTACATAAATGGTCCTTATGACATGAAGGGCAAATAGGTCTTTTCACAAGGGACTTAACTGAAAAAGTTAACATTATTAGCCAAAAGGACTGTCTTTGCAAGATTTTGAAACCACAAGAACCATCTACGCACAAAATTTGTCATAAGGACCAAAGTTGGTCGATTGTTTCAACCACAATGACCATTTATGTAATTTTGTCTATTTTTAATAAACTCTTTTCGAGTGTACAAAAATGAGAAACATTAAATACAAAAAATGATTACATATAACGACATCTACTTAAGTACCAAAAGTGTTATAATTTCATACATATACCAAAATAAATAACAAATATGTTATAAAGTTATGTCATAACAAGTCTAATAAAACATAAACTAGTTCAAACGTGTCATCATCTTGATTCCTCTCGTTTCCTCCGTATCACATGGTGTTTTATTCGCCGCAAAGCATGCTAGAAGTTCCACATTACACGTTAGATCGTTGAACATTGACGCATTATTCTCTAACTATATAATAAATAACAACATATAAACATAAAAGTTAAACTATCAACATAAATCAAACTACTAAACTAACAATTACCAAAATATAAGTAAACTATAAATTAACAACATAAACCAATTACCAATTATCAAAGTAACAAACTATCAAACTCTCAAATTAGCAATTACCAAACTAACAACCAAACTAGCAAATCAAACCAACAATCATACTACCAAAGCAAAAACGTAACAATTACCAATTTATCAAACTATCAGCATAAACATGCATATCGGATCATCAACATAAACTAAACTACCAAAATATCAAATTACCAAACCGTATATGAGACTTTGAATTAAATAGACTTGTTTTATCTATGATGATTGTTCCACATATGCAGTCGGCGCAAAGGAAGAAGGTTTACATCTAATGACACCATGATGACCACCTAATACTTCCTAAAAAATAGCTCTTTTTTCATCTGATAGTTTTTTCTTCGATTAACCCTTGAATTTGTTCTTGGAGCTAGAGCACTAACTTATTATGTATATGTGACAACCGTCTATTTTGGTCAAACAAAGTCAACAAATCAACCAGGTCAACTCAACTAGTGCTAGTATGATAGGGTTTACATTATGTTTTTCCTAATGTACAACTTACTATTATAATACAAAGTATTACTTGAGGATTTCAAATTTCCCAATGAAAACTCTAAATAGAGTGAATAACGTAACAACTCGATAAAACTCAACTATGTATCCTACCGGGATGTATAACACTCACAACATGATGTAGTGGAGTTCTCAATCTCTCTCTCTCTCTCTCTCTCTCTCTCTCTCTCTCTCTCCCTCTCTCGCTTTTCTAAATCTCCCCTGGTAATAAAAATCACTTTTCTAACTTTTCCATAAACACCCATACCATCCCAACCCTCCCTTTTTTGAAAATGGCTCAAAACTAAAGAAGAAAACCAAAAAGACCAAGAAGGGTTCGCAGGTTACTCTTCACTGCGAACCTTTGCAGGCTTTCGCATCCTTCTGGCCACTTTCGCTTCTTATCGACAACTTTCGCATCCTTCCTACCACTTTCGCTTCTGATCGGTAACTTTCGCATCCTTTCGGCCAATTTCACTTCTGATCGGTAACTTTCGCATCTTCTTGGACACGTTCGCATGCGAACCTCACCTTCACAGTCGAGGACTTTCGAATGTACTCCTCTCGCAGCGAACCAAGGACTTTCGCATCGACAGCCTTTGCAGCGAACCTCTCACAACGAACCAAGAGCTTTCACATGCGAGCCTCTCGTAGCAAACCTCCCTTTCGCAGGCCAACAACCTTCGCACCTTTGGACCTTATTCCTGATTTTTGGCAGTTTCGCATTTTTCGTCAGTTTTAGGAGTTTTTGACGTGGGATTTTCATCCAACTCATATTTTTCACATCTTAGACCCCCTAAACTCATATTTTATCCATATCTTGAAGATTTATTATATATAAATCATACTTTTACATTAAGAAATATCTAAAGAAAAATGGATATTATATTATGCAAGTGGGCACAAATGGGTCAAGTAGATCCCCACTTGTCACCTTTATGTCACTTCTTCATTTTCCATTGGTCAAATCATTATCCATTACACATTCCAACACCAATCCACTTGCCTCACTCTCCTTCCATAAAAGGAAACCTCCAGGAGGCTTAAAAATCACTTCTAAAATTCTTCCAAAAATCCACTTTTCTCCAAAAGAGCTCTCATCTTCTCTCCACTCCAGCCACATTTTTGGAAGTGTTCTTGGGTTATCTCCCTCATTTTTGTTAAGTATTTCTTCCAACTTCTAATATTACTACATAACTCCATAACAATCTTGAATCTTTTACACTCATATATTCACACATTATCGTTCATAGGATCATCAAAATCTCTAAGCATCTTCAAGTGTTCTTGACTTGAAAATCTTTATCCTCAACCTTCCACTCAACAATAAATCACATAAGGTGAGTTCATACCCCTACATTTTCGATTTTTCATCAAGATTTAGGGGGGGGGGGGGTTATACAAGTTACATCACGAGAACATAATCTAAATTTAGAGATCAACTTTTCACAGAAAAGTTGTGACCTGTTCACGAACTGTTTTACCCATCTTAAACTTAATATTTTAAAAAGTGTACGATATGAAAGTAGTTCAGGTTTATACCTTTCTAAGGACTACTCACACGCATTCATAAGATTTTTCTACAATTTACGACGATTTTTACAAAACTGCCTATCATTTCAGAATAGTTTTCGGACCAGTTAGTGGAAATGAACATTTTTCACTGGTTAGAGACCACTAAAGGTCAGGATAAAAATAATTCACAAAGTAGACTCATTTTTCAAACTCTGAGAGTTTACGGAATCAGATTTCGACTTGCGATGATTTTTCTATTAGTTTTCTAAAAACGTGGACAGAAAAGTTAATAACTAGGAAAATGGTTTACGATTTATCAACACTTTGTAATATGTTGAGCAAAGTGTATAATATTAAAGAAATGTATACTTAGTATCTTCATATCATTTTATATCCATAAAAAGGTGATAATCATGCATATAAAGGATTTCATCACTACAAAACAACTATGATAACTAAAATCTGTATAGTTTATGGGTTGGATACACTATAAAACTTACTATGAAAGATTATTACTCCACTACAAAAAGGGGTTTCTCATTTACACTACACATAAAATCGTTGAATCAAATTTGTGAGCTAAAGTCTTCACGTACAAATTTAGTGTACCTACAAAATGTTGGGTTTTATATACTACAACATCCTATGGTTCATATACTACCTTAAATGCTTTGGATCTATGTTTTCTCTAATTATACATGCAATATTTTTTCAAAAGCATAAAGCATACAACTAGCATACAATTGACATAATTAACATAAAAGTGAGTTATAGAATTACCTCTTTGTTGTAGCTTGTAGTTTTGGCCTTTAAGAACTTAGCACCCTAAGTGTGATGCCTCAAACGGTTCACAACACACCCTTGAACAATTGGATGACTTGAAAGAGATTACTAGGCACACAAATCGATTATGAACTCCAAGAACACTTGTTGTTAACGATTTTAGCCATTGGGTTATGTATATATATATATATATATATATATATATATATATATATATATATATATATATATATATATATATATATATGTAGGAATCCAAGAGTCATGGGTAAACCCTAATCCATACAATTTAGGTTATGATCCATATTCTATGTGGGCTAACTCTTCATGGAAACTTACATAAGCTTAGCCCATCATGGATCAATAGCCCAAACCAAATATATATATATATATATATATATATATATATATATATATATATATATATACACACACACATCATTGATTTACATAATCAGTCCCCATTAATTTAATTAGTCTCTTTTGATCACCAAGTTAATTCCAAATTAATTCTTGATCAATATTAATTAAATAATATGATTTCATATTAATATATTAGACTTATAATATATTAATAAATCCTAAATAATCTCTCACTCAAATATCCATCCTCAAATTGTCTTGATGATATGCAACCCGAAATGGACCATGATACTATCGGGTCAAGTAAATACCAATTATAGTTATGGGCTTGGACACCTAATCCAATAGTCTCCCACTTGGATAAGTCTAACAACTATTATTGCAAGTACGACTCCACAACCCGACTAGCAATCCTAGCTCTGAAAAGTCGTTGTTGAACTCTGACCTAGTCAATGACACATCTATTAGATAAGGGATTATATATTCCTCCATTCTACAAAATATCATATGGACTGAGGCATGGATTATAATCATTCTCTCTGTCCATCTATTGTTTCCCGATTTCCGATTTATGACGACTAACTAATTGAACAAATCAAATCTGTCCAGGCTTGGCCAAGCACTTAAGATTGTCATCACTAAATCATCGAGGGGTCCAAAAATATCACTTTTATCCCTCTTAGGGTAAAAGTAATGGATAAACTTCGACTCAAATGCTTGCTTGTACTTACTCATCAAATCACACACAACAATATGTTTTATAACACCAAGTTACTAGTGCGTTTACATATGTCAAATGGCAATCGACTTGTAAACTACAACTCTCATGTCTTGGTTTCAAGAATACAAGATATTAATGTGTCACAATCACTCATGATAAAATCCATGAAGTGATTCAGATGAGCATGGGTTTAATCCAATACTTGAATCTTTTTGTAGGAGTACTCATGAACACTGCAACAAACTTGTGCTATGTCTAAACACTTCAGATAATCTACAAGCCAAATTCATGACAGTCTTGCCTCAATACCTACTTCCAAAGTATGATCGATTATGGATAGTTTGAATAACCTAGTTATTCGGGAAGTCAAAACATGCAAAGTGAAACACAAGAATAATCAAACCCAATATGGTCTCAGAACTTATGAATATAAATAAAACACCTTTTATTTAATCACCATATTGATTACAAATTATTCATTGTATAATGTTTCGATTAATCAACTTAATACTTGATTAAAGCAATAGTTATGTCATGCTCCAAGCACGCAAACTACGTTTGCCTATGGTCATCTCTTTGTGAAATAGATCAATGGACAACATTTCAATGATGCTCATTTCACAATTCCAAATCCTTATCGTAAATGTAAGAATACCAAATTCTTGCCATTCGCTATAATCTGTTAGATTTTAAACTTATATGTGATGATTCTCTTATAATGTGTCACACCCCAAAACCAAGAACGGCGGAAACGTTCTGGGGCGGAGGACGTCATGTAAAGTATCACAACACAGTAAATGTAAATAAGCAAACAACATCATCCATTGCATTAAATATATAATTTTAATACAAGCGTGTTCTGTATAGTTTTAGACATCAAAAATATAATGCTAATCAAAATAATAAGATGAGTCTTGGATGCGCTCCATCTTCTCAAAAGCTGGCATCGGTACCTGTCTACTGATGACCTGAGAATACAAGTTATTTTGAAAGAGTTTATCAGCATTAAGCTGGTGAGTTCATAAGTAATTTTAGTGTCGATGTTTGTTACCAAAAACGTTTGAACATGTCGCAAGTGTAAGTTTGTAAAATGTAAGTAAATTTTTGTAAGTGTTTGTAAAAGTTTGAATCTCTCAAAAAACCTATATTTTCTATTAAAGTAGCCTTCTACCAAGGCTTAACTTTTTTGTACGCTCGTTTGTTGTAAAAGTATGTAATTTCCCAAGTGTAACTATCATTTAACAAAATATAGTTTGTACATTAATGTTTAAGTGAAATAATCACTAAATATATGTAATGGGTAAATTATTGTAGTACTGTAGTGTTGTATTATAGGAACTACTGCTGTACTAACTACCTTAAACCGGATTTATATTAAGGTATCATGTGACTAATTGCACCATACTATCGACTGGTAACAACGACATATGAATGGTCGTAATAACGGAATGACGTTTGGCACCCGCAGACCTGCAGGTCCGGCTGTAGCTAGCAGCAAGGTGTAGGATAGTCAATCAAGTATAGATCTATACGCAAACTCATGCTCTCCCTTCAAGAGACTCTGGCTACAACTCGGGCCATGGCATTTAAGTCATGCTCCGATTCATATCATAATAATGAACGTATTCTAGTATATGTAATGTAATGAACTGTTCTAGTATAGTTGTATATGTTCTCCCTCTAGTATAGTTGTATATGTTCTCTTTCTAGTATAGTTGTATATGTACTCGTAGTAATAAGTGTTGACTCATGAATGAACTGACTCATTGAATCTAGAAATTGTAGTAGTATGATCTTGTGTTACCCCGATGGTAACTTACTAATGATGTACTGATACGTATGAATAAATGAGTACTTTTATGTCTATATATGTACATTTGATATATATAACTAATGTTTAAACGGCCTTCGGATGAGTACCCGATATCCCACCAGACCACATCTCAAGCGCGAAAAGGAAATAGGGCGGATGGCCTTCCTAATCCCTTTAAACATTCCTTATATATCTATACATATATGGGCATGCAATTTATAAGAAGCATAACAAAGTTTAAATAAAAGTATTTGATAAGTAAAAGAGTTTGTAAAACAGTTTGAAGTAAAACAGTTTGAACAATAATAAAATCATTGGTTTTCTAGTTATTAATCACATGTGATTGATGTAATAACTATAAGTATTTAACTTGTATCCCCCCATAAAGTATTTAAAACATTTAAAAGTATTTCAAAGGTTAATTAAAGGGGTATGAACTCACTTGTGGTGAGTGGATTGGATTGAAGTGTCGGATACCGTGCTAGGTGGCAAACGGAGACTTGTTCAAACGCACGAGCCTAGTTATCATATAATGAGCATATATATAACTAATTAGCCAAATAATAACTTAATGAAATAAGTTGGGACACTCAGGAACATGTAAACACTTTGTATAAGTGTTATAGGTCCTAATGGTTGCATCTATGTTGTTATGGGACAAGGCTAAAGGGGGTTAATGTACCAAAGGGCCTTATATAAGTGTTTACTACTCAATAAACCCCACACAAGGATTTTACGGTCATAAACCCTTGAGTTTACGGCCATGAACTCCAATCTTGGTGGTAATTGGTGTTTTAAAGTGCCATATGATTTCTAGAATAAGCCTTGCTTGGTGGTTTAATCCTTTGGGTACTTTAGGGCATAGAAAATACTCCTTTGAGGAGTTTACGGCCAAAAGACCATATCCCTTAGAGTTTACGGCCATAAACTCTCATGGGATGGGTGTTTTAATTCTTTCAAGTCCCAAACACAAGTAGGATAAATTCTAGGCATTTGTTTAAGGCTAAGGAGGACCCTAGGCACACTTTGGTGCCCTTATTTGGTGTTTACGGCCTATGAGCATTCTCTTGGCCGTAAACTCCCTTTAAGGGGTGCTTTTGATTTTTTGAAGTCCATAAATTAGCTAGGATTAAATGGGTATTAAAGTCTAAAGCCTTAGGAGTGATTAGGGCACCTTTGGCCCTTGAATTTGGAGTTCACGGTCCAAGAAGTTCTTGGGCCGTGAACACCCTAAGCTATGTTTTCTTGATTGTTTTCTAGCCTCAAATGATCATACATGTTATCCTAAGCTAGTTACCTAACAAGGAAATGGGACTAGATAGCCTTTAAGCTTCATTTTGGAGTTTACTCCCCAAGAACGTTCTTGGGCGGTAAACTCCCGGATCTCACATATTTGACATGTAATCTATGTTATTAAGCATATAACAAGCATTATAAAACAACTAGAGAAGTGTACTCACGATTTGGGATGAAAACCCGAAGATCCGTGAGAGAGAAAATGGCTTTTCTCTAGTTAGAAATGTGAATAATGAATGAATTTAGTTCAGAAATCTATTTATAGTCCTGAAATATTTTGGCAGAAAATATTTTTATTCTGAAATTGAACTCTAACATTAAGAAGTTTTGAAATACTCAAGTTTCACAAACCCATGAGCATCCACTCTCCTGATATCTCCTTAAACATAAACCCTAATGTACACAAACTTATTCGGAAAAGTCTGAAATTCATTGAAACTAGACTAGCTTCTATTGAATAGCTAATGTTCGTACAAAATGGAAATTTCGGGTTGTCACATAATGACTATGCACAAAAGTCACAGAGACTTGGCAACAGACATTACAAAGTATTCCAATGGAGAGAAATTCCATGGAAACGAAGGCTCACATTCAAAGTACATTCCTTTGAGCATCCTTCTTGCATTAAGTTTTCTAATCTTATACAGATTTAAAGAATAACTTCCACTTATGGAAACATTTCCATATTCCCCTCTTGACTATCACTTCTAAACAAGAGTAACCTCTTCTCAGAGTATGTCAATATGGTCCTTCAAAAATTCAGAATATACTTCCATCTGTCCATAAGCAACCAATCTTTGGTAAACCTTAGGTTGTCCTTGACAATTGCTTAACCATTTTAGTCATATCCAGTTTTGGTCCTTTTTCCCTCTTAATGCCCTAGGCATTTGGAACATTCAAAACACATAAATATTATAGCATATGTAGTCGATCCTATACCTGAAGCATATGGGATATGATACATAATGTATTACATAAAGACGTAATACTATATCAGTCTCTTGCTATAACACTTCCATATATAGAATTTCCTTCTATTGAATCATTTCAACATAACATTCACATATGTCCATGACTAAATTCGATTAAAATCTCAATCTCAAACTAATCTTTTAGATTTGAAATGAAGTATGATATCCACTCCCTTAATTATAGCAAATCAACTTTTCAAACCTTACAACTTTGCGAATTGAAATTTTTGTTTTCTATAATTAACATTACTAGCTACCAAAACTTAACGTAATAATTGTGCTCCCACTAGCATAATAATTACATTCTTATTAGCATAACACTTATGCTCCCACTAGAATTGACATGTACTTAGAAATCAGTTGGACTTCTAGAATAAATACTTATTGACTTTCTTACTAAAGTACAGATTTATGTTATAAGATGCTTCGATAACACTTGTTGAATTAAAAATTATTTAGATCGATTAGATCTTTAACATGTAAATAAATAAGAATGACAAACGCAAGAACATACAATGAATCAATTCGTATGTCGAATGATTAAAATATAGTCACACCTCCGAAGAGCTCGATTAAGAACTTCCTCTATAGAGGTGCGCTAGGGTTTACAGTACAATCAATATGATAATTAAAAAAAGCGTTAATGACAAGGATGCATGCATGCACCTTATATACTAAACCCTAGAAAGACAAACACGGTTGGACAGCCCAAACCGAGAGTACAAGAAAGACTAAATAACATATGTCCAATAACGCAACACTAATATCTTCAACAATCTCCCCTTTTGCGTTAAGTGAAACCATGGCCATGTTAATTCAAGATTCGCTTCTGCACTTCACAGACTTTAGGAATGAAACTCAGCAGCAACTTACAAACATGAATATACCAAGTGATCACATCGGTGAAGCACTTCACATCATCTTTGTTGTTACCCTTAAACTTTGCAACAAGTTCCAAAATGAACTCCAGACAAGAAGTAGCAAACAGGTGCTTGTCTTCAAGATGACATTATAGCTTGCGATGATCTGCACTTGGACGATCTCTAGCAGTGTAAACTACAAACCATCCTTCTTGGTAAATCATTCCTGGCTTGAGCTTCTGGAAGTCTTTTAGAGCTTCTTTTGGAACGACACTAGGTTTTTGTCTAAGAACCGCAACAATTTCCACATCCATCGACCCAACTTCCTGAATGTAAGACTTGATCATGATCTGAAGATAAGCAAATACCGGTTCGTACTCCTCCTTTTCTCGTAGCAGAATGTTGAAAATCACCATCCAGTCATCTGCGAGAGTGAATTCGTAGGCTTGTCGTGCAGATCCGCTCGCAACTTTAAACTTTGCATTAGGGAAGTTTTCAGTCTCGATCGGCCCAATAACCTTCATAGCAACAATTTTGCTTACACTTTAGGTCTTGAATTGGGGTTTCATATGCTTCAAGTAGAAGGAAAACAACAATCGATCACCTGTGCTATCCGAGAAAGGTACATTGGCAACCTTAATAAAGACACGAAATCTGAACACCTATGGTGTAATGGGAAGGTCAAACTGCGAATCCTGTGAATTTTGGACATCAAAGGAAGCCATAGGATCCAACCCATACTGTCTTGGCATATCCACAACTTGGTTATGCATGCGCTTCAAGTTCCACTTTGGAAATAGAAGCATTTTTCTTTTAAGAGTTGCCTGAGCCTCCTTTTCAGCTCGTTCTTTTTCTTCAGCCTTTCTGACAATGCAAGCATGCTCATCAATCTCTGCCTTGCGAGCCTTCCGCCTTTTAAGCTCAACTTCATCAGGCTCTTCATCTTCATTGTCATCAATGATAGGTTCATTGTTGAATAACGGATCCTTGTATTTTGGATCTTGCTTGATGATAGGAGGTTTAACTGAAACTTTGGGTTTGACATCATCAGAATGAACTTTAGAACTCCCTTCTCCCCCTTGTTTCGGGAACGACATTGGCGTCAAAACACCCTCCGAACGGTGCAACATTGCGAACACCGGTCTTAGCTTTTCAAGCAAATGCTTTCGTACTGTGATAGAGAGCAGTCTATTAACATCAGAAATACAACTACGCGTGACTGCTTTCTCTGCTAGCAAATCATCGACCTGCTTTTGAGTGTAGTGAAGCTTGGTTTCCAACACCTTACACTTCTCCTCTTTGAGTGTGAGAGCATCCGTGATCTTGCTCTCCATTGCCAAGTTTGCTTGAAGCTTTGAGAGTTTCACATCAATAGTAGTATGTTCCTTCGTGACTCGCTCAAGGATTTCTTCAACTGTAGCTTTCGAGTAAGCTTCAGAAGTGGAAACGTTGGATGCGAGAAGCAAGTAATCAAGCTTCTCATGGATAGACTTTAACTCTGCTTTTGAAGTAGAGACATCATCTTCATTATCAACCCTTATGTGAAAAGGACTGAAAGAGAATACTTCTAAATCTTCATCGTCATCATCTCTAAAAAGCATTTCTGGATCATCAGCATGAACAGGAGAGATGGGTGGGGTAACATGGGTTGAAAAACCTGAAGTATTAGCCCCCATATCAGATACGTTGACTGAATATTTAGGTGCAGTAGAGGTTTGGGGTGGAAGTGTAGAATCTATGAAAATAGGTATGGAGACAAGAATCGTTATGGGTGTTTGAGATGATACAGTTGGGAGAGGAGCAATTGTGATTGGTACAGATGAAGTTTCTTTGGGTGAGGGAGGTGGAGAAGAAACATAATCATTAATAGGTTGAGTTACCTTACGCTCAGTGCGAACTTGTTCTTCTTCCTTGGTGTGAACGTGTTCCTGCTCTTCAGTGCAAATGCGTTCAGTTTCCTCATTGTGAACAGGGAGATCCTCCTCAATGCGAATCTCTGTCTCAGTCTCAGAATCCGAGTTTCTGAGAAGTAGTGGGAGTAGGATACTTTCGCCTTCTTGCGGGTTGTTTCCTTTGTTTAGGTGCATCAATAGAAGTTGTAGGAGCTTTTCTCTTATGAGATGGAGATCTCGGAGCCACAGAAGATCCTTTTTTCGCAGAATCTTTCTTGGCAGGTCTCTTAGACCCTTTGCCCCCTTTATTGGGTTTACCAGGCTCAGCCAAAATGGCTTGGAATTCGTCAATGAGAGGACGAGGTCCTAAAGGAGTAAGAGTACGATGTCCTTCTAGAATCTTACTTGGTGGAGGAACATCACGAAAAATTACCTCCGGAATCGAACCAATAAAATCAAACTTGGACCTATCTGCCATGATAATCCCTGTTGTGTGGAATGTCGCAATGGGAGCCATCAGTGCACCAGTCATCACTATAATCTTGAGCTGTTTAATAGCCCTGTTGACAACTACAGTCCAAAATCTCGCACACGAGATCTCATTGTGACGAGTTACAGAGTGAGTGCTCTGGATTAATTGAGCCCAAAGGATAGAATCGTAGTCGATGTTTTCACCAGTGTAGAGGCCATACATCAGCCCCATGAAGAGTTTGCTTGCACAGTCGTTTCCTGTGACTCTTTTAGAAAAGGATTTGAACAAAGTGGTGAAAAGGGCATTCAACATTGGTGGAAGACTTGGTTTCTTGAACTTGGATACAGCAGTGAGTGTCTCCTTGTAACCCATTTGATAGAACATTTCCAAGATGGATGCGTTAGAGATGGTTTCCGGATTGATCAGATTTTTAGATTGTGGAAGCCCTAGCAGATTGCATAAACGATTCTTGGAAATGGATGTGGTGTGATTATGGATGTCAAAATAAATCCTTTGCTCGTCTTTGACATAGTTGGCAGTGGTATACGCTTTGGAGAGAATCGAGAGAGGGACATTCTTAACTTGAGTCATTGCAATCGTGAGAGGAGAGTACTTTAGGCACTCGATCAGAGGTAGAAGAAAAGCATCATACTTTACCGGATGCAAATCAATGATGAGGTTTTGATGTTGCTTCACTGAAAGAAGTGTGGAATGAACGGTTTGATCTTGCACAGACTGATTTTCTGATGAAGCCTCCATTGATGAATCTTTGAAGAAGATGAACAGTGAAGAGTCTTTGAATCGCTAAAAATCTTTGAGAGAAATTTGAAAGTGGTAAGGAAATAATGAACCGTCAAAATCCTTTTATACGATTTGATTTGGTGAGAGAAATCCGGAGAGAGAACATCGAGAACTGAACCGTCGCCTGAAAAAGCGCAATTTGCCAGCTATGACAAGTCAGAGGTGTACGTCATGCGTCATAAGTATAGCTGTCCGTTCAACTTTTCACGCGCCCTTTTGAATTCTAATCATTTTTAGAATTGTCGCGTCAGCCTATCTTCTTTCGCAGTAAGGAAATCATATTGAGTGCATAACACTGCGAACCTAACATTTAAAGAAAACCATGAACAAGACTTTTGAAAATCACAAGCATCTTCGTGCAAGAGTGTCTAAGAAAAAGAAAGAAAACAAAGTTTATCTGTGGGATGTGGTGATGTCATATATATAACATAAAACTGTTGATCCCAGACAAAGAGCTCTTCCTTCATAGTCAAGAGAGACTAAGAAGTGTTTGTTTGGTTTCCTGTTGAATACGATCAGTTGTTTGATGAGAAACACTGAAAGGCATCTTTTATATAAGGCTGGTAAAGGAGGTCTATCCACTAACCAAACAACGAACTTAACATAAGTGCAAAAGTTAGAAAAGGTACTCGTGTGACCAGTGTAGTCAGTTGAACGAGTAGGTTGGGAATTTATTGTAATTGACTTGGAATAATATTGAAATCTCAAAAAAAAAATTGGATCTTTTGGGTAGAAAAGTCTTGGTGATAGAAAATTTCATAAAGATCACGCAAAAATAAAAAGAGATTTCATGGTACCTCCCACGAAGTGGTTTCGTTAATTCTTGGGGTGAAAACTAGAACATGTGATTGTTCGCCGTCAATTCATTGTGGGTATTGAATTTTGGGTTTCACTTAGTTCGTGGTAGAACGAAACTAAGATCATTAACACAAATGTTTGCATAACCATAAACTTCAGTGGTAATTTCTGAGAGTCTCAAGGGTTATATTGATGAATGAGAAAGTGATGGAGAAGTGAGTAGATGATTTCGAGAAAGCGAAAGTAACTTTGCAATGTGAATGTGACCATGCAAATAACTATTAACTCAATGCTAGAAGAGTAAGGTAGCTCATGACTAATGTGAATTCGCAGCCTGATTGGGAAGAATTGATTGGTGATATCAATTCATTAAGGCTTCACAGTCGAGTCGTAGAGGCTTAAGTCAATATACAACAACATGCTTCTAGGGAGACTTAGCTAATACAAAAGTAACAAGATTCATACCTGCCTCATCACACAAGTAGATAGATAGTGCGAATGTCTTCGTTTAAGATCTTTGTATGCAAAGAAAATGAACAAAAAATAAAAATATTTTCATGATTTTGATGTTTTTGTAAAGCAGTAAAATAAAGAAAATTAATTAATTTTGGTTTTTGGAGTTTTTCTGAAAGTAAAGAAAAAAACAAACTGATAATGCACAGTAGACTGCGAAAGGCTGCGAACGTTCACACCAATTTGCAGTGAGAAGATGAGTAATGAAAAGCTGACTGCGAAAGGCTGCGAACATTTGCACCGATTCACAATTATAAACAATTTTGAAAACAAAGATAAGATAAAAAAAATTGAATAAAGAGATAAGCAAAGATGCACAAAGTATACAAAAGGATATTTGAAATACCAAACCACGAATGAATAGTGCCCTGCGAACTACTACGAACATTCACATTGATTCACATTGATAAAAATAGACTGTTAATCAACAGTGGACTGCGAAAGCCTGCGAACGTTCACACCGATTCACATTAATAATTTTATGAATGTGAAAGTGGATGTGGTACATAATTAGCTTCCATCACTCCCACCCCTTGAAGGATTCTATTAAATTTAGCTTCAAGTAGAGCCTTGGTAAAAGTGTCAGCCAATTGATCAGCGGAACTTACGAAATGAATCTGAACAATGCCATATTCCACATGATCCTTGATAAAGTGATAACTCAGTGCTATGTGTTTCATTTTTGAGTGTTGCATTGGGTTGTGACATGCGAATGGCACTTTCGGAGTCACAATAGAGAGGAATTCTTTTCATATTTAACCCATAGTCTCGAAGTTCGCTTTAAATCCAAATGACTTGAGATGTGCATGAAGCTGCAACAATGTATTCAGCCTCAGCTGTTGACAACGAAACACATGTTTGTTTCTTTGATTTCCAACTCACCAGCTTGCCATCGAGAAATTGACACCCGCCAGTTGTGCTCTTTCGATCTAAACCGCAAACTCCTAAATAAGGATCTGAAAATGCTTGTACAAAGAATCCTGATTTCGCCAGGTACCATAAACCAAGAGTTGAGGTTCGCTTCAGATACCGAAATTATTCTTCACAGCCAACATGTGAGGTTCACGTGGATTAGCTTGAAACCAAGCACAATAACAGACAGAAAACATTATTTCTGGTCGACTAGCTGTTAGATACATTAAAGAACCTATCATTTGGCGATAGAGGGTCATGTCAACAGCCGATTTTTCTAGAGAAGGTGTTAACTTTGTGCCAAACGTCATAGGAACCTTCACTTTTGAGTCACCCATCATTCCAAACTTGGCAAGTAGAGTTTTCGTATAAGCCTCTTGATTAATGAAAATGCCTTCTTGTCCCTGTCTAATGTTTAATCCAAGAAAAAAGTTAATTGGACCCATTGAGCTCATCTCAAATTTAGTTTCCATCAACTTTCAGAACTCAGCGATTAGACTGGGGTTAGTAGATCCGAAGATGATATCATCAACATAAATTTGTACGATCATCAGGTGGTCTCCCTCTTTCTTGCGAAAGAAGGTTAGGTCAACCGAACCTTGCTTGAATTTGGATATTTCAAGAAAACGAGTAAGAGTTTCATACCAGGCTTTTGGAGCTTGTTTTAGACCCTAAACTGCTTTGTCAAGAATATAACAGTGATTGGGATATTTTTCATTTATGAAACGAAGCGGTTGCTCCACATAAAAGGTCTCTTCCAATTCGCCATTTATGAAGCACACTTTACATCCATTTGAAAAACCTCAATGTTTTTGTGTGTTGCATATGCCAAGAAGATGCTAACGGATTGCAATCTAGCAATAGATGCGGAAGTCTCTTCTTAGTTAATCCCTTCTTCCTGGCAATATCCTATGACCACCAGTTTGTCTTTGTTTCGGATCACATTCCCTTATTTGTCCATCTTATTTCTGAAAACCCATTTCAAACCAAACACAGATGCATCCTTTGGTGTAGGAATCAATCTCCATACTTTGTTTCGCTAAAATTCATTGATTCGTCTTGCATTGCTTGTACCCAATTAGAGTGATTGAGTGCAATTTTAACAGTCTTTGGTTCAACTTTAGAGACGAACGAATTAAACATGCGAAATTCCACTTGAGAGAATAATGCAATTTGTTTCGTTTTTAGTTGAGAACGTGTGAGAAGTCTTTCTGATGATTCACCAATGATTTAGGCTTTTAGATGATCTTTTGTCCATTTGGTGAGGGGAGGTTAATTTAGATCATAGGAGGGATCTAGTTCAACATTTACTTCTTCTTCGAATTCTGATTGTGTATCATCATCTTCATCATTTGTATTGACATTCTCCCCTCGAATGATGAAACAATTTCGGCTTCAGGCTCAAAATTCTCCCCCTTGATTGGACGTTCAATGGGTATGGTGGTTGATGGATTCTCCCCCTGGATTGTTGAATGGGTAGATTCACTTGGCTCATAAGATGTAGCAGATTCTTGAGATCCACTTGAACTTGAAGATTCGCTTTCTATGACTTTAGCAGCTTCGTCAATTACCTTCTTTAGATTATCAACATCGTTGTTATCTATTTTTGCTTCAGAGAGAACAACAGTCTCTGGTTCATCAAAGAGCTTCACATATTCTTCAAATAATTTGGAGATGGGAATCGAGACTTGACCGGTTTGAGGAAAGATTTCATCCATTGGTTCTTTTCTGGATGTGAGTTTCTTTACGTAGTTATCATCAAACGACATGTAATACGTTTCTTCGATTTTCTTGGAGCGTTTATTCAGAACCCTGTATGCTTTTGAAGTAAGCGAGTACCCAAGAAAGATTCCTTCGTCCGCTTTTACATCAAACTTGTTTCGGTTTTCTTTAGAATTGAAGATGAAACATATTGAACCGAACACATGGAAAAACTTAACGTTAGGCTTGCGGTTGTTCATAATTTCATAAGGAGTTATTGTGAATCGTTTGTTGAGTAAAGACCGGTTCCGGGTGTAACAAGCGGCTGCAATAAACTTAACCCAGAAATATAGGGGAAACAAAGCGAAGCTAAGCATGGTTCGGGATGCTTCACACAATGAGCAATTTCTCCTTTCAGCGACCCCATTTTGTTGTGGAGTATAGGGAGCGGAGAAATTTTGTGACACTCCCTTTTCAACAAGAAATTCATCAAATGCTTGGTTTTTGAATTCAAGCACATTGTCACTGCGAACGTTGTGAACCAGCTTTCGCAGTTGAACTTCAATCTGTTTGATAAAATTCTTGAGATTTGAAGTTGCATCTGATTTCTGTCTAAGAAAGAACACCCAAGTGAAACGAGAAAAATCATCAACAATTACTAGTATATACTTACTACCACCAACGCTTTCAATAGTTGAAGCACCGCAAAGGTTAATGTGTAGAAGTTCCAACGGTTCTATAACTTTCATGTTCACGATAGTTGGATTACTTTTTCTACTTTGCTTTCCCATCTCACAGGCGGCACATAAGTGTTCCTTATCAAACTTGAGAAGTGGATGTAACACCCCAAAGTTTGGAAAGCCAAGAAAAGAAAGAAAACCCCAATTTTTAGGGGAGACTCGGCGAGTCCATGGAAGGACTCGGCGAGTCCGAGCGAGATTCGGGTTGAGGTATAAGCGATCGACTCGGCGAGTCGGCCAATGTGACTCGGCGAGTCTGGTCTGAGCAAGGAAAACCCTAAATCCGGGATTTGGAGCTTATTTAAACGTCTCATTCTCTCCCTTAGGGTTCCTTTACTGCCTCTCTAGCACATATCACTAAACCCTAGCCGCCATAATCGTTTTGGAGCAAGATCTACCCTTAGTGAAGCTTTTGGAGCTTGAGAGAGAAGTTAGTCTTTGTGGAGCAAGAAGGGGGCCTTGGATCCAGAGTTGGTGGAACATTTCTGAGCATTTAAAGGTAATAAATCGTTACCTTCCCTCTTTTGTTTAATAGATCAACCTTGGCTATGTGATTTGGGGATTTTATGCCATGCTTAAGAACTATTTCGAGTTAGAAGCTTAGATCTAAAGTTGCTACTTCAGATCTGAGTGTATCTTGGCCCAGAAGGTCATAAAGCATCTGTTCTTGGGTTGATAGTGAAGCCTCTTTGTCTTAAACCATAGTTTGGATTGTTTTAAGCCTAGATCTCTTGATCTACATGTAAAGTTTGCCACTTTATGTGGGGGATAGACCTTAGAAGTATGGATCTATGAGTTGGAAGCCCTGTTTGGCTCGAAAAGCCACTGCATGGATTAAGGACTGAATAGACTCGGCGAGTCCTTCGAGTGGACTCGGCGAGTAGCTTGAAGATGAGGAGGAACTCGACGAGTGGGATGAACAGCTCGTCGACTCGGATGAAGTTAGGCATGAAATCGGCGAGTTGGAAGAACAACTCGACGAGTTGGTTGATGATTTGCTTAGGCTCGGCGAGTCTATTCTTGGACTCGGCGAGTCAGGTCGCGAAACCCCCAAACCCTTCGAGTTGAAACTCGAATCAGTGAGTTGGATGGAGACTTAGCGAGTTGGACAGGTCAGGACTCGGGAATAGTTGACCCGTCGAGTCATGGACTGACTCGGCGAGTCGAGTCGCGAATAGAAAGACCCTGAGCATATGAACTCGGCGAGTTATTAGGTGGACTCGGCGAGTAGGGTTGACCTGAAAGGTTGACTTTGACCAGGAGTTTGACCTTGACTAGAGTTGACCTAGTTGACCTTTAGAGGTCAGTTGGACTAAGTGTTATATTGACATTGGTAGCTCGAGGAGCTAGTGGAGCAGCAGTTCGGAGTCAGAGGTCGGGTAGCGGTCAAGAGGATTAGCGGCATCAGTTCAGCAGTCTCAGGTGAGTTCCTTCCAGTAGGAACGGGTCTAAGGCCACAACGCCGACCCGTTTAGCTAGTAGCATTTTCTGGATTTTGATCTGATGCAGTATTTAGTATGTTTGATGCCTTCGTGGCTCAGACAGGTATTATGTGTTATGTGTTCCGGGTCACGGCCCGATGTAGTATGCAGTATATGTGTGTTCATGCTAGTTGATATGTTTATGCTATGTTCTGTTCATTTAGCCCAGACTTTGGTCTGATGCAGGGGACAGGGTCCCAGTTAGTCCGGACTTCGGTCCGATGCAGGGGGCAAGGCCCCAGTTAGCCCGGACTTCGGTCCGATGCAGGGGACAAGGTCCCAGTTAGTCCGGACTTTGGTCCGATGCAGGGGGCAAGGCCCCAGTTAGTCCGGACTTCGGTCCGATGCAGGGGACAAGGTCCCAGTTAGTCCGAACTTCGGTCCGATGCAGGGGGCAAGGCCCCAGTTAGCCCGGACTTCGGTCCGATGCAGTGGGCAAGGCCCAGTATGTGCTTTATATGATATTGTATGGTATGTGGTAGATTAGGGGAGCTCACTAAGCTTCGTGCTTACGTTTTTTTCAGTTTTGGTTTCAAGTACTCAGTTTTCAAAGGAGGAGCTCGGGAAGATTGCAGTGCACACACCATAGTCAGTTAACCTGGGAAAGTTTGATTCTGATAATGATAATATGTTTTGAATTAATACTCGAAAATTATGTTATGACTTATGATACAGTTTTTATAAATATAATTTAATAATGTTTTTAAAGAAATTTTTAGTTGTGATTTTTGGGTCGTTACAAGTTGGTATCAGAGCCTTGGTTTGAGGGATTCGGGCGCACTCCTGAGTGTGTCTGAACTTAAACTAAGGAAGTGGTATAGAGTTTTCAAAAGAAAAACCATGGTTACAAAAGGATTTTGGGAAAAGAAAACAATTTTAGAAAAAGTATAAAGAAAAGAGTTTTAGAAAAAGCAAAAAGAGTTTTGAAAAGAGAAAAGGGTGTGGTGCATGCAATCAGCCGAGCTCAAGTAAGTACTCCTAATTTACCCATACAAGTTATGTTATGATTTTCAGTTTCAGTTTCAGCTTCAGTAGAACAGCATGGTAGAATAGGACTAAGGATCTAGGATGATGCCTTATGTGCCTGCTTTATGTGTTTTAGCTTGATAAGAATTTCATGCTAGTAATGAGTAGACAGTAGTAGGATAGCCTGTGTAGGTTATGTCTGATAGTATGAGCTTAGCATTGTATGCTAGTACAGTTTCTTGTTATGAGAATAGTTTTGCCTGAGTATGTTTCCTTTATCCGAATGCTGCTTGCTTTGTGCTTTGTGGGACTCTGAGTGATGTGAGTTAGCCATTAGGTGAATACGTCACACCACATGTGATCAGCGTTGAATAATCTCAGAGTGCTGTATTTGGCCCTATTGCGCAGCTCTTGTTTGAGTCCAACCGTTGTAGGGACAAGTCTTTTACTTGAAGGATTATCTGAGCCTCGTCACATGTGATGGTATTCAGGTGGTGGCTAATTGGCATTACAAGGAGGCCTTCAGCAGCTGAGGACTGTTTGGGTAGAGTCAGAGGTTCCCTAGGGCAAGCCTAGGATGAGAGTAGCAGAGATCAGTAGAAGAGTAAATGGGACTTGGTGGAGTTGAGGTAACTCTTGAGGAAAGTACGGATACATGTGGAAGGTAGTATGGGCCCGTACTACTGAAAGCAGAGGATCCGTACTCGATTCAAGAGGGGCCAAGACAAAAACCAGGGAACTAGTAGAGTGTGTGAGAGATTCCGCAGCAGTAGTGTCTAATTGATCAGGAATTGTTATATTTTCAGTATGGTGACATTGCGCGAGCTACCAGTTAGCAGTTCAGGCGTCGAGGAGGGATCTGGCTTGGGCTTTGGAGCCGGGCAGCTTGATGATCAGATGAGGGATTTCAGTTCCGCAGAGATCATGCGCAACATCATTGATCAGACTCCAGTGATTTTCGGTTCGGTTAGAGAGGCCATAGTGGAGCTCATAGACAGTCATCTTGAGGCCTTTAGGGCCGGGATAGGTTCAGGATAGATTGGGGCTCATCTAGATCCCGATTCTTATGGAGTTCGGGGATCCATCAGGGAGGGAGATCCCATTTCCAGTTTTTGCCATCAGGGGACAGGAGTGAGTGGGGCATCCTGTCTCCAAGAGAGACATCTGCATGATTGGATAGTTGAGGAAGTTTCGCGAGCCATTCGCAAGAATCTGCCCGACATGGTCGTGAGGATCACTGATAGATTGATCGAGAGGCTCCAGGATCAGACAACTGTTGTTCAGTCGGCGGGCAGGGAGTCGGAAAGGAAGAGGAAAACAGATGAGACTCAGGTAGCCACAGGTTCGGGTAAAAGGCTTGAGGGTTCGGATTTGAGGACGAGGAACTATCAGAGCCGCAGTCGATGCGAGAAGTGCGGAAGGACGCACATGGGTGTGTTCAGGCGTAGAAGTGGTGGCGATGCTGGATGTTTCAAGTGCGGTCAGACTGGTCATTTTAGCAGAGACTGTGTTGTTACCATCGCCCAGGGACTTGATCCGTTATGTTTCCATTGCAGTCAGAGGGGCCACAAGAAGGCCTACTGTCCGAGTTTATATACAGCAGGGCATATGTCAGGTCCTGCCCCTGGGACTTCGAGAGCCACCAACGGACATCACGGCCGGGCAAGGGCGCCTACGGCTCGGAGCCGAGTTTTCCGGTAGATTTCAGCAAGGATTCGAGCAGCACTGAGTGATGGAGGTCTGTATCTTTTTCTTTTCTGTCATCTATTATTTGTGATATTATTGTTATGTTGCTGCATTGTTATCAATAAGCTTAAGTGTTGGGGTATCATATTACCTGCTTGTGATGGAGTTTTATGCCATCTACATACCTTTGAATTAGAATGGTGAATTGGAGGTCGTCCCCTCTAGATCAGGTTACTTCGGATACAGTAACTGTAGCATGTATGTGTAAGATGCAGTAGTGCCTTACTACTTGTGGAAGGCGTTAGTCGGGTAATGATCAGTTATATTTTCAGTAGTGATAACCCAGAGTTTTTAGTGGAGTAGCTAGCGTTCAGTAAGGAAGTGGGTTGGGGATGTGCACCCCAAACGCAGATTCTCGGGATGTAGTCCCTAAAGCAAATACAGTTAAGGATCGAAGGGTGCTCAGTCAGATAGCAAGAAGGGTGCGGATCTGGTAAGAGTTAGTTGGAGCGCTGGCAAGGGTAAACGTCGGTGGACAGCATATCGCCCTTTTAATGGAAGGAAGGTTGGAAATCCTTTCGACCAGTGAGCAGTAAGGATCTAGCCGAATCCAAGTGGGGGAGAACCCTCCGAGTATACAAGGATAAGAGCCACGTAGACTCAGAATGACTGCGCGGCCTCTGAGAGGAAATGATAGTAGCACAGTGATCGATGGATCTAGAAGTTCAGAATTGGGAGTTCGAGGACCTTCCCAACAGTTAGTTCATGTAATCGAGATGGTTAGAAGCTGGTTGAGAATCCAAGATTGGAGGACCACCTGTAGGGGCTCAAGTGAATCGGAATGAGGATCCTGAGAACGGTTAGCAAGAGATGTTTTCGTATTAGTAGCCAGTGACAGAGTCAGCATGCAGGATTGTGTAGATTCAGGAGTTGGGAGTTTGGAAACTTCCCAACAATAGCTTCTTGTATCCGGATTAGTAGACGGTTGGTTTGGGAACCAAGCCGAAGAGTTCCTCGACGAAGCGCTAAGTATATTAAGGATATAAGATGTCGAGGATGATGCAGTATTCAAAGACTGAGGGCTGGTTGTGAGAAATCAGGATGAGGAATCACTAGCGAGACTAGGGATAGTCAGGATGTCCTCGGGATAGTAGTAGTAGTGTTGTAAGTCTGTGGGGGTAGCCGTAGCATTCACTAGCAGTCAGATAGTAGTAGTAGTGTTGTAAGTCTGCGGGGTAGCCGTAGCATTCACTAGCAGTCAGATAGTAGTAGTAGTGTTGTAAGTCTGCGGGGGTAGCCATAGCATTCACTAGCAGTCAGATAGTAGTAGTAGTGTTGTAAGTCTGCGGGGGTAGCCGTAGCATTCACTAGCATTCAGATAGTATTAGAGAGTTGTAAGTCCGCGAGCGTAGCCGCAACCTTTATCAGGTTGGTAGGCAGCATGAGCACGTTGTTGGACGCGGGGGAAGCAGTAGTACCCACCAGTTCGGGTGCAGTAGTGAGGATATGGGAATGCACGAGTTAGATTCTGGACTTCCCAAATGGTTCAGTTATGGTTAAGTCGGCGATTTGTCAGTAGATCGTCGCCTCAGTTATGAGATCAGAGTAGTAGTGGACCGTTGGGGTGCGGGTATGTTAAGGGCTACCGTCAGTCTGGGAGCCATCATATTGTTAGTCGTGGAATTGATGATGTCAGGATGTGACGTAAGGACCTGATCGGTGGATCGGGAGGTTGTTAAAGTTACAGTGTCAGGATGAATGGTGGAAGCTAGTTCCAGAGGAAGATTTCGTTTAGAAGTTGTGGGAAGCAGCCATTCAACCAGTTCAGTGATTCAGTCAGTTCAGTGTTTCAGTCAGTTCAGTGTTTCAGCCAGTTCAGCGTCTCAGCCAGTTCAGTGTTTCGGGTAGTTTAGTGTTCCAAGCAGTTCAGTAATGCAGGCAGCTCAGCGTTTCAGATAGTTCCAATATGAGTAGCAGAGTGGATAGAACAATTATAAATAGTCGAAGAATCTTGCGGAGTCGCAGGGAGCGACTAGAAGATTGCGATGGAGTGTAGTGACCGGTAGGAGCCCGGTAACTCAGATATTGACAGAATAGTTGGACCAGGGAGGTCTCAGTGCATCCGATAGGCGGATGAGGGGTAACAGAATTCTCAGTCGGAGGAAGTAACGTTAAGAAAATTATGGAAAAGAGAAGGATTCAGTATGTACCAACAGTAGTGACCAGCACTGTAAGTGGCTGGAGTGATGGACAAAAGGGGGTGTTCGATTTCCCAGGTAGAGAGTTGGAGGCAGTTCGCAGGACAGTTGGTCATAGCAAACTTCGAGGACGAAGTTTAGTTTAAGTGGGGGAGAGTTGTAACACCCCAAAGTTTGGAAAGCCAAGAAAAGAAAGAAAACCCCAATTTTTAGGGGAGACTCGGTGAGTCCATGGAAGGACTCGGCGAGTCCGAGCGGGATCCGGGTTGAGGTATAAGCGACCGACTCGACGAGTCGGCCAAGGTGACTCGGCGAGTCTGGTCTGAGCAAGGAAAACCCTAAATCCGGGATTTGGAGCTTATTTAAACGTCTCATTCTCTCCCCTAGGGTTCCTTTATTGCCTCTCTAGCACATATCACTAAACCCTAGCCGCCATAATCGTTTTGGAGCAAGATCTACCCTTAGTGAAGCTTTTGGAGCTTGAGAGAGAAGTTAGTCTTTGTGGAGCAAGAAAGGGGGCCTTGGATCCAGAGTTGGTGGAACATTTCTGAGCATTTAAAGGTAATAAATCGTTACCTTCCCTCTTTTGTTTAATAGATCAACCTTGGCTATGTGATTTGGGGATTTTATGCCATGCTTAAGAACTATTTCGAGTTAGAAGCCTAGATCTGAAGTTGCTACTTCAGATCTGAGTGTATCTTGGCCCAGAAGGTCATAAAGCATCTGTTCTTGGGTTGATAGTGAAGCCTCTTTGCCTTAAACCATAGTTTGGATTGTTTTAAGCCTAGATCTCTTGATCTACACGTAAAGTTTGCCACTTTATGTGGGGGATAGGCCTTAGAAGTATGGATCTATGAGTTGGAAGCCCTGTTTGGCTCAAAAAGCCACTGCATGGATTAAGGACTTAATAGACTCGGCGAGTACTTCGAGTGGACTCGGCGAGTAGCTTGAAGATGAGGAGGAACTCGACGAGTGGGATGAACAGCTCATCGAGTCGGATGAAGTTAGGCATGAAATCGGCGAGTTGGAAGAACAACTCGACGAGTTGGTTGATGATTGCCTTGGGCTCGGCGAGTCTATTCTTGGACTCGGCGAGTCAGGTCGCGAAACCCCCAAACCCTTCGAGTTGAAACTCGAATCAGTGAGTCGGATGGAGACTCAGCGAGTTGGACAGGTCAGGACTCGGGCATAGTTGACTCGGCGAGTCATGGACTGACTCGGCGAGTCGAGTCGCGAATAGAAAGACCCTGAGCATATGAACTCGGCGAGTTATTAGGTGGACTCGGCGAGTAGGGTTGACCTGAAAGGTTGACTTTGACCAGGTGTTTGACCTTGACTAGAGTTGACCTAGTTGACCTTTGGAGGTCAGTTGGACTAAGTGTTATATTGACATTGGTAGCTTGAGGAGCTAGTGGAGCAGCAGTTCGGAGTCAGAGGTTGGGTAGCAGTCAAGAGGATTAGCGGCATCAGTTTAGCAATCTCAGGTGAGTTTCCTTCTAGTAGGAACGGGTCTAAGGCCACAACGCCGACCCGTTTAGCTAATAGCAGTTTCCAGATTTTGATCTGATGCAGTATTTAGTATGTTTGATGCCTTCGTGGCTTAGACAGGAATTAAGTGTTATGTGTTCCGGGTCACGACCCGATGTAGTATGCAGTATATGTGTATTCATGCTAGTTGATATGTTTATGCTATGTTCTGTTCAGTTAGCCCGGACTTCAGTCCGATGCAGGGGAGAAGGTCCCAGTTAGTCCGGACTTCGGTCCGATGCAGGGGGCAAGGCCCCAGTTAGCCCGGACTTCGGTCCGATGCAGGGGACAAGGTCCCAGTTAGTCCGGAATTCGGTCCGATGCAGGGGGCAAGGCCCCAGTTAGTCCGGACTTCGGTCCGATGCAGGGGACAAGGTCCCAGTTAGTCCGGACTTCGGTCCGATGCACGGGGCAAGGTCCCAGTTAGCCCGGACTTCGGTCTGATGCAGTGGGCAAGGCCCAGTATGTGCTTTATATGATATTGTATGGTATGTGGTAGATTAGGGGAGCTCATTAAGCTTCGTGGTTACGTTTTTTTTTTTCAGTTTTGGTTTCAGGTAGTCATTTTTCAAAGGAGGAGCTCGGGAAGATTGCAGTGCACACACCATAGTCAGTTAACCTGGGAAAGTTTGACTCTGATAATGATAATATGTTTTGAATTAATACTCGAAAATTATGTTATGACTTATGATACGGTTTTTATAAATATAATTTAGTAATTTTTTTAAAGAAATTTTTAGTTGTGATTTTTGGGTCGTTACAGTGGAAGTCCTCGCATGTGATCACCAAGAACTAGCTTGTTGTTGTCTTTGAAGTTGAGGTGCGAGAGCCTTCGGTGCCATAGCCAACTTTCGTCAGAATGTGCTTTCATTAGTAGGCATACAGATGGCTTCCCTCGTATTGGATTAAGGATAATGGATACATTTCGCCTTTTCTTTGAGATTTCAGCAGAACATTCTTGGTCTTATTTTCTATTATTTCCGACCCTTCATCAACGAATGAAACCTTCAGTCTAGTTCGCACCACTAGTTGCGAGACACTGATCAGATTGTGTTGTAAGCCTTCTACATATGCCACCTTTCTGATTGAGAATTCTCCATTTGTGATCATTCCATAGCCTTTTATTGTGCCATAAGAATTGTTTCCATACTTGACACACCTACCATCCTTCAGATCCCGAAACTCCCGTAGTTCTTCCCTTCTCCCTGTCATGTGATGTGAGCAGCCACTGTTAATATACCATTCATCATTGAACTGATCATCATGAATAACCTGCAAGAATTAAGCAGATTTAGGAACCCAAAGTTTCTTGGGTCCTTATGAGCCTTTTACAGAACAGGGAATAGTAAGAGAAGAATCAACAAAAAAGGTTCGTTTTATTATGGTGGTTTCATCTTTTCTTTTGATTGTGAAAACTTTGATTTTGTTAGATTTTGTTTCTTTAACTTCAGACTTTGGAATTGTGCTCTTTTTGTTCACAACCTTTTGGTTCTTTTTCCTTGAGTTAGCAGGCATTTTCTTTGTCTTCTTTTCATCTTCTGAGACTAGCTTTCCTTTTCCCTTTAAAGCCACGTTAGGATTTTGCTTTGAGTGAGAGGGATGAGTTTTAGGAGCGAAACCTAGCTTTCGGTTCTTTTCGTCTGAAGATGGAGAACTGAAACCACTCCTTTGCTTTCGTTTGCTTCCATTTTGGGAGCCGAAACTACTTTTTCGTTTTGCTTGACTGCAAGAATGGCATTGAGCGCAAGGAGTAGAGTTACACTTTGATTTTGTGTCTTCTGCAGAGAGTGAAGATTTGTCTGAGTGAACATAATTAGGATTTTCGGATTTCCAAACTGCTTCCTTTCAGATAGATTCTTTTTATATCTTCTATTACGTTGATGTTTCTTCTATGTCCACTGCTTTGGAGTTTTATGGATATTAGCTTTGGTTATCGGTCTTTCATCATAAGTTTCGCTTCTAGCCTTGACTGGTTCTCTTAGAACCTTTTTGGTACCACTTGTGCTTGGCACATCAAAATGCATAGGCTTGTTGAGTGGTTCTGCTACATATCTGCCTTTGACTCTCCATGATATTTTCTCAGACAAACCAATTGTTTGATCAACATTATCATTTGGAGCTGACCAGAAATGCTCCTCACAACCGTCAGCATTGTCATTATTTACTATCGCTGTCAACTCGGTTGTTTGTTGCTGTGTAACTCCTGTAACTACATAAACCTGATTTGGTGTGGTTTGAACCTTTTGATATACCACAACCTTTTCTTTCAGAATTCTGGACTTAGTTTGGGATAGGCGAGCGAACTCAACTGAATTTTCAAAAATGAGATTTTTGACAGGTTCGGGTTCGCTTTTGACAAATTCAGAACAATCCACCTCATCCTCTACGGATATTTAACTCATATCATCATCCTCATTAAATTCAGAAGTATTTTCAACATTTATTTTGTTTTCTGAACTTAACTTGGCATTCAATGAGTCAAACTTCTGCATAGTTTCGGTTTTAATTTTTCATTTTTCATTTTCGTCCAAAAGGTTCTTAAGCATGTCCTTGTGGTCTTTGGACTTGATGAAGGACTCTATTTTCTCAAGACCAATTGCTGGAGAGATTTCATTAGAAGATACAACGGCTTCACATTTATATGCATCAGCATCAATTTCATCCTCCTTAAATTCAAGGAAGGGCAGAATCATACTGTGAATTTTCTTGCCTATATCACAATTCAGATGCAATTGAATAATATTCGAATATAAACGTTTAGTAATGAAACAAAAAACATCTCTCTATTTTAAAAGCTTTAAATTATCCTTTTTAAATAAATTGTCTCATCCTTAATCCTAACTAACTCATTCTCCTTTTGCTCTATCTAGATCCGTCTCTCCCCACTCTTCGAATACACCCTGCTGAGTTGATCAGTTAGGTTAGAGTTCGTGAGGCGATTTTGTGTTAAACTACCACTTAATCTAGAAAATTTAGATTTTAATCCGTTCAGTTCCTTTTCATAGTTTGTAAAGGGGATTTTTAATGATTCGAGAATCAATTGTACCTTTATGATCAACTGGTCGCATTCGTTGATCTGCTCGCCAACTGTTTTCGTAGCAAAGCACCTGTCTTCTCGCTCCCTTGCTTCATCACAGCCCCCATTAGTAGTGTAGCCTCGCATCTGTGATACTCCTCCCATCACCATCAAGCACTTCCCCGCACCTTCAGTTTCACCTTCTTTCGCCACGAAAGCTCTACCATGTGTGGGCTTACGTACTTCTTCGTCCTCAGAGTCTGTAGACCAGACTTCCACACCACCAAATTCATCATCCACGAGATTTTCCTGCACAATTAAAACATTCATAATGTTGTTAGCAGTAGCTTTCTTCTTCTTTATTTCTTCTAGCTTTCGCAGGTAGTAGGTTTCATCATCTTCATTCTCATTCTTTTTTGACTTCTTTCTTAAAACATAATCTTTGGCAAAGTGATTTTTGCCTTTGCAGAAGTGACAATCAAATCCAGAGTCACCGACAAGCTTACTATCCTTCTTCGGTTCTTCGTGCCGAGGAGAGCTCTTTGGTTCCTCCTTTGCTTTATCTGAACTGCAGCTTCCTTGGCAGTTTCAGTTCTTGGATTTAGGAAATTTTCTACACACGACAATCTTTGGATTAGAGACCATCAAAGCATACTCTTCATTGGTTAGATCAAATTCTGACAGATCTAAATCCTCTTCTTCTTCATCCACATTCTTTCCTTTTGATATGAGAGCTAAAGATCCCATGCTTGAAACCACATTCGTTTCTTTGGTCACATCACTTTCGTGTGATTTAAGAATCCCCACTAGCTTCGCCAAGGAATAAGTTTTGAATTGTTCATGAGCTTTTACTGTAGATACAACCACCATCCATTCGGTTCTTAGGTTGTTCATGAAAGTGACCTTTTGCTCAATTACCTTCCTTTCTATGCCATGCTTTATCATTTTGCTGAGAAGATGA
Source organism: Lactuca serriola (assembly GCF_051521515.1). Lineage (NCBI taxonomy): Eukaryota > Viridiplantae > Streptophyta > Magnoliopsida > Asterales > Asteraceae > Lactuca > Lactuca serriola. The sequence goes on from NC_136410.1 coordinate 106,496,579, forward strand.
TTGAAACGATCAAAGCCTTGAATAATCTTCTCTTCTGGTTTTTTCTTGAAGTCTCCAAAATCTGAAAGCAGTAAAGTTTGGATAGAATGCTCAAGATCCTCATCGGTGGAATATAACTCTTTCAATCTATCCCATATCACTTTTTCCGTCGTGCATCAACTGACCAACCGGAAGGTGACAGATTGTAGGGCGAACCTGATCATTCTTAGCGCTTTAATACTGCTTACAAGATTTTCCTTCTCGTCTTGAGGAACATCCTTTACATCAACCATGAGTTGGTTGTACTCCTTTTGCGTCTTGATTATTCTGTTTGTGCCAGAGTGAACAAACGAACCTACAGTAATCGCTTCCCAGATTAAGTATCCATTATCTTCTGAACCAATAACATAGTCTTAAAAGTGATGCGTCCAGACTTCATAATCTTGAGTATACAAGATATGAATCCTGGTGGTTGATCCGATATTATTGGAGATGTTGATTGGGTTCGTTTATGAATCGTTAGGAGACATGATGATTTTGTTTTGAAACCTATTCAAGATCAGACTAGTAAACAAAGTTAGGGTACGACCGAAGTCTAAGAACTGTGTCAATGAAGAATGACGGTTCTAGCAGAAAACGATAATAGCGGAAACCCTAAAACCTTCTTCAACAGAAGAGATGCGTATGGATTACACAGTCTCCCGCTCTGATACCAATTGGTGAATTTAAAACTCTATAGATCGATTAGATCTTTAACAGGTAAATAAATAAGAATGACAAACACAAGAACACACAATGAATCAATTCGTATGTCGAATGATTAAAATATAGTCACACCTCAGAAGAGATCGATTAAGAACTTCCTCTATAGAGGTGCGCAAGGGTTTATAGTACAATCAATATGATAATTAAAAAAAGCGTTAATGACAAGGATCCATGCATGCACCTTATATACTAAACCCTAGAAAGACAAACACAGTTGGGCAGCCCCAAACCGAGAGTACAAGAAAGACTAAATAACATAGTCCCAATAACGCAACACTAATATCTTCAACAAGACTTTATCTAGACTTCTCAAACTCATACACCTTTCCTTAGATAGCTCACATATATGTCTAAAAAATTTTAGAACTTACACCAATAAGTTACAAAGTTTAGACCTTTTGCCATTTCTCATAGTCCGAACTATGAAGAGGGATGTCGTAATCATAATCGAATATGAGAATGCAAATATCACAATTGCTAACTCTTTCAAATCTACATAGTGAAAGCGTTTCCTCACAATCATTTGCATGAATTGGAGAGAAATATTATGACACTTAGATTTTATGGTGTATGTGTTCCTATCCATGTGAATTTGTCATAACCATAATCACAAGATAAGTTTAGTGACAATTCCAAACTCATATGGACTGAACTTGTTCAATCTTAAATTCTTGCCACCAGGCAGCACAAGGGCCTATTATTGCTTCCAAGTTGTTACGCAAACAATTTGAGAAATCATAGAACTCACATGCATAGTCAACCAACTGGAATGAGCACAAAAATAAGAATATGTCAGCACGATAGGTTATAAACCTGAAGTCGTGTGCTAGCGATTAACAATAGGGTTAGTCTTGATCAGTTCTTGAAGCTTTTCAAGACCTTTAAGACTCCCACTGATGTCTTCACATATACGATTCTCTTTGTCAAAAAACATTACTTGACAAACAATTATTCAAGAGTTAGTGTGGTTTCTTATCAAGAGAAACACTTCACACAATTGGTTTCTTTTTATTCAAAACATCACAACTTACCAATTTCAAATGTACAAGAGTAGAAAACATTTTACTCTATATTTAATAAGTGTTATAAACGTTTCTTAAGATTATGTCACTCAAGCTACAATCTTGGAGTATGACTCTAGACTTGATTTTGTAACGCAGTATGATTCACCTTTTGATTTAACCATTTCAACAATTCATGATGGTTGTGTTTGCTTTGGTCACTATTATACTCCTTGTTATGAAACTATACATGAAAGTCACCCAGCTTCGGACGTTTCCGCCATCCTGGTTTGGGGGTGTGACAGTATATTCCAAAAATGGTTGACATTTAAGTATAAATAAACAACTATATGATAAAACTATAATTAAAAACTTACATATTGCTCCTAGGCTAAAGCACTATCAAATACACGATTCTTATTTGTATGCACATCGTAGAATGTGGCATCCCCGAATTAAAGGTCATTTTAAAAATTTTATTTATGCTTATTTATGAATCATAGTATCCTTTTTGAAGAATATTATTGCGGAATTTGTCCCAAAAATATGATAAATATATTATCAAAGCATTTCCGAACAAATGTAATATTAAAACATCGGAATGTCATTGTCAATACAGAAACATAAGAATAAACAGACCTTACATTCATTTACACTAATGATTTACATCTCCTTTAATCTCTCAGTGTAATTTATCTTCACACCGATACCTGTGATACAAATAGACAGAGTGGGTCAGGTTGGAAAACCTGGCGAGTACATAGGGATTTTAATCCCATAATTTTATATAATATATATATATATATATATATATATATACACACACACACACACACACACACATATATATATATATATATATATGTGTGTGTGTGTGTGTGTATATATATATATATATATATATATATATATATATATATATATATTAGAACTTGCAATATACAATTTCGCCTCATATAAACAATTTTACCCCACCCTGTCGATCCTCACAACGAAACAATCCATACTCTCAGGTCTAAAATTAACAACTTTACCTAATCCATACTCCCGGATGAAGTATGTCTAATCCATGCTCTTGGATTAATGAAAAATAACTATGCCCACTCCATACACTAGGACTAGGGACACATGACTATGTCTAATCCATTCTCTCTGATCAATGACACATTTTAAAGTTCTACCCTCAGTGTATATCACACCCGTACTCATAAGAAGATTCTACCCAATATTCATCTGAATTAATTTTGGTTTATTCTAAATCATCATATATTATCAGAAATGCTCTTAACACATGTTTCAGACAATATCAAATATCTGACACATAAACATATATTTCACAGTTTAATTAATACTTGTATTAAAATCATGTTCATAAAAGAGACTGTGCGCTCACTTGTTAAAGTGATGATTCGTAATCCGGACAGCGCTTCGCTTTTGGCAATTGTCTTTTCGTCGACGTAACCTAATATTATTATTACTAAGTTTTAGTCTAATATTTATTGAGACTAATTATAAGTCTAGATATATCATTAACTAAAAGGCTACTTTCATGATTTATCAAGTAAGGAACAACCAGATAGGATTAGATCGGAGGTAGGGTCCGTTTGGTATACGAAGTATACTGTTTGGAAATCCTACTTTAAACACCTCACTAAATCACAACCTACACATCATCCCCGTAAGAAGATCAATTAGTATAACGACTTGGAACTACTGGTAAATCTTATTTATAAGTTCATAATAACGAGTTATGACTATAAATACAAGTTACACTAAAAACATAATAGTGCAGCTTAACTTACAGGGCTTTTAACGAAAACCAGGAAATTGCGCGGGCATAACTCCTACTCTAAAAACTTCTTTTCGTTGGCTTTTTGAGAAATCAGAGTTTTTCTATCACACCCTAAAACTAGGAAAAATCGAACAAAAAAGAAATAAGGATTGTAGAGAGATTTTAGAGGAATGGAGTAAGGAAATATGAAGAATTCATCATCTATTTATAGGGGTTTGATCATAGAGTAGGCCTTAAGTTTCTTCCGTATCTTCTGCATACAAGCTCCATTTTTTTACGTTCTTTATATCCACACGTAGGTATTTCCGATTACTACAACTTTCATTTAGACCCCGTCGACTAATTCTCATTCTATATCCGATTCATAAATCTGTATCGAATTCACCGTGCTCGAAGAGTAGGGACTAAGTTTCATCCATATCTTTAACATACGAGCTCTATTCTTGACGTTATTTATATCCACATCTTGGTATTTCCGAGTGCTACAACTTTCATTTACACTCCAACGACTAATTCTCGTTCTATCTCAGATTTACAAATCTGTATCGAATTCGTCGCGTTCGAAGAGTAAGGACTAAGTTTCGTCCATATCTTTCGCATACAAGCTCCATTTTTTACTGTCTTTTTGTCGATGAGATCCTATTAGCAAGATCTTCAATTCTCGTTTAGATTGTTTTGGCTAAAAATCGATCGATCTAAAATTCGATTTTCGGGCTGTATACTACTATGCTAAACATTATAAAATTCATAACTACCTCAAATGAAGTTACATTTTGACGTTCTCTATATGCACGTTCTCTACTACGAGTTTCGTTTTAGGGTTCTACGACTAAAATGTGACAACCGTCAATTTTAGTGAAACAAAGTCAAAAAAAGTCAACTCAACTTGTATTAGAATTTCAGGTGAATTGTGATATTCCCAAATGCGTCCAATGTACAATTGACAAATTATAATACAAAGTATCACTCTTATTGGAAATTATCAAATATAAACCCTAAATAAGGTTAGTATCTCAACAATTCGGTAATTCAATTTTATATTATTCTACTATAAATAATATTCATAACACTACGTAATAGAATTCATAATCCTTATACTACATGGCAAATTCAGAAAGGCTACAAATACGAAATTTTGGTGAATTCGTCACCAAATACGACAAATTCCATATCCGGCCTAAAACGCCCAACTTTTAATGGAAAGAATTTAAAAATCAACCTAATTTTCGTGTAACGTATTATTATTTTTGATAATAATGATTTTATTAACAATTTGAATTTTTAAAATTCAAATTAAATATTTATACATCATTTATACCATATTTTCTTTATAAAAAACACCACACTTTTTATAAAAAATGTCACTCTTTTTATAAAAATGCCAACATTTTTAGAAAGAAAACAAGAGTTGACTTTTATGTTTTATAAAACCCATAAGAGACAATGATGTCTCCCTTTTCCCCACCTAAAATATTTACCCAACAAATAACTAAGCTATACCCAACATACAACCAAGAAAACATCACCTTACCTCACCCCACCCCCAGCCCACCCCCAGCCCACCCTCCCTACCCCTCTTCCCCCTCCCCTTAAAGTGGCTTCCACCCATTCCCCCTTCTTATTTCATCTTCATCATTCTTTCTATCTTCTTCATTTCTTCATCTTCCTCTTCAAGAACAACTCAAGTTCCTTCAAGGTTAATTCTCCATAAGTTGGTTCTTCAATTTTTGGTAAGCTTTTCTCCATAGATCTAGTGATTCTACATATAAAAATAACATTTTTGTTACATTTACACACATTTATATGTGTTATTATCCATAGGGTAATACCATCTTCAAGTGTTCTTCAACCATCTTCAAGTGTTCTAAGCTTGAGGATCTTCATCTTTATCTGTTGATCCACTAGAAATCCACTTAAGGTGAGTTCATACCCCTTATTTTCGAATTTTCCATTTTTTAGATGGGAATACAAGTGAAAAAATATTATTTGGATGATATAAAGGCTTTGCAAACTAAAAATACAAGTTACAACACCAAAACATAATCTAAACTTAAACATCAGCTTTCAACAGAAAAGTTATGGTCTATTCACGGACTGTTTTGACCATCTTAAACGTAGTATTTTTAATAAGTATTAAATATGAAAATGTTTCAGGTTTATACATTTCTAAAGACTACTCGCACGTGCTTATATGATTTTTCTAAAATTTATGATGATTTTTACAAAACTGTCTATCATTTTAGAAATGATTTCAGACCAGTCTGTGAAGATGAACATTTTCACACTGGTTTGAGACCACTAAAAATCATAATAAAAATTATAAACAATGTAGACTCACTTTCTAAACTTTAAGAGTTTACGGATCCAATTTTCGACTTATGATGATTTTTCTATAATGTTTCTAAACATATGGACAGAACAGTCAAAAACTAAAAATTGTCTTTATTGTACCAAATGTTTTTATACTTGTGTTAAATGTAAGTGCTAATGAAATATTCACCTAAAAACATCTAGACAAGATATTTACTATGTATTTATATAAATGGTTATATAAGTATTTTCAATAAACAAACAAGATAAACTATAAAAGGTATAGTTTGGGGAATATTCACGTTATTTTACTCTTTTGGGTCAAAGGAATAATCATATAAAAATGTGATTATTTTATACATTGTGAATACTATAAAAGGATAATACAAACGATAATAAGGAAAGGATAACTTCAACACACTTTATGTAACCTAGTTAATACATGATTGTGAGCCACTCCTTCGTTATACCAAACATGGTACCCGTTAAAATCCTAAATTATAACCAGAATCTCCTGGAGTGAGAGTGTGAGTTTGTGTATACATCTATACGGGATTGACAACCCTGCACCACAGTTGTTCACTACAGTTAGACCCGCAATTATAGGGTGACCAACATCATAACTTTCCGACGTCTGAAGAACATCGTACTGGCCATTAGTCATATTAGCAAGGTTTTAATGAATACTCATAATAAGCATTAAATAAATATTTACGTAATGATATATTTGCAAACAGCCTTAAAGGGGTATTCACTTTGTGGCTACTTAGTGCATATGTCAGGTTTATATAAAAATTTATGTCCGGTAGATAGTGGAATGTGTGATTTCTGTCTTACTTCCTGTTTCTTGTTTGGTTGTGAGCATATGGCAGATTCACTTATTCGACTGCCTGTTCGACCTCGATTATATATAACTCGTTTGCACAAAGTGACCATAGGAGGGTATCAACATCATATCCGGTTACATTGCAAACACGTTTTCAGCTAGTTTTACTTATGAATAAAACTACGTATCATTAAACTAAGTATGACAATTACACTTGTACTTTTCGGTCTTGGAACGTTTACCACTATAATTCGGTTTATGAAAAATATAGGATTTTCCAGGAATAAACCTCATTATTTTACTAGTAAATAGTTTACAATTCAACTTTCTGGAAACAAATATGATTACTCACTCTTAGGTTAGGAACCACAGTAGGAACCAATATAGGTCACGTTTCTTTTATGAAATCAAAGTATTACATTATATTCTTTAAGCATAAGAAACATATATATTTTTGGTCTTAAGGCCTAAGACTACATTCCATTTTATTGAGAAAGTATAGGATTTTCTGAAGGAACACACAAACATTTTCAAGGAACAAAAACTTATTTTCTAAAACAAAATGCTTATGAACTCACCAACATTCAATGTTGACATTTTTCAAAATCACTTGTATTCTCAGGAAACTAGTAGACAGGTACACACACAGATTTCGAGAAGACAGAGCATAGTATATCAACCCATAAAAGGTATACAACTATAAACACAATGGGACTAAAACACTCTGACCAAGAGTTATACTTTTAAAATATGTTAATACTTTTATAAAAGTATACATACCTACATATATACATACTAGAATAAGTATCCCAAGAAGAACAATACAAAAGTATTTAGATGTTGGACACAACATTCAAACCTAGACAATTTGGGATACGACCAACATGTGTTTGGGAGTGAGGGTAGTGTTGCAACAAGTCTAAAACTTACCAACTTTATATACAAGGGAACACTAGAACCAAACATAAAGTTTAAAATACTATAGGAGTATTTTATGATACTATACAATAACAACAAATCTAAAAAACTTATCATCTTCCAATACCAAGGAGCTCTAGAATCAAACATATAATTAAATTACTATAGGAGTATTTGGGCACTATAACTAACTTATGTAAAATTTAAAAAAAGACCCTTACTGGTAGGCCTATAATTGTGAAGTGTATACTCCCAGGGTTGTGTATAATGGAGATTTTATAGACTTAGAATTTGTGATCTTCGCTCTACTTCCTGTTCCTTGTTTGGTTGTGGTTTTAGAGTAGGATCACTTATTCGAAGGTCTATTTGATCTTGGTTAAATATAATCTTTGTACACTGCGTGATTATAGGAGGACCCGATAAGGATCACCGCATAAAAATAAGAATGTTTTATTTATCTCATAGATTCGTTAGACACACTCATTCTCGCACAAACGACACTCCTAGACATCGCAAACATCCAACAGAGGAGTCGAGGCAAAACCAGAAGGAGTACGGGAGGAGGATTTTGAGAGGGAATCAGACAGAAAAAAGCTCTCGCAAGACATGCGAGAAGGCTGAGCACCATATGCATCACAATAATAACTAAGAAACTAATATAACCTAGTGAGTCAGTGATTACACTACCCACACTATGTGTTAGATTTATAACGTATTTCGTCACAACTAATAACTACAAATCAAGTCACGGGAATTCAGTGAGGATGGTCACTATTGAAAATTCATAAGTTTATTTTCACATAGACTTCCATTATGAATGGTTTACATAACACTTTTGGAGCATGATACACACAAAACTATAATAACCTAGTTCTTATGACATTCGATTTATAACCACTACCGATGCTTTACCAACCTTTCATCTTTAAAACTCTATGACAAAAAGATGCCGCCTCGTAGATATATCAGGCATAATAACAACACGACAACAAATCCACCACCGCCACCTCATCAATATGACCCCGCTATGTTCCAGGCTGCGGTGACTGCCGCCGTAGCAACCACCATGACTCATATCAATGCAAGTAGTGCCAGCGGAAAGGGAAGTGGTACCAACAACTTTAACCACGGAAATAGCCACGGACACCCTAGGGAGTGTACATATAAAGATTTCATGAATTGAAAACCCAAATCCTTTAGTGGAAGCGGGGGAGTCATTGCTCTAATGCAATGGTTCGAGAAAACGAAGTCAATTTTTGAAATATGTGTGTGCCCAGAAGGGAGCAAAGTGAAGTTTGCAGCCTGCACCTTCTCTGATAGGACCCTTACATGGTGGAATGGCCATGTCAAGTCACTGACTCTTGCTGTGGCTAAATCAATGGATTGGGAGAACATAAAATCCATGATGATGGAAGAGTACTGCCCGAGAGGCGAAGTACAACAACTGGAACAAGAGCTCTGGAATCTGACGATGAAAGACTCCAACATTACTGTTTACACAACTAGATTCAGTGACCTAGCTATTTTGTGTCCCGGAATGGTCACTTTGGAAAGTAAGAAAGTGGGGAGATACATCTGGGGACCAACTCCCCCGATCCAAGGGAATGTAATAGATGCCAACCCACTTACTTTTGACAGTGCCAAGCATCTGGCACAGACACTTGTGGACCATGGAGTCCGCCAAGGTGTAATGGCCTCCATTCCTAAGCCAACAAAATGGGACGACCTTAAGCGAAAGGCGGGGAGTAAGAAAAAGGGATATCCAACTCAAGATCCCTCGAAGAAACAATAGCTTGTTGTTGTTCATACTGCTACAACCCCTGCCACCCCAACACCAGTATGACAATATGCTGGGAATCACCGAAAATGCAACATGTGCGGTTTTCATCACTATAGAGCCTGCCGAGAATTACACTACAAGAATTGCAACAGGAAGGGGCACACTGCCCGTTTCTGCAGGTAACCGGCACAACCAATCTTCCAGGTCCCCGACATTGGAATAAGCTAGACGTGCTACGGGTGTGGCAAACCTGGACACTTCAGGAGGGATTGTCCATTAACAAGGAACTCTGGTGGGGATGGAAGAGTGCGAATGATCACCGCAACAGAGACCCTCTCGAAATCACCTGTGAATAGCGGTACATTTTCCCAATAAAGATATTTAAAGCTTTAGTAAATAATTATAAATTACTCTCTCGTCTGAACGAAACATATCATTCATATAAAAACTAAGGGTCCTTGCAGGCGAGCTATGATGGCTTAGTGTATACATTAGGGTCATATATAATTGAGATTTTAAAGGCATAGAGTGCATGATTCCGCCTTATTTCTTGTTCCTTGTGTGGTTGTGGATTTAAGCCAAAGTCACTCAGTCGACAGTCTTATCAATCTTAGTTATACATGACTTGTATACACCAAGCGATTATAGAGGGACCTAGTAAGGATTATATTATGAAATTTCATCACTAATAATCGGAGCACTCGTACTTCTAGTACTCGCTAAATGAGGTACAAAGTGTACACAATAGTAATAACAAGGATTGTGACAACCCGTTATTCCCTATCTTGTAAAAGTCAATAAAACTCAAACATATCAAATAAAAGTCAAACTTATTGATTTGTTAGTTTAATAAAATTAAATTAATGTTTTTGATACAAATAAACACTTAGTAAAATTTTTGTAGAAATAAGAAGTTGAAACCCAAGGAAAACCGAGGATTCTCACCTTAACCAAAAACCCTCGCAAATCCCTTCTTTCTTTAGACCGCAAACCGAAGGTAGCAAACTGTTTGCAGCCGAGAACCTCGGACCGCAAATGTGCGAGGCTGAGAACTGCCTTCAGTAGAAAAAAACCCCGGAGGGTTTCCCCTTCGGACCGAGAACCTTGCATGCTTATCTTCTAGGTTTGAGTTCCCAACCGAGAACACTTCCTCGGTTTGTGTTCTAAGCCGAGAACCACTAACAACCACACTTTATGCTTCTTATATACATGATGTCCGAAAACACTCCTCATTTATACAAGATTCAGCCGAAAACATCCCTCTTCTCTATAGTATCATCAACCGAAGTCTTCCCTCTCGTCTCAAGAACATGTGAAACCTCTAATTTCTTTGATTTCCATGCGAAAAACCATTGATTCTTCTTGAAGATTTTGCAAGTATCATCCATTGATCTTGTTATCATTCCAAAAACACCTTTCAATCTTCATAGATTAGGCAGAAAACACCCAATTTAGATAGTTTTCATCAAAAACACACAAAGAGCACGAAAAACGCCCACACACTATTCTAAGGATTATTGTAAGTATTTTTACAACAATTAAGTGTTGTTTAACACTTTAAACTTCATTAGGTTATCTAATTTATACTTAATATAATGTTAATATAAATTAGGAATCGGTTTTTATCGCAGGTTCTAACATGTGGAATTAACGCGACTACACCCTATCTTCAACCAGAAACTCATAAAAGGTGAGTTCATACCCCTACGTTTTTACTATTTTCCACTATTTTAGGGGGGGAGGGGGAATACAAGTCTAACACAAGAACATTGTGTTTACAATCAAATGATTTCTAAATATTTCTAAATCAACTTTAATTTACTGAAACTATTTTAAATATTGTCAAACTCCTTTAAATGTTTTAAAAACTCTTTTAACTTATATTCTGCCAAAGATATATATATATATATATATATATATATATATATATATATATATATATATATATATATATATATATAAAAGATTTAAAGATCTTAGGACTAATAATTCGTTTTATTTCATTTTCCTTGTTTGGATGTGGGCTTAGGGTAAAATTATTTTTCTGAATGTCGTTTCAATTTCAATTATATATATACATATAGGGAAATAATCAAATGAGAACACCAAAAAGGTTGAGAACGCGAGAACAAGTATATTCATTTGTGATTCTATGTATTCATTTGTGGAAAAATGATAAGTTTTTACGCACAATCAACATGAATATGATTTTTCTTTTCAATTGAAATTAAAGACGTAAAAATTTTTCATTTCTCAAACTATTTTCACTAATCAGTTATACAAAGTTTAACAGTATATTGTCGTATAAATACTTTACATTCATGTATACTAGAGAAAGATCATACTATCAGTTCATTTGTCTCAAGATGACTTTTCATCATTTATAAAATACGTAATCATCAATATTGTTTTTGTGAGACAATGTTCAGTTGCATACTCATGTAGGCAATATTATTAAAGTCCTGATATTATAACTACAATCTCCCTACAGAGAGCGAGACAAAGGTGTATAGATCTATAGAGGATTGACAATCCTGCGCTCAGACTGTTCGCTACAGTTGGGCTGGTATGCCTATGAGTGACAAACGTCATTATAGTTCTGACGCCTACAAAGTGTCATATCAGGCCACCTAGTCATAGCATGGTTATAATAACTCACAAAAAGATATGAGCATATACGATTATTCTATAATTAATTAAACCAAAGAGTACGAATACAAAATACTGGTTTTACAATAATAAGGTTTACAATTACAGATGTGGAGCCAGGCGTACTCACTTTTACAGGGTTTTTCAAAGCGTACAATTACAGAACTTGGAAAACATAAAAAATCCATAAAAAATTCTTTTTATAGTTTTATTGTGAATTAAAACTATGTTACACTACTTTATAGTACAACAACACTTATACAGAACGATTTTATGGCATTAAAACTACTTTTTAGTTATATTAGAAAATATTGGATTTTCTGGAATAATAAACATGGTTACTATTTGAAGAAACAAACAACAAACTTCTAAACATAAATTCTTATGCACTCACCAACTTAAATGTTGGTACTCTCTTTTTCAAAACACTTGTATTCTCAGGGAACCAGTAGACAGGTACATCCGCGGGATTTAGAGAAGACGGAGCAGTATAGAGTCATGTCTTCTATCTTTTGTTATATAACTTTTGATGTCATATATACAATGACTGAATATATTTGTAAAAATTATACTTTATTAATAAAATGGTTGTTGTACTTTGATTAGTGTGATCCATGTGTTGTGATACCTAACTTAAAGTCATCCACCCCTGGACGTTTCCGCCGCTCCGGTTTGGGGGTGTGACAAGGATAAAACCAAAGGCACTGAAAACATACATGTAGAAAGCACTATCGCTCTAAACACGTTTCCTTAATTAGCTTAACACCTATTACTATAAGAAGTTCCGACATCGTCATTTGACATGGATTGGATTGATCCTCGCCATACTAACTTCATGTACCATAAAGAGAACTTTCGCCTTAACCGATTAACAAAACTTATTCAATCTATAATGACAAACCTCTGAATCATCACTTACAGTTGGACTCATAAGTACCTATGAAAAATGGTACCACGCTCTTTTCTAGCCATAATAGAAATAGGAAACAAGAAGCAAAAAGACCTCAAAGGAATCTCAGAGGTTTATAACCTCCCCGAGATGTTCCGAAACCCTTTCGGAAATATCACCCATGTGCCAAGTTGAGTTAGGAATCAACTCGACTCTTAGAGCCATTTCCATAGCCAAATCCCCAATGCCACTTAGTACCAACGTGAACACAAAAATTGTCTGGTCGATGGAACGACCTATTAAGTAAGGAAATTTTAAGAGGAAAGCCCCTAACCTCAAATAGAAGCCGTTCGACTCGTAAGCAGAAACGGAAAATTGTTCGTAAGACCATTGAATACCAAGAACCAAACAAACCCATCAACAAGGACCAATATCCTCCATTCCGAACCGACGATCCGTTCAACAAACCTCAAGAAAACAAGCAAATTCGGCATACCACTAGCTCAGAATTTCGTAAGAAGGAACGTACAAGACAACCTAAAGATCCATAAGCCAGCTGCATGACACTCAAGATCTAGAAACGCTACCTCTAGGGCGTCCAGTACACAAACATCATTAGACCATTCGAGATCCTCGCCAAGGTCGGCCTGGTAGCCTATAGACTTCGGTTACCGCAAGAACTCAGCCTTACACATCCCATATTCCACATAACCAACCCTACTAAGTGCGTAATCTCCGAAGCTCTTGTAATCCACTTGACGGAATCCAAGTACACTAGGACCTACACCCCGAAGAGGAACATGAGGGAATCATGGACATGAGAAAACGAAGGAACGAAACAAAGTTAAATACCAATAGCAAAGGTCCACTAGAACACTAGGCAAGGACCTAATTCCACCTAGGACCGAAAAGACCAGATGAAACAAAGATACCTGCAACCTTCCCTCAGGATTACCTGGAACCCGTTCAAGATGCTAATTTCGGGATGAAATTCCTTATAACGGGGGATGATGTGACAACCGTCAGTTTTGGTCAAACAAAGTCATCAAAAGTCAATGAGCTCAACTCAACTCATATTAGAATTTTAGGTGAGTTGTGATATTCCTTAATGCGTCTAGTGTACAATTGACAAATTATAATACACAGTATCACTCTTATTGGAAATTATCAAATACAAACCCTAAATAAGGTTAGTATCGTAACAAATCAGTAATTCAATTTTATATTATTGTAGTATAAATAATATTCATAACACGATGTAATGGAATTCATCATCCTTATACTACATGGAAAATTCATAACAAAGGTTACAAATATGAAATTTTGGTGAATTCGTCACCAAATATGACAAATTCCATACTCGGCCTAAAACGCCCAACTTTTAACGGAAAGAATTTAGAAATCAAGCTAATTTTCATGTAACGTATTTTTATTTTTGATAATAATGATTTTACTAACATTTGAATTTTTAAAATTCAAATTAAATGTTTATACATCATCTATACCATATTTTCTTTATAAAAAATACCACACTTTTATAAAAAAAATGTCACTCTTTCTATAAAAACGCCAACATTTTTATAAAGAAAACAAGAGTTAACTTTTGAGTTTTATAAAATGCATAAGATACAAGGATGTCTCACCTTTCCCCAGCAAAAATCTTTACCCAACAAATAACTAGGTTATACCCAACATACAGCCAAGCAAACATCACCTCACCTCACCCTACCCTCCCCACCCCACCCCACCCTCCATACCCCTCTCCCCCCTTAAAGTGGTTTCCACCCCTTCCCCCTTCTCATTTCATCTTCATCATTCTCTCCATATTCTTTATTTCTTCATCTTCCTCTTCAAGAACAACTCAAGTTCCTTCAAGGTTAATTCTCCATAAGTTGGTTCTTCAATTTTTGGTAAGCTTTTCTCCATAGATCTAGTGATTCTACATATAAAAATAATAGTTTTGTTACATTTACACACATTTATATGTGTTATTATCCATATGGTAATACCATCTTCAAGTGTTCTTCAACCATCTACAAGTGTTCTAAGCCTAAGGATCTTCATCTTCATCTCTTGATCCACTAAGAAATCAACTCAAAATGAGTTCAGACCCCTTATTTTCGAGTTTTCCATGTTTTAGGGGGGGGGGGAATACAAGTAAACAAATGTTATTGGATGATCTAAAGGATTTGCAAACTAAAAATACAATTTACAACACCAAAACATAATCTAAACTTAAACAACAGTTTTCAACATAAAAGTTATGGTCTATTCACGAACTGTTTTGACCATCATAAACTTAATATTTTTCCAAAACTGTTCAATATGAACATATTTCATGGTTATACCTTTATAAAGACTACTCGCACGCATTCATATGATTGTTCTACAATTTATGACGATTTTTACAAAAATGTCTATCATTTTAGAGTTGATTTCGGACTAGTCTGTGAAGATGAACATTTTCACACTGGTTTGAGACCACTAAAAATCATAATAAAAATATTGAACAAAATAGACTCATTTTCTAAATTCTATGAATTTACTGATCCAATTTTTGACTTACGATGATGTTTCTATAATTTTTCTAGAAACATGGAATGAAAAGTCAAAAACTAGAATTTGTCTTTATCGTACCAAATATTTTTAAACTTGTAATAGATGTAAGTGTTAATGACATATTCACCTAAAAACATCTAGACAAGATATTTACTATGTATTTATATAAATGATTATATAAGTATTTTCAATAAAGAAACAAGATAAACTATAGTAAGTATAGTTTGGGGAACATTCACGTTATTTTACTCTTTTGGGTCAAAGGAATAATCATATAAAAATATGATTATTTTATACATTGTGAATACTATTAAGGATAATACAAACGATAATAAGGAAAGGATAACTTCAACACACTTTATGTAAACTAGTTAATATAGGATTGTACCAAACATGGTACCCGTTAAAATCCTGAATTATAACCAAAATCGTCTGGAAGGAGAGCATGAGTTTGTGTATAGATCTATACGGGATTGACAACCCCGCACCTCAGTTGTTCACTATAGTTAGACCCGCAAGCCTAGGAAGATGAACTTCATAACTTTCCGACGTCTGAAGAACGTCGTGTATCTCATTAGTCATATTAGCATGGTTATAATGAACATTGACAATAAGCATTAATTAAATATTTATGTAATGATATATATATTCAAACAGTCTTAAAAGGGTATTTACTATGTGGCTACTTAGTGCATACGTCAGGGTTATATAAAAATTTATGTCCAGTAGACAGTGGAATGTGTGATTTCCTCCTTACTTCATGTTCCTTTTTTGGTTGTGGGCTTAGGGAAAATTCACCCATTCGACTGCCTATTCAACCTCGATTATATATTGTTAGATTTAGTGTCTAAGACAATAACTATAATTGGTATGTACTTGACCCGAGATTAGCATGGTCCGTTTGGGTTGCATGTCACCAGAACAGTTTGTAAGGATGGACTTTTGAGAAGAGGATATTTATGATTTATTAATATAATATAAGTTCTAATATATTAATATGAAATCATATTATTTTAATTAGTATTGATCAAAAATTAATTTTGAATTAATTTGGTGATTGAAAGAGACTAATTAAATATAAGGGGTTGATTTGGTAAATCAATCATTCTTATGGTGTGGGCTTATGGTTATTTAGGATAGGCTAAACAAATATGGTAGTCCATGGAGGTTTAACCCATGGATCCTAAGTAAGATGAAAAGTCATGCACGTTAGGGTTTATATGGATGTAACCCTAATCCTAACAATACTATATAAGAAGACCCTAGGGCTACTAAAATTGGCACCTAGTGATCTTTGGAAGAGCATAGCTGATTTTGTGTGCAAGTAATCATCTCTTAAGTCCTCCATTGATGGTGGTGTTGTGTGAAGCATGTAAGTCCCTAATTTGCATGTGTATCAATCAGATCCGTTTGATGGTGCGGAATCCCAATCAAATGGATGATGTCAGATCAAATAGAAGAGAAGGAGAAGAAGAAGATGATGAATCTCAATGTATAAATGAATAGAATGATGATCCGCATACAAGAGATTCATACACACACTAACACACAATAGTTCTTCTCTCTCTCTGGCCGTAAAATCACTTCGTGTTCATCAATAAATACTCCTCACCCTAACACCTATATTTATACTTGGAGAACATGGGCCGGATAACATGGGCCGTAAATGGGTTTACGGTCGTAAGGTGTTTACGGCCGTAAACTCAACCGTAAACTCATAAACATTACAAAAAAATACAATTGCCCAAAAAATCAAAGTATAAACCATATTTTGACCCAACAATCTCCCCCTTGGTTTATAGCTTTCTTTTCTTAAATGACCCAACAAGCTCCCCCTAAAAAGTAGCTGGCTCTTCTTGTTAAACTTCAATGGGAGCTTTGGCTTCAGCTTTAATCTTCGCTGACTTCACAACTTCAAGATGAACTTGATGAATCTTCAAAAAATGACTTCATCTTGAGCAGTTGGGAATTTCTTCAGAATTTGAAATTGAACGCACGTTGGGTGAGGAGGCTTGACGTACTGATTCTTGAAATGTAGCGCTTTTAGCTTGAGAATCTTCAGAGAGAACAAATCTTCTGGATCACTTCAGCAGGTTCGTAGATAGCAGCAGACTGATTGAGGAGGCTTCAATGCAATCTGTCACATAATCTTCAATTTCTGCTTCACCTTGCTTCTGGGTTGAAAGATTGAATGTTTAAAGAATAATCTTCATTTCTTGCTCCTTCGAATGAGAATTCTTCGATGCTCACGGACGAAGCCTTTGGCTCAAAAATCTTCAACACAAACTCCATGAGTTTCATCTTCACATGAATTCACTTTTCAAGACAAAAGAAAACTTAAAACAAAAAGTAAAATAAAAATAACACTATTTTTTATTTTTGTTTTTGTTTTTTTAGTTCTCCCCCTTATATTTAAATTGGAAGAACACTATGAACAAACTTAACAAAAACAAAAATAATAGCTAACTTTAAGAGTGATTTGGGATCAAAGTTGTTGGACAATCTTATTCCACTTATCGGTACCCTTATCTTCACATCTTTGTCTGGTCGATCACCAGTATTGTGGTCCACTTAAAAATGAAAAATTTGTGACAATTTTGGACAATTTACCAATGACATGATACATGTATGTATATCTAATTATAAGTTTATTATCATGATTGCCCCTAATTCTTAAATAAATTTTTCTTAAGACCATTTAACTAACTACAACCAGGGATATTGTTGTCCACATAAATCGAGCAGCGAGATCTACACACAATCTGTATGTGTTCAATTTTTAATTGTACTAGAACGTGTTTTCCGCTTCCTGATATGCCCCAGCCATCAAGAATTTCCAGAGTACTCCTTACACCGGGTGAGCAGACAACCATTCAGAGAGAGGATAGATTCAGAATTATATTACTTATTGTTTCAAAGGGGTTGAGAAGTAGAAGGTTGCATATGCTATGTACCAGGTCGGATTGGAAGTCACACAAAGGAGACAGCATATGGCTAACAGATGAGAGGACATTCATATATATATATATATATATATATATATATATATATATATATATATATATATATATATGTATATATATATATGTATATATATATATATATATATATATATATATATATATATATCCTGCAGAGAAATAGAGTTGCATATGTTGTTGCATATGTTGTGTACCAGGTCGGATTGGAAGTCACGCAAAGGAGACGACATATGACTAACAGACGGAAAGAAAGAAAACGATATTTTACAGACCTAATTTATCGGAATTTACCAGTTGCCCCATCCAACCGGAATTAAGGACAGAATCCGCACATTGAGGAAAAGTGAATCCACGGTTCTAGATATAGGTTATTTAATGTGACCGGTAGATTCCCATTTATATCTCCCTTCTCAACCTATCTGAGCGTCGTGACATCAGGTTAAACGGATCTAACCAGGTCAAAGTTTGTCAAGTCCTTAAATTTATTAGGTTCAACTCTCCCTAGTCAAGACCATTTAAAATTTTCCGTGCCTACCAGGGCATCGAGCACAGAGCATAGACGATTCAACTTAGGTACGTTACGCCGATTCAGATTGCCCGTTATCACTTGCTAATTTCATTTCCTAAAACATCTCCCTTAAGCACATTTCATTTACACCATATTTTTTTGGATTTTCTGATTTTGTAATGTTTTTGGATTTTTTAAAATTTTCTAATTTTTGATTTGTTTTTATTTCTCTCCCTAAATTTGTGCATAGGAGAGAAACGAATGTAAATGCGCAAATTTAAACTATCCTAAAACAAAATTTAGTCTTTAAAGCGAATCAGCTTAAGAAAAACTCAGGAGTATAGAGAAGAAAACTCAAACTGTAAGTAACTGATTGAATTTGCATCCAGAAGGTCTGAGAACAACACGCGTAATCTTAGAATAGATCCAAAAATTCTTCACATCATTAAGTACTAACCCCATGAGTGATCACTTCCTTTCTTCCTTTCCCGCAAAAGGACACATACTCTCAACAAAGGTCTGAATGTTGTACAGTTGAGACATGTCTCCTATCATGTGCCTGGAATAGCCACTACCAACAAACCGAAGTCTGATAATATGCCTCCATAGCTGCTTCGACACAGAGCAGGATTAATTGGTCTTTGGAACCCAGTCCATTTTGAAACTGGGTCGACCTTTGTCATCAATGCATGGTACTCTCTCCCATGACATATCCTGTTTATCACAAACAGAATATGAAGAAATATTAGAGTCATTAGTTGATTTGGGAGAGTGAGCCTTTGGAACCCATTTGTAGTTGCGTTTAACCCATTTCTTTTTCGATCTGATGGGTGGCTCAGTACTTGCTTTGGAACTTGATGTCGGCCGTTGAGATGATTTTGATTTTGGCTTCATGGGAGCATCTCTTGGATTGGACTTCTTGGTCGGCATTCCCTTATTGCCCTTGGGATTCTAATTCTTGTCCTTTGTAGTTTGATTCTTGACCTTGGGAGTTACATTCTTGGCCTTCTTGGCATTCCAGTCGTCAATGTCTGATCGTGATCTCGAGGGGTTTCTTTTGAGGTATCTCCCTCTTGGCTCGTTCTGCCAGCCTTGTGCATAGTAGGGAACGTATGCGTGATTTGGACAATTTCTGGCAATGTGTCCAGGTGTTCCATAGTGAAAACTTGTCTTTTTCTTCACTGTGAAGTTGTTTCTTCCTGCCCCTGGTGGCGTATCCTTGCCTTGTCTCTGATTTTTCCCACATGCACAATTGCTACAAGAACTCTGTTGCGTTGGAATTGGTGGCATGTATTTCTCAACAACAGGTTGATCAGAAACAACTGAGTTCGAAGTAACAGATTCAGAGTTCAAGGAGATGGTGGTTTGTTCAATGGTTTTTTCCTTGTTCTCATCTTCTGTTACTTTACCTGCACATGAAGCATAAACATTAGTATTTTCAACCTGAATAAATCCTCCTGACACAAATCCAGCTCGTTTGCCATATCGAAGATGTGGCTCCCTGTCAGTTTCGTCCTGTGTCATAGGGATGGATGTGTAGTTATGATTATAAGGAGGAGGTACACTATCATACCCTAGACCCTTGTTTTGATTATCTTTGAATTTTAATTGGGTTTCAAACAAGGACTCGACTGTCTGACTTGACGCAGTATAATTTTTAAAACTAACATCTGTTTTTCCACACTTAATTTTCAAAGTGTCAAGTTCTTCAGTTACAGCAGCAAGTTGTCTCTTAATATAGTCATAATTTTCACACTTGTTGCTATACTCTTCCTGAAATTTCCTAAAGTCCTTGGTTTTTGCTTCTAATTCAGCCTTAAGGGGTTTCTTTCCTTTCCTGGGTTAATATCCTTCATATCTTAGGTCCTCAACTTCTCTTTTTAATAAATCAATTTGTTCCCAAAGAAATTTAATCGTAGCTTCACAAGTTGGAGTACATGTAACTTCAGTGACCGGAATGTTTTCAGAACTCATTGTTTCTCTACACTTCAAAGCATCAAGTTCTTGAATTACATCAGCAAGACTAAGATGATTGAGATCTTTTGTCTTCTTGATGATAGCCACGTTCATATCCCATGATTTCGGAAGTGAATTGAGTAGCTTTTTGTTTATCTCAAACTTAGACAAGAAGATTCCAGCTATATTCATCTCAGTAGTAAGTGTAGTGAATCGCTGCAACTGAGTTTCGAAGGTTTCTTCAGGGATATAATCGAAAATGTTGAAATTTTGTCTTAATATATCCTGACGACTCACTTTCATGTTTTCAACTCTATCATAGACCTTAAAATCAATTAAAAAAGCACAACTAGAAGCTAAAATAAAACTTAAAAATCAAATTTAAAAAGTCAAACTCAAAAGTCATGAAAAAGTCAAACCAAAAAGCTAAATTTGAAAATTTAAAAGTTAAATGAAAAAGTCAAAGATCAAACTTCGAAGTCAAAGTCAAAATTTAAGGTCAAAAGTTAAAAAATAAAAGTCAAAAATTAAAATATAATTTTATTTATTAATTTTAATTTAATTTATTTTTATTTATTCATTATTATTTTTTATTTATTTATTTGTTTTTTTGTTTATATATATATATATATATATATATATATATATATATATATATATATATTTTTTAATTTTGGATGAAAAAGGAATTTAAAATTTAAAAGGAATTGAATTTTTGGTTAAAAGTGTCAAAATAGGAAAACTTGCTGCGAAAAAGATGCTTTATGAATTAAATGGGGAAGGAAGATATCAAGTCGTGGCCTATAGTAGTTGGAAAGAGCTGCGCCTGGTGAACCGGAGGTCGTGAGTTCTATTCTTGGGAACTCCGAAGTCGCTTCCCCTTTTTATTTGAAGCTGCGAGGCGAGGAAGCTGATGCGAGGACGCTGCTTGCGAGGCCGAGGTGCGAGGCCGAAAACTCAAAAGCCGGAAACTTGCGAGACCGAGCCGCAAACTGCTGAGCCGTATACTCCGAGCTGAGGCTGCAAACCTCGGGCCGTGAACTCCTCGGAAACCCTAGCTGCTGGCTGCCACCCCCTCGCAGGTTATGACCAAAAACAATGATTTTTGCCCTTTTTTGCTCCAAAACTCGATCAAAAACCCTTTTTTATGAAAAACACGAAGAACAAACCCCCCCTCCCCCCCTTATTTTTCAGAGATCTATCCAAAAACGCAAGAATATTTCAAAAATAAGATCAACTAATGCTCCAAATCTGACAAAATTAACTGATACAACCAAGCTCTAATACCAATTGTAAGTCCCTAATTTGTCTGTGTATCAATCAGATCCGTTTGATGGTGCGGAATCCTAATCAAACGGATGATGTCAGATCAAATAGAAGAGAATGAGAAGAAGAAGATGATGAATCTCAATGTATTAATGAATAGAATGATGATACACATACAAGAGATTCACACACACACACTAACACATAATAGTTCTTCTCTCTCTTTGGCCGTAAACTCTCTTCGTGTTCATCAATCAATACTCCTCACCTTAACACCTATATTTATACTTGGAGAACATGGGCCGGATAACATGGGCCGTAAATGGGTTTACGGTCGTAAGGTGTTTACAGCCATAAACTCAACCGTAAACATGACCGTAAACTCATAAACATTATAGAAAAATACAATTGCCCAGAAAAGCAAAGTATAAACCATATTTCGACCCAACAAAGTATTTGAGGCATCACATTTGGGGTGCTAGGCTCTTAAAGGTCCAAGGAAACAAGCTACAAGAAAAGGTATGTCAACTAACTAGTTTTGTTAAATAAGTACCCATGTTTTGCATACTAGTTAGGATAATGCTTTGGAAAATCAAATTGCATGTATAAGTAGAGAAAACATAGATCCAAAGCATTTAGGGTTGTACGTGCACCTTAAGGTTGTTAGAGTGCTCAAAACCCATCAGTGGTATCAGAGTCTAGGATTGTTTTCTATTATACTTGATGTTTTATTGGTTTTCAAAGTTGGAAAAATCAAATTTATGCATTCTAACAGGTGAACTCGCCGAGTCCACTGGATGACTCAACGAGTCCACTCAGAGATGGACCAACTCGATGAGTCCAGTTCATGTACTCGCTGAGTTGGTGGTCCAGTGTGAAAAATTTTGAGTTTTGGCCAGAAATTGGATTAGGATCATTACCCCAAACTATTTTTTGAACCATGAAATATGTTTTTTCATAAGGTAAAGATCCTGCTTGTCCAATTAAAAGATAATTGTGTTAATTTCAAGATTTGTATTAGTTTACATGATTAGGCTAATTTCTTGAAGATTGATGATACGAATTATCTTATGTTTATGAGTTTAACTAGATCATGTATGTATTATTTGATTATTGTGTTGATTAAATTAATGATCTAAATGGTTTTAATGGACTCCGTAACTTGTCCTCAGGTTATGAAAAACCAAAAGTCTTTTCTTTAAAAGTCATTAAACTCATAAGTTAAGAAAATAAAAAGTTTTGAATAATGTCAAAAATTGTCCTCAAGTTTTGGAATTTGTAAATTCAGACTTATGAATACTTTAATTGCAAACCCTAGAGTTTTAAAAGTTTAAAATTCAACCCTTATACTATTATAATATTAAAAGTTTAATAATTATATATATGTATAAGACAAGTCAGTCTTACCATTATTAGGTCTCATTCACGATGCCGGTCTATAAGGGGGTATAAGGTTACTGCCTATAAAATAGTGGTTTAATGGGTGTCCAATCTCACTCACCGCTTCCTTGACTAGTGGAGGGTCGTTATCCAAACGGGTAGGATAGGACATTAATTCTTGTTAAAAGTATAATGAAAATTATAAAGTAACTAAATGTTTTATTAAATTCTCAATCTTAGTTACTTTAGGAAAATGTGAAATTGATGCTAATCCATGAAATTGCACGTTGCACCTTGCCAAGTCGTTAATGGAGTGTGTGTGTTTAACCGACACATTAACTTGGACTAGTAAGGGTGGCAAAGGGTAGCTTGGTGTTTATCATAGATTTATGGAGCGCCTATGGTTAACCAACACATTCGTTAGGTGATAAATGAAATCGAGTGTACCAAGTTAATTTGCATGGTTATTCACACCTTGTTTGTGATCCTCGATATCCCAGTCACAAACCTGAAGGGCATAATTGAGATTTAAACATGTCATTGAAAAGTTCAATGAATCTCAAAGGAATCTTGGAATTTCATCCCAATTAAAACTTTATAATCTATTTCGTTTTTCATGGTGGAAATTGGTAAATCCACATTTACCTACCTTCAAATATTTGGCGACTTGGATTACGGCATCCCTCTTCCAAATTGTAAATTGTTATGTTCGGTCCTAGCCTTAATATTTCATTTGGGTGTTATATTAAGGACTTTTATCTAATCTAAACTTTGTCTTTCTTTCTTTTCAGATGTCTTCCAACACTGCTTTTGGATCTAACCCTACTAGCTCCTTTTCTCTCATTAACTTGTGTGGGAGAGTCATCTTTGATGGTTCCTACATCAATGATTGGATTAGAAACATCAGGATGGTCACTATCTATGAAGACAAGGAATATGTCCTAGACAAGGAGCTTAAGGATATCGATCAGTCTTCTACTACTCTTGAGGAGATCGCTGAGTTTAGGACTCATTAGAAGGATGCCACCAAGGTGTCTTGTATCATGTTGGCTGTAACGCCCGCAGATCCGGACTAGTCAATTTAGGGATAATAGGGGTCAAAAATGACTCTTCGACAAAATATTATTTAGAATAAATAATCTTAACAAAGTTGTAGAATATGTCACAAAGTTTCCGTACATATAAAGAACACCGAAATCTGAGTTATAACGAAGAAGTTATGACCCGTCGAAGTTTCAAGACGGAACCGGCACGACACCGGGAAGCGTAAATAGTGAATTTATGATAGGGTGAGATTTAGCCTTAGCGCTCTAAGCGAAAGTCGTAGAATATGTTAAACTAAGAATATCGATAAAAAGAACGCTCAAATCTGACTTCGTATGAAGAAGTTATGATTTTTCGAAGTTTCGGATTAGCAGTGTACAGCCCGAAACTCGAATATTAGATCGAGCGATTTTTAGCCGACACGACCTGAACAAGAATCAAAGATCTCGTTAAGAGTAGCGTAACGAGAAAAAGATGGGCGAAAACGGATGTCGGATGAAGAAGTTATGAGGATTTAACAGACCAATCCGGTCCCGGCCTGTTAATAATATAAAATTTAAAAATCGAATCAAAATTAGCCAACGAAGTCTAAACAAAAGTTGTAGAGAATGTTCCCACCTTCGTGTGGATATAAAGAACTTCAAAAACGGAGGTCGTACGCGAAAGTTGCGAATTTTTAAAGTTTATGATCAAATTTGCGAAGGATGATAAGGATTTGATGACGTGGTGCATTGTGGGCCGTCCATCGCTGATCAGTGAACGCTTCAGATTCGGACACGCTTCGCTTCGCATTACGCCCAGCGTAACCTTCGGTCTTATCCCTTCCGAGTGCGAGACAGCTAGAGTCCGTCTGGCAACCCCATCCGAAGTTACGCCCCACGTAGCCAAGGATTACGCCCAACGTAGTCCGAGGCCTCGCAGGGTATAAAAAGGGGCGAGGGTCTCTGCATTTTTCACACAATTTTCCTTCTCTCTCTAGATTTCTTTCTCTCTCTAGGGTTTCTAACCCCCCTAAGCCCTAGTTAAACCCCTTAGCTCCCGAGGGAAGCCCCGAGGCTCCCGGAGTCCCGAGAAAAAGTGTCTTTCGGTTTCGAAACGCTGCTCCAATTAAGTTCCGGTTTTCGATAAAATTCGTTGTAAGTGTGCTACGCTTACGCAACTTTTAATATAGCTTTCAAATAATTATAGGAATGTTATTAGGTCCTTAAAATAATTATTTGGGCTATTATTATGAGTTATATTGAGTTTTATTAACGCTTAATAATAGTCAGACTAATTAATTTGCCGCGGTTATCGTTAGACTAAACCCTAGTGGTATTGGTACTAGGTTTTATCGAGGAAAATCGTTTGGAGAGTATCGAAGTGTTGTCCGAGTGCTGAGTCACCACCTTTCAGGTGAGTGCATAGTCCCTTTCATCTTACACATAGATATGAAGTATTTTATATAAACTACGTGCTATGTGTGCATATTATCTGAATACTTGCTGTCTATGCTGGATGAACGTTTTATACATGTTTTAAATGATTTAAACTGTATACGTATTTTATACGAATATGTTGGGTATGACATGGGTAGATGAATGATGAGAGATATAAGATGATGAGAGTATACGTTGGCAGCTATAGACTTAGTGCCTATTGGACAAACACCGGTAGCTATGGACTTTGTACTTGTTAGACGTTGGTAGCTATGGATTTAGTACCTATTAGGAATTGGTAGCTATGGATTTAGTACCTGTTAGGAATTGGGAGCTATGGACTTAGTACCTACTAGATGAACATTCGTAGCTATGGATTTAGTACCCGATGAGTAGACTATAGCAACTATGGAATTAGTGCTTTACGAACGAACATTGGCAGCTATGGACTTAGTGCCAGTCCTATAACCCTGGAAGTAAGGGACTTTGGAATAAACGAATGCAGGATAGATGACTCTTACGTTAAATCCTTAAGAGTAAAGAAGATAATGGGGATGGGTAATTGGGTTGATTGTTTGATTGTTTAACATAATAATTGTATTATTGTGGGTTGAAAACCCTATGTACTCACCAGGTTTCCCAACCTGACCCACTCAGTTTATTTATATCACAGGTGTTGATATGAAGTCACTTTACACTGAGAGATTTAAAGAGATGTAGATCACTAGTGTAAACAAATGTAAGTTCTGTTTATGCTTATGTTTCTGTATTAACGATGACATCCCAAACGTTTCAAGATGAATAAAATACGTTTCTTCGAAAATGTTTTAATAACGTATTTATCGTGTTTTTCTGCGAACAAATTCCGCAACATTTTTATTAAAAGAAGAACTCTGATTTTTATAAAGCATAAACAAAATCGGTCTTTTCTGGCCGTGAAAATGGGGATGTCACAGTTGGTATCAGAGCATTAGTTTAAGCGAACTAGTAATATGGATTTATTTCTAGACTTAAACTTAGAATTTTAAGCGATTATTGTGAGGTGTGAGCACTAGCTTATTTTAGGAATGATGCCTAAATTGCTTTTATGTGCTAAATGCTTTGTGCTTGATATGTTGTTAATTGTTCGGATCTATGGTCTGTTGCCGACCGGATCTGGAAACCTTATGTGTTTAGGATGCTAAACGTACGACTACGATATTAGAACTAGCATGTAATCGTTTCGGAGTGATAAGGATGATTTAAACGTCAATCCTAAATTAAGATCTAGATTCACCTTATTCGGTGTATAGATCAAAATGGCAAGAACCCGTAGTGGAGCTGGGAATGCAAATAGGAATAGGAATCAACCCCCAGTGGTTCAGCAAATACCTGTTGTAGAAGAAGTTGCACCTGAGCCAGTCACCATGGCTGGAGTTCAAGCCATGATTCGGGCTATGCTAGCTGAACAAAGGGAAGAAATGAGACAGATGCTCCACGAAAATAGGGACGAACCTACTGTACATGTTGAACCGACGGAGCCAGTTCCCGAGCAATCTGAGGAAGGGAACTACAATCGCCAAGTGAGTCAAGTAGGGACTCAAGGTGAGCAAAGGGATGGTCCAGAAGGTAGAAACAACAAGGATGGGCGGATGTACAAGAATTTCTTGGGTGCAATACCACCAGGTCTGTCAGGAAGCCCAAAGCCTGTTGAGATTATGGATTGGATCTCCGAAATGGAAATGGTGTTTGAGAGCTGCGATTGTAGCGAGAAACAGAAGACCGTCTTCGCCGTAAGACAACTGAAAACTGGAGTCTTGAGCTAGTGGAAGCTATTGGCAGATACGATGCCACGAGGAGAATCCATAAGGATGTCATGGGAGGAGTTCTTGGAACAATTGAAAATGCAGTACTGCTCGGAGAAAGATCTGATAGACCTAAACAACGAGTTTCAGAACCTGGAGAAAGGGAAGATGAGTGTTGATGAGTATGCCACCGCATTCACCGAGAGGATGAATCTATTCCCCTACTTGGTGCCTACTGAACTCTCCAAGATCGATAGGTTTGCTAACGGACTGCCCACTGACTTTGGCCCAATGGTCAAAATGGCAACTACCTTGAAAACAGCTGTTAGGGCAGCTAAGAACGTAGAGGCCCAGATAAGAGAAAAGGGTCTAGAAAAAGATAAGGCAGGAGAGAAGCGGAAGTTTGAAGGATCTTCAAGGTCCAACAAGGAAAGCAAATTCTCAAACCTTGGAGGATGAGATGGAGGTGAAGCGAGATGGTGTGATAAATGCAAGAAGAAGCATGGTGGGAAGTGCAACGAAGAAGTGACTTGTTACAAGTGTGGGAGGACTGGTCACTATTCCAAGGACTGCACACATAATGATAAAGTATGCTACGGATGTGGAGGCAAGGGGCACATGTCCAGAGACTGCCCAAGGAAAAATAAAGCAGCAAGACCAGAAACGCCACCAAGGCCAACGACATTTCACATGATCCTCGACGAAACAGAGAACCATGTGAGGAATCAAGAGTGAGGACTTCTTACCCGAAGATCGAATTATGCAGTAGCCATAGTTTCATATGATATAGCCTAGTAGAGGCATAGTCTAGGGTGAACTTGAACACCTATGTAATCGTTTCAAGAAATAATATAAAACCTTCGTTTTGTTATCTGGTGTGTTGAATGATTATGTGATTTGCTGTATGGTGACTTGGGAAACTGTGAGACAATACTTGGGACGAGTATGAGTAGGTGTGAATGGTAGTAGAGGCCTATACTACCGGAAGCACAGGACTCACACTTGGATCAGGGAAAGTCACAAGGTTACCAAGAAGCTAGTAATTAATTTCGTTTTATTCATGCATGTCGTTACCATTGTTTTGGTAATGACTAAGAAGATTATTGTTATTCCGACCCTAGTGGTCATATCACAATGAGTCCGACTACAATGAATAGGTAACGATTGAAATCAAAGCGATCAATAGAAGTATCGCGCTCGTTGAAGTTCGTAGATAGAAATGCTACATATGATTACATCACATTAGACCATGAAGGAAGGCATATTCCATTCCGGAATTTGACTCTAAGAGACCTGAGTCTAAGTGTTGCTACATACAGTGATAGGTCATTACAATATGACACATCGGTCAACTGTAGTAATCAAATTAACTTATCCTAAGTTTGTTAAGAAGAAGAAGGAGTCTCTGATAAAGAATGAGGTTGTGACACGAAGGTCATGATTGAAAGTCTAACGAGCAGGTGCAAGACCGAGCACCGCCTGTAGTCAAGGAGTCCAAGAGTTAGATACTCATTCGAAGCAACATAGAAGTTACGATTATTACATAGGATGAAGAGATAACGTATGGAGTCATTATACTATCCTATTTCGTTGATGATTCCGGGACGTAATCATCCTAAGGGGGAGACAATTGTAACGCCCGCAGATCCGGGCTAGTCAATTTAGGGATAATAGGGGTCGAAAATGACTTTTCGACAAAAGATTATTTAGAATAAATAATCTTAACCAAGTTATAGAATATGTCACAAGGTTTCCGTACATATAAAGAACGCCGAAATCCGAGTTATAACGAAGAAGTTATGACCTGTCGAAGTTTCGCGACGGAACCGACACGGCACCGGGAAACGTAAATAGTGAATTTACGATAGAGCGAGATTTAGCCTTAGCGCTCTAAACGAAAGTCGTAGAGTATGTTAAACTAAGAACATCGATAAAAAGAACGCCCAAATCTGACTTCGTATGAAGAAGTTATGATTTTTCGAAGTTTCGGATTAGAAGTGTACAGCCCGAAACTCGAATATTAGATCGAACGATTTTTAGCCGACACGACCTGAACGAGAATCAAAGATCTCGTTAAGAGTAGCGTAACGAGAAAAAGATGGGCGAAAACGAATGTCGGATGAACAAGTTATGAGGATTTAACGGACCAATCCTATCCCGGCCTGTTAATAATATAAAATTTAAAATAGAATCAAAATTAGCCAACGAAGTCTAAACGAAAGTTGTAGAGTACGTTCGCACCTTCGCGTTGATATAAAGAAATTCAAAAACGGAGGTCGTACGCGAAAGTTACGAATTTTTAAATTTTATGATCAAATTTGCGAAGGCTGATAAGGATTTGATGACGTGGCGCGTTGTGGGCCGTCCATCGTTGATCAGTGAGCGCTTCGGATTCGGACAAGCCTCGCTTCGCATTACGCCCAGCGTCCGAGTTCGGTACGCCTAGCGTACCCTTCGGTCTTATCCATTCCGAGTGCAAGACAGCTAGAGTCCATCTGGCAACCCCATCCGAAGTTACGCCCCGCGTAGCCAAGGATTACGCCCAGCGTAGTCCGAGGCCTCGTAGGGTATAAAAAGGGGCGAGGGTCTCCGCATTTTTCACACAATTTTCCTTCTCTCTCTAAATTTCTTTCTCTATCTAGGGTTTCTAACCCCCCTAAACCCTAGTTAAACCCCTTAGCTCCCGAGGGAAGCCCCGAGGCTCCCGGAGTCCCGAGAAAAAGTGTCTTTCGGTTTCGAAACACTGCTCCAATTAAGTTCCGATTTTCGATAAAATTCGTTGTAACTGTGCTACGCTTACACAACTTTTAATATAGCTTTCAAATAATTATAGGAATGTTATTAGGTCCTTAAAATAATTATTTGGGCTATTATTATGAGTTATATTGAGTGTTATTAACGCTTAATAATAGTCAGACTAATTAATTTGTCGCGGTTATCGTTAGACTAAACCCTAGTGGTATTGGTACTAGGTTTTATCGAGGAAAATCGTTTTGATAGTATCGAAGCGTTGTCCGAGTGTTAAGTCACCACCTTTCAGGTGAGTGCATAGTCCCTTTCATCTTACACATTGATATGAAGTATTTTATATAAACTACGTGCTATGTGTGCATATTATCTGAATACTTGATGTCTATGCTGATGAACATTTTATACATGTTTTAAATGATTTAAACTGTATACGTATTTTATATGAATATGTTGGGTATGACATGGGTAGATGAATGATGAGAGATATAAGATGATGAGAGTATACGTTGGCAGCTATAAACTTAGTGCCTATTGGACAAACCCCAGTAGCTATGGACTTAGTACCTGTTAGACGTTGGTAGCTATGGATTTAGTACCTGTTAGGAATTGGTATCTATGGATTTAGTACCTATTAGGAATTGGTAGCTATGGACTTAGTACCTATTAGTTGGACGCTGGTAGCTATGGATTTAGTACCTGTTAGGAATTGATAGCTATGGACTTAGTACCTACTAGATGAACACTGGTAGCTATGGATTTAGTACCCGATGAGTAGACTATAGCAGCTATGGAATTAGTGCCAGTCCTATAACCTTGGAAGTAAGGGACTTCAGAATAAACGAATGCAGGATAGATGACTCTTACGTTAAATCCTTAAGAGTAAAGAAGATAATGGGGATGGGTAATTGGGTTGATTGTTTGATTGTTTAACATAATAATTGTATTATTGTGGGTTGAAAACCCTATGTACTCACCCGGTTTCCCAACCTGACCCACTCAGTTTATTTATATCACAGATGTTGATATGAAGTCACTTTACACTGAGAGATTTAAAGAGATGTAGATCACTAGTGTAAACAAATGTAAGTTCTGTTTATGCTTATGTTTCTGTATTAACGATGACATCCCAAACGTTTTAAGATGAATCGTTTCTTCGAAAATGTTTTAATAATGTATTTATCGTGTTTTTTTGGGAACAAATTCCGCAACATTTTTATTAAAAGAAGAACTCTGATTTTTATAAAGCATAAACAAAATCGGTCTTTTCTGGCCGTGAAAATGGGGATGTCACATTGGCCACCATGACAACTAAACTCTAAAAGTCCTATGAGGACTTCTACCCTTTTGAGATGCACCAAGACCTGATTCAAAGATACCATCAGAGTACTCGTCAAGCGAGGTATGAAATCATCTCTTCCATGATAACAACTAAAATGAAGGATGGCGAACCCATCTCGGAGCACTTGCAGAAAATACAAAGGTTTGTGGACCGTTTGCTAAAATTTAATGTGAAATTCGATGAGGAGTTGGCTATAAATATCATTCTACACTCCTTACCTCCATGTTTTGATCAGTTACGCATGACGTATCATATGAACAAGGAGGACGTCACTCTTGGCAAACTTCAAGGGCTTTTGAGGACTGATGAAAGTAATCTCAAAGGTAAATTGGTTGTTACTACTCCTACCACCTCCTCTGTTCGGGAAATTGGACAAGGGAAAGGGAAGAAGAGGAAGGTTCCCTCTAAGAGCCGCAAGGGAAAGTCTCTTGATGGATCCTCTTCAAGTGGGACCAAGGCTGGTTCTGTTGCTCCTTCTACCATTCCTAAAGAAGCAGAGTGTTTCTATTGTAATGAGAAAGGCTACTGGAAGCGAAGCTGCCCCAAATACTTACAAGATGTTAAAGATGGGAAGGTTAAGGCCACCCATGCAGGTATTTATACTATTCTATCTAATAACTCATCACATTCTTGTTCTTGGGTCCTTGATACAGGTTGTGGATTTCACATTTTTTCTTATGTGCAGGGCCTAAAAATAAGTAAGGATGTGGAGCACGGGAAGATAAACATGATCATGGGGAATAGGAAGGTATCACATGTCACCAAGATTGGAGTATACTCTTTATTACTTAGTAGTGGGTTAGAGTTAGATTTGAATAATTGTTGCTACTCGTCTGAAATGGTGAGAAATATTATTTCTTTTTATGGTCTGTACAAACAAAGTTTTAGTTTTTCATTTGATAATGAAATTGGTGCTATTAATGCTTTTTATAATGATGTTTTTTAATTTAATGCATTACCTTGTAATGGTGTCTATGAAATTGTGATGGTTGTAGACAATTTAGGAAATAATGTGTTGCACATTGATTCTTCCAATGAATTGGATAAGGCATGTTTGTGGCATTTTCTTCTTAGATATGTCAGGAAGAAGTGCATAGGCCAACTCCAAAAGGCTGGAATTTTGGAGTCATTCAACTTAAGGTCGGATGACACTTGCGAATCTTGCTTACTTGGAAAGATGACCAAGTCACCCTTCACTAGTATTTGTGAAAGGGGTGAAGGTTTGATGGACCTCATGCACACCGATGTGTGTGGAACCTTCATAACCGCCAGAAGGGATGCTAACCGCTTCTGTGTGACTTTTACTATTGATTACAGTAGATATGGCTATGTCTATTTAACCAAACATAAGTTAGAAACCTTTGAGAATTTCAAAGTGTTTAAATAAGAAGTGGAGAATTAGCTGGGCAGGAAGATAAAGATGATCCAATCCAATCGAGGTAGTGAGTATCTTAGTATCGAGTTCCTTGACTATCTTAAGGAATGTGGAATTGTATCACAATTGACGCCACCTAGGACACCACGACTTAATGGTGTAGCTGAGAGGCGCAATCGAACCTTGTTAGACATGGTTCGTTCCATGATGAGTCGGGCTTCGTTACCTATCTCATTCTAGGGGTATGCCTTAGAGACTGCCGCCCATATCGTAAATCTAGTCCCAACTAAGAAGGTTGCCAAAACACCTCACGAGATGTGGACCGGGAAGGTTCCCTCGTTAGCACACATCAACGTTTGGGGTTCTGAGGCTTTCGTGAGACGTTGACCCACGACAAGCTTGAACCTTGTGGTGAGCGATGTATTGTCATCGGCTACCCACAAAAATCCTTTGGTTATCTATTTTTCAGACCAAGTGATAATGTTGTCTTCATTGCAAGGAAAGGAGTCTTTCGCGAGAGAGAGCTCAAGAGTCAAGAGGTGAAGGAACCTCTAACACTAGCAATCAACCTAAGGAGGAAACTCCTATTGATCCAATTGACGAGTCTATACCTCTGAGGTGTTCCAATAGAGTTAGTGTTCCACCTGTTTTATATGGTTTCCATATAACATCTGAGAGTGACACATTTATCAGTGATAGCACGCTAATAAATTTGGATGAACCATACAACTATAAGGAAGCCATGGCAGGCTCCAAGTCTGCTAAATGGAAACAGGCTATGGACAGGGAGATTCAGTCCATGTATGACAATCAAGTTTGGAGCTTGGTTGACAATGTACCAGCTCGTAAGACATTTGGGTGCAAATGGATCTTCAAAAAGAAGACCGACATGGATGTGAAAGTACACACATACAAGGTGCGAATGGTTGCAAAGGGATTTACTCAAACTTCGGGAGTTGACTATGATGAGACCTTCTCGCCAGTAGCGAAGATTAAGTCTATTAGGGTTATGCTAGCCATAGATGCATTTCATGATTATGAAATATGGCAAATGGATGTCAAAACCGCTTTCCTTAATGGAAAGTTGGCTGAGGATGTTTACATGACTCAGCCAGAGGGTTTTGTCGATGCAAAGTACCCTAATAGAGTATGTAAGCTTGAGAAATCTATTTATGGATTGAAACAAGCATCTCGCAAATGGAATCTTTGTTTCGATGAGAAAGTCAAAGATTTTGGATTTTCGAGAAGCGAGGATGAGTCCTGTGTATATATCAAAGCTAGTGGGAGTACAGTTAGCTTTCTGGTGTTGTATGTAGATGACATACTTCTCATAGGAAATGACATCCCAACCTTGCAGAAGGTTAAGTCCTAGCTTGGGAAGTGTTTCGCTATGAAGGACCTCAGAGAAGTTGTATATATTCTTGGGATAACGATATTGAGAGATAGGAGTAAGAGACTAATTGGACTTAGTCAAAGTACCTACTTGGAAAATGTAACGACCAAAAATTTTAACCAAATTTAAAACATTTTCTTTCATTCAAAAACCATTAAGTTCATACATTTCGTTTTCAAAATATTTTAAACATCAGAGCATCCCCAAATCCATATCACATAAATCATAAAACATGAGGAGCGGTACGATGACGCCTTCGCCATGCCACGATCTCCTGAAGTACCTGAAACATAACACTACAACGGTAAGCCCGAAATATTAGTGAGTTACCCCCAAATTACCAACCACACATAACATACTCATATCATATCACAAATAGAACAACCATTCACATCGGCTCTGCTGTGTGACTGGTCCGCCCGCACCGGGCCTTCAGTTCACCTGGTCCACCCTCCGAGTCTAGCCATGTACATCGAGTCTACAGTGTGATTGGTACGCCCGCACTGGGCCTTCAATCCATCTGGTCCACTCTCTGAGTCTACAATATGACTAGTTCGCCCGCACCGGGCCTTGATTCAGCCTGGTCCACTCTCTGAGCCTCGGCACGTCTGGTCCGCCCTCTTGGGGCCTTCAGCCTATCCGGACCACTCGCTGGGCCTTCGGAATATCCGGTCCACCCTAGGTATGTTGGCCTACAGCACTAGGCAAGACCCGCCTCAACCCAACCCCCATCAAACAACCATAAACACATAAAAAAAATCAATCACATAACAAATCTCTAACCAGAAAAGCAGTCTAACAAATCACATAGCATATCAACATCCTAACCAGGATTCCGACCTAACCGGTCACTAACATAACATTACCCTATATCCTGGGTACCGACCTTAACTAGGTCACTAACATAACACCATCCTAAATACCAGGATGCAAATCTAGCAAGACAATAACGTAACAAACAATACCCGGATTTCCATCCGATAAAGGGCCGGCCTTGGTGCTATAGACCCTGTCGATATAGTGAGTATAACTCACCTTGCAACTACCGAAATCCTCAAATCTCCGACCGCTAACTCACCGGGACTCCCAACTATCATATGATAATCACCAAGTTAGAGTCCAATCTTGACTTTCTAGGCCAAGGACCCACAACACTCATTAAGTCCATCATCCTTTTATTGGGCCAAGACCCAAAACCAAATCCTCATGCAAAACCCATTATTGGCCCAATTTACTAAATTGGCCCCACCTTTCCAAACGGGCCTAGATCCGAGGTCCATAATAATTATTGGGTCTAAATTACTCCATCCATAATGTTCAGTCACGGCCTAAGCCCCACTAGTCCATAAATAGCCCAATCACTTAAGGCCCAAAATCAAAAACCCAACAGAGGGAGTATACTGGGCGTACCCCTCTAGGTACGTTGGGCGTACATCGATGCTCGAAGACTAGAATCGAGACACAGACCCACTACACTGGGCGTACATAAGATTACGCAGGGCGTAATCTTGCTGAACTAAAATCCTTCTTAAGTTCTTAATGGCTTAAGCTCTTAAGCCCAAACTTTAGATCCATCGACCAAAAATGCATAGGATTCATAAAGTCTCAAACTTTATTACTTGGGACGTCCATAAAGCTCTTAAATCAAGGTCTTAGACCATTAAGACCTACCTATCTCACACATGGGACAACCAAAGCCATTGAGACCTCATTTTTCTCACTCAAGACCTCTCCTAAGGTCTGAAAGGACAGCTAATCTCAACCAACTCGCATCATGCATCACTTTGGGGTTTTTGGGACAAGAATGATGTCAAAACTTCATAACACATAGATCTACACAATATGATTGCCAAGCAAGAGACTTTATACCTCAAAGGGCTCCAGAAGATGATGTTATTCCAGATCTATAAGCTCCAACTTCCCAAGTCCTTCTTTGACAATTTCG
The DNA here is from genome assembly GCF_051521515.1 of Lactuca serriola. NCBI lineage: Eukaryota > Viridiplantae > Streptophyta > Magnoliopsida > Asterales > Asteraceae > Lactuca > Lactuca serriola. The sequence continues at coordinate 106,533,187 of NC_136410.1, forward strand.
TCTTTTCCTCTTCCAAGCTTAAACCAACAAAATGAGCTTCCCAAGGTCAAGATCTCACAAAATGGAAGGATAAGGTATTCTAGGGTTTCTATGAGGTTGGGGAGGCTGATAATGAGGCTAGGGTTTGATCCATTATGTTCTTTATATAGTGGCTCACCCTCAAATTAGGGTTTAAGGACTCTGAGCGTACGCTGGGCGTACCTCTAGTATGCTGGGCGTACGTGTCCTTGAACCCACAACCAATTGCTCTACAACGCTGGGCGTAACCCATCCTACGCTGGGCGTACCCACGCGTGTCCCAATTGCATGCATGGCCTACTTCGACAACTTTTTCCATTAAGGGACATAAATGTCACTTTTTTAAAATGTCATAACTCCTTCATCTTAAGTCCATTTCCGACGAACTTTATATCCACGAAAAGGTGGCGAGAAGCCCTATGCTCCTAACGACACACCCTGGTCCGAAACCTTCTCGAATGAAACCCATTGCGCACAAAAGGCCGAAACGCCCTTACTCTTGATCTCGGAAATTCATAAATAAGTACTTTTAGAACGGGGCGTTACAGAAAAGGTGCTGAAAAGATTCAGCATGATGGATTCCAAGAAAGGTGACTTACCGAACCAGAGCAATGCCAAGATGAGTAAAACTCAGAGTCCTAGTATAGAGGCTGAGATAGCTGAGATGTGTCGAGTACCATATGCTTCCCCTGTTGGCTCAATCATGTATGCTATGAATTGTACTCACTCTAATGTGGCCTTTTTCTTTGAGCATGGTCAACATATATCAAGGGAATCCTGGCAAGGCTCACTGGAATGCGGTAAAGAGCGATCTCAAGTACCTGCAGAGGACTAAGGATTGGGTCCTTACCCTTGGTGGGGTGATGAATTGAGAGTGGTGGGGTATAGTGACGCTAGCTTTTAGACCAACATAGATAATTTCCGCTCTCAGTCGGGCTGCGTATTTACCCTGAATGGAGAAGCAATAACTTGGAAAAGTTCCAAGAAGGAGAAAGTAATTGATTCAACTTGCAAATCGGAGTACATAGCAGCAAGCGAGGTGGCTAAGGAGGAAATATGGCTCAAGAACTCCATCGGAGACCTTGGAGTTGTACCAGCTATAAAGGGGCCTATGGATATTTTTTGTGACAGCGAGAGTGCAGTTGTCTTAGCCAAGAAACCAAGGGATCATGGCAGATCCCAACATATTGACAGAAAATACCACTTTATAAAACATCAGATAGAAGATGGAATCCTCATAGCAAAGAGGGTATCGTCAGAGGAGAACCCATCAGATCCCCTCATGAAGGGGCTGAGTAGGGTTAAGCACTTACAACATGCGAGGCGCATCGAACTAAAGGATGATATTAGCTTTAATGATTACATAGTTTTGAAACTTGTAATAGTTGAAATGTAATTGACATTTGATGATTAAATAAAAACTGTTTTTTATTTATAAGTAATGTTACTATCTTGTGTCAATCATTTACTACTGTTTCACTTTGCATGTTTTGACTCCCAGAATAATTATATTATTCAAACTATCCACAGTCAATCATACTTTGGAAGTAGGTATTGAGGAAAGATTGTCATGAATTTGGCTTGTAGATTGTTTGAAGTGTATTAAACATAGCAAAGGATTGCTATAACATTCATGAGTGCTCATAAGGTCTGAGTATTGGATTAAACCCACGCTCACTTGTATCACTTCATGGAATTTATCTCGAGTGATCTTGAGACGATAATATCATATAAGTGTTCAAACCAAGAGATATGAGTCGTTGACTATGAGTTGGTTGTTCATTGATAGTACGAAACCACATCAATAACTTGATGCTCTAAAACGTGTTGTTGTGTACAATTTAATGAGTAGTTAGTACAAGCATATAAGTCGAAGTTTATCTCTTCCTTTTAGTCCATGGAGGATTAAAAGCGATATCTTGGGCTCCTCGATGATTTTGTTTTGACTTATTGTCGGGCCCGGTCAGAACTAAATTGATGTGTTCGATTAAGTTCTATGTCAAACAAAATGGAAATCGGGAAACAAACTGTTGTACAATTTTGTCTGGCTGATATCTTGAGAACAGAGGATTATGTGATCACTTATCTAAAATGGTGTGTCACAGTTCGACAGAGGCATTTAAGAGCTACGATTGCTAGACGGTGTTCTAAGTCATACTTGCATTTATAGTTATTAAACTTATCCAAGCAGGAGACTGTTGGATTTAGTGTCTAAGCCCATAATTATAATTGGTATGTACTTGAACCAAAAGTAACATGGTCCATTTGAGTTGCATGTCACCAGAACAATTTGTAAAGATGGACTTTTGAGAACAGGATATTTATGATAAATTAATATATTATAAGTTCTAATATATTAATATGAAATCATATTATTATTTAATTAGTATTGATCAAGAATTAATTTGGAATTAATTTATTGGTCGAAAGAGACTAATTAAATATAATGGGTTGATTTGGTAAATCAATCATTCTTATGGTGTGGGCTTATGGTTATTTAGGATGGGCCAAACCAATATGGTATTCCATGGATAGTCCATGGAGGTTTAACCCATGGATCCTAAGTAAGATGAAAAGTCATGCACAATAGGGTTTATATGGATGTAACCCTAATCCTAGAAACACTATATAAGAAGACCCTAAGGCTACTAAAATTGGCACCTAGTGATCTTTGGAAGAGCATAGCCAATTTTGTGTGCAAGTAATCCTTTCTCAAGTCCTCCATTGTTTGTTGTGTTGTGTGAAGCATTTGAGGCGTCACATTTGGGGTGCTAGGCTCTTAAAGGTCCAAGGAAACAAGCTACAAGGAAAGGTATGTCAACTAACTAGTTTTGTTACACAAGTACTCATGCTTGCATGCTAGTCAGGATAATGATTTGGAAAATCAAATTGCATGTATAATTAGTGAAAACATAGATCCAAAGCATTTAGGGTTGTATATGCACCTTAAGGTTGTTAGAGTGCTCAAAACCCATCATATATAACTCGTATGTACAAAGTGACCATAGGAGGGTATCAACATCACATCTGGTTACAGTGCAAACACGTTTTTCAGCCTGTTTTACTTATGAATAAAACTATGTATCATTAAACTAAGTATGGAAATTATACTTATACTTTTCGGTCTTGGAATGTGTACGACTACAATTTGGTTTTATGGAAAATATAAGATTTTCCAGGAATAAACATCATTATTTTACTAGTAAATAGTTTACAATTCAACTTTCTGGAAACAAATACGATTACTTACTCTTAGGTTAGAAACCATAGTAGGAACCAATATGGGTCACATTTCTTTTATGAAATCAAAGAGTTACATTATATTCTTTAAGCATAAGAAACATATATATTTTTGGTCTTAAGACCTAAGACTACATTTCACTTTATTGAGAAGGTAAAGGATTTTCTGAAGGAACACACAAACATTTTCAAGGAGCAAAAAACTTATTTTCTAAAACAAAATGCTTACGAACTCACCAACATTCAATCTTGACATTTTTCAAAATCACTTGTATTCTAAAGAAACACATTGATTTTGAGAAGATGGAGCATAGTAGCTTCATGTCTTTGTTTTGTTTATTTGTTGGTTTTTTTTTTTTTTTTTGCTTTTGGAGTCAAGCATTATGTAAATCGAGTACAATGAAAACCTTATATTATTAATACAATGGTTATTGTTGCTTTGATTAATATTATACAATTGTTGTGATACTGTACATGACGTCCTCTGCCCCCGAACGTTTCCCCCATTCCGGTTTGGGGGCGTGACATAAAAAGTATTTCGTCAAAAATTCACTTTTTACGATACGCGGTGCCTGTACGGCCATGGGTGTACGGCCAGGGAGTGTACGGTCGTACACTCATGGTAACAAGTGCACAAAAACCTTTTCCAAGGGTAGAAATGCTTGTGGGATAATTGCTCATCAAGTGTTGAAGTTAGGAATGCACTTTGAAGCCTCTTTAAGGGTGTTTTGAGCCGTGTCGGTTTAGTCGCAAAATTTCGACGGGTCATAATTTCATCGTTATAAGTCAGATTTCAGCGTTCTTTACATGTACATGATCCTCGTGACATATACTATAACTGTGGTTAAGATTATTTATTCTACATAATCTTCTATCAACAAGTCATTTTTAACACTTATTATCTCTAAATTGACTAGCTCGAATATGCGGGTGTTAGAATTATCTCCCCCTTAGGATGATTACGTCCCAGAATCATCAACAAAACAAGGCCTATATAATGACTCCATATGTTATCTCTTCATCCTAGTTAATAATCGTAACTCTTTTGTCCTTTCAAATTAGTATCTATCTCTTAGACTTCATGACTGCAGGCGATACTCAATCTTGCATCTGCTCTTAGTACCATGTTGGATTTTCAATCGTAACCTTTGAGTTACAAATTTGATCTTTATTGGAGACTCCTTCTTTTTCTTAACAAACTTAACTTAAGATAAGTTCATTACTTTGATTACCATAATCGACCGACGGGTGATGTTCTAATGACCTTCCATCGTATTATACAATGCTTAGACTCAGGTATTTTAGACCCAAATTGAAAAATGGAAGACACATTACTTCATGTTATAATGTGATATAATCACATTCTAACATGTAGAACTTCTAGCTACTAGCTTCTTACTTTCATGGTGATTGCGATACTTTTATTGATCACTTTGATTATATTTTACTTCAGTCTTCTGGCTTAAGTCAGATGCTACATCGATCTTGGTTCTATGAACCACATAACATATATACCTTAGTCAGACTCGATTTTATATGACCACTAGGGTCCGAATAACAATCATCTTCTATGTCATTATCAAAACGATGGTAACGACAGTCATGAACAAAATGGAATCAATTACTAGTGCCTTGTTAACCTTTTGACTTTCGTCGTTCCAGGTGCGAGTCTTGTGCTTCTGGTAGTATAGGCCTCTACTACCTTTCACACCTACTCATACTCGTCCCAAGTATTGCCTCTTAGTTCACCAAGTCACCATACAAGAATTTCACATAGTCATTTAACACATCGAATAACATAACTAAGGTTTGTATTATTTCGTGAAACAATTACATAAGTATTCAAGTTTACCCTACACTATGACTGTTATATTAGGCTACACCACATGATACTATCTATATGATTACTTTATACGTCCTTACTTCTAATCCCTTGCAATGTCACCTACTTCATTAAGGATCATCTAGAATGCTCTTGCCTTTGGTTTCGGTGGTACGTTTGGCTTTGTAACTCCTTCCCTATTTGGACAGTCTTGTTTGAAGTGTCCTTCTGCACCACACTTAAAGCAAACTTCTCTCTTGGTCATGCATTCATTGGCATAGTGACCTATCTTCCCGCATTTGAAGCAGGTCAACTCTTTAGAGCATCTCCCGATGTGTTTCCTTCTACATTTGTCACATCACTTTTCTTCATTGTTATCCCCATACCTCTTGTTGTTGGGGTTACACTTCGGGAACCTATTTCTGTTGTCAGATCTTGAAGACCCCTCAAACTTCCTCTTTTCCTCTACCTCAGCTCTTTCCAGACCCTTTTCCCTAAGTTGGGTCTCCACATTCTTGGCTGCTCTAATGACTGTCCTTAAAGTAGTTGCCATTTTTACTGTTGCACCAAATTCTGCTGGCAATCCGTTAGCAAACATATCTATCTTGGAGAGTTTAGTAGGCACCAAGTAGGGGAATAGCTTCATCTTCTCGGTGAATGCGGTGGTATACTTGTCAACACTCATCTTCCCTTTCTTCAAGTTTTGAAACTCGTTGTTTACGTCTATAAGAACTATCTCTGAGCAGTATTGCATTTTTAACTGCTCCATGAATGCTTCCCAAGACATTCTCATGGCTTCTCCCCATGACATTGTATCTACCAAAAACTTCCACCAACTTAAAACTCTGGTCTTTAGTTGTCTGAATGCAAAGACATATTTCTTTTGTTGCTGCAATTGCAACTTTCAAATACCATCTCAATCTTGAATATCCAGTCCATGATTTCTACTAGATTTAGGCTTCAAGAAATACTTGGTGGCTTGGCACCCAAAAAGTTCTTATACATACGCCCGTCCCTATCAATCCAACTGTCTGGATTGTTTCTCCGGACCACTCGGGATTCAACTTGACTCACAGTACGACTGTAATTTCCCTCCTCTGACAACTCTTCATTCAGTTTGCGTTGCACAACAGGCACAGTAGGTTCATCACTATTTTGTTGAAGTAGAAGCCTTGTCTCTTCCATCTGACGATCCAACATCATTTGTATCATTTCTTGTACTCCAGCCATTGTGATTGGCTCGGGTGCAGCTGCTACCTCTGGTGCACGCTCAATCACTCGGGGCTCAGGCTGCTTGATAGGTGCATTTTATGCACCTATTTTGCATGTTTATTTCCGTCCTTTCATAGTATTCTACTTCATAATTCTTGCATTTAGTTAATTAATTGGGTAATTGTATACTTTATTAAGAATGCCTCGTACTTCACTATTTTTGTTTTACTTTGTAGGCATAATGGAGCATGGAGCTGGGAGCTTGGATGCATGAAGCGTGGAACTTGGAGCATGGAGATTTGGAGCATGTAGTGAAGATGGACCGGTCATGCCATGGAAGAAAACATCAATACATAACCTGATTCATTGTTGCATTATCATCATAGCAAATAACTACGTTTGAAACACGGTTCATGTCACACCGATACAGGTCGTGTTTGTCCTTTCTCATCTTATATTTGAGAAACATCACTTTTGGTGAAGCCAGACTGAAGATGGAGCCCAAAGTGAAGACTTATTGGACTTTTAGCAAAAAGCATAGGCCATGCCAAAAACACATGGTCATGATAAATGGGCATGCCAAAAAAACATAGGCAAAAGGCATGCCCATACTAAAAACGCATGGTCTTATGGAAAGCATGTGAGCACTTAATAAAACAATGGAAGACGTCATTTTTACGGAGGAGATGGTTTTGGAGCAACTTTGGGCGATCTTGGGCAATTTTAGGGAGATTTCTTGGACCTTTTGAGAAGACCAAATCATTGCAACCACTTTTGATTTCATTTTGTAAGCATTAAACATTTCCAATTCCATCATTCATTTTATTTGATTTGTTCTTAGCTATGTGTGGCTAAGAAACCGTAATTTCTAGTTCTTGTTCAAAAGATGTTGATGGCTTGACTTGAAGCATATGCTTTGATGTTTGATTTGTGATTCTATTATAGTGATTATGTTTTTATTTAAACTATAATCCTTGAATTTGATTTGTGTTTAATTGGCCACTTTCATGAATTGAATTTTGGTGTAGTTACTTAACTTTTATGGCACCTAATCGTTCTATTAAGTTCATAATTAGAAACAAACCATAAGTTTTCTTATTGTAAAAATTATATCACATGTTTTCACACTTTCAATTATATGAGAAGAAATGAAGATTGTTAGGAAGCTTGTACAAAACTTAATGCGGTTTTTCAATACAATCTAAGAGTGTGTTTAGGTTGAATTAGTAAAGCTAGGTCTAGTCAAAGAGCGTGTTTTGGTTAGCTAATTTGGCAAGCGAGAGGTATTAGAGTGTGTTAATATCTTTTAGTACCAACTTAGAATAACAATCATGAATTACATCAAGTCATAATCAAGTTGAACAACGACATTGAGAACTAGAACTAGAACCATTCAATCAAACTTTTTACAAGTTTATTTCATTTTCTGCATGTTTTTAAAGTTGATTGTTATTTTATTATTCTACTTTTGCAAACAAAACCCCCTTTAGTGATCGAAGTACCTTGCGCAAAGAGGTATAGACTTTTATCACGTGTATCTGTGGTTCGACCCTGCTTGCCTTGTACTACCTTTTAGTGCAATATAGTAGTGTTCTTTTGGAGTATATTGTACCCCTATCATTTGTTGGGTTTGACACGCCTAACACTGCTGGTTACCGTTTCCCAATCCACTTCGAGTTCTCACTATGTCGATCTATATACCAAATCAGACGTTCGGTGTGCAGTTATGAGAATTAAGATAGGGAAATATTTATTTATGAGAGACGTAAAAGTCTCCTTATCATTCCGAAAAGTTATATGTTAGTTTAAAACATATTTAAACATTTAGAAATCTGAACACATAAAATTTCTAGATCAGGTTGGCAATAGACCGTAAATTCGATCAAACGATAGCACAATAAAGCATATGAGGCATCTTATAACATAAATCATTTAGCACATAAAACCATTTTAGGCATCTCCCCTAAATAAGCTAGTGAACATGTCTATTCAGGCATAAATCTTAAATATAGCAGACGCTCATCTCACAATCATTGCTTAACATTCTCAGTTTAAGTCTAGAAATTTCCTAAAATTCCTAGTTCGCCTAAACTAATTCTCTGATACCAACTGTGACATCCCCAAAATTCACGATCATTTTACAAATTTTATTTATGCTTATTTAAAAACCAGAGTATCCTTTTTGAAGAATATTATTGCAGAATTTGTTCCAAAAATATGATAAATCTATTATCAAAGCATTTCCGAAGAAATGTATTTTATTTATATTAAAACATTAGGATGTCATTGTCAATATAGAAACATAAGCATAAACAGTCCCTACATTCATTTACACAAATGATTTACATATCCTTTAATCTATCAGCGTAACGTATCTTCGCACCGATACCTGTGATACAAATAGACTGAGAGGGTCAGGTTGAGAAACCTGGTGATTACTATCACACCCCAAAACCATGAACGGTGGAAACGTTCTAGGGCGGAGGACGTCATGTACAATATCACAACAATGAAAAGTAGTGAACAAGCAACAACATCATCCATTGCATTAATAATATAATTTTAATACAAGTGTGTTCTGTCAAATTATAATAGACACTAAAGTATAAATCAAAATGAAAGATGCATCTTGAACGAGCACCATCTTCCCTGAACCTTGCATCAGTACCTGTCTACGGTTGACTTGAGGATACAAGTTATTTTGAAAGCGAGTATTAGCTTTAAAGCTGGTGAGATCATAAGTATTTTAGTGTCTTAATTTGTATGTGAGTATTTGTATGTATATGAACTGTAAGTATTGAAAATGTATATGAACTGTAAGTATTGAAAATGTATACGAATGATCCTAGGAAGCCCTATGTTTCCTACTAATCATATCCTTCTACCAAGGCATCTAGTGTCTGTGTGTGTCTCTTGTAAGAGTGTGGATTTTCCCAAATCTGACTATCATTAACCAAAAATATAGTTTCTACATTACCGTGCGTCGTGTGAATGTTCACGAAGTGAATGTAATGGGAAAATGAAATAGTACTATGGTGTAGTGTCGAACTACAACCGTACTAATTACCTTAAGTCTAGGGTAATTTTGTGAGTACTGTAGTATTTGTAATAAGTGACTACTTCTGTACTCCTATTGCCTTATTTGAGGGATAAGGCCTAATGTGATGCTTAGATCCCAGGCTAAACGCTCCCCAGTCTATGTAATAGTATAGTAATGTACTGTAATGTTCTGCGTGTGCTAGCTGTAACGTGTGTTCTCTCTCTAGCTAGCATGTATAGTAATGTACTGTGTGTACTAGTTGTAATGTATGCTCTCTCTATCTAGCAAGTATTGACTCATGAATTAACTGACTCATTGTATGATATCACCTTCTAGTAATAGTCCTAGTATCTCCCTAAACTACCCATATGGTAGCTTACTAGTAATGTAACTGGTACATATGAACATGGATGTGTACCCTTGCTACCCAAGGGTATTGAAATGAACTGGAAGAAACTTTATGACTACATATGTACACATGATATATAACTAATATTTAAACGACCTTCGGACGGATACTCGATATCCCACCAGACCACATCTCAAGCGCGAAAAGGAAATAGGGTGCATAGCCTTCCTAAGTTCTTTAAACATTTCTTATATAACCATACATATATAGGCATGCAATTGACAATATAAAAGCATAAAATAAGTTTTGTAAAACCTTTTGAACATGATTACTATCTAAGAAAAGATCGACTTGATGTCAATCTATAAAACGGGTTGGAAGTATTTATCTAACAAAACAGTTTTAAATACAAAGAAACATTTGTTTGAAACACAATTGTAAATGAGTTTGAAGTGAAACATACAGTGTATAATGAACAATTAAATCAAGAGTTTTAAACATATAAAACGTATATGAAAATCCTTTGAATAACAACTGTTTGGTAAAACAGCTAATGTGTAGTAAATCATTTGAATGCTGCTTATTAATCACATGTGATTGATATAATAACTAGCATGATTATACTTGTATCCCCCCCATAAAACATTTAAAAACATTTAAATCATTGATTAAGGGGTATGAACTCACCTGTTGTGAGTGGTACGGATGAACTGAAGAGGTAGGATGGCTAGGTCTCAAGTGAAGTCTTGAACACACTCTATGATCCTAGTTAACATATAATATCACATATATGTATCAAATTAGTCTATAAAAAACTAATAAACAATTCAAGACACCCTAGGACATGCTAAACACCTTTATCAAGTGTTATTAGCCTCTAGGATTGCATCTAAGTGTTTGTAGGGAAAGCTATTGTGTGTAGGGCTCAAGGAAAACTCCACCATGAAGTTCACGGCCCTAATGACACTGCGAAATGATTTTACCGCTGTACGCTCATACTTAGGTGACCATTTGATGTTTGATGCTCTACAAGACCCTAGGAAGCATTTCTACTTAATGGCTTGGTCTATGGTAGAGTTTAGGTCATTATGTAACTCCTTTTAGGAGTTTACGGCCCTGGGACCATATCCCATGGAGATTACGGCCGTAATCTCCCTTGGATGGGTGTTCTTGGTGTTTTCAATTCCCTAAATCAACCAGGAACTAAACTATGCTAGTGTACAAGGCTTTAGAAGAGTTTATAGCATCATTTGGCACTATTGATTGGAGTTCACGGCCCTAGAACTTCTTGGGCCGTGAACACCTTACTCTTGGGTGTTCTAATGGTGTTTTCTAGTCCTAAACACATTATGGTACATGTCTAAACTAGTCTCTTGGCTTAAGGAAGGCTTTTAGGGTGTTTTAGCACCTAAAAATGGAGTTCACGGCCCAAGAACATCCTTGGCCGTGAACTCACTTCTAGCCTTTGTTTCTTAATGAATTTGTGGTTTAAACATGTCATGGTAGCTCTAGGTTGAGTTCCAAGGCTTTGAGGGGCATTGGGCACACTTTGGCCCTTTTATAAGAGTTTACTCCCCAAGGTGTTCTTGGGCGGTAAACTCTCAGAGCTTAGTGTTTTCCTATGATTTCTAGTGTATTAAGCATATAAGAAGCTTTAAAACAACACTAGATAGAAGTACTCACTTTCTGGAACGAAAGTCCGAAGATCCGTGAGAGAGAATCTGCTTTTCTCTAGTTGGAAATGGAACTAATGAATAAATATGGTTCAGAATTCTATATATAGTCCTGGGATTTTTGGCAGAAAATATTTTATTCCCGAAATGAACTCTAATATCATATAGTTTTGGAATAACAGTGTTGCACAAAACCCTAGTGCATCCACTCTCCTGATATTTCCTTAAGTGTAAATCCTGAAATACTCAAACTTATACCTAAAAGTCTGGAAATTCACTGTAACTTATCTAACTTCTATTCACTGGATATGGTTCGTACAGAATGGAAATTTCGGGTTGTCACATCATCCCCCTGTTAAAGGGAATGTCGTCCCGAAATTAGAATTTAGGTAAGGAAGTTGGTTTGAATGATCGAGTCATGAGGTTGAAGCTTCCTAATCGATTGGTTCTCACGCTCCTAAGTGAATTCGGGTCCTCGGTTGGTATCCTAGCGAACCTTCACTAACTTGCGACGGCGTTGCTTCGTCCGCTTGACCTCTTGGTCGAGGGTCACTATGGTTCTAATACGAAGGCGAGGATCTCGATGAGTGGTCTTACAAGAGTCCTAACAGAAAGGTACGGTTTCACGATCGAGACACGAAGGGTAAATGTACGTTACTGAGTTCGCGGAGTAGGTCTAGTTTGTGCGAGGTACATGATCGATTCTGGTAAGAATCTCGGAGGTCCTATCTATCTTGGATTTAGCTTTCCACGCTTTACGAAGCGTATTAAGCCATTCCCATAGTGAGTTTTCCTAAAGAACTTGGTCTCTCACTTTGAATCTCCAAGGTTTCCTTTTCTTGTTTAACTTCCCAGTCAAGGGCCACCCCTTGCTGGGTCAAAGTCGTATGGTTTTCTGTGATTTGCGAGGAGTTCTGGATGAACTATGACAGTAGGTCTGTAAGACCTAGAATTTGGTGAATTTCTGTCGGTGCCTTTGGTGCCGACAAATTCCCAACGGTTTCAGATAAATTGCCAGAGTACTTAAGAATTTCCACATCACTAATAGTGTGTCTTAGGAAATTTTGACTCTTCAATTCCAAAACTCGTGTTCAGAGAACTTTGCGAAAAGTATCTCCAAGGTTAATGTTTCCACGGGTTCCTTCTTACTACGAGGGTAGATAAGTAAGTCATTACATGGAGAAATGACGAACTGATCCAAGTAAGAAAGACGGACCCTAGTCATTAAACTCATGAATGCTTCTGGCGTATTGGTCCTATCCAAGGGGTATCACTACGGACTCGAAGTGTCCATATCGAGTTCAGACGGTAGTCTTCCGGACATCCTTCCCTAACACTCGAACTGGTGATATTCGGATCTCAGATCCATTTCTGAAAGTAATTCTTTTCTTGCATTTGCTCAACCAATTCATCTATGCGGGGCAGAGACAACGATTTCTAATGGAAAAATCTAGACGGAGTCCTCGATAGTCGAGGAACATACGATGCAATCCATCGAGCTCTGGAAGAATAAGACCGGAGTTCTCCAGGGTGAGAAGCATGGTCTTCTAATTCTATTTCTGTGTAGTTCGCTAAGTTGTCCGGGCTGTTCTTGTATCTCCGTAGATGTTTAGACTGTAGGGCGATCTGTTTACAGGAGTCATACTGGATTCTAAGTTTTTTCACATGACGATGTGATACTCGTAGTCTTGGGTAGTCTCCGTCCTGAAGTTCATATTAGAACTCATACTTGGTTCAACGATCACAATATCGTGTATACGAGTCGTATATAATTAAGATTGAAAAGGTAGTCGAATAACTGATTCTTCTTTAAGCTCATATCCCATCAAGGAAAAAGAAGTTAAAGTGGAATCATCAATTCTAAACCTGTAGAACCTTGATTATATATCACCCTTATGTATACATTCTTCAACGACAGGTCAACCGTATGGATCTTTGGATTTGAACTTGACGTACTGTACGAGTGGTACTTCGGGGATTTCTTCTGAAAGAAAAAGAACTATGAGGTACTCTATGCATGAGTACTTCGGTGTTTTGAAATGACGGCTTCGCTAAAAGACGTTTAATGAGAAAGAGATGTACGTATGAAGCTGGTATTGCGAGGATCGAATTTACTCGAGTTGTATGTTAAAGTCGGAATCATACGGAAACTAAAGACATTAGATTTGAACATAAGGCGTTACAGACAAACACCACAGTGCAACCATCAACAGAGTTACCTTACTTTAGACTTACTACAAGACTATTGCTGTGAATGAGGTATACTACAAAAGGCAAGTATACGCAGCACAAGCATCCCTATACCGACAAGATCTCGCAAAAGGTAAGACTCTAGTTGCACTAGATTTAAACATACAAAATACTGACAATTGGAAGGGAACCTATACTATAGTAGGGTCCTTAACTGCCTCTTTCCATTCTGAGGTCAAACTCCTCCGGATTCGCCGTTGTTCTTCTTTGATGGGCATTCCCTCTTGAGGTGTCCCATTACACCACATAGATGGCATATCCGAGAAGTTCCAACATTCATGGTTGAAGTAATGTGTTGGATCGGAGTATTGCAGTAACGGATGGTATGTCCCTTTTTGTTGCAGTTTAAGCACTGCATTTCCCAACAGAGTCCATGGTGGTGGTAATTGCACTTGATGCATTTTGGGAGTTTGCCAGCATAAGGTCTTATTGGGTTAACTGGGATACCAGAAAGAATGGCAATGGAAGGTGTAGATGTCGTGGCTGTGAAGGCTGTCACTGGTTGCTGTCTTTTGCTCGTCCCTAGGTGTGATTTTCCCTTGACTCCATCCCTGAACTTTCATTTGCTATTATCGGGCTTATGATGTTGCGGTAGTTCGTTGCTCCTGGGTGTACTTGGTTGTCTCTTGGATTGGAATCGTTGATACTCATTCTGCTAACATTTGCATTGTTAGCGTTAAGGTGGGTCAGAATAGCTGCCACGGTAGTTAAGACTGCGACTAGAAAGGTAGCTGCATCAATATAAAGGGTAGGGGTTTCGTTGTTCGGGTGACTATTTCCGGATGGAGGCATGATTCTGCAATACGAAAGATAAGGAATTTGTGAGCGATTCTGGTTGACCCTAGATGTACTTCGATTGTTCAAGTAAAGAGTAAGACTATGATCTCGAAAGTTTGACCTACATCCCTATGATGCAGTCCTAGCACGGAATGGAAGTATGTTCGCGAAGGTTTAACCTACATCCCTATGATGCAGTCCTAGTACTGGGTGAAAGTGTGTTTATGAAGGGTTGACCTACATCCCTATGATGCAGTCCTAGTGATGAGTAGAAGTAAGTTTGAACACTGGTCTCAAGACGTTTGTCGTTCAAGCCGAGGTATCGTGGGTTGGTGAATAACATGACCCAACCACTGAAAGAGACTTGGAAATGTCTCCGGAGCTAAATTACTATAGTCCAATGACTTGACTAAATCGTGTTTTAGATAGACTCCAATGAAAGTATGATATGAGTACTTGAATAAAGAATGACATAGAAGTTAGTCGACTGCCAATATCTTTGATATTCACGACGTAAAGATTCGGGAAAATGACCTTGTAATGGTCTTACATCATATCCAGAGAAGATAGTTCTTGATAGCATAAAGACCTAACTAAAGTACTTACCGTACAAGATAGTTTCATAGAAAATGCCACATCGGGCAAGGACAGAAAAACGATTCCTTTCTAACGAGCAAAAATAATGTAAATCATCTACTATTGGCGATGGTCATCCCTCTGGTGAACTCTCAGTTCAGCCAGTTGGCGTTCCACATCAAGTAGGTGTCTTTCGTACACCCTCTGACGTACGCGGAGCTCTATGACTTCGGCTCGGGATTCAGCCAGTGATTCCAACAGGGTTTCATGGTTTCTCTCAGATCTCTCGTGAGCATCTTCTAGACGAATGGTGCGGAGGGTATGCATTCTCGCATCGGCGACAACTTCGATGATCTGATGTAGGGTTGTCCTGCCTTGAATCTCATTTCGCGCCACTCTGCGGACCAGGATTGGCAAGATTCTGTCTGTTGAGCCCCATTGCTCAGGTCATAAAAGCTTCGGTCACCATTAAATGGCATGGGTTGATCTTGTCCTTGGCTCCATGTTTCCAACCATTCCACCCACTCAGGCGTCGGGCCATGAAAAGTCGGACGAGGGTTAGGAATTGGAAAGGGAGCTGCCTGGGGTAGGTTCTCAACCTCGGGTTCGAAGTTAGCATCATCCAAAAGGTCTTCATCATGGTGATCATTCCCAGGGATAGGATGATCATTCTCTGGCTCTTCTTCAAACCATCCAGCAATGACCTCGTTCGGAAGGTACTGGTTGCCGTGGGGATGGAGTCCAGCCATGTTATCTATGCGAGAATTGGGGTAAGAAAATAATCATTAGACGAACTATCTACATAATTATTTAGAAAATCTTCATTAGTTACATCACTATTTGTGAAGTGCATACCAGTTATATGTAATCGAAATAGGATAGGCCTTCGAATAAGTGATCTTAACTCTAAATTCACACAAAATAGGGGTAAAGCAGAATTTTCACAGATTCTAAGTCTATAACATCCTAGTTACATATAGACTTAGTGTATCCACTTAGCAACTATCAACTTAGTAATGAAGATCCCTTTTTAGTTCTCAAGTATAAAGTACTGATAGTAACACCAAATACCCCTACGATATTTTAAATTTAATGTTATGTTCTACTGTTCTCATTGTGGTATTGTTGGTAAGATTTTAGACTTGTTGCAACCACACCACTACACTTAGGCACATGCTAGTCAACCCTCGGATAATATAGGTGATCAGGCTATATCTTCCCAGTTTTGACCATATGTCTCTAAGTCCACCTGTCTTGCCCAACAATCGTAATTCTTTTGTACTGTCCTAGCGACACTGATTTTAGTATGAATGCAGGCACGTATACTTACTTAAATATTTTATTATTTAAAGTATAAATTCTTGGTCAAAGTATTTTAATCCCAATGTATTTATAGTTAGTATATCTTTTATGGGTTGATATACTTAATTCACTATAAACAATGCTCTGATACCAATTTGTTACACCCCAAAACCATGAACGACATAAACGTTCTGGGACGGAGGACGTCATGTACAGTATCACAACAATGAAAAGTAGTAAACAAACAACAACATCATCCATTGCATTAATAATATAATTTTAATACAAGTGTGTTCTGTCAAATTATAATAGACACTAAAGTATAAATCAAAATGAAAGATGCGTCTTGAACGAGCACCATCTTCCCTGAACCTTGCATCGGTACCTGTCTATGGTTGACCTGAGGATACAAGTTATTTTGAAAGTGAGTATTAGCTTTAAAGCTGGTGAGATCATAAGTATTTTAGTGTCTTAATTTGTATGTGAGTATTTGTATGTATATGAACTGTAAGTATTGAAAATGTATATGAACTGTATGTATTGAAAATGTATATGAATGATCCTAGGAAGATTTATGTTTCCTACTAATCGTATCCTTCTACCAAGGCATCTAGTGTCTGTGTGTGTGTCTCTTGTAAGAGTGTGGATTTTCCCAAATCTGACTATCATTAACCAAAAATATAGTTTCTACATTACCGTGCGTCGCGTGAATGTTCACAAAGTGAATGTAATGGGAAAATGAGATAGTACTATGGTGTAGTGTCGAACTACAATCGTACTAATTGCCTTAAGTCTAGGGTAATTTTGTGAGTACTGTAGTATTTGTAATAAGTGACTACTTCTGTACTTCTATTGCCTTATTTGAGGGATAAGGCCTAATGTGATGGCTAGATCCCAGGCTAAACACTCCCCAGTCAAAGGGATTTTGGGACCTTTACACGACACCTGCCTGTATGCAAGTTGTGAACATCCACGTTACTATGATCATGCATACCCGATATAACTATCACAATGCGTTGTGATTCATCGGTATAATTAGATCCTGAACTTGTTCTATGCTATAGCACCTAGTGATGTTTGTCCTATCAAAGTATATGTAACCGCACTCATGTAAATGTATATATGTAAACGTACTTATGTAAGTGTAATCATGTAAAACATATCTATGTAATAGTATAGTAATGTACTGTAATGTTCTGCGTGTGCTAGCTGTAACGTGTGTTCTCTCTCTAGCTAGCGTGTATAGTAATGTACTGTATGTACTAGCTGTAATGTATGCTCTCTCTATCTAGCAAGTATTGACTCATGAATGAACTGACTCATTGTATGATATCACGTTCTAGTAATAGTCCTAGTATCTCCCTAAACTACCCATATGGTAGCTTACTAGTAATGTAACTGGTACGTATGAACATGGATGTGTACCCTTGCTACCCAAGGGTATTGAACTGAACTGGAAGAACCTTTATGACTATATATGTACACATGATATATAACTAATATTTAAACGACCTTCGGACGGATACCCGATATCCCACCAGACCACATCTCAAGCGCGAAAAGGAAATAGGGTGAATAGCATTCCTAAGTTCTTTAAACATTTCTTATATAACCATACATATATAGGCATGCAATTGACAATATAAAAGCATAAAATAAGTTTTGTAAAACCTTTTGAACATGATTACTATCTAAGAAAAGATCGACTTGATGTCAATCTATAAAACGGGTTGGAAGTATTTATCTAACAAAACAGTTTTAAATACAAAGAAACATTTGTTTGAAACACACTTGTAAATGAGTTTGAAGTGAAACATACAGTGTATAATGAACAATTAAATCAGGAGTTTTAAACATATAAAACGTATATGAAAATCCTTTGAATAACAACTGTTTGGTAAAACAGCTAATGTGTAGTAAATCATTTGAATGCTCCTTATTAATCACATGTGATTGATATAATAACTAGCATGATTATACTTGTATCCCCCCATAAAACATTTAAAAACATTTAAATCATTGATTAAGGGGTATGAACTCACCTGTTGTGAGTGGTACGGATGAACTGAAGAGGTAGGATGGCTAGGTGTCAAGTGAAGTCCTGAACACACTCTATGATCCTAGTTAACATATAATATCACATATATGTATCAAATTAGTCTATAAACAACTAATAAACAATTCAAGACACCCTAAGACATGCAAAACACCTTTATCAAGTGTTATTAGCCTCTAGGATTGCATCTAAGTGTTTGTAGGGAAAGCTATTGTGTGTAGGGCTCAAGAAAAACTCCACCATGAAGTTCACGGCCCTAATGACACTACCAAATGAGTTTACGGTCGTAAGCTCATACTTAGGTGACCATTTGATGTTTGATGCTCTACAAGACCCTAGGAAGCATTTCTACTTAATGGCTTGGTCTATGGTAGACTTTAGGGCATTATATAACTCCTTTTAGGAGTTTATGGCCCTGGGACCATATCCCATGGAGATTACAGCCGTAATCTCCCTTGGATGGGTGTTCTTGGTGTTTTCAAGTCCCTAAATCAACCAGGAACTAAACTATGCTAGTGTACAAGGCTTTAGAAGAGTCTAAACTAGTCTCTTGGCTTAAGGAAGGCTTTTAGGGTGTTTTGGAACCTAAAAATGGAGTTCACGGCCCAAGAACATCCTTGGCCGTGAACTCACTTCTAGCCTTTGTTTCTTAATGAATTTGTGGTCTAAACATGTCATGGTAGCTCTAGGTTGAGTTCAAGGCTTTGAGGGGCATTGGGCACACTTTGGCCCTTTTATAAGAGTTTACTCCCCAAGGTGTTCTTGGGCGGTAAACTCTCATATCTTAGTGTTTTCCTATGATTTCTAGTGTATTAAGCATATAAGAAGCTTTAAAACAACACTAGATAGAAGTACTCACTTTTCGGAACGAAGTCCGAAGATCCGTGAGAGAGAATCTGCTTTTCTCTAGTGGAAATGGAACTAATGAATAAATATGGTTCATAATTCTATATATGGTCCTGAGATTTTTGGCAGAAAATATTGTATTCCCGAAATGAACTCTAATATCATAGAGTTTTGGAATAACAGTGTTGCACAAAACCCTAGTGCATCCACTCTCCTGATATCTCCTTAAGTGTAAATCCTGAAATACTCAAACTTATACCCAAAAGTATGGAAATTCACTGTAACTGATCTAACTTCTATTCACTGGATATGGTTCGTACAGAATGGAAATTTTGGGTTGTCACAATTACATTGGGATTTTGATCCCATAAGGTTAAATAATATATATATATATATATATATATATATATATATATATATATATATATATATATATATATATATATATATATATATATATATATATATATATATATTAGAACTTGCAATATACAATTTTGCCTCATATAAGCAATTTTACCCTAACATGTCGATCCTTACAACGAAATGATCCATACTCTCGGATCTAAAATTTACAACATTACCTAATTTATACTCCCGGATGAAGTATGTATTATCCATGCTCTCATATAAACGACAAATGACTATGCGCACTCCATACACTCGGACTAAGGACAACTGACTATGTCTAATTCATTCTCGAATCAATGACACATTTTAATGACGATCGTCCCTTGATCAAATGGTTGACTACTTTATTGGGAGAAAGAAGCCATTGAATGTTTATTATCCTCGTTGGATTGGTCTAATCTTGTCTCGAGAATAAGGTTATGTTGAAAGTAATGGGATTATCATTCCAATTACTGCCCTTTCCTTAAAAATTATTAATGTTGATCCATATTAAGATGATTTGCCTATTACTGCAAGGATGCAAAAGTGGATTGAAAATCCATATGTGGTTGAATCATTAGACTCTAAAGACGATAATGATGAGGATGATGATAATAATGATTTTGGTGATGAAGATGATAATGATGATGAGAATGATGACGATCCAAAAGCTGATAATATAGAAGGGGCTGATGAGGAAGAAGACACTAATAAAGATGAAGAAGAATCAGTAGCTGACATAGGAAAAGACTTCACTTAGAAAATGAACTTTCCCCGAAGGATGAACAAGCACATTCTTTTTTCAACTACGTCCTCATCCTCTTCCTCTGTTGATGAAAATGTACCTCGTGGATCAACCCCTTCTATTGTGAAAACTAATTAGCCAATGATTCAAGATGTCAATTCTCCAAAGCCAGCGTCTCCTCATCCTCAAGCTGAGACTGTCCCTATCATGGCTGTTGTTTTTCATCAAGTTTATCAGTGAGAATCCAACTCCAACTTTGAAACTGTTGTGCTTTCTAAACTCTCTTTAATTGTGCAGTTAACACAGTTAATGGATAAAATTTTGACTAAAGTTGAAATGGATGTGTATATAATAAAGCGACTTATGGATTTGGGTGATAATGATGATGATATGGTTGTTGATACCAAACTCTCCAAGTGATAATCCTCCTCCACCTCCTCCTCTATCAACAAATCTTCCTCCACCACCTCCTGCACCATCTCATCCTCCTCTAGGAACTCTTTCACCTCCTCCTAACTCTCCTCCCCAGTCTGATGCTACCAAAAAGGGGGAGAATAATCAAGAGGATCCTCGACTAATGTAAACACAAGTGATCATTGTACCAACTCCATCTCAACCTAAGATGAGTAGAAGGGTTGAAGCTGAAGTTAATCCTCAAATGCAGATTGTTGTTGTTGACATTCCAGAAACTGGTGACCAATCATAAATCGATGACTATGGAGGGTTTTTTGATCTTGGTTTCATGCAACAAGCTATTGTTCCTACTTTTCCATTAAATATTGTCTATCCTTGTTCTTGTTTTGAGGAGGAGATTTCTCAAGAGGTTCCTCAAGGAACTGATAGTGACATTGACTTTGACAATGATCAGCTCAATCCACGAAAGAGGAAGGCTTCCTTCTTAGGGGAATCTCATGACGTTGAAGCTGGAATCTCTTCTGGTGATGTTGCTACTAGTGACCCTTCAACACCTCCTTCCAAAAAGAAAAGCAAGCTCATCTTTGATCTAAATGAGTTAGTAGAAACATGGAGGTTACCTATTAAGGAAGTTATAGAAATCATGTTAGAGTATAATGTTGCTATCTTACAAAAGAAGCAAGCAAGAAAAGAAGAATGTTTATCTGCCAAACTCCCTCAAGCTCTTTCTTCCACTAATGAGAATGCAAATATTCAATGCGATGATAATCACATCAAGAAAATCTTCAATAATAATGTGGAGAAACAACACATTGTTTCAGAACTGAATGACCGGATTGAAAGGAAGAAGTTTGGAGATGTTCTTACTCCCAGCTCAAAGCCTAATCCTATCATCAAAGTGATATACACCAAACTGAGGAACACGTTACTTAAGCTTCACTTAAAAAGAAAACAAAATATGAATACACTGAAGCTGTTTATGCTCGTGATCTATTCAAATTTGACTACAATGAGTGGATGTAAATTCAAGGAATTATCGACAAACACAATGGTATTCATGCTCAAGAAGTGAAGTTGGAAATTCAGCAGTTGCTCAACAAAGTCAAGAAGCTGAACCTTATGTCATCCGATGGTCCATCTAGACCATCCTCATCAGGAAGAACAGGTACTCCTAGACAGTCTAAGAATACCAAGTTTCTTTTTCCTTATGGAACTTGGTATATCAACAATGAATTACCAATGGGTAATGAACCAATCCAATATATGTTCATTCCTGATCTAGAGAACGAGATATTCTATCTCGATAGTCAAAATCAGATGTGCTTTCCACGTACTAATGATCTTCCTTATGCTCCCACTGAACATTTGTTTCATCTTCTCTTAGAAGGACTACGTCACTATGAACTGAAAAGAGGATATTGTGTGCTAATATCACTGGAGCTTAGTAGAAGACTGGATGAACTTAAGCTTGATCAATTCACATGGATTAAGCCTGAAATATTAAAAGAGGCTGACAAGTTCTACAATGGCTATTCCTATGAATCTAAAGAAGAAATTTAGTTTTGATATCATCGGATAGGGAGATTGTAAGGTTACACCTTATGATCTAATTATTCAAACACACGACACGTTGATAGATTAGCATCAGCGTCAACTACATCCATAGCCCCAGCGTATCAAGCTTATCAACGTCAGCTTACAATTTAGTTATCCAATTTTAATCATTTGTATATTAGGTAATGATATAGATAAGTATAGAATAGATCATAGATCCGATATCTTTGTGATAAGATCGGTTCTTAGTATAGATTAGATGTAATCCCTTAAATAAAGGGATATAAATGTATAGATTAGTATAAATACAGCATTAGCGGAAACCTTAATGTAGTGATCAATGCTTTGTGTCAATTGTATTTGCGACAAACCCGTCTTCTTGCTGAAGACAAAAACTCTTTCTTGGTGAAAGAAAAATTTGGAGAACTTCTGTGTTATTTACTTTCTGCTATTATTTTTATTAGATTAGTTTTATGTTTGTTATTCATACTTGTAGTTTATCCGATCGATACAAACCTTTAGTTTTGGGAAGGGAACGACTGTACGCCAAATTCTCAAAGTGTGAGTTTTTGGTACAAGAGGTCCAGTTCTTAGGACACCTCATTAAATAGAATGAGATTCTAGTCGAGCCGACCAAGATTGAGGTTGTTATGCATTGGGAATTTTGAAGTGTCCCTCAGTGATCAAGACTTTTTTGGGATTAGCAAGGTATTATCAGATGTTTATTCAAGATTTCTCCAAGGTTGTTGTTCACCTCATTCGTCTGACGAGGATGGGCGTGGATTTCTGATGGGGGTCTGAGCACCAGGCTGCATTCGAAACACTGAGACAAAAGTTACGTGAGGCCCCAATGTTGACCCTGCCTGAGGGTGTTGAGGACTTTGTAGTATATTGTGATTCATCCATCGCCAGTCTGGGGTCAGTTCTTACACAACGGGGGAGGGTTATTGTTTATGCTTCTCGGCAACTGAAGTCGCACAAGGTGTGATATCCTATGCATGATATGGAATTGGGGGCGATGGAGTTTGCCCTCAATATTTGGCGACATTATCTCTATGAGGTCCGGTGTACTATCTTCATGGATCACAAGAGTTTGAGATATCTCATGGACCAGCCAAATCTTAACAATATACATCGCAGGTGGCTTGACGTGGTTAAGGATTATGATTACGAGATTTTGTACCACCCAGGGAAAGCGAATGAAGTCGCAAATGCTTTAAGTTGTAAGTCGGTTAGTACTTCTATTAGGAACTTATGCATGAGGATTTAGATGAGTTCACCACTTTTTGATTAGATGAGGGAGGATCCGGATGTGGGAGTTAAGAAGGAAAATTAGAAACAAGAAAGGATTAGGGGCAAGATTGACAGGTTTTCTACCGACAGTGAGGGATTATTGACTCGGTGTGGCTGGGTTTGGGTACTAACTTTCGGCAAAATTAGGTAAACGTGTTGCAGGAAGCACATAAGTCCCAATTTTCGATAGATCCAGGAGCCACCAATATGTATCAGGATTTGAGACTTAGCTGTTGGTGGTCGTGCATGAAGAGGGAGATAGCTTGTTATGTTGAGAGGTGCTTGACTTGTCGGATGGCGAAGGCCAAGCACCAGAAGCCACATGGAAAGCTTCAGCCATTTGGAGGGTCCAATATGGAAGTGGGAGCAGATCATCGTGGATTTCATCATCAAGTTACATCAGCTAGCTAATGGGTTTGATGTAATTTGGGTGATAGTGGACCGTTTGACCAAGTGTACCTACTTCTTAGCTACTCGGGAGAGCTCCTCGGCCGAGAAATTGGTCGACGTTTATGTGTGTGAGATCTTCTCCTAGCATGGAGTTCCCATTTCTATTGTATCGGACCAAGATGTTCAGTTCACTTCTTGGTTTTAGCAAAGGTTCTACAAGGAAATAGGCGTGAGATTACATTATAGCATTACTTATAATCCACAGACTGACGACCAAATCGAGAGGAACATTCAGACACTTGAGGATATGTTGAGAGCTTGTTTCATAGATTTCAGTGGGAGATGAGACTCCTACCTTCCCCTAGCTGAGTTTTCTTACAACAAAAACTATCACTCTAGTATCGATGCGCCACCATTTCAGCTTCTTTATGGAAGGAAGTGTCGTACCCCAGTCTATCGGGGAGAGGTTGGTCACAAGGTCATAGAAAGACTGAGGTGGTTCTTTAGACGACCAAACTTACTCAGCAGATCACGAAGAGGTTGCAGACAGCTCAAAGTCGGAAGAAAAGTTATGATGACATGCATCGATCAGAGCTGGACTTCTAGGTCGACAATACATTTTTACTAAAGGTGTCACCTTGGAAGGGTGTAATCCCGGTATATTGGGTCATTTCAAGTGATTGCTAGGGTTGGCAGGATAGGCTATCGACTAGATCTGCCTCAGGAGCTTAGTCCGATTCACATCACCTTTCACGTTTCTTAGCTATGGAAGTGTGTAGTCGATGATTCAACAGTGGTTCCATTTGATGATATTCAGCTTGATGATCGCTTGAACTATGTTGAGAGGCTAATGGGGATTCTGGATAAGAAGACGATGGCCTTGCACAACAAGGTGGTATCCTTGGTCAAGGTCCAGTGGCAGCATCAGAAAGGTTCTGAGTGGACTTAGGAACCCAAGGCAGAGATGCATGGGCACTACCCTGAGTTTTTCTCAGTTGAGGAGTTCGAGGACAAAGTCTAATTTAAGTCGGGAAGAGTTGTAACACCCATTCTACGTTGAATTTAATTTACTACGTTAAATGTTATTTTGGGTAGCCACGGTGTTGGTAGTCTCACCACGACATGACACTACTATATGGGTAGCGGTGTTTTAATTGACCACCATGACAAGTCAATAGGTTCCATGCATGGTAACCGCTGTTGGTGAAAACCCTAATTTTTAGGGTTTAAGCCCTATTTAATCATCATTGACTCCCAATACCTTTTCCCTCATTAGCCTCCATTGCCCTCATTGTCCCTTGCAAACCTTAATCTCCATTGGTGGAGTTTTCAGCTCAATTTTTTTGTTTGGTGTCCATTATAGAATGAAGGAAGACTTTTGAAAGCAAGGAAGGAGATCCAGGCCTTGTAGATATGAGTTGTACACTTCTTGAGCAACCCCCAGGAGGTATAAAGTTCTGAACTTGATGATTATCTCTCTAGATCTTGCTAGTGTTAGATGTTGTTTGCTTTTAGTTCCATGTTTTTGGTTTATAGGAGTATGGACTACTTAAGACCAAATTAGTTGTCCTTTTGGATGTTTTGGAGTGTTTAGGGTTATAAAAATGGGATCTTGACCCTTC
Organism: Lactuca serriola; assembly: GCF_051521515.1. Lineage (NCBI taxonomy): Eukaryota > Viridiplantae > Streptophyta > Magnoliopsida > Asterales > Asteraceae > Lactuca > Lactuca serriola. The sequence continues at coordinate 106,558,756 of NC_136410.1, forward strand.
ACTTTTCTCCATACATGCATTATGTGGCTCTTCAATGTTAAATGTTAGTGTTTAAGATCTGGACACTTTATAGCCATGTAAAGTCATAAAGTTGGAAACTTTATGACTTAGAATGTTATTTAGGCCTAGAACTGAGCTTTGGATGAAAGGAATTTATAGATTAAGAGCTTATTGCTTAACCCATGTTGTGCTTTTGCTCTTTTTGGACTTAAAAAAGAGATCTTTACTCCTTGGAAGGTATTAAGGGATAAAGTTGGAAACTTTGTCCATTTAGTCCCTAGATTGGACCAGATCTGGGCTTTGGATCCCTTAGAGTCGAGGAAATGGACTTATTCCATTAAGTTGTTCAAGGAACAATGACTACTAGGTGGCCATAACTACCAAGACGTGGCTTCGGGGCTAAGGTCCGCCTTTTTTGGCAGTTTCTGGCCGCGACGTGGCTACTAGATGGAGTTGACTTTTAACTTTGATTGAGTTTGACTTAGGGGCATTATGGGTATTTTGAGTTGTAAATTGAGTCAAGGTCACTGTTTTCTTTATAGGTGACCCATAGAATTGGCAGTTGGAGCAATGCTCTTTTCTGCTATCTTTTCAGGCTGTGAGGTGGTTTTTCCTCACTGTACTTGTGGGTCGAAGTCAGTAATGTCCGTCCAGTACATTGTGTATTTTGGCTTGAAATGTTGTTATACTATAGTGAACTGTTAAGATCTATATGATTATTTGGTTGCTTTTATGTATTTATTTGCTTTACATGTCGGCATATTGTGGTTGGGCTGAGATTGTGCAACTTTGTGCTGCCAGTCAACAAACCTGTGCAATCCAACCGAAAGGTTGTGGGCCAGTGGCAATCCAATCATGAGGTTGTGGTCCAGAAGGAGGCAATCCAACCGCGAGGTTGTAGGCCTAGGAAATCCAACTAGAAGGTTGTGGCCATGGCTAATGTTACCGGGAGGTTATGGACTCATTATGTATTATCTGTATATGTTTTGTTGTGTGGTACTTTGGCGAAGCTCGCTAAGCTTTGACTTATAGTTTAGGTCTTATATTTCAAGAACATCAGATGATCCGATGAAAGCAAATGCATAATCGTACACATCATTCGGTGTTATGTTTTAGAGATTTGGTTACACTATGATTCTGGGACATATGTACTTTATACTTGGTTTTTAAAATGGGTGTTATTTGAAAACAATGATTTTCCTTAATTAAAAATTAAAATTTTATCGTGATTTTTAGGTTGTTACAGTATATCTTTTTTTTTTTTTAATTTTGTATTATTCTTTTTCAGTAACTTTATAAAATAGAATGATATTAACTTAAATCATCTCCGGTCAATGGCCACTTTTAAACGTTTTGTTTTTAAATGAGTTGACTTATCTTCAACTTTGTAAAATATTTTACAATCGCCTCTTATATAATCTGTTAATTTTATGCATATGTAAAATATTTTACCTTTATTATGTTTATAAGAAAAATATTATGTGATTATCACAATTTATTTTTTGAAATTTGGAATATATATAAATAAAAACGCTAGCAACTGGCTAGTGAAAAAACGGAATTACATCGTTGCGTTTAGTTATGGGTTTTGAAGCCACAAGTTCCAATTAGTATGAAACTTATGTTTCTTATGAACAACCTAATTAAAAGAAATAGCAGCAATGTCATCAAGAAGCCTATTCTTTTTTGGTGCAGAATTATCAAACACACACTTATTCTGGAAGTTTTATAAGCTCCACCAGGCTATCAAAATGATTGTATAGAAAACCAATCATTTATCAACCAAAGTACGAGAAGAGAAGCTAATATACATGGTTCTAAAAATCTAGCTATGACGCACCATGCCTCCAACGCTTGTACTTGACGTCACGTCTTGAGAAAATGTCGTCTTATGTCATATATATGTATATAAAAATGAATAATATTAGAATATATATATATATATATATATATATATATATATATATATATATATATATATATATATATATATATATATATATATATATATATAGAGAGAGAGAGAGAGAGAGAGAGAGCTAGATTCAAATGTTTCTAACAACTATTGTGTGCATGTATGCACCAATGAGAATTGATAAAATAATAAATCATTAAATAAATTAAAAAAGGGTATAATGGTAATTAGGATATCTAATTATGGTAAAAAAAATTCATTTAATCTCTCTTTAATTAGTTAAACCCTAAAAAAGCCAACATCCTTAACCCTAAAACCCCCCCATTCCGTCGACTAAACCACCCAAACATCAACACATCCTCCTCCCTCTCAATCGGCGCCCTACACTGCGATACCCACCTCCGATACTTTCATCTGAATGAACGAAACAACTTTTCATTGGGAGTATTCTCTAAGGTTTGTTAGTAGGGTTTTTATTCGGGATACTCTTCAGAGACATTAACCGATCTCACACCCAAACTCAAATTGGGTTTTTCGCATCCAAGGTATTTTCTCTATACAAATTGGGTTTTCCGCATCCGAATCTCGCATCAGTACCCATTTGAGTCTTTTTTGTTAAAAGGGTTTGAGGGGTTGAAGGGAAGATGGAGGTGTATTCAGCGATCTGATGGTAGGTGCTTGGTTTCCGGTGAACAGTTCGTGAAGAAGGCGAATTTGAAGAACGTGCATAAATGGTATAATTTGGGGATGATGGTGGTGTTTAAATTTGGGTACAGGTTCTAACGGAATTAAAAAAGATGAAGCAAGAAACTCATTGATTTGACATTGTTACTGCTAATACTCCCAAATGTCTGCAACAATTACTCATTGGAACTGTAATATTTGAAGAACATCTTCTCTTTACTTGAGTAAGTTTTCCTTTTTTCATGTATTTTATTCATAAACATACAATTTAACACTTCTGATTACTGAATTTAGTGCAAAACTTAGACAAAAATTGATTGTTCACATCGGAAGTTTTCTATAATATTCATTGACTTTCTTTATTCACAATTTGGTGAAATTAGTTAATAATCTTCAATTATTTTATTTATGAAATGTTCGCCGGAGATCAACATCCGCTGGTCGCGATTTCTTAGCCACCACCGGTGTTATCCAATTGACTATTTAGATCGTGTTCCTCTTCCCGATCAATTGGCAGAATAATGTTGAAGACCTAACAATCAGAAGATACATGATGTCTTCAACGAAAATATGAACGTACAAAGTTTGCCTCCAAAGTCAAAGGTAACAAAAACAATCACTCCACATCTATTTTCTTTAGAATTGGTTGCTTTCATTGTATATGTATATTATTGCACTCTAGTATTCAAGAATCATAATATTCCATAACATTCAACTAAAAGTGTTTGTTCATACAATTTAGGAACGAGAAGGTGTTTGTTGGTTTCAAGAATATATACATTGTATATTATATACACATTCTGTTAGAATTTTACATTGTAATGGTGCTTTTAGTTTAATGATTCTTTAAGAATGATTTATGTTGGATGGTTTTCGTTGTTATTTTTGAATTTTTTTTTTATTAAGGATTAAACTCCATGATATGACACATAATTGTTTTTTTTGGTATCTTGATTACAACATCAACAAAGAATCATTCTGTTAGAATATTAAACAAAGAATAGAATGCTGAGATTTTGGCCAACGAGTGCAGGTAAATCTAGGGTTTCAAATTTCAATATTCTCACAACTTAGATTTGCCAGAATATATTTTATGTATTCTCTCATATTCTATGTATTCTACCAGAATATATAAAGTAATAGTTAATTGCAGTTAACATGCTTTTAACCATTATTAGTTTTCGTTGTATTTGTGATAAGAATGGCTGGAAGAATAAGTTGAAGACCTAATAATGTTGTTATTTTAATAATGTTGAAGAATGAATAAAGTTTGATCATAATCACATTTTAATAATGTTGTTATTTTTTAAGAACTTTATTCATTTATGTTGATATTTTTTTAGAATATGTATAAGTATATGAAAATGTAAAAGACTTTTAGTCTATAATAATATGTATGAATTTGTATTTATATTCGGATGCATAAGAATATATCAGATGGTTTTTATTTTTTAATCTCGTATTCAGGAATTTTGTTATTTTTCAATAATATTCTAATAGAATAAAATTCTGAAAAAAACATTATTTTAACAAAAAAAATATTCTGACAAAATAAAATCGGTTATGTTTACAAATTACGTTAGAACTAAAATTGATTAATTAAAAAAAATTCAAAATTTTAAAATTAGGAAAATTAATTATCCCTAAAAATCCAAAAATTTCATTTTATAATTGTAGTTAATTGTCCAAAATACCATTTTGTTAAAATTTTTGTGATTATATGGTATATGCTATCCTATTTTAATATCATACACTCTCAAATCATGTTCATTGTTTAATTTCATCCGTTGGTACAGATCTGTGCATTCTGACACCCAAGTTTATATATATATATATATATATATATATATATATATATATATATATATATATATATATATATATATATATATATATATATATATATATATATATATATATATATATATGGTTGTAACGCACCATGGCTCCATCACTTGTACTTGACGTCACGTCTTGGAAAAATGTGGTCTTAAGTCATACATATGTATATAAAAATGAACAATATTATATATATATATATATATATATATATATATATATATATAATTGCGGTCTTAACAAAGTTTATGACTCGTCATGACTCATAAAACTTGAGACTTGACATTGTCTTAACTACACGCCTCACGCAATTTAAAACTTTACTAAATCACACCATTTATCAATTTTAGTGAACACCCCTTGAGCCACTTCACAGTCTAAAAAGACATGATTAATCTCTTCTGAAAAATCACAACAAATCAGTCAAAGTAAGCTTGGCACATCATGAATACCACAGGTCACAATAGTATCTTTAGTTGGAAGCCGATTCTAAATTAGCCTTTAATATTAGCGATTAAAATTATATAAAATAATTAGTCAAAAAAATAACAAAGCTTTAAAATATTAAATAAAACGAAATGGTAAAATGAAACATTTATAAATAGTGGACGTTAATTGTGGCAAACATAAAAGTAAAAAAAAAGCAATTAATGGAATCTAACCATTTTGTATTATTGACATAAAGACAATTTACTTGCTATCTTTACAAAAGAATATTACTTTTTCCTAATATTTCGTTTTGTAAATTTTAAGGGGTTATTATATTTTGAAAATAAATGGTTGTATGATGATGACTAACGTAAATGTTACTATGGTAGACTAAGGAGAAAGTATTGATGTATGTTTTGTCACTTGATTGCCTATATTGAGGCTATGTAAGTCGGGCGTAACTGTATTAAATAGATTGATTCTCGACCCTAGCATGTAGCCAAGATGATAAGGAACACATAAAAAAACCAATTAAACTAAACAGAGTCCGTATGGGAAAATTATAAGCATTTGAAGTTTGGGAAAAACCGTGCTTAAGCCAATGAAAGTATATTGCCCGAATGAGCAGGTCATGAGAAAAACATGGACCGTGTTTTTTTGGACAAACCATATAGATGCTTCGAAGTGTAATAAATCTAATAAAATCATACGTGAATGAAAGCATGTCATTGCTAATTTATATATCGATGTTTATATTTTTACATCCTCGATTGTGGAGTGAGGAATAACATCTCCGCATCGTGCCATGGAAAACCTCAATGAACATTGTTATCGGTATATTTTGATCATTTATCGATAATTTGTTGATATATCTGGCAATATTAGAGGGGAATATATTGCAATTTACGGAATAAAAACATGTCCCTCCCATTTATATTGACCAATACTATCAACTCAATCACATTTAACTAAAATTGCACAAGTTAGCTTAGCCAACCTCTCTTCGAAATTAGACGTTTTGTATTCTTTACATGTTTTCCATAATATTTTTTCAACTTTTTGATTATTTTGAATCCTACCTCGAATATTTTTATAAATATATGCAACAAAGCCCTTGATATGTATTTAAGACTAAAGGGTAAAGACAATAAAATTTGGCATTCAATCTATGTTGGTATTATTCTATAGAGTAGGACGTGCTAATTCTTAAAAATAAAAATAATAATATAAAATAAAATCATAAACTGAAGGACGTGCTAATTCATTAAAGAAAATCATAAACTAGTCTTTAGTTTATCAAAACTTAAAAGTCATATAACAAAGAAAAAAGTAAATAAATTGTAGCATCCCACAATACATGTCCTGGAGATGTTCTTTTCCAGGTACAATAATCTTCTTTTGATTAGCTGGGTTATTGATTTGACAAGAAAGGTCCACAAATATCCTATAAATTATTTATAACAATATGACTTTTGACATCAAATTAACTTCTAATTTTTCAAATTAAATGGTTAACCAGAACGAATTGGGTTCGATCTTAATTTACGTTGTTTAGGCACAAATATACTAAATGCTCACAACGTGGTAAATAGTATTTCGAAGTTATTCATATGTTGTTCAAAACTATGTTTCATGATTTTATTTTGTACAATTTATTTATTTGTTAACGTTACCATATGTCACTTAGTAACAAGATAAATTAAAAACCGATTCAATGGTTTATTTTTGTCGGACAAAATTGTAAAATTGATTCTCGTGGTTTCTCAAAAACTATAGATAATGTCTAGGTTTCTAAAAAAACTATGGACAAAGTCTAAAATTTTTCTTAATTGCCTCAGAATTTTCTTATTTTGATTGTTGAAAAGATAAATTTATCCTTATAATTTGTTTTGTACATTTTATTTATTTATTTTAATATTTAAATAATTACAATAAAAAAAAATAAAAAGTAAAATACTTACACTCACCATACCCTCTTTTCTCTCGGTCTCTCTTTCACTCTCTTTCTTTATTTTTGACTCTTTTCTTCGACTTTTTTTCTCTTTCTCTTTTTATTTTTTTCCTTACCTTTCACTGCAAATATATTTCAAGAAAACCCAGATCGTCTCACTTAAGACCTAACCCTCATTTCTGTAAGCTCTCTGATTAGTGAAATTTGTTTTCTTTTCTCCGGTCGTTTCAATGATTATCAGCAACATCGGGTAAGAACAATGGTTTGTGGGTAGAATGATGGCACAAAAAAATAGAGAATATATGTTAATTTGAAAGCTCCAGATCTGTCAATTGTTGGAAAGGAGTAGCTCAGGTCAGATGAAAGTATAGACAATTGTGATCTCATTTACATTAGATAAAACTATTAGATATGAGCCATTTGAGGTGGTGTTATAACAAGAAGCAACAAAAAGAGGAGGTGATGTTCATTGTGTTATATCATCCGATAAGAGAGAGAGAGAGAGAGAGAGAGAGAGAGAGAGAGAGAGAGATAATGTGTACAACCAATAAATGATCTTGTTTCATTTAGTCATGAAGACAACAAGAAACAACACACCTAGATACAACAAGAAGGGGGTGGAGGTGTTTTTGATGTTATAACGGCGTTATGGGCTGCCACATCAATCTTAACGACGTTGTGGTTACCCATACCACTTGTTCTTAAGAAAACTAAAAAGAAAAAAAAAGACGATGATGGAAAATAAAATGTGTTCGTTTCTTGTCTGCTTCAGTTGCCCTTTGTTGTTGGTTCAGTATGCTTCCATGGCTTTGGTTTAATTATCTTGTTAATAACTTTTGAAAACTATTAGTCAAATATATGTTGGAAATTCGATGTGTAATTTCACAATCGTGGAATTCTTGGTTTTATTATCATTTTTTTATTTTATAGATTTTGGAAGGTTGTTTTTAAAAATTGTAAAGAATAACACGGTCTTGAATTTTAGTTTCAAACAAGTTTATATACTACAAAGTTTTGAAAGCCATTTAATAGATCTCACGAAGTCTCATGTGGACCAACATATTATTATTGAATCTCAGAGCATCCACAATACATAGTTTAATGAAAGAGTTGAATGATGTGACATGCCTAATTGGCATTCAATGGATTAAACTCTATCATTGTGGGATGTCATATTGGCATTCAATCAATATGGAGTTCAATGGCCATTGAACTCTTCGATTGGAAAAGTGAAACTTTTTAACTATTAAATATATATTCCATTGAACTCTACTGATGAAGCGATTGAGATGATCAAAACACTAGACAAAGGAAAAAAATCTTGCCGTAATATTAATAGCAAAAAAACACCGATCTAAATGGGTCTACAAAGATCGACGTAGATCACACAATAAAACACAAAAAAAAAACAGAAACTAAAATTGATCTACAGAGATCCACACATATCTATAACGATCAACCTAAATCTACAAAGTTCAAAAAATAAAGACCTAGAAACGGAAGCTATAAAAACCTAAATTATTGCAAAGAACACGGTCTAGAATAGAAAAAACACAAGACACAAACTACTCATATTCGAAACCTGTCCTTGATGTGAAAATGTATTAAGAACTCAACAAAATACAACATCAACATTTCTCTTTTATTTAGAAATAAGAATCAGTTAGTTTTCAAGCTACTTTCAATAGAAACCTCACTACAACAACCTTCTCACTCAATGATCAAACTAGAACTAAAAAACAAAGGTTTACAGACTCGATTAAGACTTAAAATACTAAAATCTTAAATTGACGAAGAAGGATCTTGAAAGAAAAATTGAGAGAAGCGACATTGACTAAAACGAAGATTATGAACTAAAATTAACCAAAACAAACATTAAATACAATAGGTCCAACTTCAGGTCAAACATGGCTAAAACCCATACCAAACCCTTTACTCTAACCTACCAAAGCATCCATGCTTCTTTTCCCTTTATTAAAATGAGATGCAACCTATCCACTTTGATAAAGCACACATTTATTCCTTCCATTATTATCAACCTATTACAAACTTTAAGAACTAGAAAAATATAACACAAATATACCTTTTTTATATAAACAACCTTTTAATGATAATCTTGACCAATTCTTTTTATAATTCTCAATAAGTGGAGTTTCTCATCTCTCCATATATGATGGCTCTTTTGGAGAGTACATAGAAGACCTCATATATATCTTACATCCTATCAAAATTGGCTACCTTCACTCCCCTGTGGATTAATACATCCTTGTTTTTCGCCATCGAACCTCTGTCTGTGGGGTCAATTAATCTCTTATAATGGCTACAATATGGAATAATTAGAAAGAACTATTAAGAACTGACACAACCAAGTTTGGGGAATAGGTTGAGGTGTGTTTTAAGTTGAGAGTAATGATTTTTTGGATTAAAGTGTGTAATTATTGTAGACATGCAATCATAAAGGAAAATCTAGGGTAAGACATAATCAAAGATTATGCTCTAACACCCAAGCTAGGATGTGGGTATTCAAGAGATGTATGTGTAAGAGAGACTATTGTTAAGTGAATTTATCACTTATTTAAAACGACAATGAGGTTGGAATTTATATTGTCATTGTGAAAGAAAAAATATTCGTTTTTTCATGAAAAGGTTTGGTTGTGGTACAATATGATTTTAGCAGGTTGTCAGTTATGATCCATTTGGAATGTGTATAGAGCATGATCCGATGATGGTTGTGAGACCTTCTATCTCGAAAATTTATCTATATTTATAGAAGGTGATGCTAATACTCTTTTCTAATTGTTGTAGAAGTTTTTCTGGGTAATGCTTGCATGCAATCTATAGATAAAAAAGAAGAACCTCAGAGCTATATCGGGGTGGCTACCCTATATTGCTCTCCGATAGCTAACTTAGAATGGGATTGCATGTTCAAAATATTAGGTTAATGTTCTTTTGTAAAAGAGTGAGTCTATTTCATCCTTAGGGGATAGATTACTTTTATAGCCCTTTTTCAAGAAATTAGAATCACCTTATTACATGGTATCTTATAAGATCAAGATATAATGAGTTGTTCTATTGTACTTCGAGAGCCTTATTTATTACTTATATATGTACCTTGCATATTTTTTAGGATATGTTTTGCTTAAGTTTTTTCCCAATTTATTGTAGTGTAATTGGTATCGCTTTACTAGCCGGGAATATGAACCTTAGTTATATCCAGGTATTGATTCAGGTCGATATTTTTCATAATATTGGTCTGGGTACACCACCAGTAAATAATTTATTGCATCGTTGGATTTGGATTCTGAATCCTTATGTTACTTGTCGTGCTTTCGTTTTGGGTCCCTGAATATCAATAAGAGGTATTGTTGCTCTTGTTGTACCAAGTTGGAGTATGGTCTTTTAGTTGGGTACACTATAATGCTGTAACGTCCAGATTTTCAAAATGTAGTTTTCATTTTTATTGATTCAATATATCATAGTATAGTTACATTATGTGGGAAAAAAATGATGTGAATACATGTTTGTATAGTCGAGCCTTGCCCTTCTCATGAATCAACAAAGTACCTGAAAATTAGTTATAATCAAACGGGTAAGCATGAAGCTTAGTGAGTTCCCCAAAATAACATATATTACAATACATATGCATGCAAATATCGCGTATCTAGGCTTAAAATAGCTTAAGTTGCTATTGCCACAAATTAGGCTCACAATTGTTTAAGTTTTTGTTGCCATAACCTAGTCTTTTAAGTATCTAGGCTCTCAATCGCTTAATTTGTTATTGTCGTTAGGATTACAATCGCTTAAGTTGTTATTTCTATCAACTCACCCTTGGCCTTTAGCATAAAATTGGTCCGCTTGCATCTTGGCCATCTGTAGGAAATGGGAATGCCTTAGCCCCCTAACAGATCATGTTAACATATAACATATAGCTTTACAATCAATGGCCTAACAAGTTTATCAATCTTATAGCAAATCATAGTCTAATAACATACTACAATCTAACCACATCCAAACAACATTAGGCTTGTAGAGACTATACTATCGGCTCTACTCTACCTTATCTTATATCCTAACATACATAATACACAATATATGAAGGTAACTCACCTGGACAGTTACTCAGAAAACTATCAGCCATCCTTCGGATGATCCAGCTAGCGGGTAACGCGTCTATTTTGACTCCCAAGACTAGGAACTCATTGATTTGGACTTCCTAGAATTTATGCTCTACGACGAACAGTCGCCTTCAGATGTAAAATGTAAGTTTGTTAATCTGATTAGGAACACTACTGACTCATTATAAAGCGATCAATTGGGAAATTTAATATATGATATCCTATCGGAATCCATTTTCTGAAATATGTCTCTATAAAAGGCTTATACCCTTTTGTTTTTGTGTCCTATGACATCTTCCTATGGTATACCCTTAAAATGCACATAAACCTAGATTACAAATAGTCTTTCCACCTAATTCAGGTGTTCTAACAGTATGAAATTGAATTAAAGCTGCCCTAACGGGTTTATCGATTCGAAAACTCTAGAACCAATACTCTTGTACTAGTGACAGACTAATTATTAATATTACCTATCTTCCAACCTACAAGATTATAATGAACACTAGCTCACCAATAGCCATATTGTAAGGATCTAACAACCTTACATGTATCAAGGTACAACTATTATTCAAGCAATCTATTCCTATGCCTTCTCATGATGCGTCGTGATACTATACAACTACCAGGATTACGATGCTAGATCATTCTTGTTATCATCCCTACCGGGCCTGAAGACTCACGATCAACCCTTCGGTGGTCTTAAAGACTCACAACCATTATTTGACTGTCCTGAAGGAACCTAATCTTCATCCTTCCTTGATATCTACTTATCGCAACTGATCTTTCTTATTCTAAATTTTGAGGCTACAAGCGATCAAAGGTCCTTAATCAACACCGTACAAATGCTAAAGTCTAACTGTCGTCTTATCTGAACCTATGAATATTAAAATCTGATCCTAGTTTTATATTAACTCTTATGGTCATTGACAAAAGGAATAACTGAACGAAACGCGTAGCTTTTACCTGAAAATCTATGATAATAATGATGCATATGAACTTGCACTTGAGGATCTATCTAACATGACCCTAAACTAAACCAACACATCTAGGAAATTTACACTAGTTTCTTACGACCCTTTTTGTGTTCTTTATCACCACTTGAGCTCATGCATCCAAGAAAACTTGAAAAGTTTGAACAGGTCTCTGATGATACCCTACCGTCTTACTACAATTTTAAATCTCAGAGGAAATCCTTAGATCTTTTCTTTACAAGTTGAAACTTTATTGACATTACTACAAGAACATCTTAACTATCGAGGTGTCTACACAACTGAACCTCTAACAATTACTACCGATCATGAAAATTTTAATGAGCCACTCCTCAAATTGAACTCTTTCCAATTTTATGCTAGGGATCCTTAGTTACCCTCAACTGCTACTAATAACCTCAAGGTTGTCTGGTCGAACCTAGATCAACAACTTGATCCAATAAGCCTATAATGTATGCTACTAATACATATACAACCCTTGGAATGTACTACCATCTCTCTTAGTTGACATAGTCCATCCTAAATGATCCTATTCTATGCTTCTCTTATTTTAGCTATACACGCCAAAAAAAGACTTGAAATTGTCGTACGATGGAAACATTCTCTCCTTTGACATTGATCATATCACTATAATTCTTTGGAACGGAATAATCAAACCCTTACTTCGTGACTTGACAAGCTCTTTAATTCTAATGTATAACTTGGGTGGTCCATTCTTATTCTACATGAAAGCAAGCAATGTTGCTTATGGTGAACTGTGCGATCTACTTAATTTCTTGTCAATCAGCTCCAAAGTTGCAAGGGTAAATCCTACGTCCTCAAAGGAATAAATCTATAGGGTTCTTTTGGATATCTAAGTCGCACCTGCGAATTTGGCTAATTTCTAAATCCTATCGGGCGCTTGGGAGGAAAGACCAACCTTTCCTTAAGAAGAATTCCAAGAAACTCATAGTTTATGGGTATTCTAGCAGAAGACTTCCTTCTTCCTTCACCCTAAACTGAAACTAAAAATATCCACCTAATTTTTTGACAATTCACCTGGATCATGACGTTGAAATCGAAAGTCGAACTAGCCTTAAGGGTTGTTTCTCCCGACATGGGTTCGACTCATCATCTGTTGCTACTTGTAATTGACCAAAGTCAAATTTGGCTTTGTCTATATGATTTGTAACTCCTTTTGACTTTGAAGAAACTCATGATTATCATTTCCAATGACTTTCGACATTCTCGTCATAGAATTACTTCTTGCGCCTACCGTAAGTGGTCTCCTTGCATAAAACGACCAAAACAATATAAGATCATGACAAGCACAATGTTTTCTAGAAACGCAATAACATATATATATATATATATATATATATATATATATATATATATATATATATATATAAAGGTTATAAGTGGGTATTACTAATGTAGTCGAACTACTAGCAACACTGATGGCTGTTGTATCTTCTGCATCATTCTCACTTCTCCGTGATAATCACCTTGTCACATTCCAATTGTCCCTCTTGTAACAATCCTCCTGATACCTCTAAAGCACTTGGTTTCAAGTGAACGAAAGATGCTCATATGTGCCTGACTATACTAGGTATAACGATCATAGTTTCCCTAGGCTCCTACATGAGTATCGATAGGTATGAACCTATTTGCCGATGGTGGTACTTGAACATACACATGTTTCTACATACTCTAGTGGATCTTCAATTCTAACTCTTGATTCATACACTCAATTCCCAATGTACGCACACACGTTTCTTCCTAACTCATCCCATGATGCGGTATCTATCGCAACTATAGTATAAAACTGAACTATTATATCCTGAAGACCTTTTGTAAAAAGATCCATAACAAGCTAAACCCCTGTTTCTACAAGAAAAAACCCTAGTATGTAAGATACCTTCCATCTCTATTATCCTTCTTGTGTTAACAACTCAATTCATCATCCTTTTATCATGGGAGGTGGATATACTGCCACACCACGATATGTAGCAAGTCTAGCCGCTAGTTTCTTCGCCCCAACGACGGTTGTAATCCGTCTGTCGATTATCTTGATCATTTCCTTCCTAAACGACTAAAGTCGGCACTATATCAGACAAGGTTCTCAGAAACATCCATCTTATGCAAATCTACTTTATTTGGGCTCGATCTTTTATGGCCACCTGGGTTCAAACTTAGAGCCACTCTCCTAAAAATCACCATAAAATGACTGAAACAATGCAAGACGTCTTTTATAGAGCTAGCCACACTATCTATCGAACTATCAGGGCCTTAGTAACCTTGTGTCTCTTCCTAATCCAAATGTGAGTCATATACTTCTGGTAGTATAGACATCTACTACCTTTCACGCTAGTCATACTTTTCCTAAGAATTGCCCCCAAGTTTGTAAGTCACTTTACAACACTACATATGATGATCGCTAAACACACACAAACACACACATACACACAGCCACACACACACAGATATATACATATACATACATATACATATATATATATATATATATATATATATATATATATATGTGTGTGTGTGTGTGTGTGTGTATGCGTGTATGTGTTTGTGTATGTATGTTTCCCAATGAGAATTTATAACATATTTTCCTAGACTCCACTAGGATTTTGCATCTCTACAACACCATACCTAATGACTATATTGTTGGAAAGAGTGTCCAAGGTCATTAACTATTGGCAATATTTCTAATAATAACATGTTGTTTTTGGGTTGCCCTCAAGACCAAAATTAAGTAGAATAAATAATGGAGAAATTTTTTTCTTAATTATTATGGTTAATAATTAATTAGAAACTAATTGGAAATATATTTTGGGAATTAATTATAGGGTATAATATTCAATTAATCAATAGTTGGTTAATCAGGAATGTTCCAGAAACCTTATGGAATTAGGGTTGGATGAAAATCACTCCATCCCACATGGGAAAGGGAGTGAATTTCGTGGTTGGCGTCTTGTCCCACATGCAATGGAGTACAAAATGTAGGAAGGGATCCAAGGCTATAAATAGGGCCTTAGAGATTTCATTCTTCCTTTCACCTTGGCTTGACGTTTTGCCAACCCTTCTTCCTCCCCCTGTAAGGACGATTTCTAACCCTCTTAGGGTTTGTGAAATTGACCTTATCCTAGTTATTTTATTCCACTCTTTGATGTCATTGGGTGTGATACCATTCGTGGGATTTTAGTTTGGGTCCTCTCATCCAAGCAACTTCGTGGAGGACAAGATCTCAAGTATGGAGATCAAGGGATAGGAAAGAGGTATGTTTTTCTTCTTTGTATTTTTGTTTTTTAGGGTAATTAGCATGAAGCCATAGATCCATAGGTTGCATGTACACTTCGATATATCATAGTGTTGATTTTCCTGCTACTTAGTTTAGAGTGTATTTAATGCGTAGAAAACCCAACAATAGTATTAGAGCCATCAGTTCATGATTACATTCACCCTAGATCCATACTTTCTGTAAATATTTTTTTGGAATTGAATGAAAGAAGAAAGACTAAAACTTCGTAACTGAAAAAAGCCCTATGTCGCATCTCACGACACAAGGGATTTATTCTCATGACGTGAACAAGTGAGATTCGGGTTTCCCCTAACTTTTTTTAAACTTGAAGATTTATGATATGGATAATTAACAAATTTAAAATGTTTTTAAATATGGAAAACAATAAATATTATTTAATAGAGATTTGAATTTGAATATTAACCCCTCATAATTTATTAATTGTTACATTACGTCATCGCAATTAATTAGAATTAATAGTAAACAACTAAAATTAAAGAGTTTTATATTTACCCCTTGTATATAAATATATTAGAATTATATATATATATATATATATATATATATATATATATATATATATATATATATATATATATATATATAAGAAACTTACAACATGTGTCTTCGCGGTGAGGGCTGACACATGAGTATTGACATTTGGGAATTAAGGAGGTCTCTATGATTCTTAATGAAGTCAGTTTTTAATATGATTCATGCTTATTCCCCTCACCGCATTATTGCATTTTGAGGGTGGAGTATCGAAAGGGTTTGATAGTGATAATAGTCAATTTAAAAGTATTTTAAATACAAGTATAATACAAAATCCCATTTTATGAATATAATGTGAGTCTCATATTATCCAAGAAAATTGCACATTCTCTTTATTTTCTGTTGGAGATCGTGTGGTTAACCGGCTCATCAATCTAGAGTATAGGTGAGAATGATGTGGAACTCGTGAATCTCAAGCGTAATTTGAGCCGGGAATCATGCGATTTTGCATGGTTAATTCACAATCTATTTAATGTGAATCTTATGTTATCCATAAAAGTTGTACATTCTCTTTATATCTTGTTGATGGAGCTCGTGTGGTTAAGCGGCACATCAATTTGAGAGTACAGGTAGAGAATAATGTGGAACTCGCGAATCTCAAGTGTAACTTGAGCCGGGGACCATGTAATTTTATATGGTCGATTCAACATTTGTTCAGTGATTGACCATAATAAGTACTTATTCAAATACATAATAAGTACTTATTCAAATACATCTAAAGGTTTGGGTGAAGTGTATTTGTGAAATCACAGTCTTGGATACATAAATGAGAACTGCAGTAGGAAGTATCCTTTTGGATCGGATTTTGGATATCATTTGACCTCGAGTCTCATGATAAATGCAAATCTTGTTTATCAAGATATATGATGAATACATCAATGGGTAATGCGAATATCTGTTAGGACTGGTATGCACTAATAGACTGTTTAGATTAACCATGATACATGGCCAGACCAACTTCATATGAGCGTGAATCTAGGACCTTTCAGGTGTTCAAAGCTCTCATAAAGCAAAGTTAAGAATCAACTGTGCAAATAGGATGAGAGACTCACAGTGAGCGTCTCAGTCCAAAAATTTATTGATCATCTACATATTTGTGAAAGAGTTTCACAAGCTATCACTACCAAAAACACTACCACAAGTATTGTTAGTTGGATAGAGAAATAAATCATTCATTGATTTTATACTAGATGAGTCGCACTATGTTTACTAATAATTCATGGATTATACCATGACATGGAAAGGCATTTTTTTTCACACACTTCTTTTGACCACCACAGCATGGCATGTATAGGTCACGGCGTAGCTGCCGCCAATGACTTATACTCTAATTTTCGAGTTTTGCACCGTATTTAAAGGAATGAGCCAACAATCAGCAAGCAGGTTCTCATTTCTCTTCCTAGCATGTTTATGGACCTTTGTAAGTATCCGAGACTCCACCTTTATGTTGTAAAGTTTTTGGATCTTTAGTTTTCCGCATCTTCTTCTTGTTCATGTTAGTTAGGATGGTGAGATCCCATAAGGGTTGCAACTCAATGAATCTTTGGGTCATTTGGAGTAGTTGATGGCTTGAATCTAAAGTATGGTTGGGTTTTTGATCCATGCATGGGATTTTGGTCATAATCCACATTTTTACCTAATATGAGTTGAGTACATGCATTGGATATGCATTTCTATAAAGCACCGACTTTTAAGTTAGTTTTTTTTAGTGTTAGAAATTCTTCTAGAACTGATGGACAAAGGACTTGGAGATTAAGTGATTAATGGTTAACTCCATGTTATATTTTTCCCATTTTAGACCTAAGGTTTAAGATCTTGATGTGTAGTAGAGTCTTAAGGGATATATTACAAAATTTATCCATCTACACCATGGAAAGACCAGAGCTGAGCTTTAGATCTCTTAGAATTGGAGCAAAAGGCTTAACTTATTAAGTTGTTTGGAGCCCAGTGCCCACAACATGGCCCTAGGCTGTCACGGCATGCCAACTGGGTAAATTAGCGTATGTTTTGTCACTTTTTGGCCAGAACGCGATCAAGGATGGCTATGACGTGATCAAGGATGGCCACGACGTGGAAAGTTGACTAAGGTCAACTTTGACTATTGGCCTTTGACTTGCGTTGAATTTAGGGAAAGCACATAGCTTTGGAAGGCAGGCTAAGGGTTTATTTGTATGGCTATGTAGTTGATGTATATCATCGGTATTTTCGGAAGTGAGAGAAGTACAGTTGATTATCATATGAGAGCTGAGTCTTCTTGCAGTACTTTAGGGTCAAAGGCACCAAGTCGACCCACTTGTTTGTGATATGAAGGATGGTAGTTGTCTTTATGATACTTGTATTGAAGACATTGGGGTAGCCTGTGGCATTTGTATGAAAGACCATGGGGTAACCCATAGCACTTGTGTATAAGACCTTGAGGTTAGCTAAGGCACTTCAAGCGAAGACCATGGGGTAGCCCATGGCAATTGTATGAAAGACCATAGGGGTAAGCACTTGCATGAAAGACCATGGGGTATCCAATTAGTGATGTCTGTAGCATATGTTGTATTTTGGGGAATCTTACTAAGCTTTGTGCTTACAATTTTGTGGTTTAAAATTTTCAAGTACTTCCAATTTGAAAGGGAACGACCTGACATGATCACACAACATCCCCCTCATGATTCTGCATTAATGATTACTTGTACTCTAATAAAGTTTGATATATTGTATTATGATTGATTTTGAGACACCTGATGTGTGGATTTGATGATTTAAAATTAAAATTTTTATCACTATTTTTGAGATTTTACACTTATAACCCTTCTTGTAATGGAAAAACTTATACAACAGGATACTATGAGCCGGATTGTAGTCTTGTAATACTTCCACAGTAGCCATGGGCCCAACCCATGATCTTTCCAACTATCGACAATATCGAGCCAAAAAATCAACATGAGTCGAAACCCCAACATGCTAGCCCAAACAGGCGTTTGGGTTGTGCTTGGAACCCTAAATCCTTCATTAGACAAGAACATGAAAAGAGGTTCTAAGAAAACTCTCAACCTAAACCTAGTCACGAACCTGTAATGCGCCACTACCGATGCTTCATGCCCTCAACATTTTCCTTTCTAATTAAAACTAACCAATGAACATTATTCCTTGCATAAACCTCAACTTATATAACAACCAGAACTGGCTCTCCACTTGTGCTAGGATATGAAATTCCATATTGATTCACACTTATGAATATTCCCATTAATCCCTTCTATTCTCCCCTACTTGGATTCAAGTACGCTCTGCTAACCTTATAACCATTGGATTTTCAGAGCCATCCTACAACCACAATGCTTAACCACCTCCATCCTGAGCTCACAAGAACTGAGATTCCACGACCAAACAATCAAGGGTAAGCACACCCCAAATCAAATTAAATACTTCTCTATTCTTGAAGAAATATTTCCACATCCAAGGCACCATCCCTTGATACAATTCAAAATCCTTGAACAAACTCATTTGATGACAAAGCATTAAAAAAGCCGCAAACGGAAATAAATAGATAGCTAGTCAAATGACTCAATTGCTACTGGGAAAAACCCATGTGAACGTGTACCAACCATGCCCTTAGTTAATAAAACAACAACAACTTTTATCATACTAACGCTAACGATTGGTTCAACTAGCTAACCAACCCCTCAACTGACATCCAAACTGAGCGGCACACACACCTTTGAACTGTATGTTTGTTTTCCCAAAATGGACAACTGGCCACAACGAGATCTTTGTATAGAAACTTCTGATACGAGTACTACACGCCCAATCCTGAAAGCATGAATCTGAAAACAACTCAGCCTGCACTAGCGATCTGACCAATCCCTTATACCTTACAACCATGTAATGTCTCAACAAGCTCGAATACCAAATAATTCAGTAAACTTACATCACAACTTCCTCAGATCCATTGCGCTGAAACCATCAAAATCAATCTAGATGCTAACCCTCCAAGTAGAACACTCAGTTCACTCCCATCTAGGGCTCATGCTATCATTGTCTGTCTCCTCCCATGTTGACGATCGCAACCGGCTCAAACAGATTCCCGTCAAACATGATTCTCGGTATGCAAAATGGCACATGATAAAACCTCAAATAATAATAATCATACAATCCTAAAGAAACTAGGATTCTTAAATAAATAAAACATAACGTCTCATACACACAATCACATGATCATCAACATAAATAATACGAGCCTGAAGGAATTGAATACGATATATTCATGTGAAAAGGTTTGATGGAACTCGGATCTCCTCGGCATGCAACTAAAATGCTTGGCTCCTCACCATTGGAGCCTCCACTTTGCCCTCGTGGCCAACAGTAATCCTCAGAGTTGTTGGAACAGGTTCCCTCACCGCTCCACTCATCAACCTTGGACACTCTTCCTTCTTGCGACCCACCTGGTTGTGGTGAAACAAATCAGGCTCGAACCGCAAGGACAATCCATGCTAAAATGACCAACATGGACACAACTGAAACATCCCCTCTGTTTCTCATGAAAGTTACCCTCGCGAGTCCTCCCACACTTGACAAAACGACCCTGGCCCTTATGGCCTCCCAATCGTAAATGACAAATCTTCGGCCTCTTTGTCTGGCGCACTACAGCTTCAACCTACTTAGGCCCACACTTCGTCCAAAGCTGCAACTCAGTGTCTGGCTCCTAGGCTCTAACAAACATGTAATATAAGGTCTTTCAACTCAATAGGCTCACAAACTCCCAAATATCATCCCGCATTATATCATGGCACCACGTCTTCTTCATTTCCTCATCTGCAGCATACTGCTTAACCAGTAAAGGCCTCTCCCTCAACTTAGCAGTAATCTCCGCCACAGTTTCAGTCTTCTGGAGAAGCTCCTGAACCTCCCTCGCCAACTACTGCACCTCAATGGCTAGCGCATATTCCACCCCAAATACCACTACAAAATCTGTCCAAGACATGGTTGACACGACCTTAGATCCCAAAGAGCGACCAACCTCCTCCCACCAGTTGTTGGCTCCATCCTTTCATAAGGCAAGATGAAAATACAACCTTCGATGTCTTAGGGTGGAAACTCATCCGCTGAGCATTATCCATGTCAGAAATAGGGTCCTCCTTCCTAAAGAACTTTGAGGCTTTGCAAGCCATGAACTCCTGAAACAAGAGATTTCGTACCTCGATCTGACTAGCCACAATATCTACATGAAAAGCTCCATGTTCTCATCCAAAAGCTCCATTATCCCTCCCTGATAGTACCAAACATCACAGGGGTCGCATCAAAGATACCATGAATGATCTCAGACGTAACGAACTCGTGAATCCTCTCATCAATCAGCTCAGCACCAAAGCCTGAATATGAACCAGAACCAGAACCAGGACCTCCTCCATGAGTGCTCATCACCATACTAAAAAGCAACCATACAAAAGATCAAAACATAACCAAAGAATTACTCACCCTACATGCTTCTTAGAATCCTCGTGACTTTCCATGATTCGAGTACAGATCTTGTGCTTTTAGTAGTACGGGCCCAATAATACCTTCCACACCTATCCATACTTTCCTCAAGAATCATCTCAAATCTTCTAATTCGCCTCTACATACTGATATTCCCAATAGACACTAAATAGTTCACCACTCGCACTAAAGCACTTCCTAGGCTCTCCTAGGATTCCTACCTCACCCTGCCATCAGCTACTGAAAAACCCCTACTAATGTCATCTAACTACTACATGAGCACTATTACATCCAACAAAACTTAAATTATCATTCTACAAAAAGACTCAACCCTACAACACTTGGACTCAAACAATAGCTGCATAATTGGGCCAATCAATCATTCTAAAATTATTTAGCTTTTCCAATACGTAACTTAACGTATTCATTTAATAACTAAATCACATATGTATGAGTCCTACAAAGCACAAAACAAGCAACATTCGAGTAGTAAAACACCATAGGATACAAAACATCAAAATGCATCCTTCCTAATAGGCATCTCTCATAATTGGTATTTTATCATGTAACCCTAAACATATCGTCATGTTGACTTCTAACATTAAAAACACATATAAAATATAAACATGTATGGGTATTTTGGGAATCAAATACTTGTGGATTGATTGCACGCATCACACCCCTTTCGTTGTAAAATTCTTTTTCAAAAAATTTATTTTCTTTTAAAATGATTGCCAACTCCTCAGTTTGAAATCAAATACACCCAAGAGTGTACTCGAATCCCTCGAACCAAGGCTTTGATACCAACTTGTAACGTCCTAAAAATCATAATAAAAATTTCATTTTTCAAATACCCAAAAGATACAACTAAATGTTACAAACTTATCATAGTATAAATATTCTCTACATCAGAGTGAGACCAAATAACAATGTTGAATAAAATCTAGGGGATGTTGTATGATAATGTCAGGCTCTTCCCTTTGGAACTAGAAGTATCTAAAAATGTTTAAACCATGAACCATACAGGCCCATCCCATCATAGCAACTGCCCAATCCCTACATACATACGAGCCCAACCCAACATACATGTGGGCTAGCCCAACTTACATATGGGCCTAGCCCAATATACATATCGGCCCAACCCATCATACATATAGGCCATATGAAATCACCTTGGGAAACTTGAAAAGAAGTAATGCTGACTATTACATTATTAACAAAAAGCCTTCGATGACTTATCGGCTGCCTTGCTTGAGGAAGAGTTTCACTAAAATGGAGACGAACCGGAATAACGTCCGATCTTGTTTCTGGATTGAGTGAGAAGGTAGCTAGCAGCTTCCATAGCTGTCTGTGATAGGCCACAAGGTGAAGCAGAAGGGAATTCATGGACAAATGTAGCTGTTCGGGAGTCAATAGACTGTTCGGAAGTAACTGATCCCACATTAGCATTAGTAAGGGAAGAGAAAGACCTGATTGACCTAAGGCAAGAAAGTCTAGCCTAGCTTCCTTTTCTCCGTGCCCGTTCCGCATGCGCTTCGCGCGCCATTGGCGCTTTGCTCTCCTCTTATTCTTCATTGGACGGTTCGGATGGACTTCGCCGTTCTTTCCCAACTAAAATAGAAAAGGCTGTATCACATCGAGATGTCGATTCGTTTTCCGCCCCCAATGAGATGGGGAATTTATAACTCCCTATTTAGACTTTTCGGCCCTTCATCTTTCTGAATCGAGACCCGCCTAACATACCAATGCAAGAGTCATAAGGACAACTAACATCCTACATAGCATAATGAGAAGACTTACCTGACTCACGAAGTCAACAAAACAACAACTCAATGCCACACAACCAGTGCTAAAATACAACTATAAAATCATACATGGTCCAATCTTAATCTATACCCTATATCCAATAAATTGACCAAAATTCAACAATGCCAAAAACTCAACGTTCAAAGTCAACAACTAACAATACCAACATTTGACCCTCACTTCGTGACCAACCCTTTTTCATGTCATGAAAATGCACTCAACTCATTTCCAAACTCGATCTCACACCAACTAAGCCAACTCAATTACAGACAACTTACTCGACAGGCACCACGATGTGAACCCTCCTTGGTCACGTCGTGAAGAACGTATGAGGTAAAATCATAATGTTTTAAGTCCTTAATCCATTAATTCTTCAACTCCAACTTTCCAGAAAGCTTTAAGGGACTCCATAGGTTCATAAAAATGACAACTTTATGGACATGCATGCTCTATTCATGTCCTTTACCCAAACTATGTTAAAAGGAAGTAAAATAACCTAAAATCATGCAAGGTTCATAATCCACATCTAATCCTTATATCCATAAGTTATAATGCTCTAAGGACTTTGGAGGACCACAAAGTTGCCAACATTATTCCATCTATACAATCCAACAAAACCATGAACCAAAAGGGACTAAAAAACTTAGATCTAAGAGAATAAATCCTAAATGTAGAAGCTTTAATTCTTAAAAATGGTCCAAAAGGTGATATCAAAGATGAGAAAGTGGTTATTGCTTAGTCCTTGCACCAAGTCTCCTTCTACTTCCTTCAAAGAGCACCAAAACCACCAAAATAGTCTAGGGTTAGGGTTTCTAAGGCTTAAGCGAGATGGAGGCTAAAAATGAACCCTAAATCTAGGTTTAGGGTGCTTAAATACAAAGGAAACTATAAAAGACCATATGCTTGGGTTGCATCCCTTGTCAAGTCGTGACCAAATACATGTCATGTCGTGACAAATCCTCCAGATACGCGTTCTTCAATTTGGTTTTTCACGTCGTCACCAGACTATGGTTACGTCGTGACACATGATTTTTCCCAAAAATCATGCCTTTGTCTCCTTTAAGCCCTACTCTAACCCAATGTGGATAACAGGTGTTACACGATTCCTATTTTCTATTGGAACGCTTTAACCAACAACTGAGCCTTATACCTCTTTTTGTCTTGTATCTCATCTTTGACCTGAAACACCTACTTTTGTAATGTCATGTCCCAAATGATTTCTTTTTGGGTGCGGGAGAGGTATTTTAGATGATCCACGTGTTCGGTTATGTTTTGGAGCCAAAGGGTATTTTGGTAATAAGTCAGCCCAGGCTCTTATGGGTATGGAATGTTTGTTCGGGAAGTTGTAAGGCAAGTATGAGTTGATTAAAGCTTTGAGCTACTTGTGACATTTCCATGGATATAAGGATCATCCAAATTGAGTTTATAACAAAGAATTTATGGCCTTCGGAGTTTTCAGAGTGTAAGAAGAAACTGTAGTACGCGGGGCATATATAGGAAGTACGCGGAGCATACTAGTGCGAAGGTAGTACGCTGGGTGTACATTGGTGTACTCTTAGTGTACCCAGAAGGAAGGATCTCAAACGTCGGCCTCGTACGCTGGGCTTATGAGGAGTACGTCAGACGTACGAGGGGTACTTTAACCCTTAATTTTGATCATGTGTACCCTATTTAAACATCTTTATTCCTTAGGGTTGGCCTCCTTATCAGCATCTAAAGCCCCAAAAACCTAAAAACAAGTCTTAGCCTCCATTGTTGGGTGTTTGAGCCTTTGGTGAGAATTTGGTGTTCATTTTGTGGATCTAGAAGAAGAAGGAGAAACTTTAAGACTTATTGTTTGAAGGAAAGCTTTGAGATCTAGCTTTTACATCTCCTCTTGGTAGCTTGTTAGGTATAAAGTCCAAACCTTTCCTTTTCATTTCATGGTTCTTCTTGGTTCATTTTTGGCCATTTTGACCCTTTTTGTTTGATTGTTGGGTGTTAAAGTCGTTTTTGAAGCTTGAAATTGTAGATCTGGATATATCATGGTTTCCTTGGGCATAAAGGTCTAAACTTTCTTGCAATTAAGGTTTCATGCATGTATTAAGTCAAGTATTTAGCTCTTTTGAGCTCTAGAGTCCCATTTAGCCATGTATACACATGAAGTTAGCAACTTTATATGATTAACCACCTTAGGGAAGTCAGATCTGAGTTTGGATCCAAGTGTTTATAGATTAAAGGATGAATTTAGGAAGATGGCCATGGTTGGTGAGTATTTTGGGCATACAAGTATGTATGTCTCACGTACAAGCCTTCCATGCTATACGTTGAGTGTACGGGTTGAGTATACCCGCATACTCGGTAGACTTGGCCCCTTTCGTTTCGGGCTTTGTTTTTAGGCTTGGTTGTGTTGGGCCATGTTGGGCCATCTGGATTTTATGGTTGGTCTGTTGTGACTTGTTGGAATTTCTTATGTAAAGGCTCATGCAAGGAATTGGGTCGTAGATGTTTATTTTTGGATTTTGGGCCTTGTGTCATCTAGTTTGAGCCTTAGCTTTGGGTCATGCTTGAGGAAGGGTAAAAAGGTCTTTTAGCCTAGTCTAAACTCATAGTGTGAGTCAGGGGTTAGATGTTGATGGTTTTTCATTGTGGTATCTGATAGCGCATGGAGTTTAGCGGGTTTGTAGTTAGACACTATTCGTGGGTTCAATTGGTGATGGGGTGTTGTCATGATATTGTCGATTCGGGGATCTAATAGCCATCAGCCAAGGATCGTCTGTATGATTTTGTAGTGTGAGGTGAGTTTTGCTCACTATTCTTGCAGGTCGAAGGAACCAATGCCGGTCCATTGGATTGATATCCTGTTATGCATTTTATTGCGTTGTTGTGATATGTTAGATTAGTATCCTAATAGATTGGATTTTTCTATGCTTGGTGATCTGTAGATCTGTTTGACTGGATGTAGACTGTTATATGATTATTTGTTATATGTGCACATGTTTGGTCGGTGGCTGAGGCTTCACTGCTTTGTACGTAAGCCAATAGGTCGGGGTATTAAAACCCTATGGTTGAGGGCCTTGGGTATTCCATCCTGAGGATAATTGGACCCATAGTATGTTGGCATTCCAACCCGATGGTTGAGGGGCCTGGGGTATTCCAACTTGATGGTTGGTTGCACCCGTAGTATGTTGGTATTCCAACCTGATGGTTGATTGGACCAATAGTATGTTGGCATTCCAACCCGGTGGTTGAGGGTCTTGGGGTATTCCAACCCGATGGTTGATTGGACCCATAGTATGTTGTTATTGTATATGTGTTACTTGTTGTGTTGGTACTTTGGGGGAACTCACTAAGCTTTGTGCTTATAGTTTTGTTTATGGTTTCAGGTTCTTCAGATGATTTGGGGCAAGGCGAAGGCGTGATCGTACACATCATTGGTTTTACAACGGATTGGATCTTGAGAGACTCTGATTTAAAATCATTTTTTTGGAAATAATGTTTTTGTAAAAACTTTTGTTAATAAATGTGTTAGTTTGAAAAGTTTTAGTTTGCTGAAAATTTTGGGATGTTACAAGTTGGTATTAGTGCCCTGGTTTGAGTGAATTGGAGGAACACTCATGTAAATCCATTCTCAAATTAAGGAGAAAGGGTTTTAAAAATGATTTTCAAAGTAGTGGTCTTAAAAATAACTTTCAAAGTTGCTTTTAAAATAAACAAAAGAGGATGTGATGTGTATGATCAGTCGGAGCCAATAAGTTGACCCGAAATTACCACACCGTTCTTTGATATTATGATATGTTAGAACAGCATGCTAGTGATAGGCTAGGGATATTCATGAATTACAGGATATAATTGTCTGATTATATGATGCCTCTCAGTGGTGTATTGATTTGGTTTGTTTGGTTCAAACCTAGTGAGCTTTAGTTTGAGGCCTCGGAGATTCTGCTTGAGGCCAAGTATTCGAGTCTCGGGACTCAATAAAGGGACGATGAGTATGATCGGCTTGGGTTTTGCAACGGGAAGTGGGATGGTGATTAATCGATTGGAATGTCATTATCTATAGAAAGGGTTATGACCTTTCAGTTTTTTCTGAGTTCGAAGAAGGAGTGAGCATGCTTGTAATTTTGAGAGTTAGGAAGGGTAGTACCTGATTAAGGTCGTTGAGTTATGATTTGTGTTCTCGCCAGTAAGTGGTACTTCGAGCCCTAAGTGGGGGAGAACTGGGATTCTCATGTTAAGTATTTTAGCCGTTGAGGGATTTTCTAGTTCGTTGTTTGGATTGTTGTATTCGAATTAGTTTGGTAGATGTTGAACGGTGGATCTTTTCCAGAAGCGGGTATGTTCAGTTCCATGTGAGTATTGATTCTCTTTATTAATTGTCAATGTGTCCATGACCACTGGTTGTAGGGTTCATTATTCAGCGGAGGTTCTCTCGAAAGTTAAACTGTGTCAGCCGAAATTCAATGGTCGGGCCAATCTGTTATCAAGTTTAGTATGTTCTATGTTCCTTTGGTCTTCGGGTATGTTTACCCTCAATGGTGGAGTGGCAATTTTGTTCATAACAGACTTAGTTTTGGTAACCTTCAGGATCACCTTGGGAGTCTTCTCAAGTTAGTTACATAGTGGTGGAATCCATTCAGTCTCAGTCAAGTATGGGATCTTGTTTTGACCGATCGTGAGGATGTTTTTTGTTATTGATTGAGGTGTTATTTCGATTATCTATGGTAGTTCTTTTCTCTTTGGACGAGATTATGGTTCCCTAAGGATGTGCATGGTGGTTTTTAATATGAGTTGGGCAAGATAGCACTAGAGCCCTTGGTTCGAATGATGTGAATGGTTCTTTTGGGTTATAGCCTTTGAATTTGAGTAAGAGTGCAATCGTTATCCCATTCCCAGGTTGTTTGCGACCATGCTTTCCTAAGGTTTTGTTTTGGTAGCAGCCTGGTTGTGCTCAGTTGGGGTTGTGGGGGAGTTGATTTGGTACCTTCAAGGCAATGGAATGAGGTAAGTATCTTAAGTATTGGAGCACTGAGCGAATGATGCGATAACAAAAAGTTCGGTGTGATATCGGGAGGTATTCTAGTCATAGGTTTTGGGCCTAGTGAACATGATTGTTCATTCTTCTGCTTGTGATACTTTCGGTGTTGACGCGCTGATGGGAGTCAGGCGAGTCACAAATCAAATGGTTTGGATAAGAGAGCAGTAAGGGTTGTAGGGAGTATCAACCATGTATCACGAAGTCTTTGTGGAATGTATGCATTATAACTCCGTTTGTTCGCAAGTTGTTGCTAGGGTTTTGATTTTCAAGCTAGGAATTGGTTATGAAGTCGCAAGTCATAAAGTTCTTTATAGCTGTCTCGAGTGGATGCCCAGGTGGGGGTACACCTAAGCCAATAAGGGGTTGGATGTAACGTGGAAATTTTTGGTTTGATCATCTTTGCTCATCGAAGCAATGGCTGGTAATGGCATAGCAGAGAGTCAAGGGTTATTAAGGTTTTAGTACATCATATGATTTGGTTTTGGGTGAAGTTCGCAATCAATATATTTTGAGCATCATTTTTACATGTTTCTGGTAGTGTCTCCAGTCAAGACTGGGGTAGGTTTATAATTGGGTGCTCATCAGTTTTAGAGAAGGGTCTACTAGAAGATATTATGAGTCGCCATTTCCGAGTGGGGATTTTGTGGAAACTCTCGTTGGGAATCACCAGTGTATTCATGTAAGGTCTCTATTCAGAGAGATGTAGGTTAAGAAATTTGTATGTCAAGGTATCAGCTAGAAGGTTCAGGATTTAGCTTATGTGTTTGCGCTCTGGGATGGTTCTACCTGTGTGAAGTTCGGGTAAGTGATGAGGCCTCAGAGTTATAGCAGCATCATATCGGTCCATCAGTTAAGGAAATCAACATCTTGTATCTCATTGTGTTCATGAAATTGTTATCATCAGGATTCAAATTGATAGTTTGATGTATAAGTGTCATGGATTTAGCATTTCCTCAGTACGGGTGGTCTATCATGGAGTCAGACCAATTCGAGACCTCAAGCTTCAGATAAAGTAGGTTGGGTTTCTGCATGGGATAGTGGATTTGTCTTCTTCGGTGGAAAATTCAATTGGGCTCAGTTTCCTTAGGAAGGTAATGGTATGTTCAAGGTTGTAGTTATGTACCTCAGGCTGTCGGGCATGTCGGGGATGGTAAGGACAAAATCTAATTTAAGTGGGGGGAGAGTTGTAACGCCCTGTCCCGAATCATTTCCTTTTGGGTGCGGAAGAAGTATTTTAGATGATCTGGGTGTTCGGTTGTGTTTTGGACCCAAAGGGTATTTTAGTAATATGTCAGCTTGGGCTCTTATGGGAATGAGATGTTTGTTCAGGAAATTGTAAGGTAGGTATGATTTTATTAAAGCATAAAGCTTCTTGTAACCTTTTCATGGATATAAGGATCATCGAAATGGAGTTTATAACGAAGAATTTATGGCCTTAGGAGTTTTCAGGGTGTAAGAAAATACTTAAGTATGTGGGACGTACATAGGAAGTAGGCGGGTTAGTACGCTGGGCGTACATTGGTATACGCTTAGCATACCCAGAAGGAAGGATTGCGAACCTCGACCTCATATGTTGGGCATATGAGGAGTACGTTGGGCGTACGAGGGGTGCTTTAACCCTAAATTTTGATCATGTTTACCCTATTTAAACATCGTAATTCCTTAGGGTTTGCCTCCTTATCAGCACTAGTGCGAAGAGCAGTATGTTGGGCGTACGTTGGTGTACGCTTAACGTTCCTAGAAGGAAGGATCACGAACCTTGGCCTCATACGTTAAGCGTACGAGGAGTACGTTGGGCGTAAGAGGGGTGCTTTAACCCTAAATGCCAGAAACCCTCAAAATGAGTCTTACCCTCGATTATTGCGTGTTTGAGCCTTTGGTGATAATTTGTTGTTCATTTAGCGGATATAGAAGAAGAAGGAGAAACTTGAAGACTTATTGTTTGAAGGAAAGCTTTGAGATCCAACTTTTGCATCTCCTTTTGGTAGCTTGGTAGGTATAAAATCCAAACCTTGCCTTTTCATTTCATTGATCTTCTTCTTGGTTCATTTTTTGGTCATTTTGACCCTTTTTGTTGATGGTTGGGAGTTAAAGTTGTTTTTGAAGCTTGAAAATGTAGATCAAGATATATTATGGGGTCCTTGGGCATAAAGGTGAAAACTTTATGGCAGTTTTGGTTCCATGCATGTATTAAGTCAAGTATCAAGCTCTTTTGAGCTCTAGATTTCCATTTAGCCATGCATTCACATAAAGTTGGCAACTTTATGTCATTAACAACCTTGGGGAAGTCAAATATGAGTTTGGATCCAATTCTTAATGGATTAAGTGATGAATTTGGGAAGATGACCATGGTTGGTGAGTATGTTGGCCATACAAGTATGTACATTGCACGTACTCGACAAACTTGGGCCCTTTCGTTTTGGGCTTTGGTTTTGGGCCTGGTTGTGTTGGGCCATGTTAATCCCTTCTGGATTTTATGGTTGGGTTGTTGTGACTTGTTGGACTTACTTGGGTAATGGACCACAAAAGGAATTGGACCCAATTTGTAAAATTGGGCCATAGATGTTTAATTTTGGACTTTAGGCCTTTAGTAATCTAGTTTGGGTCGTAGCTTTGGGCCATGCTTGAGAAGGGTAAAAAGTTATTTTACCCTATTCTGGACTTATAGTGTGAGTCAGGGGCTAGATGTTGATGGGTTTTCATTGTGGTATCTGATAGCGTGTGGAGTTTAGCGGGTCTGCAGTCAGAGACTATTAGTGGGATCGGCTGTTGATGGGGTGTTGTCTTGATATTGGTGGTTTGGGGATCTGTCAGTCAGCAAACAAAGATCGTGTGTATGATTGGACAGCGCGAGGTGAGTTTTCCTCACTATTTTTCTGGATCGAAGGCACCAAAACCAACCATTTGGATTGATATCCTGTTATGCATGTTATTGTGTTGTTGTGATTTATTAGATTGGTATCCTGATAGATAGGATGTTGCTATGTGATGAGTTAAAAACTCTTAGATCGTTTAGATCTTTCACAAGTCGATAAAAGAATTCTAACAGTTTAATAACAAATAAGAACAAACACAAATCAGAATCAAATATAAGCTTATGATTCAAAACTGAGTCACACCTCAGCAGAGCTCGATGAAGAACTTCCGCTATAGAGGCGAGCTAGGGTTTACAGAATAGTAAATTACGAAAGCAATGAAAGAGATGATTGTTCCTAAGCCTGCATGCATGCAGCTTAAATAGTAAACCCTAATGTAAAATAATGCACGGCTGGACAGGCCCAATACCGGTAACAAAACTAGGCTATGGACCGAGCCCATGACGCAATCCTCTAGACTCAACAATCTCCCCCTTTGCGTCAAATGAGGCGAGAGATTATTTCTTCTGAGCAGGTCTCACCGTCTTTATAACTTTGAAAAGTTTAAGAATAATGGCGAGAAGAGTCTGTCGGAATAGAATATACCACCTCAGCATATCGACGAACAGCTTTTTATCGGCAGCAGTGTTTTGGTCGCACCTTTGTACAATCTCCAAAATATGCTCAAGATAGGACGTCGAGAAAAGGTGTTTGTCAACAAGAGAGAACATGCATTTTTGACCTTCGCCCCTGAGAAACATTACTGTATGATACTTGGAGTCAATCTTCCCCTTGATCATGGAATTAACATTGCCAGCTCTTCCCATCGATTTGATCGTTGGTCGCTTGTGTATGGCAGATGCAATTTCCTGGTCCATCTTTGCTACCTCATGTATGTAGCAAACAAGCATACGCTTGACATGATTAATAATTGGCTGATACTCCTGCGGATTTGATAAAAGGATGTTGTTGAGGAGAATCCAGTTGTGGGGGTTGAGGTTCGGTAGATCAGTAAGGGAAAAGTGGTGAACAATGCCTTCGGTTCCTCTAGTCACCCTGAACTTGACATTTATGAATTTCCCTGCTTAATAGGGCTTCATCACCTTGACGGTGGTTATCTTCTTCGAACTCCATGTTTGGTATTGAGGTTGGGAAAACTCCAAGTAGAAATCTAACAGATCCCTATCTACCTTCGGGTCTGGAGATGGAATGGCAGCAGTGGAGCTGAAACAATGGAAGACGAATGCCTTTTTAGTGATTGGCGTATCGAACTGCACATCCTTGGAGTTGTCACAACTGAATGACATTGTAGGTTCGAGCCATAGAGCAGCTGGCTCGTCAATCGCACACCTCTGAAGCGATTCTCTAGTCCATTCAGGGAACATGACCTTTTTCTTTTCAAGGAGCTCCACCTCCTTTCGCTTTTGTTCTAGCTCAGCCTTCTCCTTCATGGACATTTCCCCAGTTCATTTATCTGAAGAATCAACCTTTGGATCAGGCTTCCTGTGAATTTCAACATAGACATCGTCTTCTTCGTTGTCGGTATCATCTTCACCGATTTTCATCTTTTTTTTCTCCTTATTACTGACCGAAGCTTCATTACCCTTCGGTTCAGTGGCTAGCTTGGAGGTAGAAAGAGGAGGTTGATTTGTTTCTTGCTTTTCTTGCTTCAACTCTTTCTCTCCTCCTTGTTGTGGTTGGACACCAGTCACCGGAAAACCCTCGATGCGACTAAGGACGTCTAGTGTCGGTCGGAGCTTTTCTGCCAAATGCCCTCTGGTGGTGATTGTGACAAGGGGATCATGACCTTCAATAAGATGAAGGAGGATGGAGTGAACGTCTGCAGTAAAACTCCTTATTACCTCCCTCTCTAACTTGAGGCCATCAACCTCAGCATGAGCAGATCGCAGCTTTTGAGTTTGCAATTTGAGCTGATTTGTGCGTCTGGCAAGCTCATCCATTACACCATTTTCCAT
The DNA here is from genome assembly GCF_051521515.1 of Lactuca serriola. Lineage (NCBI taxonomy): Eukaryota > Viridiplantae > Streptophyta > Magnoliopsida > Asterales > Asteraceae > Lactuca > Lactuca serriola. The sequence continues at coordinate 106,591,642 of NC_136410.1, forward strand.
AGCTAAGTCCGCTTGAAGTTGAGCTAAGCATTCGTTGACATTAGAATGGAATGCTTCATTTTCCTATTGAATAACAAGGCGTGTTGCTTCAACCTTCAAGCATTCAGACTGAAGAGTCTGTCGAAGAGTTTCTACAGAAGAAGTAACTGTAGCAGCATTCTTGGCAGCAGCAGCCTACAAAGAGTCTAAAAAGATATGAGCCTGGGAAACTAGTTTATCAACTTTTGCGGTCGCATCCTTGCACTCCTTTGTAGAGGCATCAATAACACGAGAGGCCTGTTGACACTGAGAAGTGGAGGCTTCAATAGCATTGGCTGCAGCAGTTAAGGAGGTTGAATGTTCTGCAACAACTTATGAGAACAGAGCCTTTAATGCAGCATCTAAATAAGCCCCGGAGGAAGAGGAGGAAAGCAGTTGATCTAGCTTGTCGTTTACTGCTTTGAGATGATGTTTGGTGATAGGTTCATCGTCATCATCCTCACTCTGGACTCGATAAGGACTGAAGTATGTAGAGTCGAACTCCAAGTCCTCACCGCCCAAAATTGGTGTTGTTTCTGTAGAAGGTGTAGGAGATAAGGGTTTAGAAGAAGGTGGAGGTTCGGTTGTTATAGGAGTTTCGGTTGTTAAAGGAGGTTCGGTTGTAAAGATAGGTTTGGTTACTGGTGGTTTGGGAATGGTGAATAGGGGTGTTCGTTTGGATGGATCAGTTTGATCAAATCCAATCAAGTAAATCCAAATTGATTTCGGTTTTCAAAACATGGATCCGAATTATCTAAACGAAATTCAAATCCGATCCGATCCGATCCAATTACAATTCGGTTGGATCGGTTTTTATAATTCGATTTTCAACACCGAAACATTTTAAAACAACATATAATTATAATATTACCCAACTTTACACAAGAAACAAAAAAAATAATTTTGTTGTGATTTGAAATTCATAAACAACTAATAAGAAAATATATTATAGTTAAATATTTTATAGATACAAAACTTTTGAGAGAAAATAAATATTAATGTTTTTTATCGGGTGAAACGTTTTTAGCCTATTTGAAAAAATAAATTACAAAATTAATAAATAACTATAGATATATCTTATAAATAGATAAATAATAAATGTTTATTCGGTTTTTTTGGACTATTCGGTTCTTATTTTGTAAACCAAAACCAATCCGAAATCCAAAATAATAATTCGGTTTTTTTGAAAACCAATCCAAAAATCCGAATATCCGAACCAATAGTCCAATCCAAATTGTTCAATTGGATAATTTGGTTTTATCCGAATAGTGAACAACCCTAATGGTGAAGGTAGGTTTTGTAGTGGTGGTAGAGGTTGTATCTGTGAAGATAGGAGTGGGAATAGGTATTGAATTGAAGGGTTGAGATGTGGTTGTTTGAGAGATAGGAGGGATAGAAGCAGGAATTGTAACAGGTGGAGGTAAAGGAGGCAAAGAACGAACCGGAATTTCTGGAGTAGGGGAGCGAGGTGGAGTATCCCCTCGACCCGAAGCCTCCTCTTCATCAGAACTGTCGTTCTCAGAGTCTGAAGATGGAACGTTCTTCTGCCTAGGAGGAACATATTCTTAATCCGAACTGCTTGAGGATTGAAGAATAAGTTTCCTAGCAGGCTTCTTCTGCTTTTTAGGTTGAGATTGAGAAGGAGCAGCTTTATCAGATTTCCTCTTCTTGGGGGTTTGCCTCTTGGATGGTTTTGTTACAGGACCCTCCTTCTGTGATTCAGGTTTCTTGCCCCTTTTGGCTGGTTTATCAGCTTCTTCAATTGAACGAAGCATCGCCGGCGTAAGTTCACGCGGACCAACAGGTTTACGCTTCCAGTACTGCTGAAGTACATTACTGGTTGCAGAGATACAACCGAGGATGGTTTCTGGAATTGAACCGATGTATGAAAACTTCGTGGGGTCAGTGACGATGATCTTCGTCGTGTGAAAGGTGGCGATGGAGGAAAGCAAGGAATCTGCCATAATGGGGACACGATTGCGATCCATTGCCCACTTGGTGATAATGGTCCAGAAACGCCCACATGAAATTTCTGAGTGCTTTGATGAAGAAAGCAGACTTTGAACTAGCTGTTGCCAAATTATAGTCCCATAGTCAAGGTTGAGCCCGTTGTACAACCCATACAACACCGTCATAAAGGCTTTGCTAGCACCGTCAGAACCAGCACTCCGCTCAGATAAACCCTTGAATAAAAGAGTGAACAGGCCATTCCAATGAGGAGGAAGGCAAGACTTCTTGAACTTCGTGACGGTAGTTAGGGTTTCAGTATACCCCATCTGATAGAACATAGTAAACAGTTGAGCAGTAGTAATGGAGTCAGGGTTTACCAGAGACGGATCTTGTGAGAGACCAATTAGGGCACAGAATCGACTCTTGGAGATGGAGACTTTCTCATCGTGAAGCTCAAAGTGGACACGTTCATTGGCTTGTCGTAGAATGCTGTAGAGTAGACAGTGGATAAGAATGACATAGGCACAATTTCAACCTTTGTCAGTGCAGCGACGAGTGGAGAGTATTTGAGACACTCAACCACATACAACATGTACGACTCATAAAAGAAGGGAGTTAGATCGATGATTAGGTTTTGTTGGGGTTTATTGGTGAGTAGAGGTTGACGAACTGAGGTATCATGAACAGATGAAGAATCTGCCATTGTAGGAGCTTGAGTGTGATGATGAACAGTTGCAGAAAATAAGCAGGTTGCTTGGATAGCTTTTTGGAAGTGATAAAGGTTGAGAGAGTCTCGTTCCAATTCCTTTTATATGTACAAGGAAGAGAGAGAAGAATCCGGCTGAAATCTTGGATTATCTCTAAAACCGCGCCTGAATTGATGTGTGAATAGTTGGCATGCCGAAGATGATGCAGGAGAGAGAAAAACGTTTCCCCTTTTTCACGCCTTTTCATAAAATCAACTTTTTCAAATCGCCAAACCATTTGAATTTATGCTGAGTCAGCTACCTTTTCATCCCTATCGTTTCACCTGACGACGCTTGAGTTTTTGTTCCTTGATGATCTGTGTAAAACTTAGAGATTTGGAAAATTAAAAATTTTCGTGCAAAGGGTGTAAAAGATAAATAAATAAAACAAATATTTTGGGATTATCTGTGATGTCATTTTTAGACATAAACCAATTGATTCTGGGCAAAAATCACTTCCTTCAACGTCAAGAGAGACATTGAAGTGCTTGCTTGGTTACCCATGAAATAACAATCAAAAACTTGTTGAGAAGTTTTGAAAGGCATCTTTTAAAGGTTAAAGAGGGTGGCTTTGGCTTCAATTCATAATTTTGATACTTAACATAAGATCAAAAACAGAATGAAGTACTTGTGAGATCGATGAGATCTGTTGAACAAGTAGGTGAAAAATAATTTTATAGTGACAAGAGAGTTTAAGAAATCTCAAAAAAAATAAAATGGATCTTTTAGGGTTAGAGAAAGCTTGGTGAAAAGCAATCTCATAAAGATCACTAAAAAAGAAAAAGAGATTCCATTTGGTAACAAGTAAGATCTTGAATTTTTTTGAATTCGCCATCAATACATTAGTGGTGTTGAATTTTGGGTTTCACTTAGTACATAGTGGCATGAAACTAAGATCATGAACATAGATTTTGTATAACCATAAACCTCAGTGGTTAAAACTGAGAGTCTTAGGGGTTATGGTGATGAAACGAAATATAATGGAGAAAGATGATGGAGATGGTATAAGGAGCGAATGTACCTCTGATTATTAAATAAAAGATGGTCGAAGCAGACAACTCTAAACTCAGTGTGAGTAGAGTAAGGTAGCTCATAATTAGAGTGAACTTGATAGCTTGGTTTGGGAAAACATGATTGGTGTAGATCATGTTATTAAGGCTTCACTCAGAATCAGTTGAGGCTTGAGTCAACATACAACAACATGCTTCTAGGGACACCTAACTAAGGAAAAAGGATTTACCTGCCGGAGATGCGTCATCGAGAATCACACTTAAAAAAAACGTTAGAAACATGGAAAATAGTAAAAACACAGGAAATATTTTTGAATTTTTTTTTGTGAAAAATTGAACAAAGGAAAAAATATTTTTGGATTTTTGTGAAAAATTGACCAGATGAACGAAAAGAAAAAAAATATATTTTTGGGTTTTTTTTTAGAAAGAGAAAGGAAGTAAAAAAAAGTTACAAAAGAATATAGTGGAGACGCCTTTAAAAAAATAAGGAAGTTCAGAAGAACCGAACCCGAAATAGACCGAACGCTCGGTTCATTTCGGTTCATGGACCAACTTTACCCGAAATAGACTGAACCCGATATGGACCGAACCCAAAATAGACCGAACGTTCAGTTCATTTCTGTTCATATAGGTTCGCTCTATTTCGCTTGTTACCTTTATGGGAGCGAAGGCGATTTCGGTACTGACTCGGCTTGCATCATTCCAAGGCCTTGCAAGATCTTATTGAAGCTTGCATCAGGTAAAGCCTTTGTGAATATATCTGCCAGTTGATCAGTCGTTCTGACGAAGTGAATTTCGACGTTACCATCTTCGACATGATCCTTAATGAAATGATATCTCAGTGCGATATGCTTAGTCTTCGAGTGTTGCACTGGATTGTGGCAAATTCTGATTGCGCTTTCAGAGTCACAGTACAAGAGGATTTTCTTCATGTTTAAGCCATAATCCTGGAGTTGACTCTGTATCCATACGACTTGAGATGTACAAGATGCTGCAACAATGTATTCGGCTTCTATAGTGGATAACGACACACAAGTTTATTTCTTGGATTGCCAACTTACTAATTTTCCATCCAGAAATTGACATCCTCCTGTGGTGCTTTTACGATCTAATCCACAGCCACCTAGATCAGCATCTGAAAAGGCTTGCACAAAAAATCCTGAATTGGTTGGATACCATAGACCGAGAGAGGAGGTTCACTTTAGATAGAGAGAGATGTTCTTTACTTCTTGAAGATGAGGTTCTCGAGGGTTGGCTTGAAATCTAGCACAATAACAAACTGAGAACATTATATCAGGTCTACTTGTTGTAAGATACATTAAAGACCCGATCATCTGTCGATAAAGCATTGTATCAGCTGCGGGTTTCTCCAATGAAGGTGTAAGTTTCGTCCCAAAAGCCATCGGTACTTTTACCTTGGAGTCTCCTGTCATTCCAAACTTAGTGAGCAAAGTCTTGGTATATGCTTCCTGATTAATAAAAATGCCTACGGGTCCCTGTCTAATGTTTAATCCAAGAAATAAATTAATAGGACCCATTGAGCTCATCTCAAATTTAGTTTCCATCAACTTTCAGAATTCAGCTGTTAAGCTTGGATTCGTGGAGCCAAAGATGATGTCATCAACGTAAATTTGGACAATCATAAGGTGGTTACCTTCTCGCTTACGAAAGAAGGTTGGGTCAACCGAACCTTATTTGAATTTAGACATCTTTAAGAAACGAGTAAGAGTTTCATAGCATGCTCTGGGAGCTTGTTTCAGGCCATAGACAGCTTTGTCAAGGATATAGCAGTGATCAGGATACTTTTCGTTTACAAATCTTGGCGGTTGCTCAACATACACGGTTTCTTCAAGTTCTCCGTTGAGAAAGGCACATTTGATAGACTTCAAAGTTCTTGTGAGCTGCGTACGCTAGGAAGATCCGAACATATTCCAATCTAGCCACTGGAGTGAAGGTTTCTTCATAGTCGATTCCCTCTTCCTGACAATATCCTTTGACTACCAGCCTTGCTTTATTACGAATGACATTTCCTTCTTTCTCCATCTTGTTTCGGAATACCTATTTGAGACCTACAACCGAAGCATCCTTTGGTGTTGGAATAAGACGCCATACCTTGTTTCTTTCAAACTCATTTAACTCATCCTGCATGGCCTGAACCCAGTCTGAATGATCAAGAGCCGAATTAACAGTCTTTGGCTCGATTTTGGACACAAAAGAATTGAACATGCAGAACTCAACTTTTGAAAATAGAGCAGCCTGTTTCGCTTTGATTTGAGATCATGTCAACACCTTTTCAGAGGATTCCCCAATAATTTGAGTATGAGGATGATCTTTGGTCCACTTCACAAGTGGAGGAAATTTTGGATCATAGATGGGATCCAATTCAGCATTAATTTCTTCTTCGAGTTCAGACATATTGTCATCTTCACTAACTGTTTTCTCCTCCTCAAAGAATGATTCCTGTTCAGGACCAGCATTTATACCTCCTTCATTTGTTGGAGTTTCAGTGGAGGTGGATGTATTTGTTGATGTGTCCTGCCCCTGGAAAGAAAAATGTTGATCATGATGAGGAGAGCAACCCTCCCCCTCGACAGTAGGATGGTCATTAGAAGGTTGGCTTCAAGCTGTATCTTCGGTTCCTTTGGATTGTTCATCAGTCATTTTCCTAGCAGCATCATCTATAACTTATTTCAAATTGTCAACTTTGTTGTCTGCCGCTGCTGACTCTGAGTTGATCGCTTTTTGAGGTTCATCAAACAAGAGCATGAATTGGTCAAAGAGATTTGAGATTGAGACAGTAACCTGACCATTCTTTGGAAATATGTCTTGAGTTGCATCTTCGGTTGCCCTTAGCTTCTTAACATAGCTATCATCAAAAGTGACATAGTATGTTTCTTCAATTTTCTTCGAGCGTTTATTGAGAACTCTATATGCCTTGGAGTTCAGGGAGTAGCCTAAGAAAATTCCTTCATCCGCATTAGCATCGAACTTGTTGTGATTCTCTTTGGAGTTGAAAATGAAGCACCTAGAACCGAACACATGAAAGAATTTCACGTTTGGTTTTCGGTTGTTCAGAATCTCGTAAGGAGTAATGGAGAATCGTTTATTCAAGTAAGATCGATTCTGAGTATAGCATGCAGCTGCAATTGCATCAGCCCAGAAGTATAAAGGCAGAGATGTGAAGCATAACATCGTGCGTGCAACTTCACACAAGGATCGATTTCTCCTTTCAACAATGTCGTTTTGTTGCGGAGTATAAGGGGCTGAGAAAAATTGAGTTGTCCCCTTTTCAGCAAGAAAACTTTCGAATTCTTTGTTTTTGAATTCCAAACCGTTATCGCTCCTTATATTACGAACAATCTTTCTGAGTTGTGTTTCTATCTGTTTAATGAAGAGCTTGAGCTTTGTTACAGCTTCTGACTTTTGCTTGAGAAAGAAGGTCCATGTGAACCTTGAGAAATCGTCTACTATTACCAGAATGTACTTATTTCCTCCAATACTTTCGATAGATGATGGACCACATAAATCAATATGGAGTAATTCCAATGGTTCTACTACCTTAGTGTTAATAATAGAGGGATGGATGGCTCTGTCGACTCCGCTTTCCCATTTCACATGCCGCACAAAGATGTTCTTTATCAAATTTCAGAACTGGCAGCCCTCGAACACGATCACCCAAAACTAATTTGTTGATGTCCTTGAAATTCAGGTGAGAAAGCCTCCTGTGCCATAGCCAGCTTTCATCGGAGTGAGCCTTTGTAACCAAACAGATTATTGGTTTTCCCTTTATCGGATTGAGGTTCAGTGGATACATTTCTCTTTTTCGCTTGGATCTTAAAAGAACGTTGCTCGACTTCTTCTCAACAATTTCCGAGCCTTCGTCGTCAAAAGATACTTTCAACCCGGTACCAAGTACCAGCTGTGAAACACTTATGAGATTGTGTTGGAGCCCTTCAATGTATGCTACCTTCCTTATGGAGAATTCGCCATTAGTGACCATTCCGTATCCTTTAATGGTTCCAAACGAGTTGACTTAGAAGGACTAGGGTTTTTGACAGGCGGACTAGGATTTTGAGATTTGGAATTAGGAGAGACGTTAGGTTTTTGGTTTTTGAGATCCGACTTGTAGGCTTGAGGACCGAAACTTTTCTTTCGGTTGGAGTTGGATGAGGGACCGAAACTTCCCTTTCGGTTGTATAGGGATGAGGGACCGAAACTTCCCTTTCGGTTGTATTCACATGAAGGACCGAAACTCTCCTTTCGGTTGTAATTAGAAGATGAACCGAAACCACCCTTTCGGTTGTTAATGGGTGATGGACCGAAACCGCTCATTCGGTTGTATTTATTTGAGGAACCGAAACTACTCTTTCGGTTCCAATCTGTTGATGGACCGAAACCTTCTTTTCGGTTCCTATCGTAACTGTGCTTTTGGTTCCTTGAGTTTTCCTCCAATTTGGATTTCCTTTCAATCCTTACAAAATCAGGATTCTGAGAGTTCCAAAATCATTTTCTTTCAGAGAGATTCTTCTTGTATCTTACGTTTCGTTGATGCTTTTGTTCGGCGACCTGTTTTGGATTTCTATGAATGTTGGCCTTTCTTTTAGAAGCATGAGCACAACATTCACTCTTTGTTGAAGAGGTATCACTCGTGGTTTGTGTCGGTTTATTCACATAAGGTTTGGTTCCACTTTTGCTCGGCATATCGTACTTTGTGGGGTCATTAAGTGGTTTAGGTATATATCTACCTTTCACTCTCCATGAGGTTTTCTGAGAGAGGCCCTTTGTCTCGTCTGCATTATCGATTGGGGCTGACCAAACGTACTCATCACATCCACCAGAATTGTCTTCTTCTACCATCGCTGTTAACTCTGCAGTTTGTTGTGATGTGACCCCCGACACAGTGTAAACTTGATTTGGGGTAGTTTGAACCTTTTGGTACACAATAGCTTTAGCTTTGAGAGATTTTGTCTTGTTAGTAGTGGAGCGAGCATACTCAACGGAGTTTCAGAAATGAGGTTCTTATTGGACTTTGGTTCATTCTTGGCTAATTTCGAACAGTCTACCAAATCTTCTACAGAAATTTCACTCATATCATCGTCCTCATTAAGTTCAGATGTATTTTCAACATCAATTTTATTATCTGAACTCAAGTTGGCATTCAATGAGTCAAACTTTTGTATATTTTCGGCTCTCAGTTTCAATCTATGATTTTCATCAAGTAGATTTTTGAGCATGTCCTTGTGGTCCTTGGACTTTATGTAAGATTTAATTTTGTCCAGACCTATCTTATATGTTGGGGACACTTCATCAGAGGACACGACACTTTCACAGTTGTATGCTTCTGCATCGATTTCATCCTCCTTTAATTCAAGGAAAGTTAAAATCATACGATGGATTTTCTTCCCTATTTCACAATCAAGATGCAACTAAGTAATGTTAAAATAAAGTCTCTTAGCAATTAAACAAAAAACGTTTCTTTGTTTGAGAAGTTTAAGATTGTCTCTTTGCAAATAAATTGAATCATCTTTTGATCCAATTAATTCCTTTTCCTTTTACTCGATCCACATTCTTCGTTCCTCACTCTTTGAAGGAATCCTGCTGATTTGATCAGTTAGGTTAGAATTCGTGACACGGGTTTGGGTGAGACTGCTACTTATGCTAGAGAATTTTGACATCAAATTATTTAATTCCTTTTCATAATTATTAGCAGGTAATTTTAGAGAAGCAAGAATATCTTGTACCTTTTTTATCAACTCATCGCATTCGATGATCTGAGCACTGACAGGCTTGGCAGCGAAGCATCTGTCCTCTCTCTCTTTCTTCTTCAACTCCCCCATTAGTTGTGTATCCTCTCATTTGGGACACACCCTCAGTCACTGCAAAGCATCTTCCCATTGACTGCTCTGCTTTCGCCATCATAGCCTTTCCGTGAGTAGGCTTCATGACTTCATCATCCTCCGAATCTGTGGACCAGACTTCCACACCTCCAAACTCATCACTGTTGGTCGAACACAACACAATTAAAGCATTCATAGAAGAGTTATTAACAACATATTTTCTTTTCTTTATCTCCTCCAATCTTATCAGGAGGCTCACTTCCTCATCCTCTTCGCCTGTCTTCTCTTCTTTCTTTCTCAACATCCAGTCTTTGGCGAAATGATTTTTGTCTCCACAGTAGTGACAGTCAAAACCTGAGTCTCCTCCAGTCTTAGTCTCCTTCTTCAACTCTTCGTTCTTTGATCCCAGCTTCGGTTCCTCCTTGACCCTTTCGGCGCTATAACTTCCCTTCCAATTACGGTTTTTGTTGGTTGGGAATTTCTTCTTGATGAACTTTCTTGGGTTTGACACCATCATAGCATATTCCTCGCCGGTTAGATAAAATTCGGCAAGATCTAAATCTTCTTCTTCTTCGATCGAACTCTTTCCTTTAGAGACAAGAGCTAGAGAACCAAGACCAGAAACAATATTCGTTTCCTTTGATAAGGCATTCTCTTGGGATTTTAAGATACCCACAAGCTTTGCCAAAGTGTATGACTTGAACTGTTCATGAGCTTTGACAGTTGAAACAACAGCCATCCATTCAGGTCTGAGACCATTCATGAAAGTGACCTTTTGTTCAATCACCTTTCTTTTGATACCATGCTTTATCATCTTACTCAAAAGATGATTGAAACGATCGAAAGTTGGATAAGCTTTTCTTCAGGCTTTTGCTTAAAATCACCAAACTTTGATAACAGGAGGGTTTGGATAGAGTGTTCCAGATCTTCATCTGTTGAATATAATTCCTTCAATCTATCCCATATCTCCTTGGCTGTAGTACAGGAACTAACCAAACGAAAGGTATCTGATTGCAGCGTAAACCTTATCATCCTTAGTGCTTTGATGTTGCACTGAAACTTCTCCTTTTCATCCTGAGGAATGTCTTTTACGTCATTAACGAGCTGATTGTATTCCTTCTGTGTTTTCACAATCTTTGACGTGCTGGAATGAGTGAATGGGCCAGAAGTGATTGCTTCCCAGATTAGATAACCATTGTCGTCCGATCCAATCACGTAGTCTTCAAAGTGATGCGTCCAGACTTCATAGTCTTGTGTATACAAGATTGGTATTCTTGTTGTAGACCCTATGCTGTTGGAGATATTGATAGGATTGGTTTGTGAATCGTCCATAGACATGATGAATACTTTTGATCGAACACCTGTAAAAGATCAGACTTGTAATATTTCAATTAGGGTTGGATTAACAATGAATGAGATACGTCAATAAAGAGTGACGGCTCAATAAATATCAATCAATGCGGAATAAGAAACCCAACGAACATCTTCGACAAAAGAGATGTGTATGGATTACACAGTCTCCTGTTGTGACAACCCCAAATCTATTTCCGTTACAAACCCCGTTTTCACTAACGGAACGTGTCACTATACGTTATTTTATGTAATATTTGAAATCGTCAATATCTGAATGTCCAAATTTAAACATGGCTTGATATTATTATAAGAAATATGACTCGTATGTGTTAACCCCGTTTAACCTAATAGAGTTGTATTACCTTTTCAACCACTTCACCCGGGTAAAAAGTTTTAACCCAGGTAACTTTAAACATCGGGTAGCCGTGTATCGGGTGCGATTCCTGAGACATATGCAATGGGTGTGCACAACATTTGAACACTCATTTACTACACACCCACACTCTCTCTCTACTTTCTCTCTCTAGACTCGAAAACGACCCCGATTCCGCTAATTTCCGACTTCCAAACGTAAGCACTCATCCTCTATCTTATTCTAGACATGCTTCATTGAATTTGAGGGCCAAAAATCAAAGAAATCAAGGACCATAAAGGAGTTTACGGCCTAAGAAGCTCCTTAGGCCGTAAACCCCCAAATCCAAGCCAAAGACCAAGTTTTTCCTTCTTGTATGTTAGTATACTAATTAAGGCTTATAACTAGAAAGGTTTGGACATTAAAACACAAGAAAATGATGCTTAAAAAGGAGTTTACGGCCCAAGCATGTGCTTAGGCCGTAAACACCTCAAACACCCCACAAATCCATGTTTAAGGCTCCAAAAACTCTTCTAGGGTGTTTAGTAATTTAGACTTGACAACAAGGAAAGCTTAAAGGCATTAAACATCATCATTTGAACATAAAAAGTGGAGTTTACGGCCAAGGCTAAGCTTGGGCCGTAAACACCCAAACTTTTGTGTCAAACAAGCCCCTAAACTACCCTAATGCATGAAAGGAATTTATCTAAGGCCTATGGAAGTGTGTTGTACCATTAAACACTTCATTTTGACACCAAATGAAGAGTTTACGGCCAAGGATGTTCTTGGGCCGTAAACTCCCCATAAATATGTGCCAAATTGTTCCAAACTCACTATAGGGCCTTCTAGGATTTTTCTAAGCCATTTGGGACCATGTTGTACAAGTAAAACCATCATCTTAAAGGACTTATAGGAGTTTACGGCCCAAGAACAAGTCTTGGCCGTAAACTCCCTAAAAATATCACAAAATATGATGTTTAATCCTTCCCTCTTGGTCCAAAACACACACCACTAAATCAAGGAAGTGAGATAAGGCCTTAAACACACATTTTGGAGTGCCACAAGAGTTTACTGCCAAGCCTAGGGGGGGCTTACGGCCGTAAACTCCCAATGGGTGGCTTTTAGGCTATAAAATCTAAGAAAGTGAGCTCATGGACCCTCCCATAAATCATCCGTGGCCTTGTACCACTCCCGGGAACCCTTTCTAGGCCTTAAAACCCCGAAAACGACACTAGAATGTCCAAATTATCTAATGAAAAGCATAAGATGATTAACTTCTTGTAAAATACATATTTCATATGACATTAGGGTCCTAAAAGGTGCTCAAGTGGTTATTTGGTACCAAACGCTCAATCGACACTTTTACCCGATTCACCCGATTTCCGCGATTTCAGGTGAGTTCATACCCCTTAATGAACCTTTCAAATGTTTTAAATGTTTTAGGGGGGAGATACAAGTTGCTTATAAATGTTTATGCAAAGTTTTACAGAACGAATTCCGAGTTACAAGGATTAATCACATGTGATTCACTACCCTTAGTTCAAATCACATGTGATTTGTCCCTATGCCTTAAAAACGGGTTTTACCTTTTTCAAACTATTTTTAGACAGTGAATCAGAATTTATATGTTCTTTTGGAAAAATACTTTTATTTAATCAATTTGCTTAGAAAATGTAACCACTCTGATATATTTATATAAATAAGACTTGGAGGACTTAGGACCGATATCTCGCCTTATTTCTTGTTCTTGTTTGATTGTGGGCTTAGGGTAGTAGTTATCCGTCCGACTGTCGTTGATTTCTTACTTATATAATCTGTATATCAGTATGGTATACGAATATTACTACTCTCACTTAATGCTAAAGTCACTAACATGCTAAGAAACATCCCCATTAAGATAACCATAATAGGTATGGTTAGGGTCGCTACCGCTACTACTCGCTAAAGTTATTATTATCTACACTATAATACTCACTATTACTAGACGGTACACTAGTAAGAGAATGCACTATGACCAATACTAAAAGATTTCCACACTATAACCATAGAGAAAACACTAAACAAACAATAATACACTAAAACGCTACGAGATACTCTATTCGCTATTCACTACGCCCAGAGTGTTCTAGCAGGAGACGACTCTACATGTATAGATCTATACGGGGGCAGACGCTATTACATCCCGACTGTTAACTCAGTCCGTGCCGTACAGGCCCAGGGATGCCACTACTTCACTACACTGTGCATGACCGGGAAGGTCATGGGATTCTCTACTATTCTCACTACTGGTAAATTACAAGGAATACGCTACAACTACACTAAAATACTACACTAAATGTTAAACCACATCCCGAAGTAAGTAAGTATCTATCACTAAAGGAAGCTCGCACCTCTATCATGGATCACGGGCTTAACTTATCCTGTCACATTTGTTATTTGGAGATTTGCCAAAGAATTTTTACAATAAATTGTTTTCAAAGAGATAAAGAATGCATACTTTTCACAGATTGTCACTTACAATGTATTTCCTGGAAAATATGGGATTTTCTAAATTTCTACTACTTATGAACATAAAGGATACATTTTTAACACTAATGCTTTGTATACAAAAACTCACACTAAACACTTATGAACTCACCAGCTTTATGCTGATAATTGTTTTCAAAATAACTTGTATCTTCAGGTCAAAGATAGACAGGTACAGACGCATCATTTTGGAGAAGGTGGAGTACACAAGACCCATCTCTTATTTTTGAATTACTTTTGAATGATTGTTAAACATTACAAAACACGCATGTAATTAAATTCACTATGTAATACTATGGTTGTATGATTCTTGTTTCTACTATTATGCAATTGTGATGATACTGTTCACTACGTCATCCACCCCGAAACGTATTCCGCCGTTATCGGTTTTGGGGTGTGACAGATTGGTATCAGAGCATTGTTTATAGTGAATCAAGTATATCAACCTATAAAAGATATACGAACTATAAACACTTCGGGACTAAAACACTCTGACCAAGAATATATACTGCTAAGTATCTAAAAGATCTAACTAAGTATATATATACACCCATCACTATGAAACACAGGAATCAGTATCATCCTAGAACAAAACAAAAGTATCAAGATTGTTGGGCAGCACAATTGGGTTTAGAGACATAGTCACATTCAGGATGATGTAGCCTGATCAACTACGTTTTCCTGAGAGTGACTAGCATGTGCCTAAGTTCGGTTGTGATGTTGCAACGAGTCTAAAACTTACCAACAATACTACAATAACGCTAACATAAGAATACTATAGGAGTATTCTGTATCTCTAGATTTTACGTATGTGTTATCATCAAGGGTCGTTACTAGTAGGACAATAGTTGCTAAGTGGATACACCACGATTACATGTGATTGGAACGCTATAGACTCAGAATCTGCAGCCTTTGCTTCATTCCCTGTTCTTGTTTGATTGGGGGTCTGAAGTTAGGGTGGTTTATTCGAAGGACTATCTTGCTTCGGTTACATGTGATCGGTATGCACTATGCAAGTATTGGGTCAACTGGTAATGATTCCTCCTATAAGTATCTTAGAATAGTACGTCTATTAATCTTCTTTCCCCCTTTCTCGCGTATATAGCATGGCTGGCTTCCACCTACCCGGTGATCCGTACTTTCCGAACCAGGGCAATGGAGGATGGCTCGAAGAGGAGTCAGACGACGATCACCCTATTCCTTTGGATGATCATCATGCTGAAGGCTTCTCGGATAGCTCGAGCTCCGAGCCGGAAGTCAACAACCAACCTCCTGAAGCCCCGAACCCTAACCCCCGACCGGCATTTCAGGGCCCCACTCCTATGTGGGCAATATCCTTGCATCGATGGAGCGAGGAGCAGGGTCAGCCCTTACCTTACAATGGAGACCGAAGCTTCTACCACATAAGCGAAGGAGGATCGGCGGATCGGGTTCTGCCCATCATAATCCGAAGAATTGCCAGGAATGTCGAGCAAGGTCAAGCCGCTATTGGTCGAATGGTAGAAGTGGATGCCAACTCAAACCTCAATACTGTTCGCATTCGCCAACTCGAGGAAGCCGTGGACAGGACAAGGAGGACCAACGAGGCTCTGCAGCATCAGCTGGCTGCATCCCGAGCTGAAGTTAGGGAACTCCGAGCACGCCAAAGGACTCATGATCGACACCTTCAAGAAGTTATGCGTCAACTAGAGGATCTGAGGATTCGCCCGACAAACAGCCATCGCCAGTAGAAGACATCTAGTTACCTCACTCTTTTGTTTAAAGGACTAGCCTTTCATCTCTATGTTCCGTAGGTCTTTTGTCTGTAAGCATTCCTAGTTTAAAAGTACTCTATCTAAACCTCCAAACTGCCAACATTTTCTCTATGGTATGATGTAAGACCTACTGCTAGGTCAATTTTCATGAACTTCTGTTGCATCATTAATACCAGTGTATTGGCAGATGATTTCTCTATTGCTATAGCTCTTACCCTGATCTTGGATTATGTGGATTCAATCCATGAGACACTCTATTCATATTCGCAATAGGCTCTTACTATTGCTATCATTTCTATGATCTTCCAGTGAAGGATGCCTCCACGAAAGCGTCCCAGCAGAGGAAGACCTGAAACTCAAACTCCTCCTCCACCACCTCCTCCTCCGCAGTTCGATCCGGTGTTGTTCCAAGCGGCTGTGATTGCGGCTGTAACAGCAGCCATGGCCCAAATGAACTCGGGTGATGCGAGCGGTGGAAATTCTAGATTTGGTGAAGTCCACCAGCGAGTGCAGGGATGCACTTATAAGGACTTCATGAATTGTAAACCTGCTTTCTTTGATGGAACCGGAGGAATTCTGGCATTGTCCCAATGGTTCGAAAGAACCGAAGCTGTATTTGAGATGTGCTCTTGTCCCGAGGAGAGCAAAATCAAGTTCGCTGCTGCTACCCTCACTAACAGGGCTTTGTCATGGTGGAATGGCCATGTCAACGCACTCTCCTTGGTCACAGCCAACGCCATGGGCTGGGACACCCTAAAAGATCTTATGAGAAGAGAGTACTGCCCTAGGGGCGAAGTTCAGAAGCTTGAGGAAGAACTCTGGAACCTCAAGATGAAGGGGACCGACATAACGGCTTATACGGCCAGGTTTTGCGACTTGGCGGCTATGTGTCCCAACATGATCCCCTCTGAAAGCAAGAAGATTGAGCGTTACATCTGGGGTTTAGTGCCCCCGTATCGAGGAAATGTTCTGGCCTCACGCCCTACCACTTTCGACAGCGCCAAGGAATTGGCCCAGAGTCTGATCAATCACGAAATCTCCTCCACTCCAGCAACAACAACCACAACAACCACTGCACCATCCGGATCATCCGACAGAAAGAGGAAACGATGGGATAAGAAGAAAGGCAAGAAAACTCAAACCGCCTCCAGGGATCAGCAAATTGTGGCGGTTCATGCTGCCACCACCCCGGCCGCACCAGCTGCTCCAGCCCCACCGAAAGCTTACAGTGGGAATTTGCCTAAGTGTCCCAAGTGCCCTTTTCACCACAACGGTCCATGCCGTGAATTGCAGTGTTCCAACTGCGGACGGAAGGGCCATACTGTCCGATTTTGCAAGGCCCCTCCCAAACCTATTACACAGGTTCCTGGTACGGGAGTGACCCCGACATGTTATGGCTGCGGCGAAGCGGGCCATTTTAAGAAGAACTGTCCGAAGACTGCAAATGCTGGGGGAACTGGAAGGTTACTTGCTATCGGTCACAATGAAGCAGTAGCCGATCCCACAGTGGTCACGGGTACGTTTCTTCTCAACAACTCTTATGCCTGTGTCTTATTCGATAGTGGTGCAGAAAGAAGCTTCATAAATCAAAACTTTAAACACTTACTCAAACAAACCCCTCAACCACTAAAAGAAACATTCGTTGTAGAAATGGCTAATGGGAAGACAGAAAGCTCTAATGAAATCTATATAGGTTGTACTCTCACGTTAGATGATCACCCCTTTTTAATCGATCTTATACCAGTCTCAATCAAAAATTTCGATGTCATTGTTGGTATGGATTGGCTAAGCCTTCACTATGCCGACATCCTATGTTCCGAGAAAGCCATTCGCCTGAACTTTCCGAATCGAGAGACCCTAGTGATATACGGAGATAAGCCAAGTACAAACCTTCGTATCATCTCTAGTATTCAGGCTCAGAAATACTTATGCAAGGAATATCGCGCCTTTCTTGCTCACGTTGTCGACACTAACCAGAAATCGAAAGATCCAAAAGACATTCCAGTAGTGTGCGATTTTCCTGATGTCTTTCCGGAGGATCTCCCAGGCCTACCTCCTAAACGACAAATTGATATCAGAATCGACCTAATCCCAGGAGCTACCCCCGTAGCTAAGTTGCCCTACCGCCTAGCGCCCGCCGAAATGCAAGAACTATCCGGTCAACTCAACGAACTGCTTAGCAAGGGTTTTATAAGACCGAGCTTCTCACCTTGGGGAGCTCCGGTCTTGTTCGTGAAGAAAAAGGATGGATCGTTTCGGATGTGCATCGATTATAGGGAACTCAATAAACTCACGATCAAAAATCGCTATCCTCTCCCTCGTATCGATGACCTATTCGATCAACTCCTAGGAGCCAGTTACTTCTCCAAGATTGATCTTAGATCGGGGTACCATCAGTTGCGGGTGCTCGAGGAAGATGTTCCAAAGACATCTTTCCGAACCCGCTACGGGCATTTTGAGTTCGTGGTGATGCCCTTTGGACTGACTAACGCCCCCGCAGTATTCATGGACTTGATGAATAGGGTATGCCGTCCATATCTAGATCAGTTCGTCATTGTCTTTATTGACGACATTCTTGTCTACTCTCGGAGCAAGGAAGAGCACAAAAGCCATTTACGATTAGTCCTGGAAACCCTACGATCCGAGAAGTTGTATGCGAAGTTCTCTAAGTGTGAGTTTTGGATCCGGAGAGTAGAATTCTTAAGGCACGTGGTCAGTGAAGACAGAATCCACGTGGACCCCTCCAAAATCAAGGCTATTGAGAACTGGTCAGCACCAAAGACGCCTACGGAAATTCGTCAATTTCTAGGCCTCGCGGGCTACAACCGTCGATTCATCCAAAATTTCTCTCGGATTGCGAAACCCCTCACCATGCTAACACAGAAGGGTGTGCCATTCGACTGGGAAGAGAAACAGGAGAAGGCATTCCAGACCCTGAAAAGAGCCCTATGCACCGCACCAGTATTATCCCTTCCCGAAGGGACAGAAGATTTCGTTGTATACTGTGATGCATCCAATCAGGGGCTCGGTTGTGTCTTGATGCAACGAGGCAAGGTTATCGCCTATGCCTCGAGGCAGCTAAAGAACCATGAAGTGAACTACACTACTCACGACCTCGAGTTAGGAGCGGTCGTCTTCGCATTAAAAATCTGGAGACACTACTTGTATGGGACGAAGAGCGTGGTGTACACTGATCATAAAAGCCTCCAACATATACTGAACCAGAAGGAACTCAACATGAGACAGCGTCGATGGGTCGAACTACTTAACGATTACGACTGCGAAATTCGATATCATCCGGGGAAAGCCAACGTAGTAGCAGACGCCCTGAGCAGAAAAGAACATTCCGGACGAAGAACCAAGTCGCTGACAATGACTATACATTCGCATCTATCCACGCAGATCAAGGAGGCTCAGCTGGAAGCCTTAAAGCCTGGAAATGTGGCGGGAGAATCCCTGCGCGGAATGGATAAAAATCTGGAGGTTAAGGGTGACGGAACCTATTACTTTATGGACCGAATCTGGACTCCACGCCATGGAGGTTTTAGGGATTTGGTTATGAGAGAAGCACACAACACTCGTTACTCCGTCCACCCGGGTTCAGATAAGATGTACCTGGATCTCAAAAAGCTTTACTGGTGGCCGAACATGAAAGCAGAGATCGCTACCTTTGTAGGTAAGTGCCTTACTTGCGCGAAGGTCAAAGTAGAATGTCAAAAGCCATCAGGACTTCTCCAACAACCAGAAATACCAGAATGGAAGTGGGAGCGAATCACAATGGACTTCATCACCAAGCTGCCCAAAACAGCAGGTGGATTAGATACCATTTGGGTCATCGTTGACAGGTTGACCAAGTCCGCCCACTTCCTACCCATCAAAGAGACGGATAAGATGGAAAAGCTCACTAGGACTTATATAAAAGAAATAGTGCGATTGCATGGCGTCCCTATATCTATTATATCAGACAGAGATAGTAGATTCACCTCTAGATTTTGGCAATCATTACAAAAGGCACTAGGGACGAGGCTGGATATGAGTACAGCCTACCATCCGCAGACTGACGGACAAAGTGAGAGGACGATCCAAACCTTAGAAGACATGCTGCGAGCTTGTGTGATCGATTTCGGGAAATCGTGGGATACACACTTACCTCTTGTGGAGTTTTCCTACAACAATAGTTATCATACGAGCATCAAGGCAGCTCCATTCGAAGCTCTCTACGGCCGAAAGTGCAGATCTCCGTTGTGCTGGGCCGAGGTGGGAGACACCCAGTTAGCTAAAGGACGAGTTCCTGATAGCACCCTCACCGGTCCAGAGATCATTCGAGAGACGACTGAGAAGATTTTACAGATACGTGAACGACTAAAAGCCGCTAGGGATCGACAGAAGAGCTACGCCGACAAACGAAGGAAACCCTTGGAATTCCAGGTCGGAGACCGGGTCCTTCTGAAGGTCTCGCCCTGGAAAGGCACGATACGCTTTGGGAAGCGTGGAAAGTTAAACCCAAGGTACATAGGGCCTTTTGAGATTATTGCCAGAATCGGCCCCGTAGCTTACAAACTAAACTTACCCCGCGAGCTAAGTAACATACATCCCACCTTTCACGTCTCAAACTTGAAGAAATGTCTGTCGGACGAGACTCTCGTGATCCCCCTCGACGAGATCGAGATCAATGAGAGCCTCAACTTCGTGGAAGAACCTGCTGAGGTTTTGGATCGTGAAGTAAAACGGACGAAACAAAGCCGCATCCCAATTGTGAAGGTTCGGTGGAACGCCAAGCGAGGACCGGAATTCACTTGGGAGCGCGAGGACCAAATGAAACTCAAATATCCTCACCTCTTCGCTTAGTAGTGTTGTAACATCATATCTGTTTGTATCCTAAATTTCGGGACGAAATTCCCCTAAGGGGGGGATGATGTGACAACCCCAAATCTATTTCCGTTACAAACCCCGTTTTCACTAACGGAACGTGTCACTATACGTTATTTTATGTAATATTTGAAATCGTCAATATCTGAATGTCCAAATTTAAACATGGCTTGATATTATTATAAGAAATATGACTCGTATGTGTTAACCCCGTTTAACCTAATAGAGTTGTATTACCTTTTCAACCACTTCACCCGGGTAAAAAGTTTAAACCCAGGTAACTTAAACATCGGGTAGCCGTGTATCGGGTGCAATTCCTGAGACATATGCAATGGGTGTGCACAACATTTGAACACTCATTTACTACACACCCACACTCTCTCTCTACTTTCTCTCTCTAGACTCGAAAACGACCCCGATTCCGCTAATTTCCGACTTCCAAACGTAAGCACTCATCCTCTATCTTATTCTAGACATGCTTCATTGAATTTGAGGGCCAAAAATCAAAGAAATCAAGGACCATAAAGGAGTTTACGGCCTAAGAAGCTCCTTAGGCCGTAAACCCCCAAATCCAAGCCAAAGACCAAGTTTTTCCTTCTTGTATGTTAGTATACTAATTAAGGCTTATAACTAGAAAGGTTTGGACATTAAAACACAAGAAAATGATGCTTAAAAAGGAGTTTACGGCCCAAGCATGTGCTTAGGCCGTAAACACCTCAAACACCCCACAAATCCATGTTTAAGGCTCCAAAAACTCTTCTAGGGTGTTTAGTAATTTAGACTTGACAACAAGGAAAGCTTAAAGGCATTAAACATCATCATTTGAACATAAAAAGTGGAGTTTACGGCCAAGGCTAAGCTTGGGCCGTAAACACCCAAACTTTTGTGTCAAACAAGCCCCTAAACTACCCTAATGCATGAAAGGAATTTATCTAAGGCCTATGGAAGTGTGTTGTACCATTAAACACTTCATTTTGACACCAAATGAAGAGTTTACGGCCAAGGATGTTCTTGGGCCGTAAACTCCCCATAAATATGTGCCAAATTGTTCCAAACTCACTATAGGGCCTTCTAGGATTTTTCTAAGCCATTTGGGACCATGTTGTACAAGTAAAACCATCATCTTAAAGGACTTATAGGAGTTTACGGCCCAAGAACAAGTCTTGGCCGTAAACTCCCCAAAAATATCACAAAATATGATGTTTAATCCTTCCCTCTTGGTCCAAAACACACACCACTAAATCAAGGAAGTGAGATAAGGCCTTAAACACACATTTTGGAGTGCCACAAGAGTTTACTGCCAAGCCTAGGGGGGGGGCTTACGGCCGTAAACTCCCAATGGGTGGCTTTTAGGCTATAAAATCTAAGAAAGTGAGCTCATGGACCCTCCCATAAATCATCCGTGGCCTTATACCACTCCCGGGAACCCTTTCTAGGCCTTAAAACCCCGAAAACGACACTAGAATGTCCAAATTATCTAATGAAAAGCATAAGATGATTAACTTCTTGTAAAATACATATTTCATATGACATTAGGGTCCTAAAAGGTGCTCAAGTGGTTATTTGGTACCAAACGCTCAATCGACACTTTTACCCGATTCACCCGATTTCCGCGATTTCAGGTGAGTTCATACCCCTTAATGAACCTTTCAAATGTTTTAAATGTTTTAGGGGGGAGATACAAGTTGCTTATAAATGTTTATGCAAAGTTTTACAGAACGAATTCCGAGTTACAAGGATTAATCACATGTGATTCACTACCCTTAGTTCAAATCACATGTGATTTGTCCCTATGCCTTAAAAACGGGTTTTACCTTTTTCAAACTATTTTTAGACAGTGAATCAGAATTTATATGTTCTTTTGGAAAAATACTTTTATTTAATCAATTTGCTTAGAAAATGTAACCACTCTGATATATTTATATAAATAAGACTTGGAGGACTTAGGACCGATATCTCGCCTTATTTCTTGTTCTTGTTTGATTGTGGGCTTAGGGTAGTAGTTATCCGTCCGACTGTCGTTGATTTCTTACTTATATAATCTGTATATCAGTATGGTATACGAATATTACTACTCTCACTTAATGCTAAAGTCACTAACATGCTAAGAAACATCCCCATTAAGATAACCATAATAGGTATGGTTAGGGTCGCTACCGCTACTACTCGCTAAAGTTATTATTATCTACACTATAATACTCACTATTACTAGACGGTACACTAGTAAGAGAATGCACTATGACCAATACTAAAAGATTTCCACACTATAACCATAGAGAAAACACTAAACAAACAATAATACACTAAAACGCTACGAGATACTCTATTCGCTATTCACTACGCCCAGAGTGTTCTAGCAGGAGACGACTCTACATGTATAGATCTATACGGGGGCAGACGCTATTACATCCCGACTGTTAACTCAGTCCGCGCCGTACAGGCCCAGGGATGCCACTACTTCACTACACTGTGCATGACCGGGAAGGTCATGGGATTCTCTACTATTCTCACTATTGGTAAATTACAAGGAATACCCTACAACTACACTAAAATACTACACTAAATGTTAAACCACATCCCGAAGTAAGTAAGTATCTATCACTAAAGGAAGCTCGCACCTCTATCATGGATCACGGGCTTAACTTATCCTGTCACATTTGTTATTTGGAGATTTGCCAAAGAATTTTTACAATAAATTGTTTTCAAAGAGATAAAGAATGCATACTTTTCACAGATTGTCACTTACAATGTATTTCCTGGAAAATATGGGATTTTCTAAATTTCTACTACTTATGAACATAAAGGATACATTTTTAACACTAATGCTTTGTATACAAAAACTCACACTAAACACTTATGAACTCACCAGCTTTATGCTGATAATTGTTTTCAAAATAACTTGTATCTTCAGGTCAAAGATAGACAGGTACAGACGCAGCATTTTGGAGAAGGTGGAGTACACAAGACCCATCTCTTATTTTTGAATTACTTTTGAGTGATTGTTAAACATTACAAAACACGCATGTAATTAAATTCACTATGTAATACTATGGTTGTATGATTCTTGTTTCTACTATTATGCAATTGTGATGATACTGTTCACTACGTCATCCACCCCGAAACGTATTCCGCCGTTATCGGTTTTGGGGTGTGACACCTGCTCTGATACCAATTGATGAGTTAAAAACTCTTAGATCGTTTAGATCTTTCACAACTCGATAAAATAATTCTAACAGTTTAAGAACAAATAAGAACAAACACATATCAGAATCAAATATAAGATTTTGATTCAAAACTGAGTCACGCCTCAGCAGAGCTCGATGAAGAACTTCCGCTATAGAGGCGAGCTAGGGTTTACAGAATAGTAAATTACGAAAGCAATGAAAGCGATGATTGTTCCTAAGCCTGCATGCATGCAGATTAAATACTAAACCCTAATGTAAAATAATGCATAGCTGGATAGGCCCAATACCGGCAACAAAACTAGGCTATGGACCGAGCCCATGACGCAATCCTCTAGACTCAACACTATGCTTAGTGATCTATAGATTTGTTTGACTAGTTGTAGACTGTTATATGATTATTTGTTATATGTGCACATGTTTGGTCAGTAGTTGAGGCTTCACTGCTTTGTGCGTTAGCCAACAGGCCGGGGCATTCCAACTTGATGGTTTAGGGTCTATGGTATTCCCTCCTGGGGATGATTTGATCCATAGTATGTTGGCATTCCAACCTGATGGTTGAGGGGCCAACGGTATTCCACCCTAATGGTTGGTTGGACCCATAGTATGTTGGTATTCCATCCCGATGGTTGATTGGACCCGTAGAGGTGCCCAAAAAGAGATTTGATACAAATCTCTTAACCCCAAATTTGGTTTTCCTCTCACTTCTCTTAAAATCGTCGTGATCAAAAATATCTTTGGCCGCGATGTGTGCTTTGATCAGAACCCTAATTGTTTACGATTTTTGGTGTTCAAGTGTGTTCATCATCAAGGGAGTGTATTTTCTTAAACCCCATATGCTTATGCTTGGTTGCATCAGATCTAGTTAAACATGTGATTTTCTTTTGGATTATGGGATTTATTGTCATTGTTTCTGTTGTGGCTTTTTGGTTTGTTTGTATCCTCGTAAACTAATAGTGGTGTTGAAGCCACATGTTCACATATTTTATAGTTCTTATTTCCAATATGTTCTATGTTAACCTATTTGCATGCATGTGGATTGATTAGATCAAGCCACTATAATATTTAAAGGTTTTAATAAACCTTTTTACAAATGTAATGATCATCTGATCTCATCATCATCATGCCAAACATGGAATTTGAGAGTTCAAGAGTGAGCATGTTAATGTTTGTGAAGATCATAGAAACTATACCATTCAAGATCACTTCTAGGAAGATTATCAGTTTGTTAGATTGTTCCTTCATTTAGTACTTGGGATTATGAACGATGATAATTTGAGCTTTGTATTGTTTTGTAATTATTATGTTTTTTGGATATATATATATATATATATATATATATATATATATATATATATATATATATATATATATATATATATAGTATCCTATTTATAAAAGTTCATTATCTTAAGCATGGGACATGATATTGCAAACTCATTATTCATATTGAACCTATTGTCATGGGAACTAAAAATGTCAGTAACTGGATAAAATAGTGACGACTTTCATTGATTATTGATTATACTGATCCATGCATGGATCATGAAAGCCCAAAATGTGATGGAGTAGTGATTACTAGTGGGCTAGAAGGTGGTTTGGGCTCAATGGTTGGGTTGTGCATGGTAACCCACAAATTGAATTAGGGTTGCATGAAGGCTAGGGCAACATTTTTAAGGCTTCATAAGTGCTAAAAACGTTACTTTTTACTTCATAAAGCCCCCTAGCCATATTTATCACTCTTTGGTGGATTAGGGTTACACTTTAATGCTTCTGATTGCTCATTAATGCTTCTTATGGCTCCTTAATGAAGCATAGACGTTTTTTTTATTCTGTCTTGGACGTTTTTTTGTGTTATTTCAAGAGTTTCCTTAATTTTTATTTACTAGTTTTAATGAATAATTGGTTGGTTGGCTTGTAACCACCAAGTTTGTAATAAAGGCTTCATATAAAGCCAAGTTTATGCATCGAAAAGTAATAGACGAATTTTAATCAAAGAACCCTTTTGTACACTTTGAATTATTGTCATAGTTCACAAATTATCATCTTTTGGACGTAATCCTTGAGTTGATCGAATTCAAACTAATAGGTCTTAGTTTGTCTTCAGATTTACAAGTTATAGGTCTAGTTTGTTTATCAAATCTATCCTTTTATTGTTTTTGTCTCAAACACTATTCAATCTCAATTCAAAACAGCCCATACACGCATCATAAGTGGTATCAAAGCCTAGTTCCGATTGGGTGTAACTAAGTTCTTGTTCAAAAAAAAATCTGCTAAGTTTGTTTGAATTCAGTTGTTGTCCAAAAATGTTGCGCAAGCTATATGATGAAGAAGATGATGAAGAAGATTCCGGTCCCATCTACGACACCGATGGAGAAGGGGAATTTTGTGAAAGGATAAATTTCTTGGTTGAAGAGGAATTTATTGAAGAAATTGAAGAAGAAACTAATTTCATGATCGGAGATGAATTTGTTGAAGCAATTGTGGAAGAAATCAATTTTGTTGATATGGGCAAAATTGTTGAAGAAATTGTGATTTTTGTTGAACAACAAATCTCATTCCAAGAGCCTATAACCACGAGAACAAATGACTATAAGTGCCACAAAAATTCAGGTTCTCATATCTTTTATGAATATAATTTCTTTTCTAAAGATCTTAAAGAAATCCAAATTGGAAGCTTCATTGATCAAGAAGGTTTATTCATTTTTCATCTTCATTTTCGTTTCAAAGTGTGGGAGATTTTTACACTTTGGAGGCCATGGAATGCTTATATTTTGCATTTTGAAGGCCTTGGTGAGAGGAGGAAGCATGGTGAGAAGATGGATTTTACTAATTATGATCTTAATAATGATGCTTTTGTTTTGTCTTCGTACATTGATCAAAAGGAGAAAAAAACTTGCTTATTACTTTTGATAAAAAGTTTTGTGCAATTAGAGATGGGGACTTTTCATTCGTGGCTCAAAAACAGCAAGACCCATTATTTTTGGATGATGGCAGAATTTTGTACCCTCCAAAAGACAATATGAAGATATCTAAAAAAATATGTGTTCATGGTGGTAGCAATCAGTCACCAAAAGAGGCATTGAGTGGCAATTCTTATGCCAATTTTCAATGTTGTCCACAAAAAAACATATTTTCATTAATTCTTCATTCATTGTTCAAAAACACCAAGACCGATGGCATGAAGTTTGTTGGGAACAAAAGAAGAAGGATGGTATCCATCTTTTTACAAACCATCTTTCTAAGAGAAAATATGAAGATACAAGTCCTAATTATTTACATAGTAGGGAGCTCATGATGTTTGGACTCATATTCTTTTGGTGTGCCTTAAATTTGGAAGCCATCATATTGGGGCGTGCTGCTCATCAACTTACAAATACAAATGATGTTCCATTTGTTAAAAATGATTGCAATTAACCATTTAAATTATTGCAAGGTTAATTTGCGGGGTCGAGTTCATGGGAAGGTATGAAAATGGTTTTTGATCCACAAATGGAAGATACGGTTAGGATTCAATTCTATGAGTTCTTTGAGTTGTTTGAAGAACATGTGTATTTGGAGAAGAGACCAGCTTGGAGTAAATAAAATGTCACATTCTGCAATAAAAAATTGTTTTCAAGACCTGTTGTCATGGAAGGTTTGCATGGGAGAACAACACAATTTGGTTCTTACTGAATTGAGGACAATTCCTTATGAAGAATGAGGGAATGATACATGTGTGGAAGTGACAAATTCTGAAAATGATAATGGTTACAAGGTGGATTTGGGAGGAGACCATGGAATGCATGCTACCTTTAATGTGGGAGATCTTTCACCTTATCTTGATGATGATGGACTTGATGAATTGAGGTCAATTCCTTTCAAAGGGGGAGGGGATGATCCATGCATGGATCATGAAAGCCCAAAATGTGATGGAGTAGTGATTACTAGTGGGCTAGAAGATGGTTTCGGCTCAATGGTTGGGTTGTGCATGGTACCCACAAATTGAATTAGGGTTGCATGAAGGCTAGGGCAACATTTTTAAGGCTTCATAAGTGCTAAAAATGTTACTTTTTACTTCATAAAGCCTCCTAGCCGTTTTTATCACTCTTTGGTGGATTAGGGTTACACTTTAATGCTCTGATTGCTCATTAATGCTTCTTATGGCTCCTTAATGAAGCATAGACGTTTTTTTTATTCTCAAGTGTCTTGGACGTTTTTTTTGTGTTATTTCAAGAGTTTCCTTAATTTTTATTTACTAGTTTTAATGAATAATTGGTTGGTTGGCTTGTAACCACCAAGTTTGTAATAAAGGCTTCATATAAAGCCAAGTTTATGCATGGAAAAGTAATAGACGAATTTTAATCAAAGAACCCTTTTGTTCACTTTGAATTATTGTCATAGTTCACACATTATCATCTTTTGGACGTGATCCTTGAGTTGATCGAATTCAAACTAATAGGTCTTAGATTGTCTTTAGATTTACAAGCTAAAGGTCTAGTTTGTTTATCAAACCTATCCTTTTATTGTTTTTGTCTCAAACACTATTCAATCTCAATTCAAAACAGCCCATACACGCATCATATACTTAGTGACGGGATGAGTGGTCGAAGATGTATTGACCATTATACTTTAGTCACTACTCGGTGACCACCTATTTAAGTAACTAAATAATTTTAATGATGTTTTGGTCAAAAATTACACAAGTATAAATCAACCAAATTTAATGAGAGGCTGTGATGTTCAAATTGTGCAATAAATAAAGGTAAAGAGAATGACACGATTATTTACAAGGAAAGCCCTTGATCCTTGTTAGGATCTCTGGCACAAAACCTTGGGATGTGATAATAATCACATGCCTTGATGATTTTATTAATATAAAATGATGATTACAGAGAGTATTTCAGTAAGAACAAGTGAAAACGTTTGTAGAGTAAGCTAAGAGTAGGTGGAGTCTGTCGTGTGCGAGATATGTGTGTCAGTTTATAGTCTAAACTAGCTAACAAGATGTCCAATATTCCCGGGATCATATGACCAGCTTTGTGAATGTCGTTTGACATGGTATTCCGGGTCTTTAGCATAGTTGAGAAAACTCCCTGTTGAGAATAACTCTTCTCTTGACTATTTATGCACATGTTTTAATTAAGAACGAAATATAACCATTATAAATGTTAGTAAATAATAATAACGGTAATAGTCGGGATCCTGAGATAGTTGAGGATCCTGAATATTTGATGAGGTTTGAGGATCCTGAATGCTTTGATGATCCTAGCCCTAACAATTGCCCCAAGTTAATCCAGAAAATATAGGAGTTAATTTCGAGAATATTAAAAGGATAACTTAAAAATAAATTAAAAATAGGAGATAAAGAAGAGTTTAAAAATTGTTCCTTAATGGATAAATTTTATCCATCTCGAGGTAACCGAGAAGCAGTCAAATCATCTTTCTTATCTCTTCTTTGCTATAAATGTGGGCTTCCGGTAATTTCTTCTTTACTTTCTTCAGTCTTCATTGTCTTATTGAGAAGGTAAATTTTCCTCTTACTTGTTTTCTTCTATTCCTCTGATTTTCCTCATCATGGTTAAGAAAACTAGTCGTTCTCGAGCTAGCTTTGTTACTTCTCCCGAGAATGACTTCGGTTATCAAGAAATCTTATCTTATTATGAGGCTTGCTCCTTCGACGATGAGGATATGGAATCGTTGAAAGAAATTATGGCCTTTCATTCCGATGAACTTTTTTGACCTTTTGAGGCCACCGTTCAACCGAATTTTGCTTCTATGACATGGGTTTGCTTTCCCGAATACCTATTTACTCTTGGGTTAACTTATCCTTTTACTGGTATCATTCGTGATTTCATTTTGACTACCCAAATTTCTTATATCCAAGCTATGCCTATGGTTTAGGGGATCATGTTTTGGATTGATCGCTTGAATTCAGTCCAAGAATATGGACATCAGGTTACCTGAGCTGGCTGTCGTTTATGATCTTTCTACTTTTGGCAATTCTCGCTTCTTGTTAAGAGTTAAGACTAACAAACCCCATGGGGATTCTAAAATCTAAACAAAATGATGGTGCTTGGAAGGAAAAATACTTCTTCGTGAGACGTGATTCGATTCCCGATGGGGATTCACTGGCAAAAACATGGACTAAAAAGGGTAGGATTTGAACTTAGATTTTAAGGATCATGAAATTTACTTCCCTTGTTTTGTTTTTTTATCCAACATTCAAATTTGGGGAGCTTGTTCCTGCTACTGGTGATTCTTAGGACAAGGTTTCCAAATGTCTTGCACTTCCTGCACTTGAAAGTTCATTCAGGTTCGAATATTCCAGTCTCCAAGAGGGTTCTTCTACTACTGCTTCTATGGCTACTGGTAACATTATTTTTCTTGGATACTTCTTTTAGATTGATAAGGATCCTGAGTTGATAGGGATCTTTGGCAGGTTCCAAGACTACTCGGTACAAGGCTCGTTTTGGTTTGGCATATCTTGAAGACGATATGACAAGTGGTTTCATCAAGGTTAACCAAGAAAAAGGTGTCACTCTTCTTCCTCCCAAAAGATCTCACGTAGATCTTACAGTTAAGGCTTCAGGATCCCGAAAGCAGAAGCCTTCTGAAGTTGTGGAATTTGGTTTAGAGAATATTGGCATTGAGGATGATCTCAGGAAGTTGACCACTTTTACTCAAGTCGTAAGTTTTTCCTTCATTCTTTGTTATTTTTCTATTTTTTATTGTCATTTGATCTTTTTTAGGTTTCCGACGGTATCTTTGCCGATTTGAGGCTCCAGGCTGAGAGAGCTTAACAGGCTCTCCAGGAACAGAAAGAGATGTGGAAGGCGACCAATGAGGATCTTCTAGAAGCGAGTTGAACTTTTGAGTAAGGAGAAGGTTGAGAAAGAGGATGAGCATGCCACAGAGATTGAGGAGGTGATTGTTGAGCTGAAGAGTAGCAATATGATAGTTATTTGGGAAGCTAAGACCAAGCTTATTGAAGATCTTAAAAATTCAGGATCCTGGAATGTGGTTGGTTGGCGTGAGGCATTCGCCCAGCTGACTGGCAAGCCTACTCCTGTCACTAAGGATCATGCGTCGCATCTGTTGGAGGGAGGAGAGAAAGATGGGGCCAATGATGATCAGACTAAGGTCTAGGCCTTCAAGAAGATAAATTAAATAGTTTTTGTTTTATGTAAGACATTTATCTTTTGTCGTAGTAGGTTGGTGTGCAACTTTTTGAATGACATGGTATAATTTCTCTTTTGTCTACCTTTATTTCCTTGTCCTGTTTAATCTGCATGTCAGATATAGCACTAAGATCTTTAAGTAGTTAGGATCCTGAAAATAGTGAATAATTTTCAAGATAAAGTTCTTTTTGCAAATAATAGATAAAATGATGTGATGAGGATTGAATTAGTTAAACAGCTAAAAGTAATAACTTAAAATAATAAGAACTGACTTTGTTAAGCAATTTAAAATGTTAAAAGTTTCTTTAAAAGTTTGATAACTTACTTGTAATCCTTAAGAGTTTCAAATAATTTTTATAATAAAACAGGTATAAAAGAATTTGTTAAGAACTAATTTTCGTAAATCTAAGTGCTTTAAAACTTCTTTAGAAATATCAATTTAAGATAGTAAATGACTCTGAAGTGATGAAAGTTTATAAATCAGCAATTGGTTTAGGCTCCTAAAAAGTTTAAGATCCTTAATTTTACCTAAAAAATTTCAAAGTTAAGAAGAAGGAAAGATGGAACCTGATTGCCTTTGAGTTTTTCCTTAAGCTTCATAAGTTTTTCAATCTTAGAATTTACCGAGGATAAATCTCAACTTAGGAAAGAACTTAGGATTGATGTTAACTTCTAATGATAAGATTCTTGTTGATAAAGATCTGTACCAATGAAGATCCTTAAGGATGAGGATCCTTAATGAAGAGGATCCTTAATCATAAGATCATACAGGGGAAATCCCTTCTTAGGATAACCTGTTTAGGTTATAGACTTTGACAAAATTCTTGGATAACACCATAAGTTCAATTGATAACATGTTAATGTTATATATTGGGGAGGATCCCAACTTGTGACATATTTCATGGGGAAGATCCCTACTTATGATAACATGTAAATGTTATCATTTGTGTGTATTTCCTGGGGAAAGATCCCAATGTATGATAGCATGAAGATGTTATAAGCCTTATGTAATTTCCGAGGTAGGATCCCAATTTTAGATAACATGAAAATGTTTTAAAACTTAAGGATCTTAACTTATGTTCAAAGATAAGAGGGTTGCCAAGGCACTGCATCGTGAAATGATCCCCTTGTTTGTATCCCATAGTTAGATATCATGCATTCAAGTGAGGTGTATACACCTTAGTTCATGTGAAAGATGTAATTAGCTCTTTAAACCTTAGAGGGGATTAAGTACCCTTAAGTGTAGGATAGATGATCAATCTCTAGCTTGTGCATATGATTGTTTAAAGATCATACCGTTGATATGATGGAATTTTCCAAGTGTTAAGATGTTGAGATCTTTGTGTGTAAATATCCTTATGCTTCAGGATCTTCAACCTTGAGGATCCTTATGTTTTGGGATCATTTCTTATAGAGATCCTTAGTTGTGCGTTGTTCTGCATATCAAACGTTAGCTAGGGGTGGGTGTTAGTCTAGCTAATGCTCCTCCGATGCTTAAGTTAGTAATGTATTCGAAGAGAAAATAAGTAATCATGAAAAGTTTAAGGTAAAGAATATGTGCACCTCGGTTTTGTTGAAAATCAAATTATTTACATATAGTATGCTTTGAGATGTATAGGATTCT
The DNA here is from genome assembly GCF_051521515.1 of Lactuca serriola. Taxonomy (NCBI): domain Eukaryota; kingdom Viridiplantae; phylum Streptophyta; class Magnoliopsida; order Asterales; family Asteraceae; genus Lactuca; species Lactuca serriola. The sequence continues at coordinate 106,624,023 of NC_136410.1, forward strand.
AGGATCTAGGAAAAATGTCTCCTTTGAGTTTTGCTAGCCAATATGCTCCTTTTCTTGCTTCAACATCTATGAGATATGGTCCTTCCCACATAGGAGCTAATTTACTTGCACTAGGATCCTTGGTGTTTTGGAATGTTTTCCTTAATACAAAGTCTCATATTTGGAATCTTCTGACTTTTATGTTCTTGTTATAAGCCTTGGTGATCCGTAGTTGATGAGATGCAATGCATCTCTTGGAAAGATCTCTTAGTTCGTCAATAGTGTCAAGATCCCGGGCTAGGATCCTGTCATTGTTTTCTTGATTTTTGAGCAAGTATCTTGCTTTCGGGATCACTACTTCAGTAGGGATCATTGTTTATGTCCCAAACAACGAGGAGTAGGGGGTCTGAGTTGTGGCTACCTTGGAAGTAGTCCTATCTGCCCATAGGACGAAAGGAAGCTCTTCTGCCCATCTTCCTTTCTTTTCATCTAGCCTTTTCTTCAAGTTGTTTACTATGAATCTTGATACTATGATCTTCCTTTCTTAGGGGGGGGGATCCTAAGTTGGCTAATGCGTTTGCTTCTGTGTTTTCTTCTCTGGGAACTTGGGTTAGGCTAAAGTTTTCAAAATAAGAGGCTAATTTTTTGAGGATCTCAAGGTATAATGCTAATCTATCACCTTTCACTGCATAAGATCCATTGAAGTGATTAGTTCATAATAAAGAATCAACAAATAACTAAAGATCATTAATTTGAAGATCCTTAGCCAATTATAGTCCCATGATGAGTGTTTCATATTTCGCTTCGTTGTTGGTTGCATTTAATTCGCAACTAACTGCCAGGGGTAGGATGTCCCCCTGTGGTGATTTTAGTATGATCCCTAGCCCGATTCCATTATGGTTTGAAGCTCCATCCGTGAGTAGAGTCCATTTTCCCAAGTGCTCATCTTCTAGAAGTTGTTTAGCTTCAATGTCTACTTCGTTTTGAAGATCATCACTAAAGTCAGCCACAAAATATGCTAATGCTTGTGACTTTATGGCAGATCTTGAATCAGATTTGATGTCAAACGTGCTTAACTTCACTGACCACTTTGCCATTCTTCATGACATATCTGGTTTTCTCATCACATTCTTAATAGGATAATTAGTTCTCACATGTATAGTATGTGTCTCGAATAAATGTCTTAACTTAGTAGAAGCAGTTACTAATTCAAGAATTAGTTTTTTGAAATGAGAATACCTGGTCTCAAGATCTAAAAGACTTTTAGTTACATAGTAGATAGGATGTTGGTATCCGTTAAGATCCTTGTCTAGGACAACACTTACCGCACTTGAGGATACCGAGAGGTAGATGAGAAGTGGTTCTCCATCTATAGGCTTCACCAGCAGTGGCGCGGAACTTAAGTATCTTTTGAGATCCTGAAAAGCTTCTTCATGGTCTTCGATCCATTCAAACTTTTTGTTCTTCTTCAAGATATCATAGAAGGGATTACACCTTTCTGAGGATCTTGAAATAAACCTATTGAGTGTTCCTACTTTTCCGGTTATCCTTTGGATGTCTTTTGCTGAAGATGGAGATTTCAGCTTGATGATTGCTTTGATCTACTCTGGGCTTGCTTCTATTCCACTCTTGGTTACCATATACCTAAGGAACTTGCCCGACTTCATCCCAAAGTAGCATTTAGACGGATTCAACTTCATGTTGTATTCGTCTAGAATGTTGAAGGCTTCTTTCAGATACCTAAGATAATCTTCAGCTTTCGTGGACTTCACCACCATGTCGTCAATGTAGACCTCCATGGTGTCCCCCAACTCGTCTTTAAACATCCGGTTCACCAGTCTTTGATATGTTGCACTTGCATTTTTAAGACCAAAAGGCATTGCAGTGTAACAATATATACCTGTTGGTGTTATAAATATTGTATCTTCTTGATCGGATGGTTCCATATGGATTTGTTGGAATACTGCTGAAGCATCCATGAAGGTTAGGAGTTTGTGGCCAACTATTGTATCTATCATGGAGTCAATGGTAGAGGAAAAGGATCCTTATGACAAGCCTTGTTAAGATCTTTGTAGTCTACACATACGCGCCACTTGTCGTTCTATATGCCAACTACATTAGTTATCCATCTTAGGAACTTCAATTCCTTGATCATCCTTGTCTTGAGGAGCTTTTCCACTTCTTCTTGGATAATCTGATTCCTTTCGGGTGCAAACTTCCTTCTCTTTTGATGTACCGGTCTGAAAGAAGGATTAATATTAAGTTTGTGAGTGATAATACTCTTGTCTATACCTGTCATATCTTTGTGTTTCCATGCAAACGTCTTGCTTCTAGTTCGAAGGAAGTTTAACAGGTCTTGCTCAATTTGCTCGAGTATTAAGGATTATATGAGACCTTGGCTTCAGGATCCTCGTTGCAAAAGGGCCACTTCCTTCACATTTTTATCCTTCATTTCTAGAACATGTTGTGCCCCTGCCTTAATTGCTATGCTTGTTGGGGTTCCGTCTCAAGCTTCATAGAGGATTTATAACATTTCTTTGGCTCTTGTTGATCTCCCATGATCATCATTGTTACCCACGGAGTAGGCATCTTTACATACTGATGATATGTTGATGGAACCGCTTTCATCTCATGGATCCACGGTCTACCTAATAGCACATTACAAGAAGATAAGGTGTCAATAACACATAAATTTTGTACATATTTTACCCCTCTCTCTCTCTCTCTCTCTCTCTATATATATATATATATATATATATATATATATATATATATATATATATATATATATATTCGGCCTTCCTATTGGGATTCTCGTATTAACTTGAAGGGTTGCTCCTATTTTGGACTTCTTTATCCTCTTCAAGCCTTATGAACCTCAATGACCGACACCTAACTTCGTCCAATCTGTTTCATGAAGTCATCACAAGATCTTCATAGAAGCGTGAATCCTTCCTTAGACCCATCTTGAAGGCCTCCACAGCAGTCGCCATGTCAATGTTTGGGATGCTCAGAGCTTCCCTACCAAACCTGTTAACAAAATCCCTAAGTCGTTCCTTAGGATCCTGAACCACCCGATAGAGATCACTAGTGATCTTCTCGAAGGCTCTACAACAAGAAAACTGGTTATTGGAAATATTGACTAAATGTGAAAATGAAGCAATAGAATAAGGAGGAACGTTTAGCAGCCATTTAAAAGTTGATCTCGTGGGGGTTGAACCAAATCCTTTGCATAGGCAAGCTTCCTTCAAGTGCACTGGGATGAGAATGATCTCCATCCTTTCTCAGTATTGTGCTACGTGCTCATCAGGATCCATAGTTCCATTGTAAGGCTTCATGCTAGGAGTCTGGAAGCGCTTAGGAACTTCGGTATCGGCTACCGCAGGAGCAAATCTCGAGATCCTGTGACTTGTTTAAGATGCTTCTGGTATGGGTTGAACTACCCCAGGTAAGCTTGAGATCATCTGTCTCAACTCCTGAAGTTCCCTAGCTATGTTTGGACTTATTCCTACATCAACATTCATAGAGTTAGTATTTATAGTATTGTTTTTTAAGAAGTTACTTGAATTAGGGATTCTAGGAGTATTGAAAGGCTCATCAAGATCATTAATCATAGATGCTCGATTGTTCATAGTCGTCCCCCAGGGTGATGCAGCAGTAGCAGGAACTGTGTTCCCCTGTTGATTTCTTGAGGATCCTGCATTGTCGAAGTTCAGGATCCTTGGTTGTACAATTGTGGGCATCATTTCATGGGATCACTGAAATTCTGCCTTCATCCTCTCCACTTCTCTAAGTAGTGTTCTATTGTCGTCATGTTACTGAGTCATATGTTGCGTCATTTTCCTCATCGTAGCAAAGAGTTCAACATTAGTGACCAGAGTAGTCAGATCCTAGAGTCCTAAAGATCCCAAACTTCCTTGGTTAGTGACCGGAGGGGTGTTTCTCTTGGAAGTATCAGGCGCTTTCCTCTGACTAGGGGGTCTACTCAGAGGAGATGGTAGGTTTTTGGTTGGAATAGAAGGAGCGGAGGATGAAGAAAGGATCGGTTGTGTAGACATGATCTTTCAAGGATTTTGAACGCCACAGCCCCACAGTGGGCGCCAAATTGTTTTAGTAAAAAATTACACAATATAAATCAACCAAATTAAATGAGAGGCTGTGATGTTCGAATTGTGCAATAGAGAAAGGTAAAGATAATGACACGATTATTTACAAAGAATGCCCTTGATCCTTGCTAGGATCTCTAACACAAAACCTTGGGAGGTGATAATGATCACCTGCCTTGATGATTTTATTAATATAAAATGATGATTACAGAGAGTATTTCTATAAGAACAAGTGAAAAAGTTTGTAGCGTAAGCTAAGAGTATGTAGAGTGTGCGGTGTGTGAGATACATGTGTCAATTTATAGTCTAAACTTGCTAACAAGAAGTCCGATATTCTCAGGATCCTCTATGACTAGCTTTGTGAACGTCTTTTGACTTGGTATTCTGGGTCTTTAGCATAGTTGAGACGACTCTCTGTTGAGAATAAGTCTTCTCTTGACTATTTCTGCACATGTGTTAACTAAGAACGAAATATAACCGTTATAAATGTTAGTAAATAATAATAACGGTAATAGTCGGGATCCTGAGATAGTTGAGGAGCCTGAATATCCTGACCCTAACAAATGACTACTCTTTTATCGTTAGTGGCCACATTATTTTCATCAATAATAAGGATATTTCTTGTTGTGTCTATAGGCTATTAATTGGTTTTTCGTTACTATTCATTGTTTTGTTTTAGATTGGGGACATCAGATAGTTACGCATAATATTTTTAGAACGACTTACATACCTACACACCTACTACTCTACTTCTAAATATACATCTTTCTTCCACTCCCAAACTTGAATCTCATCACCTCGCTGATGGGCACCTATCTGTCACTGTCAACTCCTGATATCGCTAATTCAAAGGCTATTTGGTTAGTTGTACATAATTAAAACCTTATATATTGTTTGTGTTAAATTAATCACCACACACTCTTCATGTCCGTAAAATTTTAACAACAATGAATGCATATATAATCTTCAATAAAGATTAGAACTCATAATAAGTTCGAAAAGGATATTTGGGATGAAGATGCTCGATTTAAAGAAAAACAAAGTGTCAAATTTAAAAAATGAATGATAATTTAATGACTTCCGTGTCATGTCAACATACCAAATCATTACCTTTTTCCACCTCAACATGACAACCTAATAACTGAATTGGTCAATATTAATGTTTTTTTTTAAATATCATGTTTGATTTAAAACAAAATAATATAGTATCATAATTGAAACATTACCATGATATAAATGAGCACAAACTTCAATATTTATAAAGTTTGTATAAAAAGAAGGATGTTAACCAAAATTTAAGATTTTGATAATATGACCTAGAAATAATATAAGAAATTAATTAACTATAAACCTATGCGGAGTGGTCTCGTCAGCCACTCGGCATTGCTGACTCGATTGAGCACCATCCAGTGAACTTTGCATGTCGAGATCGGAACCGTAACTCGGCAATGGCATGCTGAGTCTTTTTCTTCTTCCTCCCTTCTTCCCCATTTCTTCTCCCCTACTTGGCAGCCACACCATATCTTCTTCCTTCCTTCCTTCTTCCCCCCTTTCTTCCTTGTTGGTGCTAAAGTGGAGATCGGTTGAGCCGACACCACTCCTATCAGCTATGAAAAATAGACATTAGCTTAGAAATCATTAACGGTTGAGATCGGTTCTTAAAATTTCTTTTTCTTAAATTTTTTGTTGTTTTCGTTTGAATATTCATATATTGTATTCATAATGTCCCAATATACATATATGGATAATGCATCACGTCATCATAATATCTATACAATTATATGAAAGTGAACAAAAGCAATATACCATTTTTTGTTGAAAGGATCTACAAGTTTATCGATATTGCAGATGAAACCTGGAACCGGTTTCATATATATAAGCTCCATATATGGTGATAATGAACGTATTTCATAAGGACAAATTTTAGCTGAGGAATGCATCTGCCTGATGATCACAGTTCTATTCAATTGTAAAATGCAGAAAACTACAAGGATTAACGTAGTCATAATAGCCATGGTTGGTGATATATCAAAAGATTAAGGTACAGAAGGAACAGCCCGTAGTACCATAATGTTGTGATTGAAGTGTGAAAAGGGCAAACTTTAAACCTTAAGATATTTGGATCCTCCCATGTTCTTTGATTCAGAATGAGCAGTGGTCCTAAAAGTCATCGTTGTCAACAACTTGCATGAACTACTAACCACATACCAACACATGGTTTCTACTAAAACACATATCTAGGGGTTCATGGCCATGTTACTCCATGCCCTCTTTAATGGCAAACAGATCCTAGGGGTATTAATGGCACATCCAAGCATCCAAAAACATGGTATGACTATGCACTTTTATTTAAAATATTTTTTGGTATGCGCTATAGTAATTAAGAATTTGTTTTTACACTATAAGAGTACGTATTTTAGAATTTTTATATAAATATATGTTTATACCCAAGCCAGGGTGTAGCTAGGTCCCTCCTTGTCGGGTGTACATGTCGGATTCCATGTGAAGCAGCACAGGATATCTGAGTGAGACTCGATACATCGAAATGACGTACACATAATATAAAAAAAGACTAAAAAAATCAGACATAGACCAAGTTATTTTACAAATATACCACCCGATCCATAATAATCCCACTTTTGCATACAATTTCAACGCTGGACAGTATAAATTTTATACCCTGTGATTGGAGGCGTCTGCTATATATCGAAAACTGTAATAGTATTTCCGTATTTGGTCATTGATGTGGTGAAAATTGATAATTGTTATAAAAAAAGATTTCTCCCTAATCCGTTGCTTTGCTTATAGTGATTTGTTTTTTCTAATGCTGATTTTGATGTCTGGAAGTATGTTTTCTAACGGATTGCAAGGACATGTCTTCGTTGTTAGGCATAATATAATAACAAAAAATATGGTTAATTTTGTTTGCGGTTTAGTTAAAAAAAAAATACAAAAATCTAATATAAAAAAATATGAAAATATGATTAGATATATGTATTTTTGAAATTTAATTTAAAAATAAAAAAAATAACTTATTGAACCATTCAATGATCATTTTTTGAAACGTCAAACGAGTTAAGTGGAATCCTAGTGGCAATATTTCAACAAACACTCAAGGTTCTAGCTTTTTTACAGGGTAAACCTAACCCCCATAAAGATTTTTAGAAAAAAATTCTCATCATATGGCACACAAGAGTTAAACCCCAATTGTGGATGTCCTTAGTCTTTTCTATATTAATTACCAAATATAAATAATTAATTAAAAAGTAATATCTAAACAATTTAAATATTAGTTAACAAATATTCAAAAAGGACAACATGTCAATATTGTAGATGAGTCTAGCCCTAGAGCAATCACAGCTGTTGTGTATCTTCGATTATCGGAAAAAAAAATTACAATATATACAACTCCAATGTTGCCATTCCATCCCCGGCATGCTTATCCCCTTTTCTTGGAACGATCTATGGAATCCATCTACTGTCATTTTAGGAATTTTTCATGTTATCAACTTCTTTTTTGTTTTGATTCTTTTTCTAGAACCGTTACACATACCTAATCTTACTCTTAAATCTATATCTTATGTTTCCAATGATATTTGAACTCCTAACCTTTGGCTGAGGGGCACCTTTCCGTCAACTCCTGATACCGTGATACGCTTGAACCCTCAACCTTTTACCGATGGAATCCCCTTTACTGTCATTTTAAGACTCTTCATGTTATCAACTTGGTTTTGTTTTGATTCTATTTGTAAGGCTTGATTGCTTAACTTTAAAATGGCATTGTAAATATATCTTTTTTTTCTGAGCCGCACTGTAAATATATCTACTGTTGTTGTATTATGAGTTAAATTTTTTATATTAACTTTTATTTTTAGGGTGGCCACAGCGTGGTGGTACTGTTTTGGATCACGGGTTTAAATGACCCGCCACAGCATGACCATAGGCACCACGGCATGGCAGATGTTTTTAGAGGAAAACCGTAATCCTTAGGCTTTGGGCCCTATTTAAATAAAATTAAGGCTAGGGTCTCGTGATCATTTAGCCTTCATCACCCTCTCAAATTTAGAAACCCTAACCCTAGCCTCCATTGCAATTATGAAATCATTCTTGGTTTTTTGGTGATGTTTGAAGGAGAATGAAGCCGTTGGTGTGGTAGTCTACCTTACAAGCAACCTCTTCATCAGTTATCATATCTTCTAGACCTTGGTGAGTGTCCAAGAACCAACCTTTTTCTTTGCTAAGTTGCGAGATCTAAGATTTTGTCCCTTTTCTTCATGTATTGATGGATTTGAGTGGTGAGATCTCATAAAGTTTTCAACTTTATTAATCTCCAAGCCATTTGGGGTATTTAGTGCTTTGGATCTAGATTAGAAATGAGTTTTGGTGTCATGCATGGAATTTTGGCCGTTAACCTTCATTTTGACCTAATAGGCCTCATTTTGACCTAATAGGAGTCCAAGACATGCATTGGGTGTAACGCCCCGATTCTCAGATATTAAGTTATGTTGAATCTTTTTAGTCTTTGGGTCTATCCGACGAGTTGGTTTCCTTACTCGTCGACTAGCAGCGGATTACTCCACGTGTTTTAGTGACCTACTCACCGAGTCCAAGAAGGGACTCGACGAGTAGGAGCTAGCAGAGGAAACCCTAAATCTCGGGGTTTTGCACCCTATTTAAAGAAGCACAAGCCTCCTTTGGCCTCTTTACAGTCCATTGAGGGTCCAAATAGGCCCTAACTTGAGTGTGTGTATTCTTTGGAGGTTTAAGCTTGGAAGGGAGTTTTGGTGAAGGAATCACTTGGGAAGCAAGCTAGTTGAAGCAAGAATTTGTGGGTTTCAAGTTTTGCATCAGAAAGGGCTCTCTTGAAGGTATTAGACAGTTTTTCCCTTGGCTCATTTTCTCCTAAACCCTTTTGTGCATGAGTTTAGGAAAGGTTTTTTGTGTTTAAGCCAAGATCTGAAGTTGTAACTTCAGATATGGACTCCCCTTGGCTTCTAGATTCATAAATCCATCAGCCTTGTCTAGTATGAGCCTTCCACTAAGGATGTGACTTCATTGCAAGCTTAGTTGTGCCATTTTAGGGTCTTAAAGCCTTGCATGCACGTAAAGTTTGGAACTTTACATGATAAGCATGCCTAAGGAAGTCGGATCTGCAATTTGGGGCCTTGGCATGGCTTGAAAAGTGTCTGCATGGTTAAAGGGTTGAAGGAACTCGGAGAGTCGCATAGTCGACTCGGCGAGTCATATGAAGATAGGCATCGAAATCGACGAGTTGGATGAACAACTCGGAGATTACGTTGAAGATTGTCGTAGACCCGACGAGTTGGATGAACAACTCGGCGAGTCGGTTAATGTTTCCCCAAATTGATGAATGCGTGTGAACCTGTTGCAAGAAGGAAACTCGAAGAGTTGCCTTAAGGTTCGCGATCGAACCTTAGGAACTCAACGAGTCACTCCGGAGACTCGGTGAGTGAACGAGTATCTCGACAAACTCGGCGAGTAGCCGAGGGTACTCGACGAGTAAGGGTCAACATGGACTGTTGACTTTGACTTGGACCAGGGGTTGACTAGTTGACTTATGGGGTACCTTGAAGAGTTGGGAACTTACGAGTATGGTTATACTATGATAATAGGTGGTGGAGTTTGTAGCAGTGATCCGATAGTTAGAGTTTATTTACCGAGTCGACATTTGCGAGGTGTGTTATCCTCACTATACTAAGGGGTCTAAGGCACCAAGGCCAGCCCATTGAATATGTTATTCTAGCAGTGTTAGTATGTTGAGTATGAAGTTAATGTTGCATGCTCAATGGTTGTGTCAGTTAGGTAGATCTGTAGGACTACCTATGTTGTTATATGATTATCCACATGCTCAGTGGTTATGCCAGTTAGGTAGATCTGTAGGACTACCTGTGTTATATGATTATATGCATGCACAGTGGTTATGTTATATGTTGATATGTTATGTGGGATGGGTTGAGGTGGGACTGCTTCGTGCGGTAACCAACAGACCCGGGAGCATTCCAGTTACGGGCTAAGGGAGACCTGTACTATGGGCTTGATGGCAAGCCAGATGTGAGTTGTAGGCCCACAAGTCAATCGAGACTCACACTATGGGCCGAGGGGGTAATCCAGTCTGTAAAGTTGTGGACCCGTTCCATTATGTTTAGTTTGTTATGTTATAATGTTGCTGACATGGTTTTGGGGGAACTCACTAAGCTTCCAGGCTTATAGTTTCAGTTTATTGTTTCAGGTACTTTAGGGGATTGGGGCAAGGCAAAGGCGTGATCGTACCACTCCTCACTTTTTATGAATTTGTTTCTGGGATACTCTGATATGATACATTTTGAAAACAAGTTGTAATGTTTAATGGATTTAAAATGTTTTAAAAGTTTAAATTGGATTGAATTTTTATGGGTGTTACAAGTTGGTATCAGAGCCTTGGTTTGAGTGAATTGGAGGAACATTCGTGTGAATCCAGTCTCAAATCAATGAAAGATTTTCAAAATGGTTTTAAATAGTTTTCAAAATAAGTAAAGGAGAATGCAAGGTGTACAAGCAGCCGGAGCCAGTAAGTAGATCCCCAAAATACCATACAGCTATTTGATTATGTGATATGTTAGAACAGCATGCTAGTACTAGGCTAGGGATCTTCAGGAGTTGGATGATGGAATTGCCTGATTACATGATGCCTGCTAGCCTAGGGTTTTCCTTATATAAGATTGAAATCATTACTATAGTTACTTGTGTATGCATCACAACTGTATATAATCAAGATCTTATAGCCTGAGAATGTTTAATTCGACCTAAGGGTAGGATCGGATATTTGAAGGTCTATACGGTCCAGCATTATGTATGGCTAGCATACACTAGCACTGCAGGGTTGATGGAAGTTTCATGGATGGATGGGTAGTGAGAGGCCGTGAGGCCAGTCGTGCGATAGTTTAGCATTCCTTTAGGAATGAGGGTTGGGCGCTAGCTATGGTATCTATGTTGTTAGGGTGTTGTGGTGATACTTGAGACAAATATGGGTAGGTGTGGAAGGTAGTATGGGCCCGTACTAGTGAAAGAACAAAAACACATACACATAACAAGGAAGTCACAACCCCTAGGGTTTAGTCGGCAGTTGGTCCCCTATTGTTATGCGACCCTCTGATATCTGTTGGTGTGTTTTCAGCATGGTGATGACGAGACGTTTTGTGACTGCATCCGGGTCGGGATTAGGATCACGGGACAGAGGCTAGGAGGTGCCGGTAGCCCCTGAGCCTGTGGTATAGATGGGGACAGATGAGCTAGACTCCAGGATTCGAGAGGTCCTACATGATGAGGTTGCCACTTTGTTCCGGGCGCAGCTACCGGAGATGTTTGGGTCTATTAAGACCGCTATGGTTGAGTACTTTGACGAGCGTTACGCAACCCTTGCAGAGACGGTTGCTGCAGCAGCTGCATCAGCTGTAACAGCGGCAGGAGGAACTGGAGCTGGACGGGGTTTCCAGTACCGGGACTTCGATAACACGAAGCCCCTGAAATTTGATGGCACTCAGGATGCGATTAGAGCTATGAGGTGGTTATCAGACGTGGAGGGTTGTTTCTTCACGTGTTCATATCCTACTGACCAGAAGGTCAGATGTGCCTTGAACCTGCTGAGGCTAGGGGCCAAGGATTGGTGGAGATTGACGACCGGATTGTACACTGATGATCAGAGAGCTGATGTTACTTGGGAGCATTTCAGGGAGATGTTTCGCGCCCGCTATGTTCCACGGGTGGAGCGGGAGCGGTTGGCTCAGGAGTTTTTGAGTTTGAGACAGGATGGGGAGTCGTTGATGGAGATCACTCGTATGTTCACAGAGAGGGCTATGTTCTGCCTAGATTTTGATTCCGAGCAGGCTTAGATGACTCGTTATCTGAGCATGCTCAAGGCTGACATCCATCAATTTGTGTCTACCCGGCGATGTGATACTATGTTGGAGTTGCAGGAAGTCGCTAGGCGGCGTGAGTTGGAGATCAAGCTACAGTTGAGGGAGCAACGTCTGGCCCTGACACAGTCTCAACAGGCACCGAAGTAGTCTAAGACCGCTGATTCTAGGACTAGGGGTCAGGAGAGCCGCACGTGTGGGAAGTGCGGTAGGAGTCATTCTGGAGTGTATCGGGCGGGTAGCGGATGCCACAGGTGTGGCAAGGAGGGGGATTATGCGAAGGATTTTTCCAGGGCGCCTCGGTTTCGGGTATAAGGTTATGCTACCACTGCGATCAGGTTGGCCATGTGAAGGCCAACTGCCCATTGCTAGCCGCCAAGCCAGCGCAGGTTCCAACGCCAGCTACTTTGAGGATCGCTGATGGGAGGCCTGTTAAGGCCGAGCCTCCAAAGGCTTAGGGGCGTGCTTTCCAGCTTACGGAAGAGGAGGCCAGAGCAGCACCGGATGTGGTTGCTAGTATGTTCCTCTCCTTTACCTATTTTATTATATATGTGTTATTCTTATATGTGGTACCTGTTCTTAGGTACGTTTTTAGTGAACTTCTTGCCTGCTTTGGTATTATTTGACTCGGGGGTGAGTCGGTCTTTCGTTTCTTAGACATTTAGTAAGGGGTTTGGTGTACCAGTTGACGAGCTACAGTGTCCGTTGCGAGTTTACATCGCCAACGAACATGGAGTTTCTGCTTCTTCGGTCTACCGAGGATGTCAGTTGGAGATCTTCGGAGTGGTCTTTCCGACAGATTGGATTCCGATTCCCATGGGGGAAGTATGCGTGATTATGGGTATGGATTGGCTTAGTCGTTTCAGTGCCATGATAGATTACGAGGGCCAGAGAGTGGTAGTTCGAACCCCAAGTGGGGGAGAACTGATTTTATATGGTGAGGGCACCAGAGTGGGTTCAAGGTTCTGTTCAGCCACCAGAGCTCGACAGTATATTCAGCACAGATGTGTGGGTTACTTAGCGTACGTGGTGGATACGCGAGTTGGAGACCAGACTTCAGTTTCAGCGGTTCTAGTGATCAAGGATTTTGCCGACGTGCTTCCTGAGGAATTACCAGGGATGCATCCGGAGAGGCAGGTCGAGTTCCGGATCGAATTGGTGCCGGGTGCGGCTCCTATTGCCAAGGCGTCGTACCGTTTGGCGCCACCCGAGATGCAGGAGCTGTCTTCACAGCTGTAGGAATTGTTGGGCAAGCAGTTCATTCGACCTAGCAGTTCTCCATAGGGAGCACCGATCCTCTTCGTCAGGAAGAAGGACAGCTTGCACCGGATGTGCATTGATTATAGGGAGTTGAACAAGTTGACGGTGAAGAACCGTTATCCACTCTCAAGGATAGATGATCTCTTTGATCAGTTGCAGGGGGCATCTTGGTTCTCCAAGATAGATTTGAGGTCGGGGTATCATCAAGTCCGGGTCAGAGAGCAGGACGTGGAGAAGACCGCGTTTCAGACTCGTTATGGTCATTACGAGTTCGTAGTGATGTCGTTTGGGCTCACCGATGCGTCGGCAGTGTTTATGGACCCGATGAATCGGGTCTGCAGACCGATGTTGGATCGCTCGTTCATCGTGTTTATAGATGATATCTTGGTGTATTCCAACACTCGAGAGCAGCACGAGGAGCACCTCAGGGAGCTGTTGGAGGTTCTGAGATGAGAATGGTTGTATGCCAAGTTCTCAAAGTGCGAGTTTAGGTTACGAGAGGTCCAGTTCCTTGGGAACCTTGTTAACCAGGATGGGATTTTGGTCGACCCGGCCAAAATCGACGCAGTCATGCAGTGGGAGATTCCGAAATCTCCCTCAGATATCAGGAGTTTTCTGGGATTGGCAAGGTACGACTAGAGATTCATTCGGGATTTCACCAAGATAGTAGTACCCCTCACTCGTCTGACGAGGAAGAAGGCGGATTTTCGGTAGGGTTTCTAGCAGTAAAGGGCGTTTGAGACCCTCCATCAGCGGTTGTGTGAGGCTCCGTTTTGACACTCTCGGAGAGAGTTGAGGATTTTGTGGCATTTTGTGATTCCTCCATCACATGTTTAGGGGCAGTCCTCATGCATAGGGGACGGGTGATAGCTTATGCATCGCGGCAGTTGAAGCCGCATGAGACGAGATATCCTACACATGATCTGGAGCTGGGAGCGATGGTTTTCGCTCTCAAGATTTGGAGGCATTACCTATATGGGGTCCGCTGTACCATATACATGAATCACAAGAGTTTGAGACACATCATGGATCAGCCGAACTTGAATATGAGACAGCACAGGTGGTTAGATGTAGTCAAGGACTACGATTGTGAGATCCTTTACCACCCTGGTAAAGCAAATGTGGTTGCGGATGCGTTGAGTCGCAAGTCAGCTGGGTATTCCAACCCAGCAAAGTGTATGAGGATAGCAATGGATTCCCAACTGGTGAGTTTGATCAGAGATGTCCAGGTCGAGGGCATACGGCCAGAGAACTGGAAAGTGGAAAGGATCAAGGGTGAAAGCGCTCGATTTGTTCAGGATAGGCGGGGGTTATTGACTCGCTGTGTTCAAGTTTAGGTTCTGATGGCTGGTGGATTCAGATAGACAGTGATGGAGGAGACTCATAAGTCTCATTTTTCCATACACCCGGGGGCAACCAAGATGTATCGAGACTTGAGTTTGAGTTACTGGTGGCCATGCATGAAGCGAGAAATTGCTTCGTATGTTGAGAGGTGCTTGACGTGTAGGATGGTCAAGGCCGAGCATCAGAGGCCGCATGGTAAGTTGCAACCTCTGGAGATCCCCATGTGGAAGTGGGAACAGATCACGATGGACTTTATCACGAAGCTGTCAATGACGGCGAAAGGGTTCGACACTATATGGGTCATCGTGGATCGATTGACCAAGAGTGCTCATTTCTTGGCGATACAGGAGAGTTCGTCGGCCGAGAGGTTGGCCAAAATTTATGTCCGTGAGATTGTTGCTCGCCATAGGATTCCGATCTCCATTGTCTCAGACCGAGATGTCAGATTTACCTCCCGTTTCTGGCCGAAGTTCCACGAGGAACTAGGCACACGCTTGCACTTTAGCACAACGTTTCATCCACAGACAGACGGACATAGTGAGTGGACCATTCAGACCCTCGAGGACATGTTGAGGGCGTGTGTCATTGATTTCGGTGGGAGTTGGGATTCCCACCTACATCTTGCATAGTTTGCTTACAATAATAGCTACCATTCCAGTATTGGCGCCCCGTCGTTTGAGCTACTGTATGGGTGCAGATGTCGCACCCCGGTTTGTTGGGGTGAGGTTGGACACTGAGTGATGGGGCGGACGGAGGTAGTCCTACAGACTACCAAGAAGATTCAGCAGATTAGGCAGCGACTGCAGACCGCTCAGAGTCGGCAGAAGAGTTATGCCGATAGACGCCGATCCGAGTTAGAGTTTCAGGTAGATAATATGGTGCTCCTGAAGGTCTCGCCCTGAAAGGGTGTGATTCGCTTTAGGAAGTGGGGGAAATTGGGTCCCCGATACATTGGGCCGTTCAGGGTCATTTCCAGTGTTGGCAAGGTGGCATACAGGTTAGAGCTTCCGGAGGAGCTTAGTCGGATCCACAAAACTTTTCATGTTTCGCAGCTGCGTAAGTGCATTGTGGATCAGGAGGCAATGGTGTCATTGGATGATATTCAGGTAGATGAGCGCCTGAATTACATGGAGAGGCCTGTGGCTATACTTGAGAGGAAGATGAAAGTTTTGTGGAATAAGGAGATACCTTTGGTGAAGGTATAGTGGGAGCATCGGAAGGGATCTGAGTGGACATAGGATCCGTAGGCAGAGATGCGGGACGATTACCCGACATTGTTCATCGCACTGGACTTCAAGGGCGAAGTCTAATTCAAGTGGAGGAGAGTTGTAACACCCCGATTCTCAGGTATTGAATTATGTTGAATCTTTTTTAGTCTTTGGGTCTACTCGACGAGTTGGTTGCCCTACTCGTCGAGTAGCAGCGGGTTGGTCCACGTGTTTTAGTGACCTACTTGCCGAGTCCAAGAAGGGACTCGGCGAGTAGGAGATGGCAGATGAAACCCTAAATCCCAGGTTTTTTGCACCCTATTTAAAGAAGCACAAACCTCCTTTGGCCTCTTTACAGTCCATTGAGAGTCCGGAAAGGCCCTAACTCGAGTGTGTGTGTATTATTTGGAGGTTTAAGCTTAGAGGGGAGTTTTTGGTAAAGGAATCACTTGGGAAGCAAGCTAGTTGAAGCAAGAATTTGTGGGTTTCAAGTTCTGCGTCAGAAAGGGCTCTCTTGAAGGTATTAGATAGTTTTTCCCTTGGCTCATTTTCTCCTAAACCCTTTTGTGCATGACTTTAGGAAAGGGTTCTCGTGTTTAATCCAAGATCTGAAGTTGTAACTTCAGATCTGGATTCCCCTTGGCTTCTAGATTCATAAAGCCATCAGCCTTGTCTAGTATGAGTCTTCCCCCAATGATGTGACTTCATTGCAAGCTTAGTTGTTCCATTTTAGGGTCTTCAAGCCTTGTATGCACGTAAAGTTTGGAACTTTACGTGATAAGCATGCCTAAGGAAGTTGGATCTGCAATTTGGGGCCTTGGCATGGCTTGAAAAGTGTCTGCATGGTTAAAGGGCTGAAGGAACTCGGGGAGTTGCATAGACGACTCGGCGAGTCATATGAAGATAGGCATTGAACTCGATGAGTTGGATGAACAACTCGGTGAGTCCGATGAAGATTGCCGTAGACCCGACGAGTTGGATTAACAACTCGGCGAGTCAGTTAATGTTTCCTCAAATTGATGAATGCGTGTAAACCTGTCGAGTTGCAAGAAGGAAACTCAACGAGTGGCCAAAAGCTTCGATCGTGAACCTTAGGAACTCAACGAGTCACTCTGGAGACTCGGCGAGTGAACGAGTATCTCGAGGAACTCGGAGAGTAGCCGAGGGTACTCGACGAGTAAGGGTCAACATGGACTACCTATGTTATATGATTATCTGCATGCATAGTGGTTATGTTATATGTTGATATGTTATGTGGGGTGGGTTGAGGTGGGACTGCTTCGTGCGGTAACCAATAGACCCGGGAGCATTCTAGTTACGAGCTAAGGGAGATTCGTAATGTGGGCTCGATGGCAAACCAGATGTGAGTTGTGGGCCTGCAAGGCAATCCAGACTCACACTGTGGGCCCAGGGGTAATCCAGTCTGTAAAGCTGTGGACCCGTTGCATTTTGTTCAATTTGTTATGTTATAATGTTGCTGACATGGTTATGTGGATGGTGTGTGTATCGGTATTTTTGGGGAACTCACTAATCTTTCGGGCTTATAGTTTCAGTTTATTGTTTCAGGTACTTCAAGGGATCGGGGCAAGGCAAAGGCGTGATCGTACAACTCCTCACTTTTTATGAATTTGTTTTTGGGATACTCTGATATGATACATTTTGAAAACAATTTGTAATGTTTAATGGATTTGAAATGTTTTAAAAGTTTAAATTGGCTTGAACTTTTATGGGTGTTACATTGGGCATGCATATCTGAAAAGCAGGGATTTTTATGTTAGTAATAGTGCTAGAAACTTTTCTGGAAAGGCTGGAAAAGAGGTCTTCAAAATTAAGTGTTTGTTGATTAAGCCAAGTTGTGTTTTGCCCTTTTGGACCTAGGAGTTGAAATATTTATCTATTGGGGAGTCTAAAGGGATAAAGTTGGAATCTTTATCCGTTTAGACTATTAAATGGACCAGATCTAAGCTTTGGAGCCCTTAAAATTGAAGAAAACGATTTAACACATTAAGCTGATAGGAACCAGTGCTCACGGTATGACCTTAGGTTACCAAGGCATAGCGACTGGCTAGACCTCGTCTATTTTTTCATTTTGCTGTCATGGATGGCCACTGCGTGGCGACCAGCTAGAGGTTCATTTTCATCTTTGACCTTTGACCGTTGACTTTGACCAAGTTGGACTTTAGGTCATTTGGAGTATTTTGAGTAGTGGATTAAAGCTTGGTCTCTGCTTGTGGTATAGGCTATCTGTAGAGTTAGTGTTGGAGCAGTGATTAGGCTATCAATCTTCTACTTTGTGAGGTGAGTCTTCCTCACTGTACTCGTTGATCGAAACCACCAAATTCGGCCCAATAGATTGTGTTATGTATCCTTGTATATAGGATGTGCTATGATATAGTAACTTGTTAGATTGGAAGAATTGTATGATTACTTATATGTGTTGATTATTATTATTATTATTATTATTATTATTATTATTATTATTATTATTATTATTATTATTATTGTTGTTGTTGTTGTTGTTGTTGTTGTTGTTGTTGTTGGGTTTTAGACATATGAACATTCCGATGTGCACATACAAACCCTAATGCTTGGATCTAGGTTTCTCTAATTGAACATGCATTGAATCCAAGACTTCTAATGATGATTCTAGTATAATAACATAAGAAATCAGATTTAGATGATTACCTTGAATCACTTGCTTGAATCTTCTTGTCCTTGGAGCTTTAGAGTCACAAGTGTCACTCCTCTAATGGCTTATAAACACCAACTAGCAAGAGGATGATTATAGAGAGAGGAGAGAGGAGCTAGAAATCGGCCAGGGTTCTTCCAAAGGCAAGAGTGTCGATTTCATCAACCCCTTGGGTCTATTTATACTTGTAAGGCTCCTAGGGTTTCACCCTTAAAACCCTAATTGGATAACTTAGGCCCTAAGCAATCCAATACCCTAATGATAAGCCTTGGATGATTTTAAGGTCTATCCAAAGCCCTCAAAACCGTCCCCCTTTATCCTTAAGGGATTATAGCCCAAAATACAACTATCATTCAATTGACAGTTTATGCCTCTTTATTCAATTAATCTCTTTAAGTCACCAAATTAATTCCTAATTAATTTATGACTTATATTAATCAAATAATAATATTATTATTCCTTATATTATTCTCATAATATATTAATAATATTTCTTCTCTCATTGTAAATCATCCTGTCAAGTTGCTATAGTGAAGGCAACCCAAAAGGACCATGCACAACCGGGTCAAATACTTGCCTAATATAGTTGCAGCCTTAGACACTATTCCAATAGTCTCCCACTTGGATAAGTCTAGTAACTATATATACAAGTATAATCCCATTAGCAATCGTAGCTCTCAAAGACCCTGTCAAACTCTGATCTAATCAATCTTGTCCTTTAGATAAGGGATCGTACAGTCCTCTGTTTAGATATCATGTTGACAATTCAATGGAACCAATTTTTCCAGCAATTGGTTTCTCGATCTCAGATTCATTCGACATAGAACTCAATCGAACACATCAATTCAGTTCTGGCCGGGCCCGGCACATAAGTCAAATCAAATCATCGAGCAGCCGAGATATCGCTTTTCCCCTCTTAGGATAAAAGTAACAGATAAACTTCGACTTATATGCATTTACTTATTCATTAATCAACTATACACAATAATGCGTTTTATAACATCAAGTTACTGATGCGGTTTCACATTATCAATGTACAACCAATTAACAAATAACAAACCATATATCTAGGTTTTAAGACCATATGATATTATCGTCTTGCGATCACCCTTTATTTATCATATTCCATAAGGTGATTCCAGCAAGCGCGGGTTTGTTCCAATGCTCAAAACTAGTTCATAAGCACTCATGAACGTTGCAGCACACTTTTGCTATGTCTAATACCATTTAGACAATCTACACACCAATTCATGACAATCTTCATTCATACCTACTTCCAACATATGAACGATTGTGGACAATTTGAATAATTCGATTATTCTTAATAAACTCAATTATTCTGGAAGTCAAAACATGCAAAGTGAAACAATAGTTAAACAATTAACATAAGACAGTAACATTACTCATAAATAATACTCCTTTATTTAATCATTAAATGTTAATTACATTAATCTATTACACGTTTCCAATACTATCTAATCTATGCTAATATCATCCTTCAGCCTAATACTCCTAGCATGCTGCAAGTGCTTAACCCTACTCAGTCCCTTCATAAGCGGATCTGTTGGGTTATCTTCTGATGATATCCTCTTAACCACGAGTTGTCCTTCTTCTACAGGATGTCTGATAAAGTGATATTTTATGTCGATATGTCGAGATCTACCATGATCCCTTGGTTCCTTGGTCAAGGCAACCGCTCCTTCATTATCTCAGAAAATCTCCATGGGCTCCTTTTTGGCAGGTACAACTCCAAGATCACCGATGAAGTTCTTCAACCATATTGCCTCTTTCGACGCTTCGCTTGCTGCAATGTACTCTGATTCGCACGTTGAATCAGCTACAGTTTCCTGCTTGGAACTTTTCCAAGTCATTGCTCCTCCATTCAGGGTAAAGACCCAGCCCGACTGCGAACGGTAGTTGTTCCTGTCGGTCTGAAAGCTGGCGTCACTATACCCTCGCACCTTCAAGTCATCACTCCCTCCAAGGACTAGAAACCATTCCTTCGTCCTCCGAAGGTACTTAAGGATATTCTTGACCGCAATCCAATGGGCACTGCCAGGTTTCCCTTAATATCTACTAACCATGCTCAAAGCAAAGGCTACATCAGGGCGAGTACAAGTCATAGCATACATGATTGAGCCAATTGCGGAAGCGTATGGAACTCGGCTCATTTCTACTATTTCAGCTTCAGTACTCAGACTTTGAGTCTTACTCGACTTGGCATTACTTTGTATCGGTAATTCTCCCTTCTTCGAGCTTTCCATACTAAAACGTTTCAGTACTTTATCTAAGTAAGTGTTCTGACTAAGTCCTATTAGTCTCTTACTTCGTTCTCTCACTATCCTTATTCCCAGAATATAGGAAGCCTCTCCGAGGTTCTTCATAGCGAAGCACTTCCCGAGCCAGGACTTAACCTCCTGCAGAGTCGGGACTTCGTTTCCTATGAGTAGTATGTTGTCGACATACAAAACGAGGAAGCTTACTATACTCCCACTGGCTTTGACATATACACATGATTCATCTTCACTTCGTACAAATCCAAACTCTTTGACTTTCTCATCGAAGCAAAGATTCCATCTGCGAGACGCTTGCTTAAGTCCATAAATGGACTTCTCAAGCTTACACACTCTATTCGGATGCTTCGGATCAACAAAACCCTCTGGCTGAGCCATGTAAACATCCTCAGCCAACTTCCCATTAAGGAAAGCGGTCTTGACATCCATTTGCCAAATCTCATAATCATGAAATGCGGCAATTGCTAGCATCACTCTAATAGATTTTATCTTCGCAATTGGTGAGAAGGTCTCATCAAAGTCAACTCCGGGAGTTTGAGTAAATCCCTTTGCAACCAATCGCGCCTTATACGTGTGTACGTTTCCATCCACATCGGTCTTCTTCTTGAAGATCCATTTGCACCCAACGGTCTTACGTCCGGGCACATTATCAACCAAATTCCAAACTTGGTTGTCATACATGGATTGGATCTCGCTGTCCATTGCCTCTTTCCATTTCGCAGACTCCGGGCCTGCCATGGCTTCCTTATAGCTATTAGGTTCATCTAGATTTATTAGTGTACTATCACTAATATACGTGTCCCTTTCGGTAGTAATATGAAAACCATAAAACTGGGGTTGAACTCTAACTCTTTCGGAACATCTAAGAGGTAATGACTCGTCAATCGGTTCAACCGGAGTTTCCTCCTCGGGTTGAGCGCCAGCGATAGAGGTTCCTTCATCAATCGACTCTTGAATCTCTTCAAGCTCGATTTGCCTCCCACTGTCTCCTTGGCTTATGAGTTCTCACTCTCGGAAAACTCCTCTCCTCACAACAAAGACAACATTGTCCTTCGGTCTATAGAAGAGATATCCAAAGGATTTCTGCGGGTAGCCGATGAAAATACATCGCTCACTACGAGGTTCGATCTTGTCGTGAGTATCTCGTCTTACGAAAGCCTCGCAACCCCAAACCTTGATATGTGATAACGAGGGACTTTCCCTGTCCACATCTCGTGAGGTGTTTTGGTAACCTTCTTAGTAGGCACTCGGTTAAGGATATGGGCGGCAGTCTCTAAGGCATACCCCTAGAATGAGATAGGTAGTGAAGCACGACTCATCATAGAGCGGACCATGTCTAACAAGGTTCGATTACACCTTTCTGCCACACCATTCAACTGCGGTGTCCTAGGTGGCGTCAATTGTGAAACTATTCCACACTCCTTGAGATAGTCGTGGAATTCAAGACTTAGGTACTCTCCTCCTCGATCGGATCGAAGCATCTTGATTTTCCTGCCCAATTGATTCTCCACTTCATTCTTGAACTTTTGAACTTTTGAAACGTTTCTGACTTTTGCTTGATTAAGTAGATATACCCATATCTAATATAGTCATCAGTAAAATTCACATAGAAGCGGTTCCCATCCTTTGTGGTTGATCTAAACGGTCCACATACATCGGTATGTATGAGGTCCAATAGACCCTCACCCCTTTCACATGTGCTAGTGAAGGGTGACTTGGTCATCTTTCCAAGTAAACAAGACTCGCATGTGTCATCTTCCCTAAGGTCGAATGACTCCAACACTCCATCCTTTTGGAGTTGGGCTATGCGCTTCTTGTTGACATGTCCAAGACGACAATGCCACAAGGATGCTCTATCCATACTATTGGAAGAATCCATGCATAAAACATCATTTCCTAGGTTATCTACAATCATAACAGTTTCATATATTCCATTACATGGTATTGCTTCAAAATATAAGACACCATTTAGATAAGCATAAATAGAACCATTCTCATTATTAAAAGAAAATCTAAATCCTTGTCTAAACAAACCATGAAATGAAATGATGTTTCTTGCCATTTCTGGAGAATAGCAACAATTGTTCAAATCTAAACATAAACCATTCCTAAGCACTAGAGAATACACTCAAATCTTGGTCACAGGCAACAATCTTCTGTTCCCCATGATTAGATTTATTCTTCCATGCTCCACATCCCTATTTCTTTTTAGTACCTGCAATTCAGAACAAATGTGGTAACCACACCTGGTATCTAGTACCCAAGAAATAGCATGAGATGAATCATTAGATTTAATTGTGTATATACCTGCGAAAGACGGCTTGATCTTTCCTTCCCTGATGGCTTGCAGGTAGTTTGGGCAGCTTCTCTTCCAATGCCCTATTTTATGGCAGTGGTGGCATTTTGCCTCCTTTGGGTTAGGGTTAAGCTTAGCGGGATCAACTTTGGTCCCACTAGAAGAGGAACCATCTCGGGACTTTCCCTTGCGGTGGCTCTTAGACGGAGCCATCCTCTTCTTGCCTCTTCCTTGCCCAATGGCCAAAACAGGAGCAGCGGGTGGATTGGGAGTGGGTGCAACAGACATGTCCTTGAGGTTGCTCTCAGCAACCCTAAGGAGACCTTGGAGCTTACTTAGGGTGACCTCTTCCTTGTTCATGTGGTAGGTCATCCTAAATTGATTGTAACACGGAGGCAAGGAGTGAAGCACCATGTCGATAGCCAAGTCTTCCCCAAAATCAACATTCAACTTGCGAAGACGATCGACATACCTTTGCATCTTTTGCAGGTGCACGGTTAGAGATTCTCCATGACCCATTTTAGCGGAGATCGTGTTAGTGAAGATCTCGTAACGTTCCTGCCTCGCGTTCTGGTGGTATCTCTCCAACAAGTCTTGGTGCATTTCGTACGGATACATGTCCTCATAGGAATTTTGGAATTCGGTGTTCATTGTGGCTATCATGATGCAATGAACCTTCGTTGCATCATGTTCATGAGTCTCAAAAGCAGTCATTTCAGTCGGAGTAGCGATTTCTGGGTTGATTTTCTCGAGCTTCTCATCGAGGACATACTCCTTGTCCTCGTAGCGAGCAGTCGTGCGAATGTATCTTATCCATTCACTAAAGTTCGTCCCATCGAAAGTCACCTTTTGGCAAAGGCTCATCAATGTGAACGAGCTACCAGCAGCGTTGTTCGCGTTCGACATCTACAAATAGAAAGGACAAAGATAGATTAGAATTTGAATCCCTAATTATCACCCAATAAGAAAAATTAGGGCTAGGATCCAACAACAATATTTACATATTAGAAAAGGGATGCCGTAATCTAACATGCAAACAATTTGAAGGTAAGTGAATGACGATTCACTAATTCTCCACCATGAAAACATAACTTTAAGTTCTAAATGTATTGAGAATTCCTAGGTTTCGATGAGATTCATTGAACTTTTCAATGGCATGTTTAAAGCTCGACATGCCCCTCTCGTTTGTGACTGGGATACCGAGGATCACAAAGTGGGTGTGAATTACCATGCAAATTCACACGGTGCCTTCATTGTAACAATCACTTATTCGATGTGCCGGTAAAAACACACGCTCCACCGAACTATGATAAATAATGAATCACCCTTTGCCACCTTTGCTTAGAACCAATTAGTGTGTCAGTAAACCACACACGCTCCACTAACTTCTTAGCAATGGTGCAAAGTGTAATTTCATGGGATTGCATCAATTCACTTTTCCTAAAGTAACTATGATTGGGAATTTTTTAAAAACATGTAGTTACTTTGTATTTCCTATTATACTTTTAATGAGGAGATGAGGTTGCCCTATCCTACCCGTTCGGCTAACGACCCTCCACCGATCAAGCAAGCGGTGGGTGTGAGTGTACACCCATTAAGCGCCATTTTATAGGCAGCAACCTTATACCCACCTTATAGACCGGCTTCGTGAATGAAGCCTACTAACGGTATGACTAGCATTTTTAATTTTATATATATATATATATATATATATATATATATATATATTAATCTTGTAATATTCTATTAGTATAGGGTTGAATTTTAAACTTGTAAAATTCTAGGGTTTGAAATTTAAATTGTCTAAATTAAACTATTAATCACAAAACATAAATTTCAAAACTTGAGGGCAAGTTTTAAACTTTTCAAAACATAGGGGATCAAATAACAAATAATCTAAATTAACATTTAATCACATAATTATCCATATTTGATTTATTTAATTATTTCTTGCAAAACAATTTACCAATTTAATTAAAATAATTAATCAATTATCATATAAGGAAATTAATATTTCATTAATTGATAATTATCTTCAATTAGGTCAAGAATATACTCAAATATATCATAAAATCGGATTTATATTGACCTATTAAGATTATGGTAAGTATCCAAAAGATAAACAACAAGAAATCCCGAAATTAGCTCTTTCTGACGCTCGGACTCGCCGAGTACCACAATGGACTCGCCGAGTTCATCAAGCAAAATCACAAAATTCGAATTTTGCAAGCAACAAACAAGCAACCAATGCATCAATTCAATAGAAACCAATATAGGCTCTGATACCACTTTTGGGTTTTAGCCATATGAACATTCATATGTGCACATACAAACCCTAATGCTTGGATCTAGGTTTCTCTAATTGAACATGCATTGAATCCAAGACTTCTAATGATGATTCTAGTATAATAACATAAGAAATCAGATTTAGATGATTACCTTGAATCACTTGCTTGAATCTTCTTGTCCTTGGAGCTTTAGAGTCACAAGTGTCACTCCTCTAATGGCTTACAAACACCAACTAGCAAGAGGATGATTATAGAGAGAGGAGAGAGGAGCTAGAAATCGGCCAGGGTTCTTCCAAAGGCAAGAGTGTCGATTTCATCAACCCCTTGGGTCTATTTATACTTGTAAGGCTCCTAGGGTTTCACCCTTAAAACCCTAATTGGATAACTTAGGCCCTAAGCAATCCAATACCCTAATGACAAGCCTTGGACGATTTTAAGGTCTATCCAAAGCCCTCAAAACCGTCCCCCTTTATCCTTAAGGGATTATAGCCCAAAATACAACTATCATTCAATTGATAGTTTATGCCCCTTTATTCAATTAATCTCTTTTAAGTCACCAAATTAATTCCTAATTAATTTATGACTTATATTAATCAAATAATAATATTATTATTCCTTATATTATTCTCATAATATATTAATAATATTTCTTCTCTCATTGTAAATCATCCTGTCAAGTTGCTATGGTGAAGGCAACCCAAAAGGACCATGCACAACCGGGTCAAATACTTGTCTAATATAGTTGCAGCCTTAGACATTATTCCAACAATTACATACATACATATATATATATATATATATATATATATATATATATATATATATATATATATATATATATATATATATATATTGCATTTGTCGACATATTGGTGGTTGGGTTGAGGCGGGAGGCCAACAAACCATGGATGGGAGAGTTTGAGGTGTATTGCTTTGTTCGGTAGACCAACAAACCTAAGATTCTTGAGTTGAGGTTGTAAGCCAACAAACTCTAGACAGTTGGGTTGAGGTCATGGACCAACAAACCCTATTGCATTTATTGTTCTTGTTAGTAGTGTGTGGGGTATTTGGGAATAAACTCGTTAAGCTTTGATTTACAGTTTGGTTTTATGTTTTCAGGGTCATCAGAGAACAGGGACAAGACAAATGAATGATTGTGCACATCATTTGAAATTTTTATTTAAATTATGATTTTGGGATACTCTAAATCGTGGTTCTAATTTTGAAACTATATTTTGTGTAATTTATAGATTTTAGAATAGTTTTAAAAACAAAAAAATTTGTTATATTTTTGGAATGTTATATATTCATAATTTTATTTTCTATACTAATATAACATAAAGTATATATAAATAAGGAAATGACTTAGGATGGTAACTATCTTTTATCCGTGTTCACATATTGGCAAGTTCTTCTTTTTTGTACATAATAAAGCAACTAACTTGTTTTAACTGTTTAAATTACACCAATATTACCGGTTAATACATGTTTTAACCGGTAACTCAAAGGGAAAATGACTTAGGAGGGTAACTACCTCTTATCCGTGTTCACATATTGACAACTTCTTATTTTTTTGTACAAAAGAAAGCAACTAACTTGTTTTAACTGTATAACATCCCAAAAATCATGAACAAAATTCGTTTTTAATTTAATACTAAAACCATAATTGTCAACCCATTAATTTAATACTCCGGCATCGGGCTCCGCCCGGCATCAGGCCCCGTCTGGCATCGAGCCCACTAGGTATACAGATCTGTCTCTCTTAGGCCCCGTCCACTAAACACATGCAATCATATAACATGCTAACACATAAAGAAACATACTCTACCGTATCCCTGTCCTAAGAAAAATACTCTGCTAATAATGAGATACGGAACTTCGTCCGTACTCAACTAGTTCCAGCCAGGGCTTCAGCAGTGCAAGGTGAGTCACCTCACTGTGTGAATGGGTCTAAGGTCACAATGTCAGCCCATGTAGTCTATGAGTAGGAAGACCTGGGGGTTAGCCCTAGGCATTGTATGCTAGTATGTTATTCCAGACCAAGGTCCGATGTCGGGCAGGTGCCCAAGGAATGTTTGCATGTTAGATTATACTTGTTGTCTGTGTGATACTTGTATGTGCCTGGTAAGGAGGTGAGTGTGGGCGAGGTCTCATATCTCATCACTAGCTGAGTACGGACGATGTTTCGTATCTCATTATTAGCAGAGTATGCTTCTTAGTATAGAGATATAGTAGAGTATGTTTCTTTATGTGTTAGTATGTTATATGATTGTATGTGTTTAGCGGGCGGGGCTTGGAGACAGGCGGGGCCTAAGAGAGACAAACATGTATACCGAGCGAGGCTCGATTCCAGGCAGGGTCTGATGCCGGGCGGGGCCCGATGTCGGAGTATTAAATTAATGGTTTGACAATTATGGTTTTAGTATTAAATTAAAAACGCAATTTTTGGTCATGATTTTTGGGATGTTACACAGTTAAAACAAGTTAGTTGCTTTCTTAAAAAATAAGAAGTTGTCAACATGTGAACACGGATAAGAGGTAGTTACCCTCCTAATTCATTTTCCTTTTGAGTTACCGGTTAAAACATGTATTAACCGGTAATATTGGTGCAATTTAAACAGTTAAAACAAGTTAGTTGCTTTATTATGTACAAAAAAGAAGAAGAAGTTGTCAATATATGAACACGGATAAAAGATAGTTACCCTCCTAAATAAATATAAGGCTGTGGACCATCCCAAACTGCTCCACCCATTACCAATAGGGTGTGGTGCCTGCTTGCATAGTAGTGTAAGGTGTTTGCGTCTAGGTACATAGGGTGTTTCACCCCTTTTTCCCTTTTCATCATAGCTCTACTTTTGTATTCTTTTACAACTTTCTATTTCCAACATTTTGTAAAACCAAATTACAAATTATTTTAATATGTTTTTATGAGTTTAGTTTTATTTTACAGTTTAGTCTTTTCTACGATTTCACCTTTATAATAATAATAATAATAATAATAATTATTATTATTATTATTATTATTATTATGCATATTTTTAAGAGATTTTCATTTAAAAATTTTGTTTTTTAATTTTTCTTCTAATAGATTCATATATATTCCTTAGTTGTGCCTTTTCTAACGAACACAAAATATCCGCTGCTACACTTAGGCTGGAAACCTTAGATTAACCTAAAATCATGTTTATTTATTCGATGCCTGTAGCTCTGTAAAATAAGCCTTAAAACATATATCTAATTTTTCACAATACATCATATTTACCCATATTCATAACGATAGGATACCTATATCGACAATGTAGCACATTAAAATATCGATACCATAATTTCAAAGTACACTCAAAATCACACCTATTTTACGGTGAACGCATTTCATATGACATCTTTTAGATATAAGTTCGTGCAAATGGTAATAATAAAAGTATGTCATGACTCATGAGGTTGAATTCGTCTGTCCAAATTTTCCCGTTCATTTGTAACACTCACGTTTGAGATAACCACTAGCCACTTGTCATTAATTACCATATGAACAGTTCTAGTTTCAATTATCTAAGACTTCATGTAGTCACTATAGCGATGGTTCGTGACATCAATGACTAACGTACAAAAGGTCGAGCTAGCTAGCCCATGGTACCATAAACTGTTGTACGGAAAATGCAAAATTTAAACCTTGACATATTTGGGTCCTCCTATGTTACTCTTGAAAATGGCCAATTGTGCATAGAACCATCATTGTCAACAAGTGGCATGAACTACTAACCACATACTAACACTTGGTTTCTACTAAAACAGCTCCCAAGTGGTTCCATGTCCATGTTACTCTTGCCTTATTTAAAGACAAAGAGATTGTGGGGGTCGCATATATAGCTAGGCAGATCCAGGAATCTGAGAAACAGTAGTGTATGCATTGGTCTTAAAAATATTTTGGTACGTAATACAATAATAAAAGAATTTGTTTGTAGACTATAAAAGAACCTTGAACATAAACTCGCAGGTGTGTGTATACTATATAGTGCATACATACTTGAGCTTGAGCGTATATAGGTCTGGCCTTGTGGGGTTTACATGTCGAATTCCATGTGAAGCAGCATAGATTTTCTGAAAGATATTCAAACATTGAAATATGTGCAATTAATGGAAATATATGCATTCACAAACTAGTTTTGACCTCAAAATGTGGTAGGGAACGTATTTTTCTAAAGGAATATATGACAAATGCACAACAATAATTAAATTTTTAAAAAAAATACGTATATAATTAGTTTAAAATTATTTTTAGCCTATAAAATGCAAGAGAAAACAATAATTAATTAATAGCACTGGCATTCCCAAATTGGTCAGAAACATGCATAACCCTACTTGACACCTAAATCTGATCCCATGCATTATCAATGAACATTCAATTATAGAAGCAAGAAAGAAGGCTTACCTATAAGTAACCCCACATTCCAAAATATAAGGGTGCAAATGAATATGGATGTGTTCATAATCTTTTAGACACACTATATGTGATAAGGTTAATATATTTATTTAGTACCTAATTAATTATGGGTATACTTACATATATGGCTATTCAAATTTAATAAAATTTGAGATATTTAACATTACAAGAAACACAGCCTTTGGTGACGATGTCTATCGCTGTTAAAGTTAACGGCTTCGCCGCTAATACCTTTAATGGCAACATGTCGTTGCTAAACAGTCGTCGTTGATGGTTCGTCGCTAATGTTCTAGTTGTCGTTGTCATTGCCTTGTGTCGCTGGTAATAGCCCGTCGCCACTAATGCAACTAATAGTCGTTATTTGTTTTTTGTTTTTTAACCGCACCTTCCAAACACAGAAAAAATGCTATGAAAAGTGCTACTAAATATTAATTGCAGAAAAATACATACAAACATTAATAATATAATAATACAGCATCCCAAAATGTTAATCCAAACATTAATTCCAAAATATGTTATAATTCTAACAAAACATTACATAAATCCTAACATCTCATCATCTCTCTACCCATTCTCTTTGTTATCATTTCGTGGCGACAACGATAAAAACGATTCTTCAAGTGTCACATTACATGTTGTCACACCCCAAAACTGGAACGGCGGAAACGTTCGGGGGCGGAGGACGTCATATACAGTATCACAACAAAGCATAATAGTAAACAAACAACCACATCATCCATTTCATTAATAATATAATTTAATACAAGTGTGTTCTGTGAAGTTTATAAGACGCCAAAAATGTAAATCAAAATAAGAGATGAGTCTTGAACGAGCTCCATCTTCTCAAAACCTGGCATCGGTACCTGTCAACTGATGACCTGAGAATACAAGTTATTTTGAAAGAGTTGATCAGCTTTAAAGCTGGTGAGTTCATAAGCATTTTAGTGTCATTGTTTGTATGAAAATGTTTGTAAGTGTTTGATGTATAAGTTTGTAAATATTTGTAGTAAATGTTCGTATCTCCTAGAAAATCCTATATTTTCTATTAAACGGAGCCTTCTACTAAGGCATCAAATGTTATGTATGTTTGTTTTGTATAAAAGTGTGCATTTTCCCAAATGTAACTATCATTAACCAAACATATAGTTTTTACATTACCGTTTATGTGAGAAGATCACAAGGTGAATGCAATGGGAAAATAATAAAGTATTGTAGTGTTGTATTATGGTAACTACTGTTGTACTAACTACCTTAAACCGGTTATTAATTAAAGTATAATGTGATATGATTGTACCATACTATCGACTAAAAACACGATGATGAAAGATGTCGGAAGAAATGAAATTTGGCACCCGTAGACTTGCAAGTCCCACTGTAGCGAACAGCAAGGTGTCGGATAGTCAATCCAGTATAGATCTATACACAAATTCACGCTCTCCCTCTAGGAGACTCTGGATACAAAATGAGCCATGGCAGGTGATGCCATGCCCCGAAACCGTGGCTCACATTTATGTTATAGTATTCTTGTATATGTATTGTATGTACTAGTGTAATGTATGTTCTCTCTGTCTAGTATGTAGTATGTTCTCTTTGTTTCTCATCATAGTATGTTCTCTTGTATAGTGTATAGTATGTATTGTTCCTCGTTATAGTATTTTCTATCTGTTTCTCGTTATAGTATTCTCTATCTGTTTCTCTTTATAGTATGTATTGACTCATGTATGAAATGACTCTTTGGATGTTTCATTGTACTAAAAATAGTGAATAGTGACTTCCTAAACTATACCTATTATAGTTTACTAGTGAGGTTGTTTGTATAACTGAGTGTATTAAACTGAGACAAAAGCTTTTATGTCTTATAAATATATACATAATATATACTAAGGATCAAACGGCACTCGGACAAATAACAGGGTCCTCTAAGTCCACAACCAAACAAGGAACATGAAATAAAGTGAGTTATCAGTCCTAAGTCCTTCTAACCTTACTTATATAACTATATATGCATTAGACACGGTTTTGACAATATATAAGTTTAAAAGAGTTTAAAGAAAAGGTTTGGCAAGAACAAGTTTGATAAAGAGTTTAACATGTAAAAGAGTTTGATAAACATTTTGAAGTAGTTTGTTTGATAAAACAGCTAAATTATAGCAAATCCATTTGTTTGATAGTTATTAATCACATGTGATTGATATAATAACTATAATGTCTCAACTTGTATTCCCCCCCCCCCCCCCCATAAAAGCATTTAAAATCATTTAAAAGGTTGATTAAGGGGTATGAACTCACCTGTAGTGAGTGACACAGAAGTATGTTTGGAAAAAGGATGTAGAGTGTCAGGTGAAACCTTGAGCACACAAAGATCCTAATAAACATATAATGACATGTATGTGTATTTGATTAGTGTATAAACAACTAATTATAAGGGATAACACCCTAATAGACTAGGAAACTCTTAGATTTAAGGGATACAATCACATATGATTGCACACTTAGGGTGTATGGCCACCCTAAAGAGTTTACGGTCCAAATGGCATGACCAAGTGAGTTTGCGGTCCAACGGTTTACGGTCCAATGGGTTCACGGTCCCATGTGGTTACGGTCCTATGACCTTATAGTCATCAGGTTTACGGTCTAGTGAGTTTACCACCGTAAACTCGCATCCTTTTGTGCATAGGATGATTTCCAAGCATTTCGAAGGGTTCTAAGTTCCATTCTAGGCTTTAGGAGGGTTTAAGGTCTCTAATGCGCCTTTCATTAGGTTTTACGGTCTAAGGAGATACACTTAGACCGTAAACACCTTTGTTCTTTGATAAAGTGACGATTTCAAGTCCATAACAAGAATCCTAACTAGATACAAGTATAGGAGGAAGGTACTCATGATTTGGAGGCAAAGGAGTGTGCTTTCAGTCCAAAACACTAAGGTATTCTTGAGAATTATTGAAGATCTAGATTAAAAGATTAAATCCATGGATGAATCAAGAGTGAATCATGGATATAGGAAGGATTAACACCCAAGGGAAGGAATCACTTATTTGAAAATTTGGAAGCAAAAATCTTATGATTTTTGAGAGGGAAATCGGCTCCTATGCTTGAAAAGGGAAAAAGAATGATCGAAATGATCATCCACCATATATATAAGGATGGGTACCTTGACCGTAAACTCAAGGTCTCGACCGTAAACTCCTTTTTGAGGAGGTTTACGGTTACTAGGTAGTTTAGAACTTAAACTGACACTTCCAAATACTGATTCCTTTGATGCACTAGAGTTATAATACTCACAATAGATCCTAACCAGTGATAACTGGACGCAAAACGAGTCTAACACTGAAAATTTTGAATGTTTAAACAAGCTAGAAGTTTCGGATTGTCACATCATCCCCCCGTTAGAGAGAAATTCGTCCCGAAATTAGAGTTTAAGCAAGATATTTCAATTTCATTTGATCATCGCGCTCCCAAGTGAATTCAGATCCTCGCTTGGCGTTCCAGCGAACCTTCACTGTCGGGGTACAGCTTTGCTTCATTTGCTTGACCTCTCATTCCATGATCTCTATAGGTTCTTCCACGAAGTTAAGGCTCTCATTGATCTCGATCTCGTCGAGTGGGATTACAAGAGTCTCGTCGGATAGGCACTTTTTCAAGTTCGAGACGTGGAAGGTAGAATGTATGTTACTAAGTTCACGGGGTAGGTTGAGTTTGTAAGCTACAGGGCCGATTCTAGCGAGAATCTCAAAATGCCCTATGTATCTTGGAGTGAGCTTCCCATGCTTTCCGAAGCGTATCAAGCCCTTCCAGGGTGAGACCTTCAAAAGAACATGGTCTCCCACCTGGAATTCCAAAGGTTTCCTTCATTTGTCTGCGTAGCTTTTCTTTCGGTCTCTAGAGGCTTTCAATCGTTCACAAATCTGAACAATTTTCTCTATCGTTTCCCAAATGATCTCCGGACTTGTGAGAGTGCTGTCAAGAACTCGTCCTTTAGCTAACTGGGTGTTACCCACCTCAGCCCAGCAAAGATGGGATCTGCACTTTCGGCCATAGAGGGCCTCGAATGGAGCAGCCTTTAAGCTCGTGTGATAACTATTGTTGTAGGAAAATTTGACAAGGGGTAGGTGAATATCCCATGCTTTCCCAAAGTCAATCACACAGGCTCGCAACATATCCTCTAAATTTTGGATAGTCCTCTCACTTTGTCCATCGGTTTATGGATGGTAGGCTGAACTCATGTCCAGCCTAGTTCCTAGGGAACTTTGTAGCGACTGCCAGAATATTGAAGTGAATCTACTATCTCTATCAGAGATAATGGATATAGGAACACCATGCAGTCGTATGATCTCCCTAATATAGGTTCTTGTTAGCTTCTCCATCTTGTCTGTCTCTTTTATAGGCAGGAAGTGTGCGGACTTGGTTAACCTGTCTATGATCACCCAAATGGTATCGAGACCACCCGTAGTCTTGGGCAACTTGGTTATGAAGTCCATTGTGATTCGCTCCCACTTCCTTTTCGGTATCTCTGGTTGTTTTAGTAAACATGAGGGTTTCTGGTATTCGACCTTGACCTTGGCGCAAGTAAGACATTTACTTACGAAGGTTGCAATCTCTGCTTTCATGTTAGGCCACCAGTATAACTTTTTAAGATCCAGATACATCTTATCCGAACCTGGGTGGACGGAATATCGAGTGTTATGCGCTTCTATCATGACCAAGTCTCTGAAGCCACCATATTTCGGTGTCCAGATCCGATCCATGAAATATAAGGCTCCGTCACCCTTGACTTCCAAGTTCTTATTCATCCCTCTCATGGATTCACTCGCCACATTTTCAGGTTTCAAAGCGTCGAGCTGAGCCTCCTTAATTTGTGTGGACGAGTGTGAATGGATAGTCATAGTCAATGATTTGACTCTACGACCAGAGTATTCTTTCCAAATTTCGCATTCGTAATCACTGAGTAGCTTGACCCACTGTCGTTGTCTCGTGTTGAGCTCCTTCTGGTCGAATATATGTTGTAGGCTTTTGTGGTCTGTAAAGATAGTGCTTTTCGTACCATACAGGTAGTGTCTCCAGATCTTCAGAGCAAACACCACTGCTCCTAACTCAAGATCATGTGTGGTGTAGTTAACCTCGTGTGTCTTCAGCTGTCTTGAGGCGTAGGCAATGACCTTACCTCGTTGCATCAGAACACAACCGAGCCCTTGATTGGATGCATCGCAGTAGACCACGAAGTCTTCTATTCCTTCTGGGAGGGATAGTATCGGTGTGGTGCATAAGGCTCGTTTCAGCGTTTGGAATGCTTTCTCCTTCTTCTCTTCCCAGTCAAAGGCCACGCCCTTCTGGGTCAAAGTCGTAAGAGGTTTCGCAATTCAAGAGAAGTTCTGAATGAACCTACGATAGTAGCCAGCGAGGCCTAGAAATTGGCAAATTTTTGTAGGCATCTTCGGTGCTGACCAGTTCTCAATGGCTTTGATTTTGGTAGGGTCCACATGAATTCCTTCTTCACTATCAACGTGACCCATAAATTCGACTCTTCGGATCCAAAACTCGCATTTAGAGAACTTCGCATAGAGCTTCTCTGATCGTAATGTTTCTAAGATCAGACGTAGATGCTTACTATGCTCTTCCTTACTACGAGAGTAGATAAGTATGTCATCTATAAAGATGATGAAAAACTGATCCAAGTAAGGATGGCATACCCTATTCATTTAGTCCATGAATATTGCGGGCGCATTGGTCAATCCGAATGGAATCACTACAAACTCGTAGTGTCCATAACGAGTTCGGAAGGCTGTCTTCGGAACATCCTCCTCTAGCACTCCTAACTGGTGATACCCGGATCTCAGATCTATCTTTGAAAAGAAATTCGCCCCTTCCAATTGGTCGAACAAATCATCTATGCGAGGCAGAAGGTAAGGATTCTTAATGGTAAGCTTGTAGAGTTCCCTGTAGTAGATGCACATACGAAACGATCCGTCTTTCTTTTGGAGGAACAAGACTGAAGCTCCCCAGGTTGAGAAGCTTGGTCTTATAAAGCCCTTGCTGAGCAGTTCGTTAAGTTGATCAGACAGTTCTTGCATCTCTGCAGGTGCTAGACGATAGAGCGATTTGGCTACAGGGGTAGCCCCTGGAACTAAGTCGATTCTGAACTCGACTTGACGTCATGGAGGTAATCCTGGAGTTCTTCTGGAAAGATGTCGGAAAAATCACGTACTACTTGGATGTTCTTAATGTTCTTCATCTCTTGGCTCACATCAACAACATGAGCAAGGAATGCACGACATTCCTTTCGCAAGTACTTCTAGGCTTAAATACTCGAGATGATACGAAGGTTCGTGTCGGGTTTGTCGCCATAGACTACCAGAGTTTCGCCAGACGGCAGATTAAGGCGAACAACCTTTTCATAACACATGATGTCAGCACGATGTAGACTCAACCAATCCATGCCGATAATGACGTCGAAACTTTTAATTGAGACCGGCATGAGGTCGATTGAAAATGAATGGCTATCTAGAGTTAGAGTACATCCTATGTATATACAGCTAGTGCTCTCAGTCTTCCCATTAGCCATTTATACAGTGAACGGTTCTTTAAGTGTTCGTGATTTTTGTTTAAGTAAGTGAACAAATTTCTGATTCACGAAACTTCTCTCCACTCCACTATCAAACAGAATGCATGCATAACAGTTATTGAGGAGAAATGTACCAGTGACCACTGTAGGGTCGGCAACTGCTTCCTTGTGGCCTATAGCCAAAACTCTTCCTACTCCACCGGCATTCCCTGCCTTCGGGCAGTTCCTTTTGTAGTGGCCCACTTCACCACAACCGTAGCAAGCCTGGCCCACACCAGCGCCGAGGACTTGGTTGATTGGCCTTGCCAGAGATTTGCAGAAACAGGCAGTGTGCGCCTTCCTGTTGCAGTTAGAAGACTGCATTTCCCGGCAAGCTCAAGTGTGGTGGAAGATGCATTTGTTTCACTTTGGCAAACTTCCAGCGTACTGCTTTACCGGAGTAGCAGCGGTAGGTGCTATTGCAGCATGAACCGCCACAACCTGCTACTTTTTGGCAGCTTTTTTTTATTCTTATCATCCCAGAATTTCTGCTTGCTGGCAGCAGCTTTGGAGGATTTTGAGATGGCTAGGGTTGTTGTTGTTGACGGGTACGGGACCCATGGTCAGTGAGCCGATGTGTCAATCGGTTGGCACTATCGAATGTAGTGGGGTTTGAAGCCAAGACATTCCCTTGGAATGGAGGCACCAGTCCCCAGATGTACCTCTCTATTTTCTTTCTCTCCGTGTGAACCATGTTGGGACATAGGGCCACCAGCTCGCAGAATCTGGCGGTATAGGAAACTATGTCAGAGCCCTTCATGGTTAGGCTCCATAGTTCTTATTCTAGTTTCTGGATTTCACCCCTCATGTAGTATTTTTCAATCATGAGCTCTCTCAGAGCTCCCCAGCCCATAAAATTTTCCATTATTAGAGTTAGTAACTTGACATGGCTATTCCACCATGTCAGGGCTTTTTCCTTGAAGGTGCAAGCAGCAAATTTGACTTTCCTCTCTTTTAGACATGAGCAGATCTCGAAGATCGACTCTGCCTGCTCGAAACATTGCGAGAGGGCAATGACTCCGCTAATCCCTTTAAAGGACTTTGGCTTGCAATTGGTGAAGTCCTTGTAGGAGCATTCTCTCGAGCGCACGGTGACCTCACCTTGAGTAGAATGAACAGGTGTTCCACCTCCGCTGGTGCTGGTAGAGTGATATTGAGCCATGGTTGTTGCCACAACCGCAGCTACTGCAACATTTAGAGTTGCCGTATCGATTTGTGAAGGAGGCGGTGGTGGTGTTGGAGTTACCCGAGGATCGCGTCTCGTTGATCAGCACGGAGGCATATTTTAACTAAAAGTTTACAAAGATGAAGATACGAGTAAGAATTTAATAGAGAGAAATGATGAAAGTGACTCATGGACTAACTCTCCATAGCGCAACAACACAATTGAATAGTATGATTGAATGTAAATCTAGTACTAAAAAGATGATAGCATTTGGATAATAATTTCCATAAGATTATATATTTGTCAATAATACTGGTATTACAGATGTAACAAGTTCGGTAAAAATGGCCTAGAAGTAGGTCTTACATCAAACCAAGATAGGAAAATTTTGATAGAACTACGACCTAACAAGACTTAACAGATTCAAAGTCTTCACATAGATAGGAAATTAAACTAGAATTTTTACATAGACTACGTTATATTCAAAAGAGAAAGTTGAGTAGGCTCTATCTACGATGAGAACCACTAGAATGAGTCCTTGATTCTGACAGACAGCGCTCCATGTATCTCATGCACCTTTCAGTCATTGCCTGCCGAGCTCGAAGTTCCTTGACTCCAGCTTGGGTTGTAGTAAGATCTCTCTGCAGGGCCACATTATGATTCTGAGTCCTTTCATAAGTAGACTCCAGATAGCGAATGTGTACGGTATTGACTCCCACATCGGCATCAACTTCCATGATTCGATTGATGGCCGCTCTACCCTGCTCATCACTACGGGCAATCCTGCGGACCAGGATAGGCAGGACTCTGTCTGCTGAACCTCCCTTGCTCAAGTCATAGAAGCTTCGATCTCCGTTTTACGGTAAGGGTTGACCCTATTCGTGGCTCCATATTCTCAAGTTTGTTGCCCACAGAGGTGTGGGACCTTGAAATGTTGGACGAGGGTTAGCATTAGGGATTTGAGCCACTGGGGGTAGGTTATTGACTTCTGGTTCAGAGTCAGAATCCTCCGAGAAGTTCTCTGCGAAGTCTTCATCTAGAGGGATTGGATGATTCTCTTCTAGCTCTGCATCGATCCATCCTCCGTTATTGACTTCTGGTTCAGAGTCAGAATCCAGCAATGATATCTACGCGAGAAAAGGGGTATAAGAATCGTATAAAAATAGACGTACTACTTAAGATAATTATAAGATGATCCTTACTATTTACTTCAATACTTCCATAGTGCATACCAGTTACATGTAATTAAAATAGGATAGACCTTCGAATAAGTGACCCTAACTCCAAATCCACAACCAAACAAGGAACAGGAAGTAAAATAAAGATCACAGATTCTAAGTCTATGATATCCTAGTCACATATAACCTTAGTGTATCCACTTAGAAGCTATTAACCTACTAATAAAGACCTTTTTAGTTCTCAAATAAGTAATTATAGTAACACAAAATACTCCTATAGTATTTTAGGTTTATGTTTTTTTCTAATGTTTTCGTTGTAGTAGTGTTGGTAAGTTTTTAGACTTGTTACAACCTCACAACCATTCTTAGGCACATGCTAGTCACTCCTCGGAAAATATAGTTGATCAGGCTATATCACTCACAGATTTGACTATATGTCTCTAAGCCTAATTGTGTTGCTCAACAATCGTAATACTTTTGTTATGTCCTAGTGACACTGATTTTTGTATGAATGCAGGTAGGTATACTTGGTTAAACATTTTATTATTTAAAAGTATAAACTCTTGGTCAGAGTATTTAAATCCCATTGTGTTTATAGTTTGTATATCTTTTATGGGTTGATATATTCGATTCATTATAAACAATGCTCTGATACCAATCTATCACACCCCAAAACCGGAACGGTGGAAACGTTCAGGGGCGGAGGACGTCATGTACAGTATCACAACAAAGCATAATAGTTTGATGTAAAATCAATAAGGGAGAGATGGTTGACTTAAAGTTTCCTCACTTTGACTTTTGATGAACATATCATTAGAATCCAATGGTGCAATACTTTGATTTAAATCCTTAATTTGGCTATAGTAATCCAAGGAGCTTGAGATTACCTAGACTTTTCTTAATTGTTGAAATGGCTAGAGAAGCTCATTTCCTTAGTCAAAGTCACTAATTCCAAATAGCATGTAATTAGTGAAAGTCAACTAGCATTAAGAACCAAAAAGTCACCAAATCCAAGAGGGGTCAAATGCTTTCACCACAATGTTGGAGGAAATGTTTTTATGATTGTGTGAAGCAAAAACAACACAAAAATCACTTGTTGCTTGCTAATTTGAGGATCCTTTACTTAATCAAGAAATTAGCCAACTAATCACCACAAACACATTTAAACTCATGAACTAAAACATACAAGTAGTGATAAGATGTTAAAACACAAAACATTCCCATAAAGATTTAAGAACATGTTCATGGATTCTTCAACATTCAACAAAAGTTCAAAGGATTAACCAAAAGTCAACCAAGATTAGTTTAGCCAAGCATGGCTAAACCCAAAGAAACAAAGTTAGAGAAGATTGTACCAAACATTAAGCAAGAATCAAGAGATAAAAATATGATGTTCTTCAAGTGTTCTTGGCCTTCAAAAGTCTTCAAAACTCCAGAAAGAATCTCCAAAAATCGGATGTCTAAGAGTCTCTAAAAGATGGGCACCAACCTTCCTCAAATAGCTCAAAAGAAGAATTTCCGAAACTGCCCCTGCAGGAGGTTGCGCGACCCGCGTGCTGTTGCGCGGGTGGTCCTTGAATGTAGCATCTTTGAGGTTTTGGGCCTCCATAGCTTAGCCCACTTGGCCCAGTGCGAGCCCAATCAGCTCCTAGCCCATTTTTCTTCAAGTTTTCTTCAATTTAAGCCTAATTTGGCTTCTCCAAATGATTCATAGCTCGTAAACTCTCCCGATTAATAATCTATGCATGCTTGAATACACTCCCGCATCTTGCAAATTTAAATGTTTATTTCTCTCCAAGCCTTCAAATAATCATCAAGCACGCTCCATGCATCATCTCCACAATCACCAAGCCTAACATCCTTTTTGTCTACCAAATCTCATCGCTTCCCATACGTCCCGAACACTCCCGCTCCGCTAGACCCAAAAACCTGCAATTATGCTCACAAGATTCGAAAGTACCCGAAGTAGTCATGAAATAACAAAAGGGAAAATATGCATGGAAATTATCTAAATTAAGAATGAAATATGCTAAAATAAACTATAAAAAGAAGTAAACAAAACTAACTATCAAAAACGTTTGTAAGTGTTTGATGTATAAGTTTGTAAATGTTTGTATCTCCTAGAAAATCCTATATTTTCTACTAAACATAGCCTTCTACCAAGCCATCAAATTTTCTGTATGTTTGTTTTGTGTAAAAGTGTGCATTTTCCCAAGTGTGACTATCATTAACCAAAAATATAGTTTTTTACATTATCGTTTATGTGAGAAGATCACAATGTGAATGCAATGAGAAAATAATAAAGTATTGTAGTGTTGTATTATGGTAACTACTATGATACTAACTACCTTAAACTGGTTGTTAATTAAGGTATAATGTGATATGATTGTATCATACTATCGACTAAAAACACGATGATGAAAGACGTTGGAAGAAATGACATTCGGCACCAGTAGACTTGTAAGTCCCACTGTAGCGAACAACAAGGTGTAGGATAGTCAATTCAGTATAGATCTATACACAATTTCACGCTCTCCCTCAAGGAGACTCTGGATACAAAACTAGCCATGGAAGGTGATGTCATGCCCCGAAATCGTGGCTCACATTTATGTTATAGTATTCTTGTATATGTATTGTATGTACTAGTGTAATGTATGTTCTCTCTGTCTAGTATGTAGTATGTTCTTTTTGTTTCTCATCATAGTATTCTCTCTTGTATAGTATATAGTATGTATTGTTTCTTGTTATAGTATTCTCTATCTGTTTCTCATTATAGTATTCTCTATCTGTTTCTCGTTATAGTATGTATTGACTCATGTATGAACTGACTCTTTATAAGTTTCATTGTACTAGAAATAGTGAATAG
Organism: Lactuca serriola; assembly: GCF_051521515.1. NCBI lineage: Eukaryota > Viridiplantae > Streptophyta > Magnoliopsida > Asterales > Asteraceae > Lactuca > Lactuca serriola. The sequence goes on from NC_136410.1 coordinate 106,665,648, forward strand.
TGACTTCCTAAACTATAACCATTATGGTTTACTAGTAAAGTTGTTTGTATAACTGAGTGTATTGAATTAAGACAAAAGCTTTTCTATCTTATACATATATACATAATATATGCTAAGGATCAAACGACACTCGTACAAACCACAGGGTACTCTAAGTCCACAACCAAACAAGGAACGGGAAATAAAGTGAGTTATCAGTCCTAAGTCCTTCCAACCTTACCTATATAACTATATATGCATTAGACACGGTTTTGACAATCTATAAGTTTAAAAGCGTTTAAAGAAAAGGTTTGGCATGTAAGAACAAGTTTGATAAAGAGTTTAACATGTAAACGAGTTTGATAAACATTTTAAAGTAGTTTGTTTGATAAAACAGCTAAATTATAGCAAATCCATTTGTTTGATAGTTATTAATCACATGTGATTGATATAATAACTATAATGTCTCAACTTGTATTCCCCCCCCCCCCCCATAAAAGCATTTAAAATCATTTAAAAGGTTGATTAAGGGGTATGAACTCACCTGTAGTGAGTGACACAGAAGTATGTTTGGAAAAAGGATGTAGAGTGTCAGGTGAAACCTTGAGCACACAAAGATCCTAATAAACATATAATGACATGTATGTGTATTTAATTAGTGTATAAACAACTAATTATAAGGGATAACACCCTAATAGACTAGGAAACTCTTAGATTTAAGGGATACAATCACATATGATTGCACACTTAGGGTGTATGGCCACCCTAAAGAGTTTACGGTCCAAATGGCATGACCAAGTGAGTTTGTGGTCCAATGGTTTACGGTCCATTGGGTTCACGGTCCCATGTGTTTACGGTCCTATGACCATACGGTCATAAGGTTTACGGTCTAGTGAGTTTACCACTGTAAACTCACATCCTTTTGTGCATAGGATGATTTCCAAGCATTTCGAATGGTTCTAAGTTCCATTCTAGGCTTTAGGAGGGTTTAAGGTCTCTAATGCACCTTTCATTAGGGTTTATGGTCTAAGGAGATACACTTAGACCGTAAACACCTTTGTTCTTGGATAAAGTGACGATTTTAAGTCCATAACAAGAATCCTAACTAGATACAAGTATAGGAGGAAGGTACTCATGATTTGGAGGCAAAGGAGTGTGTTTTCGGTCCAAAACACTAAGGTGTTCTTAAGAATTCTTGAAGATCTAGATTAGAAGATGAAATCCATGGATGAATCAAGAGTGAATCATGGATATAGGATGGATTAAAACCCAAGGGAAGGAATCACTTACTTGTTTGAAGATTTGTAAGAAAAAATCTTATGATTTTTTAGAGGGAAATCGGCTCCTATGCTTGAAAAGGGAAAAGAATGATCGAAATGATCGAAATGATCATCCACCATATATATAGGGATGGGCTTATGGTCACCTTGACCGTAAACTCAAGGTCTCGACCGTAAACTCCTTTTTGAGGAGGTTTACGGTTGCTAGGTAGTTTAGAACTTAAATTAACACTTCCAAATACTGATTCCTTTGATGCACTAGAGTTAGAACTCTCATAATAGATCCTAACCAGTGATAACTGGACGCAAAACGAGTCTAACACTGATAAATTTGAATGTTTAAACAAGCTAGAAGTTTCGGGTTGTCACACATGTGAGTTCGGCAATCATTGTGTGAAATTAAATGAACAACTTACAAAAATATAAGCAAGCTATGAAATAACAAAACTAACAATTACCAAACTATAAGTTGTCAACATATAACCAAAGTAACTAATAGAATAAATTGATTTGATATGACTTTCTACAAATTTATAGATTAGGAAAGATTATTATTTCCTTATCTTGCATATTGTATTTTTTATTATTTAATGGGTTCAATACAATCCAAAAGTCCATTCAATTCTCAACATCTAATATGGTATCAGCCTACACACCTCCTAGCCGGCCCTATTTTCCTCCTTCGTTATTTTTCAAATCACCATCAGACTCCATCGATTCTACCCTCTCCGTCTCCAATCTTCTTCATCTCCTTACAATCAAACTTACTTCCTCCAATTATTTTGTATGGAAGAAGCAGATCCTACCCCTATTGTCTTATTATAATCAAAGTGGTTATGTTGATGGCTTGATTCCAGCACCACCACCCACCATTGTGACTCAAGCATCTGCCTCTACTCCAAATCTGCATTAACTCACTTGGTTAGCTACTGATCAAAGGGCACTTATTTTAATCCATTCGTCCCTCTCTGAAGAAGCGGTGGCTGAGACTCTCAATCACAAGATCTCGAATTCTGTCTAGTCTGCTCTTGAGGTTGCTTACAGCCATGACTTGGTTGAAGGAATGCAAATTCTACGAGATTTTCTTAGCCAAATTTATAAGGGTTCTTCCAATATTGTTGAATTTGGGAAAAAATTTAAGGGTATCTGTGATCAAATTTCCTCCATTGGTCATCCTCTTAATGAGACTGATAAATTTCATTGGTTTCTTTGTGGCCTTGGCTCTTCATTTGAGAATTTCTCCACGACTCAACTTCTCATCCAGCCTCATCCCTAATTCTATGGTCTCATTTCTCAAGATAAAAATCATGATCTTTTTCATAACTCTTTGTTTGGTTCACAAGTTTCACCGGTTACTTTCAACACTACGATATCGTCTAGCTCCACTCGGGGACGTGATCGTTCCTCAGCTCGTGGCAACTCTTCACGAGGATGTGGTTGTGGTAGGTGTCCTCCTCATTTCCAATTATGTCGCAAAGATGACCATTATGCAAATCAATGTCCAAAATTTGCATACTTTTGCTTAAAGATCTCCTACTCTTGATACAAACTTAGCACAAGCATTTCAAGCTCAATGTAATTTTTTGGACACTTCTTTTGACTGGTTTGTTGATACTAAGGTCACATCACATATGACACCATCTTCTTCCAACCTTTACTCGGCTTCTGCATACTTTGGTAATGATCTTATCATGTTTGGAAATGGAAATGTCTCTCTTATATCTCATACTAGTTTTTAGAAGTTGTCACCTCACATTAATTTGCTTGATGTTCTTGTGGTTCCTCATCTAACAGAGTGTCTGGTCTCTATTAGCAAGATTACTACAGATAATCTTGTTAATGTTTAATTTTCTGACCACACATTTCTCATTCGGAACCGACTTTCAAAGGAACTACTAGCAAAAGGAGGACTTAAAGATGGTCTATATATTTTTAAGTGTAACAATTGTCAAATTTTGGTCAAAATAAGCATCAGTTAATTCTCATTAAGGATGAATAGACTAGATCAAGTGGGTAAATCATAGCGTTGGGTTGTACGACTTTATCTAGAAAAAGATAAGTTATAATATTAGCTCTTGTACACACACACACATTATTTGGAAAACAAAAAAAACCCTAACAATCATAAAAATGCATAAAAAATAGTTAGAGATCACAAATCTTTTTTTTTTGACTTTATAGGTACACAATTCGCAAATTTATTAAAAAATTCATTGAAAAAAAAATAAAAAAATCAATTTTTTTTTGGGTTTTTTTTCAACAAATTTGTTTTCAATTGATCTATTTCACAAAGTAAGGACCATAGGTAAACATAGTGTGCATGCTTGGAGAATGGGATAACTATTGTTTTAATTCAAGTATTAAGTTGATCAATCGAAACATTATACAATGAATAATGTGTAATCAATATAGTGATTAAATAAAAGGTGTTTTATTTATATTCAAAAGTTTTGAGACCATATTGAATTCGATTATTCTTGTGTTTCACTTTGCATGTTTTGACTTCCTGAATAATAAAATTATTCAAACCATCCACATTCGATCATACTTTGGAAGTAGATATGGAGGTAAGGGTTGTCATGAATCCGGTTGTAGATTGTCTAAAGTGTTTAGACATATCAAAGTTTGCTACAGTATTCATGAGTACTCATGTAATAAGATTTGAGTATTCGATTAAACCCACGCTCAGCTGAATCACTTCATAGATTTCATCACGAGTGATTGTGAGACGATAATATCTTATATTCTTGAAACGGAGACATATAGTTGTAGTTTACAAGTCGGTTTCATATTGATGATATGTAAACGCACCAGTAACTTGGTGTTATAAAACATATTGTTGTGTGGGATTTAATAAGTAAATAGATCAAGCATATGAGTCGAATTTTATCCGTTCCTTTTACCCTAAGAGGAATAAAAGCGATATTTGTGGGCCCCTCAATGATTTAGTGATGACACCCTAAGCGCTTGGCCAAGCCTAGACTGATTTGATTTGTTCAATTAGTCGGTCGTCATAAATCGGAAATCGGGAAACAACACATGGACAGAGAGAATGATTAAAATCCATCTCTCAGTCTATACGATATCTAGAATGGAGGAATATATGATCCCTTATCCAATAGATGCGTCAGAGTTCGACAACGGCTTTTTAAGAGCTACAATTGCTAGTTGGTTTTTCAAGTCATACTTGCAGTTATAGTTATTAGACTTATCCAAATGGGAGACTATTAGATTAGGTGTCTAAGCACACAACTATAACTGGTATGTACTTGACCTGAGAGTAGCATGGTCCATTTCGGGTTGCCTTCACCGGAACAATTTGATAGGATTGATTTTGAGAAAGAGGTTATTTGTGATTTATTAATATATTATAAGTATAATATATTAATTGAGAAATCATATTATTTAATTAGTATTGATCAAGAATTAGTTTGGAATTAATTTAGTGATCAAAAGAGACTAATTAAATTAATGGGGACTGATTAGGTAAATCAGTATTACATATAGTTTGGGCTAATGATCCATGTTGATTACAATAGAATAAGAGTTAGTCTAAAGGGCTTATCATATGGATTATTGGATTTTAGGCCCAAGGAAGTGAATTAGCATTTACAAGTTGAAACCCTAGGAATTCCACACTATAAATGTAACCCCTAATGCACCTAAAATTGGGCTAATGATTCCTAGTTGAACCCTAGCCGATTTTAGTGCTTCATGACCTCTCTCATTATCCTCCACTTGTTCATGGTGTTTTGTGACTTGTTTCAGGCATCACACTTGGGGTGCTAAGCTCTTGAAAGGCCAAATTCTACATGCTACAACTAAGAGGTATTCTTCTAACTAGCTTTTTATGTTTCAATTTCCAAAGTCATATGTTAGTTATAGGTTTCATGCTTTGGATAATTTTTATTGTATGTATAACTAGAGAAAACTTAGATTCAAAGCATTAGGGTTGTATGTGCACCATAGGAGTGTTATAGTACATAAAACCCAACAACTGTATCACCTCCTAGGTTTTCCTAAGGCAGCCGCCACACCACTCTCCGCCATCGGCTGCAGAATGAACTCCCGCTAACACCCTTTAACTAGCTAACGAACATAATCACATATCACTGAGACCAGATAATTCTTCGAATGAAAGGTATCACATTACAACGGTTGGACTCAAACCAGAGTTGTACACTAGATTTAAAACCTAACCTTATAAAATTATCTAGTCTCAATTGTATGTAACTTAAAATATTCTCTTACTAGTTAGCTGATGTTAATGGGAACTCCTAAAAGCACAAAGCAAGCATCATTCGAGAATCGAGTAATCGAAATCAAGTATAACCTAACCAAACCATCCTATCACTGACTGATTAGAACTAGCATGCAAGTCTACAAGCTCATATAACAGGAATACAAAGGCATCTCTCCAAGCGGATCCTTAGCCTTAATGTAGCATGTGATTTACAGATTCACAATTCAATGCATAATCATAAAACATGTATATGTATTTTGGGAAAACTTACTTGTGCAAATCTATTACATGCACCACACCCCTTTCTTTTATTAAGAAAACTCTTTTTATAAACATTTCCCTTTTTTGAAAAATCTACAAAATCCTTAGTTTGAGTTCCGACACACCCAAGAGTATCTCTGAATCCCTCAAACCAAGCCTCTGATACCAACTTGTAACGTCCCAAAATTCAAGACCAAAATTTTCATTTTTCATAATAATTAAAACCACCAACCAAACATGTTCATAAAGCATAAAGGAAAATAAGAGTATGTCAATAAATCATCTCAATACATAAAAGTTATATAAAGCAGATATCATAGTGTGTGTGTGTGTGAAGCGATCACCTCGAGCTCTTTCCTTTCGATCTGGGAGTACCTGAAACATAAACTGAAAACTATAAGCATGAAGCTTAGTGAATTACCCAAAACACCTCAACATACGATGGTCCATGCCTGAAAACCATCGGGCCCCGCCCGACATCGGGCCACGCTCAGAACAGATCTTTCAGGAACATGAGATGGGCCCCGTCCCATCACATTCATTAGGCCCCATCTGGCATCGGGCCCCGCCAGACATTCATACAGACATATAAAATACATGAAAGAACCACTAAGATAAAAAGCATACAATACACTCATCAGGCCATGTCTGGCATCGGACCCCACCGGGAATACATATCACATACAACACATGCAAGAGTCACACATAAAACTAGCATCCTAATCATAATAAATCATGGGTTGGCATTGGTGCCTTAGATCCACTAAGCACTAGGAGTAGACTCACCTCAAACTGTTGAACAACCAGATCAATGCTCGGACTGTTGATCTAGGAACATCTGCACTAAATATCATCAAATAATACCCTAATTAATAATTAGGTCATAAACCATAACCATGCCCCGTCCAATGACACCCAAAAGCCCCATATGGCCCAAATTCCTACATGATGCCCAAAACCCATTATGGGCCCAAATACAAGAAGGCCCAAAGCCTAACAATGACCCAAAGTCAGAAAAACTAGTGGCCTAACAAGGCCTAAAACCCTAGTATTCCATCTATGGCCTAAAATCCAAAAGTCAACAAAAGTTAATGGCTGTTGAGTACGCCCGGTGTACTCAGACTTACGCTATGTGTATGCCTCTTTAGGCTAGTACACGTTGCATACAAGCTGGGTACGCCCAACGTACTCCCCATCATGCACAACTTTTCCATTAAGATCATAATTGGTTAAGCCACTATGTCTAATACTCGGATCTGATCCTAAATGACGACTTAACACGTAAAGTTGGTAAGTTTACACTTTTACATGTCTTAATGGGACTCAATACTCAATAAAACCCATAATAAGAACCCTAACTCATGCATGGTCCAAAATAACACATAAAGATTTCATTTTATGAACAATTGACTTCAAAAATGCTAAGATCTACCATCCTTAGCTTCTGCAGTAGCTCATACTCTCATGTATGACTTAAAGGACAATAAAAAGCACAAAAACAAGCATTAATATATCAAAATGAACCATTAAGATAAGAACTTTATACTTCAAAAAGCTTTCCAAGTCGGTGATGATTCTGGATCCACAAGCTCTAGCCACACCAATGCAACTTCCAAGAGTTCTTTTTCCTTCAATATCACCAAAAACACCTTCAAAGTTCACTTTCAAGCTCAAAACACTCAAAAGGCAATTAGGGTTTTGTTATTAAGTTTTGGAGAGGTGGAGGCTGGTCATAATAAGGTCCATGAGTGTCTTAAGGTGTTTAAATAGGACACAAACCCTAAAAATGAGGGTTTGCCATGGTGACCGTACGTCCCGCGTACCACCACATATCCCCGCATGCGTGGGTACCTCCTCGACCAATCTAACGAGTCAATACACCCAACGTACTGGGCTAGGGACCAAATTGAAAGGATTTTTAAATGAAGGGCCAAAAGGAAAAATACTAGAAATGCAAATGTTACATTAATAAAGTCTTTCTTAAGTTAAGTATGAATGGTCACACATCAGCCATAAGACTTTGTTATTCTAGAGTTAGGATTTGATTTTGGATTTAGTATTTAGATATTGGAATATTAAAAAAACAACTATCATATTGCTTTGATATATTGGTATACGATCTTCACAATATTATTGTTTGTGTTATATATTAACATGTTTAATCCATGAATAATCTTAATGTTCTAAAAGTTCATAGTTGGTTTGTAACCAAAATTCATAGGTACTTGTCAGAGAACTGTATTGGACAAATTGCATCAAGATCACCTCATAGATTGTTGTTATGAGTGGTACTTGATAAAAAGTATTATCTTTGTATCCTTAATACTTAAGATATATATAAGGACTTACGTGTAGGGAGTGTTATGCTTTGACGTCTTATCCTTAATTGGGCAGTTATAAAATCCATTATCAGGTGTGTTGTAAACTATAAGAGGCTTATGTAGTCAAGATGGGATTTGTACCTCTTATGTGTTGAGAGCTAGACATCTAATGCATGTTACCCAAATTTGAACACCAAATGAGATTGATTGTGATCCAAGTCTCATGTTTAACCGAATGTCAGTAACAAAGGGATAATTGATAAACCTACCTTATACATCAATTATAGCTTTGACCTTTTGGTAATTGGATGTTGATGAATGACATTCTTCGCCATGTGTTATTGGGGGTAGTTAAATGTTACTAGACGTTCATCATCATCTATATCAATCTATGATGAGTCCTGTGAAAATGGGAGATTAAAAGATATTTATATCTATGAGTCATTATAAAATGATATCGAAAATGACATATGATCATGTAGGCTCACACCTTATAGCAAGTTACTACTAACTGATTATTTATTATGGTAATTTGATTATTAATAAATGTAATCAACACGTGTATTTAATTAGAAAAACATTAGTTTATGAAAGTAATATTTTTACCGTCATATTTGGAATTATTGTTTCTAGGAAATAATAATAATAAAGAGAACAAACACTAGTTATATTCAAAAGGTATGAATATATATGTTATGTACAAATTAAATGGGCACTTTGAGTAACTACATAATTTGAACCTGTATCTATCTAGTTGGAATAATGGAATGAAAAAACAAACTTATTTTTGACTTTTATTTCACAATCATAAGTCCCTCTTAATGGGAAGAAGGTTGCTTCTTGGTTAATATCTTTCACTCATGCTTGGTACTAGAGGCCATACTTGGTACATAAGTCTTAGTATTGTAATGCCCGGTAATTCTAAGGTATTTAATTATTTAAATAGGTTACTCATTTTGATTTTGGGATTTAATGATCTTGGACTTAATCTTTTGGGCTTGGGGGTGCCATACACGGGGGGTCCCACCAATGTACGCGGGGCGTACACGAGTAAGTGAGTCATGGATTCCATGCACATAAGCGCAACATACAAGTTGGTACACACGACGTATGTGTCCAGACCTAAAACCCTAATATTTAGGGTTTCAGCACTATTTAAAGAACATTATGTTCTAGAGATCTTTTCTATCAGCCTTTCTTTTGTCCCTAATCAGCCTCCACGAAACCCTAACTCCATTGCTGAGTGTTCTTGAGCTTAGAAGGTCATTTTGGGTGTATTTTGGTGATTTTGAAGGAAGACGATCATCATGAAGCTTCATTGGAAGAGTGAGAGCTTATAGATCTAGAACATCATCATCATTTGGCACTCTTTGGAGGTATAAATTTCTGAACTTGACGTGTCATAGCTTAGATCTAGTTTTAGCTTGATTTTGGTTAACTTTTGGTCCCATGAGTGAGTTTTGGTGGCTTGATGCAATACCAGAAGTTATCAGTTTCCCCTCTTGACGTTTTTGAGGTTTCTAAGTCTTAAAGTTAGCATATTTTGGGTTGGAACTCACCCATGCATGAGTTTGAGTTCATTTAATGGAAGTGGAATGTTATAGTTTGAGTTTGGGCTCATTTGGGGCATGCAAAGTCACCAAGTCAGTGACTTTATGGTTCTAGACATTGATTATGACTCAGATATGTGGTTTGGACCCTTGGACTTAAGCAATAAGAGCTTAATGGAAAAGTTGGCTTAATGGATGAGTATGTTAGGTGTATAAGCCAAGCAGCGAGTACGTTTAGTGTACAACTGAGTACACCCCGTGTACTCAGTCAGAGGGATTTTGCGAGTTTGGCCAAGGGTTTGGGCCTCCTATTGGGCTTAGGTTTATGAGCTCTTGTTAGGCCTTCTGAGGACAAGTGTCTTGGTCTTGGAAAAAGTTATTGGGCTTAGGGTAAGGCCCATTAAGGGATTGGGCCTAATTACAAAAATTAGGTCATAAATGGGCCATGAAGGATTATTTGGTTTTGGGCCTTTTAGATTGTGGATTTGGGCCTTAGTTTTAGTTAAGTAGATCAGGGGTAAAACGGTCATTTTACCCTAAGTATGGATTATTGGATATAGTTTGGAACCCCATTGTTAATTAGGTGTTATTTTGTACTGATAGCTTGGGGAGTCGTCAGGACAACAGCTAGGGATCTTCAGCGAGATTCAACATTTGAGTTGAGTTTCCTCACCATGTATAGCGGGTCGAAGGCACCAATGCCGACTCACGATTTGATATGTTAGAATACTCATTGTATGTGTGACACTAGTATGTGTATGTGCTTGTATGCTTTCTGGGCGGGACCCAATGATTATCTTGTACGCTATTATTTGATATGAATTGTATGTGGACGAGGCTCGTTATACTCATTGGGCAGGTCCCGTTATGCAAGTTAAGGCGGGGATCGTTATACTCTTTGGGTGGGGCCCGTTATGTGTTTTATGTATGGTATATGGTATTTTGAGGAACTCACTAATCTTTTTTCTTATGGTTTTTAGTTTATGTTTTAGGTACTTCCGGTTCTAAAAGAAAGAGCTCGGGTTGACTGCATCGCACACACCATATGGATTCCGCATTTGAGATTTCACTATGATTTTTTTATGATGTTTGATACACTTATTTTATTCGGGATGTATGGAAATGTTTGGAATATTGTTTTCAATTAAATTAAAAATGAAATTTTTGGATCATGTTTTTGGGACGTTACATGTATATATAGAAGAGAGATAGGCAAAAACTAGCTAGTTTTTTTGTATCCTTCTTCTCTTGCTTTCTCCTTAAAACCAAGAGCATGAGAGCTTATCTCTGTTCTATTTTTTTTATTTGAGTAATGAAGGGTAAAGGATATTAGTTGGTTCTCCTTTGAAGGTATATTTGGTGTATACTCCTAAGGCTTAAGAACAACTAATATACAAGTAGGACTAGTATCTTTGGGGGTATTTCCTTGCTTAGTGGATACATTATAAAGAGCTTATTCTTTGGAGTTTAATGCATCATTCTATCAACTTCCATCTCATGTGAGAATCAAAGACTTCAAAGGTTGTAATCTTTTCCTTTCTAAGATACTTTTAATGTTTCCATGATTTGCAATATGATCCTTGGTGGGTAAAATGGTTTTAGTTTATTCAAACATAAAATTGTTTCCGTTTCTAAACTTGTAGTTTTCACTATTTGTTTTAAACTATTTTTGAATAAAACACAATAGAAGGTATCGTTGACATGGCAGCCATGTCAACGCCACATAAGCTTGGTCACCTGATATAGAAGGTAAAATTTGGGTAAAGGGTAAAAATAAACAAATCTTTTTGAATACGAGGCATTAACGCACAAAAGAACGGACAATGGGCATAACCGAACATTTTTTGTAAATTTTAAGGGATTTTATTGAAATAACCTACAAATAAAAGGGCAAAGTTGAGGATTGTTTATGATTTAGGTTGATTATCCGTAAAATATTGAGAAAAGATGATCATAATACCATCATATTTTGAACAAATAATGGTCGATATTCGATTTAACCCGATATAAAGATATTAATATTGCAACTTCAATTTAATTATGTGGAAGCTGAATAATTTAGGTTATGTATACCATATATAAAAACAAAGAATATTTTTTTATTGAGTTGTCACAAATAATGCTATGTTGATTGTCTGAATGAGCTTGATTTTGAAATAATCGTGGTTGGGTTGTCTTTTTATACTGACTTGTCGTCCAATTGTGTGTGCCTACTCAATTGGTTGCAGTTATGGACTAACTTTGGATGTGATGATGACGAATAACTATAGTTGTAATGATAGGTTTTGATATTATAGTTGCATTTTAGGGGTTTTTTGTGTTTCTAGTTGTTCAACTTTGTCCTTATTAATTTCCTATGTAACATGTGATTGTTGTGTCCATCGTCCTCGGCAACTTGGGCAGACTCCTCCGTGGCTTGTATAGCAAATGAAGAAATACCCAAACATGTACTCAACAATAACGTAAGAGTTTTATATGGCCCTTTTTTTTATCAAAGAGTAGTGTTTTTCAATGCTTTTAAGCCATAAATTAGAGTTGGTTGGTTCGACTATACACATTTTAAGGATAATCAATTTAAATCGTGAACAATCGTAAACTTCGACATTTAAACTTGAAGTAGATGAAAATCACATTATATATATATATATATATATATATATATATATATATATATATATATATATATATATATATATATATATATATATATATAGAGAGAGAGAGAGAGAGAGAGAGAGAGAGAGAGAAGCGTTTGATTGAGAACATTTCATATTACGAAAATATTTGAGAACAAATTTGGACCATACAATTTTTTTTAAATTAAATGTATAAAATGATATTCATATAAATCAAAAAATAGTTAAAAACAATTAAAAAAACTCATTAGCCAACAACACTCACCACCACCTACAACCCACCACCCACCAACCACCACACCCACCACCCACCACCACTACCCACCACCCACCACCCATCACCACAACCTAAAACCCATTACCACCACCAACAACTCGCCATCACCACCTACTGCCATCACCCCCGCTACCCACCAGCACCATCACCACCCCCCACCACCACCTGACTCCACCACCACCCGTCACCACAACCCGCCACTACCACCCATTTACACCACCCGCCACCACCCATCACCACTACCACCACCACCCCCATCATCATCACTACATGTCATTACCACCAACTACCACATGCTACCACCACCACCAATCGCCACTACCACCAACTACTTCTCGCCTCTGCTACCAATGTATCGCTACCACCAATCACCATCACTGACCTCCACCACCCATCACCGCCACCACCACCACTTACTCACCACCACCCCCCATTACCACCATCACCACTATCCACAACCACCACCACCAACCACCACCCACCACTACCCATCACTACCATCCATCATCGCCTGCCTTCACCACCCGCCACCACCCACCACGACCCACCATCACCACTCACTACCATAACCACCCACTCACCCACCACTACCCCCAACATCATCACCACTTACCACTTACCACCACCACCTATAACTTCCAACATTAACACATGCAACAACCACCCTACATCACCCACCCATCAACACCACCACCAACCCACCCACCACTTGTCACCCCTACCATCTTTCATCACCACCATCACCACCCACAACTACAATAAACCAACTATCACCCATGACCCCCATCACCCACCACCCACAACCATTACTACCACCTACCACCAACATCCCCATCACCACAACCCACCACCACCCTTCTCCACCAGACCACCACCTCCTACCACCTACAACCAAATGTGATTGAATGCATATAATCACGTAAATCATGTTTCATTTTGTGTTTAATCACATAAATCATATATGATTAAATACATATAAGCACATGTGATTATATGTATATAATCACATATGATTTACATAAACAAGATTTATTTTCATGTTTTTCATTCAATAATTTTTCTCATGTATTTAATCATATCTGATTATATGTATTTAATAACATATGATTAATGTGGACAAAAATTTGTTTTCATGTTTTTTATTCAATGCTTGTTCAATTGTATATAATCACATGTGATTATATGTATCTAATCACATATGATTTATATTTAAAAGATTCTTTTTTGTCCATATAAATCATATGTGATTAGCTACATATAATAACATGTGATTAGATGTATTTAATCACATATGATTAAAGTTGTCGAGGAATAATTATTGAATCGAGAACATGATAATGAATATTATCCACATAAATCATATGTGATTGGATACATATAATCACATGTGATTATATGTGATTATATATATATATATATATATATATATATAATCAAATGAGATTAAATGTATTTAATCATGATTAAAATGGATAAAGAATAATTATTGAATAAAAAACGCGAAGATGAATCTTGTCCAGATAAATCATATGTGATTTGATACATATAATCACTTATGATTATATGTATCCAATCACATATGATTTATATGAACAATATTCATTTTTGTGTTTTCAATTCAATAATTCTTCTCATGTACTTAATCACATGTGATTAACTACATATAATCACATGTGATTAATGAATATAAGCATATGTGATTAAGTCAAACACCTACTACCCACCACCTCCACCAACACCCACCAAACACTAGAAAAAATTATTGGATCGAGAATGCAAAAACAAATCTTGGGTGGTGGGTGGTGTTCGGTGGGTAGTGGTAGCTGGTGGGTGGTGGGTGGGTAGGTGGTAGTGGTAGTGGTAGTGTTTGGGTGGTGGGTGGTGGTGGTACGTGGTGGGTTTAATCACATGTATTTAATCACATATGATTTACGTAGAAATTATTTACTTTCGTGTCGATTTAATAATTCTTTCATGTATTAATAATATATGATTAATGTGGACATGATTCGCTTTTATCCATATAAATCATATGTGATTAAATACATATAATCACATGTGATTATATACAAAAAAAACAAGAACAACTAGTGTATTTAATCACATGCGGTTTTATGTATTTAATCACATATAATAATCATATATGGACAATGAACAAGTATCGAATCAAAAAACGCAAAAATGAATCATGTGTTTAAAAATCATATGTGATTAAATACATAAGAATAATTATTGTATCGAGAATGCAAAACGAATCTTGTCCGTATAAATCATAATGTGATTAGATACATATAACCACACATGATTATATGTATTTAGTTACGTACGATTATGTGTATAATACTTTTAATGTTAACACTTACAAGTTTGTATGTTTAAATGTTATATGTAAACAAGAAAACCACAATTACCTGCTTGAAAATAAATCTACTTCATTCCAATAGTTTTTATTTTTCCAAATCACTAATGTTGTATATAATAATGTGAATGTGAAATAGGCTCGTTTTAATTTTGTTTTTAGCTTATCATACAATATAATGGTTAGGTAGAGTTAGATGATATATAGTTTCTAGAAAAAAATTATTAGTCTTTTAAATTATGATAAAGTTAAGTAATGAATCGTTATATTCATATATGTTTTGTTTCTTTCAAGACCAATGATGTTGCAACTATCATATTTAAAGTTATAATATATATGTTTTGTTTCCTAGAGGTTGTTGGACTAATTATTCTAAAACTACTATTAAATAATTTTTATTAAAATGATTGATAAATATGCACAAAATATATGGAACCAGATGTCAATACTTCTTCAAACAAATAACAATATCATAGCTTTCACGATAAGTAATTGAACCTTGCAAAAGTGATTGGTGTCCTAATTGTTACCTGTAGAAACATTCCAATAGAAGAGAGGGAATACCTTAGACTTCATGTGTGTCTCGGCTTCCAATTAAAATACCCATATGCAACACTAGCTTGAAATAGTCTAGCCAAAGAATTTGATTTTTTTGTTACCACTGCAATATGATGGCATTACTTTTCATTAATAACTATTTTTTTTCCATCATATCAACAAGAATATGACCAGGATTCCTCTGTCTTAGTTTTAGTTTATTTATGTTTGTTATTCTGATTTTGAAATTGTTCTAATAATATAGTTCAACACGGATTCTAAAGACAAACAACCAATGGAAACACAATCTCAATCACAACCTTCCGTTCAATCAAATGTAAGAGCGAAGATGGATAGAGCATGGGAACAATATAACTCTAGCTAAGGATGAAAAAGGAAACAAGAGTTACATATGTAATTTTTGTCAAAAAATTTGGCGTGGTGGTGGAATAAGCAGAGCTGAGAAACATCTTGTCAGTGTTATTGGTGACATATCAGCTTGTACTAAAGTATCTCCAGAAGTCCGTTTCTTAATGCAAGGTCTTTTGAAAGAAACGACACAAAGGGAAAAATGCAAAGCTAGTGGTGATGGCATAAACAATGTTACTATCTCGGATGACGATGAAGAGACGGAATTTTCATCCTTTCTTCACAAAAAGTATTAAATTTTCCATGCAAACTAATCAAAGGGAAAAACGCAAAGCTAGTGGCGATGTCAAAGCACGACCTAATAAAAAAGGAAAACGGAAAGGTACATCAAATTTTCATCCTTTCTTCACAAAAAGTATAAATGATCCTTCTCAACCCACTATTAAATTTGCCATGCAAACTAATCAAAAAAAATACGTGATGTCGATTTAGCAATTGCGATGTGGTTCTATGATGCATGTGTACCTATGAATGCTTGTAACTCTCCTTATTTTCAACACATGGTAGATAAAATAGCGGGTATTGGTCATGGGTATAAAGCACCTAATTATCATGCTTTGAGGGTCAATTTATTGTCAGATGCAAAGAAGTCCGTTTCATTGTTAATTGATTCATATAGAAGTCAATGGATTGAAAGTGGTTGCACAATTATGAGTGATGGGTGGAGGGATACTAGGCAACGCCATTTAATTAATTTATTGGTTTATTGTCCGAAAGGAATATCATTTCTTAAATCTGTTGATGCATCTGATATAAAGAGTAACGCTTCAAATTTGTGTAATTTGTTTGCTGAGATTGTTGAAATGGTAGGACACAAGAATGTGGTTCAGATTGTTACTGATAATGCTGCCAAATACAAACTTGCTGGTAATAGCCTATGTGAAAGATACTTGGTCTCCATGTCCAACACATTGTCTTAATCTTATATTAAAGGATGTTTCGGAATCGGATAATGTAAAAAGTTTGGTCACTCTTGCATCCAGAGTTATTGTTTTTATTTACAATCATAAGTGGCCCTTGAATTGGTTAAGAAAAAGAGATGGTTGGACAGAAATCATCCGTCGAGGTGCTACCCGTTTTGGTACTGCGTTTATTGCATTGAAAAGTTTGTATGACCATAAAGCCAATTTACAAGCAATGGTCATATCTAACAACTTTAAGAAGATGTTAGAAAGTGAAAAATGCGGTTGAATGTAAAGATATTGTCTTGAATGAAAATTTTTGGAAAAATTGTTTGATTACGGTATAAGTGATGAATCCTTTGTTAAGACTTTTGCGGTTATGTGATTCAGATGAAAAACCTGCATTGGGTTATGTTTATGAGGGAATGTATCGGGCAAGAAGATGGGTAAATGAATTATTTAAGAAGAAGAAAGAATTATACAGGCCTTATACTGATATAGTTGATCGTCATTAGGATAGAATGCTAAGAAAAAATATTCATTGTGCAGCGTATTGGTTAAATCCAGTTTTTCAGTATAATCATGAGAATGTTTGTTCTAAGAGAGAGGTGTTTCAAGGTGTTCTTGATATGGTTGAGAAGAATTTTTACGGTACAAGCATTTTAGATCTCACATTATCTCTAGGCAAGTTTCGTAACAGTGAATATACTTTTGGTAGATATAGTTCCATTGCTTCTCGTACTAGTACCCATCCACGTAACATTTAACTTTTGTATACTATTATTAACTATATTATTGTGAAATATATTTTTTTCTTACCATTTTATTTGTAGATGAGTGGTGGAAATTATTTCGCGGAGATACTCCAATATTACAAAAGTTTGCTATTAGAATACTAAGTCAAACCGCATCTTCTTCCAGATGTGAACGTAATTTGAGTGTCTATGAAATGATTCAAACAAAAAAAAGGAATAGGTTGGAACATCAAAGACTAAATGATCTTGTATTTGTGCACAACAACTTGCGTTTAAAAAATAGGTACGTTTTATTATAATAAAATATTTAATTAATATCAATGTCATTTTATTTTTACAATTTTTTCTGTGAATGATTTTGCAAACTCAAGGTTAAGGTCTTACTATCCTATTGACTATGAATGTATTGACAAGACGGATTTTTGGGTGGTTGAAAAAGAGCCGGAAGGAGAACTTGATTACAATGATTTAGAAAATATGCTTGACGAAGAAGAGCATGAACCGGCTGCTCAAACACAAGGTGACATTTTATGCCATAAATATTAATGTAGTGTTATAATTTTAGTTTATTATTAAGCTATTTCGTGACATTAACCTTGTTTTTTTTATATTGTAGAAAAAGAAACCGGCTCTGTTTTTAATAATGACGAAGTTGACAGTGAATTTCATTTATTAAGCGATCGTGAGATTGATGCGTATAACACTCCAATGTCTCAAGATCCATAATTTGATTTGATCTTGATGCGTTACTTTTAAGCAAAAACTATATTTTTTGTTTAGGTATTATGTTTTATGTTTTTTTGGATGTATGTGGATTGATGTAAAACCTATGACAATGTGTTTTTTTTTTAATGTGTTTGGATTCATCTACAATAATTTTCATATACATTTTTATTGTTTGAACGTGTGGATGTTAAATTCTAAGTTTTATATAATAATAAATACGCAGGGAAAAAATAAGAAACATAAAAAAGATAAGAAAACCGTTGAACTGACGGTTTAGACCGGTCATCCGATCGGTTCAACTAAAAACCCAATTTTTAAAACATTGTTTAAATGTCGAAGTTTAAGATTGTTCACGATTTAAGTTGATTATCCTCAAAATGTGTATGGGCTTGGGCTAAGGCCATGACTAATTATGAAAAATATTGAAAGAACATGATTCCAATACCATGTTCTAAACAAATGTTGGTCCATACTCGATTTAACTTGATTTTAAAATATCAAATAGGAAAATCTTCGGAAAAGTTCCAATATTTTATCTTAATTTATGAAAAAGTCCTAAATACCGGTAAAAACGATGATTTGGCCCTATTTTCCCGGTTTACCGATTTCATTACTTACCCGGTTTTAATAAAGTCCTATTATTTTACCATAATTTACGAATAAGTCCTAATTATGGTAAAATAATGAGACTTCAATGAAAATTATGGTGAAATAATGAGACTTTAATGAAACCGGGTATAATTGAAACCGATAAACCAGAAAAAAAGAGTCAAATAGTCATTTTTTCTGGTAATCGGGACATTTTCATAAACCAATTTTATTTTGGGATTTTTTCATAAATTCGGATGAAATATAAGGACTTTTCCGAAGATTTCTCTATTAAATATGGTCACTTCAATTTAATGACGTGAAAACTGATTAAGTTAGGTTATATCTTCTCTTCTACTATAATAAATGAAATTCATTTTTGCCATACGTCAATCTCATGAGTTTTGACTTGTTGTCATTTTATGGTATTTTTGAAATAAATAATATCAACATATCATTTTTTAGTTTTTTTTTTCAATATTTAAAATTAAAAAACTCACATAATACTTAATACTTATAGTTATATATGTAAAGTCTTAAATGTTATAAATGTGATAACAAATTTCAATAAATATGTTTCTTGCTTCTTAATTCCAAAATTTTATTTTAAAAGATAATTAATTTTAAATTTTGATATTTAATTATTTTTAGTCAATACATGTAATACACAGATCTTATATCTAGTTATATGTTAAATTTAAAAACACATTAGATGTTAAGAGCTAAATTTTTTACCTAAAATAGAAAAGCGTCGAATGAGTTTAGCTCAACTATTTATAACCTTTTAAATGGGTTATATAAAATAATTATATTCTTATTTAAATACGAAGACAAAATTTCACAATTGGTTCCTGTGGTTTACAGAATATCGCACTTTTGAGGACTTCCTAGCAAAAAGTCATGCGACTGGTCCTGTGTTTGTAAAATTACATGAAAGGTCCTCATACAGTTAAATCTAACTTTTCCAGCTTTTAGATTTTAATAAAAAATAATATTTTGCTCTTGTACCAATATTGCAATACACTACAAACCTCAAGGATCATTCGTGTAATTTTATAAATTTGAAAATTTATGTATATATAAATTATAAGTTTCACATTTTGTATATATATATATATATATATATATATATATATATATATATATATATATATATATATATATATATATATATAATTTCAACAATTTGATAATTTTTTTTTTATCTTTTTGACATTTTGTTTTCTATTTTTATTTTATAGTTTTAGTTATTTATGGTTTTTTGTTATATTTTTATTTATTTTGAATCAAATAAATAAACTTAAATTCGATAAACCATGTCAAAATTATTTTTTCTTTAATTTTTCTTATTTGTGAATTGAAGCATTAATGTCTTTTTTTTTTTTTTTTTTTTTTTTTTAATTTTATGCCGTTACTGTTCATGTTTTTTTTATGCTCCATAGTTAATATCGTTAACAACTTTATGTTTGTATTTATCATTATCATTATTTGACCTTTTGTTTTCTATTTTTGTTATAATTTTAATTAATTATTATTCTTCTATGCTTTTTATTTATGTTAATTCAAGTAATGAAAAATAGAAAAACAAAAAACAAAAAATCAAACACCAAATTCTAGTATACTCTAATATATTAATACATTTTACATTTTCATATTTTTTTTTGGTTTTTTGTATTTTTTTTAAAAAAAATTTAGTATTATTTTTTTTAATTTTTTTTCATATTATTTTTTAATTATTTTCTATTTTTATTTTTTTCGTTGTTTCGTTTTATTTTTCGTCAACTTGATAATTTTTTTTTAACCTTTTCCAAAAAGTGTAAAATGTATAAATATATTAGAGTATATTACAATTTTGGTGTTTGATTTTTTTTGGTTTTTTTATAATTTGGTTATTTATGGTTTTTGTAACTTTTTTTTTATTTTGATTCGCATAAATAAAATATTTATATTTACAAATATAAATAAAGAAAATAAATATAACTTTTTTATTTACACAAATAAAAATAAAAAAAAAAGTTACGAAAACCATAAATAACCAAAATTAATAAAAAACTGTGAAAAAAACCAAAAATATGAAAAGTGTAAAATGTATTAATATATTAGAGTATTTTACAACTTTGGGGTTTGAGTTTTTATTTTTTTTGTTTTTCTATTTTTCATTACATGAATCAAAATATATAAAAACAATAAAAGAATAATATATATATATATATATATATATATATATATATATATATATATATATATATATATATATATATATATAACAAAAAATTGATGAAATGTCAAAAATTTCAAATAAAAAAAATAAACCGTAACAAGAAAAATTTAAAAAAAAAACATTAACGTTTCATTTCATAATTAAGAAAAAAAAAGTTTTGATATGGTTTATCGAACCATAAATAACTAAAATTATAAAATAAAAATAAAAAATAAAATGTCAAATAGATAAAAAAAAATTATCAAATTGTTGAAAATTTATATATATATATATATATATATATATATATATATATATATATATATATATATATATTAAAAAATTTATATTTATAAATTATATATATACGAAATTTATATTTATAATTTATATATAAATAAAATTTCAAATTTAAAAAATTATACGAATGGTCCTTGAGGTTTGTAGTGTATTGCAATATTAGTAGAAGGGAAAAATAGTCTATTCCATTAAAATATAACAGCTAAAAAGTTAGATTAAGAATCTTTCATGTAATTTTACAAACCACATGGACCAGTCGCGTGACTTTTTGCTTGAAAGTCCTTAAAATGCGATATTCTGTAAACCACAGGGACCAATTGTAAAATTTTGTCAAATATGAATGAAATAATTGCACATGTTTTTTACTAGAGTTACGAGGGGCATTTCGTTATTTCTAAAGCCTAAAGGGTCTATCGAGATATTCTATTCTCTACATTATGAATTACCTAAACGACGCCGTAATGTCGAGCCCCACAAATCATCAAATTTACACCCCACACAAGCACCTTCTCTCAGATGAAGCTCCAAAGATCGCCGTGAACCGCCACTCCGGAAAACCCCTTGAAATCCGCAACAATCGATTTCGATCGAAAGAGAACGAAAACCACAGATCCGACGGCCGCCGCTGATCATCATACACAAGAAGAAATTAAGAATGTCGTCGTCTTCATCCGATAAAGTTAGGGCTTCGCACATACTGATAAAGCACCAAGGATCTCGTCGTAAGGCGTCCTGGAAGGATCCAGAAGGTCGAATCATCAGCAGCACCACAAGAGAGGCCGCTGTGTCTCAGCTCAAATCACTCCGCGATGACATCGTTTCTGGAAAGTCGAAGTTCGAGGACGTCGCATCTCGTTACTCCGATTGCAGCTCTGCTAAGCGCGGTGGAGATCTCGGTATGTCCAAAATTTTAACCTTTTGCCCTTTAATTACAGAAGTTCATTTTTAGCAATCGTATGCTTGATCTCCGAAATTGCTATACCATTGATTCTTATATTCGTGTTATGCTATATGACTGTTTCTTCCAGTTGTATAAATTTCCTTACAGAGCTGAAGATTCAAACAACTACATGAATCTTTAACATTAGTTAGTAATACAAAAGAGACGTTTTTCCTGTGGATATTCAAGACATTCAACATCAATAACAGCAGCATGAGCGATGAGCCATGAATCATGATGCATACCTAAATACCTAATCTTTCTCTTTAGGCCTTTTGTAGCACATTACTCATGAATTGACTACTAATTGGAGCACATTGTTAACTGAAACATTCATGGAAAACTTTGAAACAGGATCATTTGGAAGGAACCAGATGCAGAAGCCCTTTGAAGATGCAACATACGCATTGAAGGTTGGTGAAATAAGTGAGATTGTGGACACTGACAGTGGTGTTCACATCATCTTGAGAACCTGTTAATTGCAATTTGCAAAGATGCTGATCAAAATGTATCAGGTGCATTCCAGTTTCAGTTTTATATCAACACAATAAAACCACGTTTTTTTTCCCCTTGTATTGTCATCATAACCTGAGTTTTGGGATTATCAACTTCAGTGACATCTGAATCAACTATTCACCTCTGGTTTTGGAATCACCAATTTCAATGATTTTCCCTTCTTTTTCCCCTAACTTGTGTTTATCATCGTGCTTATCATTTACCTAAAGAGAAATTAAGAATCCAAGCTTTAATTCATGAACATGAATACAATATTCCACACCAAAAAGGTTAACATATGAGATGCATTGAAAACCATGCATTAATACAAAAGTCTTCATGCCATTGTTTTAATTCAGAAAACCATGTATTAATACATGGTTAAGGAACAAATCCCTAGTATCTACATATGAGAAATCCAATAACACCCATAAGCCACTAATGTTCAACCGAATTATCCATATGAATATTATTATGTCTCTTTGATCAACCGAATTTAACCACTATTTGGTTGTATCGAAACAAGCTCATTTTTGGATCTAGAAAACCAAAGAATTTGAAGATTTTTGTTAGCATTGTCACGACAATCCTTTTTTTTGGATTGTAAATAGAAACACAAATTGTAATATTAATTAGATTGGTTGGTTGTATAACATTTTTCTTTCTATTTCCCATTTGTAATGTTCCGTAGTGGCATCTTGCTAGTTTTCGCTTATAAAATAAAAAATGATCTTTTATTTTTGACGTATATGACTAACAATCAAGGAGATGATAACCAAATAACCATGTAATAAACCCAAATAATAATAACCACCACCTTTTAAATTATCCACATTTAAGGAATGCCCCATATACATTCATTTTGTCGATTCTTTTGAAAGAGCGATCCCCAATAACCAATGTTTTAAAAACCGGTTTGAACCAGCCGGTCGAACCGGTTGGACCGGAAACCAGGGAAGGGAGCGGTTCAACTAGGGGTGGGAATCGGTTCGGTTTTTTGGTTTCCTCGAATCAGTTTCTTCGGTTAAATTTTTTTTGGTCCAATTCGAAAACCAAACCGAATTCTAATTCGGTTTGGTTCGGATTGAAAACTGAGGAAACCAAATATAAACTTAAAAAAATTTCAAACATAAATTAAAGTGTTTTTAACATAGAAACCTAAAGTTGCAAACAACAATATCTAAAGTTTCATACAAAATGATCCAAAGAGTAAATGAATTAAAATGATTTTTACTTTATTATTAATAATTTTATTTAATATAAAATATAAAATATATATTTTTTTAATTAATTTATTTATGAAATTCGGTTTTTTCATCATGAGGCCGAAACTCAAACCAAAAACCAAATTCACAATTCGGTTTGGTCTCGAACCAAATCGAAAACCAAATTTGAATATGGTTCGGTTTGAAATCGATTTCGGTTCGATTTGGTTTTTGGGTTTTTCGGTCCCGGACCAAATAATTCTCACCCCTAGGTTCAACTATCATCGGTTTTACATCTATTTCTAAACCGGATTGAACTGGCCGATTTTTACAAAAATTTGGTTGAACCTGTTCAATTAAACCGGTTGAACCGGTTAAACTGAATAAAAACACATGAAATTGAAACCTTCTGAATGATATACTTTGGTAGTTTTTTCACATTTATTAAGATTTTTCTGAATAAAAGCACACGATAAATGTTATGAAGTTTTTTGATGTGTTTATATTCATCTAGGATTTTATTTTTCTTTTTAATGCACGTTGGTTGATGTAAAACTTATGGTTATATGTTATTTTAATGTATTTAGATTGATCTACAACTTGTTTTCATATGTATTTTAATATTCGAACTTGTAGACATCAAATTCTTGATATGTGTGTATGTATGTATAGAAAAACACGAAAAAAATATAAAAATTATAGAAACCGGTTTGACTCGGTGGTCGAACCGATTGAACCAGAAACCGGTCACCATACCGGTTCAACCTAAAAAACCAGTTTTTAAAACATTGCCAATAACCCGTTATAGTGAACACCAAATCAAAGAATCCTCCAAGTAAGATCAGTTGTATGCTAAAACACACTCTACTTCACTTTCTATACATGTTTCATGTTATCTTCGCATAACAATATTCACTATTAAAAGATTAAAAACTGTTGTTTTCCAGATGTTTCTCATGGTAATTTTCTGGTGTCATAAGTTTTCGATTTATGAAAAAGCATATTCAAAATTTGTATGGTCTATAATTTGAAACAACACTTTTAGAAACCAGATTGATTCTGGAAACAACTATATACACAATTTCACTTAATCAATATGATAGGAACATTTGCTTTCAGATTGAGATTTGTATTAGAACTAATCTTAAAACAAAAATAACAACTGATGATCATGATATATCACACTGTTAAATCCGCGATTTAATTACATATAATAATGTTGTTAATTTATTTGATAACTAACTAACTTTAATTTCTTTTTTAACCTTTAAGGTTGTCATGAGGATTACAATTCGAAGGGTAATACACTCATTATGGAAAATTTGGACTTTAACTTCTCACGTAAAATACACCCTTTCTTGTAAAAATATGACACTGCCCAAATTTTCGTTTTATGAGAAAGGGACATGATCTAGCAAAGGACGGCTCTCAAGTATAAATTCGAACATACAAACCATAATTTTTACAAAACAACATGACAACGCAAATAATGTCTTCTTCAAACTTCTTACTATTATCTCTAGCTCTACTAATTATTACATTCTCCCCCATACCAAATCTTGCTTCTACTTCTATGAAGGAAACCAATGCTCTTCTTAAATGGAAAGCAAACCTTCAAATCCCAAACAACTCCTTGCTCTCTTCATGGATTCCCCATACTACGAATTCTAGTGCATCTGTTCCATGCACTTCTTCTCAAACAAACTATCTGCCTCAATTCCTTCATCATTAGGTGAATTGACATCTTTGAATCTCCTTCATTTGTACAAAAATCAAATTTCTGGTCTCATTCCTTTTGCACTTGGGAATTTAAAGTCTCTCACTAATCTTGCCTTGAGTCAAAATAAACTTGGTGGTTCTATCCATTCATCTCTAGGAAACCTAAGCCACTTACAATATTTGTCCATTCGTGTCAATAAATTATCTGGGAATATACCACAAGGATTGGGAATTTTAGCCTTGCTTGAGCTAGAAATGGACACAAATTAATTGTCTGGCCATTTGCCCGAAGATTTGTGCCATGGGGGAAAGCTTCAGAATGTATCACTAAGTGGGAATCAACTCACTGGTCCTATTTCAAAAGGCTTAAGGAATTGTCGAAGCCATGGAGTATTGGTAATTGGCCACAAATTTACTTCTTGAATCTTGGTAATAACAAGCTCAATGAAAAAAAAAATCCCATATGAGATAGGTAAACTAAGGCAACTTACAGATCTTGATTTATCTCAGAATTTGCTCCCGCAAAAGATACCATCTGAAGTTCAAAGTTTGCAAAATTTGAGGAAATTGGATCTTTCTCATAATAGACTATCTGTTCTATTCCTAAGGCTTTTAAAATGTTACTTATCGAAATTGATATCAACCTCTCTTACAATGAGCTCACAAGTCCGGTTTCCCCTTATGCTATCTTTGGGAATGCGTCACTACAAGGCAACATAGGATTGTGTGGAAATGTTACATGATTGAAACCGTGTGCAACTCAAAGTATGATGATGAAAAATGACCCCTTTCATCATAAGCTCATCCTTGCAACTGTAGTCCCTCTTTTTGGGGCACTTTAATAAGGTTTATTCATGTTTGGCCTTATTGCTTATCGATAACAAAAGAATATGTCTCCACAGTCCAGAGACACCATTGGGGGATGAAGGTGATATTTTTTTTCTCAATATAAAGTTTTGATGGAAGAGTGGCATATGATGAAATCTTGAAGGCAACAAATGACTTTGATGAAGCATATTGTATTGGGACCGGAGGATACGATATTATGTACAAAGCCGAGCTACACACTAACAATTTTGTAGCTGTCAAGAAACTTCATCACTTATCATTTGAGAATGTTGATCAAAATGGTTTCCTAAATGAGGTACGAGCATTAACAAACATAAAGCATAGAAACTTAGTGAAACTCTATGGATATTGCTCCCATGCACGTCACATATTTTTGATTTAACGAATACCTTGAAAAGGGAAGTCTTGGATCAATCTTAGGAAGTGATATCTTAGCAAAAGAATTGGATTGGTTGACAAGGGTTAACATCATAAAGGGTGTAGCTAATGGTTTGGCTTATATGCATCATGATTTCTCACCACCTATAATTCATAATTCATAGAGACATTTTCATAGCCAATATCCTCCTAGATTCTGATTACGAGGCACATATTTCTAATTTGGCACGTCCAAGCTTTTAAAGCTAGACTCTTCCAACTGGACCGCAGTTGTAGGCACCTATGGTTATATCGTGCCAGGTAACGTAATTTTGTGATGTTTGCTGTATATCTTTTTAAGTTTCATGTGTCTGTCTGTATTTATCTAATGTTAAATCCTAATGGGATTAATATAGTTTTTTTTTTTTCTTTTTTTTATCTCATGTTTCTTCGATGTAGAACTTGCTTATACAATGGTGGCCACCGAAAAATGTGTTGTGTATAGCTTTGGAGTTGTTGCATTAGAAGTTATCATGGAAAAATATCCTGGAGAACTCATAATATCTTTTCCAATATTGTCTCTTGATTATCAGTTGTCAGAAAATGTGGGAGATAGTCGGTTACCACCTCCATCATCACAAGTTGAGAAGCAGGTTAAGTCAGTTTTGAGTCTCATCAGAGCATGTTTTAACTCCAACCCACAAGGAAGGCCAAAAATGCGCCAAGTTTCAAATATTTTAATGGTGAATCGGCTTTGAATTGATATCTCTACGTAAAAGATTACTTGATATATAATGTACTTTCAATATTGCTACGTTTCTATAGTTCACTATGATTCATCTAAATAATATGTTCATTCTCAAATATTTAAATGTTGAATCGGCTTTGAATTCATATCTCTAGGTAAAAGTTTACATTATATATAGTTGTTTTGGTAAAAAAAAAACACTTAATAATTTTGCAACCAAATTAATGGCGATGTTTGAATAATTTTTTCAAGGAAATAAATTGTAACCTACTGATGATGTTACTAGGTTGTTTTGGTTAAAAACTACACAAGTGAAACTCAACCAAATTGTATAAGAAGTTGTGATGTTTAGAATAAACAAGTAAAAAATGATGATCAAAGTGACACAAGTGTTTTATAAGGAAAGCCCTTGATCCTTGCTAGGATCCCCGACACAAAACCTTGGGAGGTGATAATAATCACCTGCCTTGATGATTTTATTGATTGAAGAAGTCGATTATAGAGATGATTGTGTAAATGTAAGTACAAGTATCGTGGATAAGCTAAAATTTGTATGCGTAGTGTGATGAATATTGGTGTTATTTATAGTCTAAAGCTAATAACAAGAAGTTTGATAATTCTGGGATCCTCCGAGATCAACTTATAGATGTTATTTGACTTGATATGTCGGGTCTTTTTCCTGGTCAAGATGATTCTTCGTTGAGAATAAGTCCTTAGCTGACTATTTCTACACATGTGAAAAAAAATAAAGAAGCATATAGCCGTTATAAATGTCAGGAAAATAAATGATAGTAATCAGGATCCTGAAGTATGTTTAAGGATCCTGAGGTTTGAGGATCCTGAATGTAATTGTGGCATCCTAGCCCTAACAATTGTCCCCAAATTATTCCTGCGGAGTATTTGAGGTTAGTTTATCAATATGTAAAGGGATAATCTAGAACAAAATAAAAAAGAGATAAGATTTTGAAGTTTAATGAACAGGGTGATTTGAATTTCAATGGTTAAATTTCTAGCCATTGGAATAGGTCACATCAACATTTTACCTCTCCGTGATTCCTACAAAAATAGAACACTCATCCTTTCAGTTCTACCTTACTCTTTTAGCTCTCATTTCTTACGTTCATCGAATACCATTTGAAGGTACTTTTCTTTTTTCCTTTTCTTTTCGACCCTATTCAGATCCGATCATGGGCAAGAAAGTAACTTGATCTCGTGCAAACATCATTGCAATACCCGATGATGATTTCACAGATCAGAATATCTTGTTTTATGAGGAAACTTGTACCTTCATCGACGATGACATTGAGATGTTGAAGTCGTCTGGAACTTTTCCTGCTGGCAATGGCTTTAGGGATTTTGATGCTAGGATTCAGCCTGAAGCTGGTTTCCTTTGTCTTCTTGGATCTCGGAGTTTTCACGGTCAAATCTACGGGGGATCTCATGATAGGAATGGAAGGCAAGGTCTTTTCTGAGTTGAGTTTGGAAAATCTTGGGGAAGAAGATGCACTGTAGAAGTTGGTTTCCTTCTTTCAAGCTGTAAGAACAAATATCCTTTTTCCTTTGCATTTCTACTCTTTTTCTATTTCTTATGTCTTTCTTGTTTTAGGTCTCCGACCATGTCTCTGCTGAGTTGAGGAGCCAGGTTGAAAGAGCCGAACAAGCCCTCAAAGAGCAAGAGAAAATGTGGAAAGCAACCAATGAGTACCTTCTAAAAAGGGTGGAACTTTGGAGGAAGGAGAAAGCTGAGAAGGAAGAGGAGCACATCGCAGAGATGGAGGAGGTGATCGCCGAGGCAAAGGTCAATGCTATTGTGGCCGTCTGGGAAGCCAAGATCAAACTAGCTAAATATGTGGCCAATGCAGGATCCCCAGAACCTTGTATGGTGGTGGGCCGCTCTTTCCCAATTAACTGGTGAACCTATGAACACCATTCAAGATGCTGAAGGGTAACAGCCGAAGGCGGGCCGGGCGGAGAAGACCCCAGGCAATGATGACCAGTCTAAGGTCTAGGCCTGTAAAGAATTAGATTAAATAGTTTTTGGTTTTTAGGGGTGTAAGACAATATTACCATTATTTTTTGTTTGTGGGTTTGGTGGGCAACCCCTTTAATGCTATGGTTGTTTTATATTTCTTTACATGCGTGATTGAATTGCGTGGTTGTAGTAGTAGGATTTCCGAGGATCCCTATAACCAGGATCTTTAAAGAGTTCAGGATTTGCATGAAATCTCCGGATCTGAATAACCTAAAAATAGTTAGTCACCCATTTAGGATCTCAAAATAGTTGAGATCCATTTAGAATGATAAATCTTCAATCATCGCATAAGGAAGATAACTTTAAAAATAAGGATAGATAGAACCTGATTATACTTAGGCTTTGTGGCTTTTAGACTTGGGAGAAGTTTAAACTTCGTATGGTCTTTGAACTTCTCATGTGATAGGATCCTTGCTTGAGGAGTTCATCAGTGAGGATCCTTGATTATCTTCAACTTAGTGGACTTTAGGGAGGATCCTACCTTAGGAATCAATCTTGGAGAATAACGGAGGGAACTTTTGTTTTGTAATATGATAGTGTTGCAAGTCTTGCATATTTTCTAGGGAATATCTCATCTTCAAGCAATATGTTTAGTATTATAATTTTTGAAAAAAACCTTAGGGGGAAATCCCAATCATAGTAAATTATTGGGGAGGATCCCAAATCGTATGATAACATAAAAATGTTATAAACCTTAGTTATTTTCCAGGGAAGATCCCAACTTGAGATGACATGAAAATGTTAAAAACCTCGTGTGTTTTCTGGGGAAGATCCCAACTTGAGATAACATAAAAATGTTATAAACCTTGTGTATTTTCTAGGGGAGATCCCAACTTGAGATAACATACAAATGTTATAAACCTTGTGTATTTTAAATTTAGGATCTTAACTTATGTTCGGAAATAAGAGGATTGCCAAGTCACTGCAGTGTGAAATGACCCCCTTATTCACATCCCGTAGTTAGATAACGTGCGTCCAAGCGAGGTGTACAAACCTTAAATCGTATGAAAGAGGTAATTAACTCTTTAAACCTTAGAGGGTATTAAGTACCCTTATTCATAGGAGAGATGATCAGTCTCTATTCTTAGTTGTGTTAAAGATTATAGAATGTTGTAGCTATGAGACTCTTAAGTGCTAGGGTCTTCAAATGTCAAGATCCCTGTATGTCAGGATCCCTGTGTTTCAGGATCCCTGTGTGTTAGGATCCTTATGTGTCATGAACCTTAAGTTCCTACACACAACAAACATTAGCTAGGGGTAGGCGTTAGTCTAACTAACACCCCTTCGATGCTTAAGGTAGTAATGATATTTGAAGAGAGCAAATAGTAATAAAAATAAAGGGTAAAGGTAAAGAGTATGTGTACCTTGACTGTGTTGGAAAATGACTAATCTTAATTACATAAAATAAGCTTTAAGATGTATAACATTCTAGGATCTTGGCAAGACATTTCCATCGAGGGTAGCTAGCCAATATGTCCTATTTCTTGCTTTGACATCTATGAGATACGATCCTTCCCATTTAGGTGCCAATTTACTTGCACTAGGATCCTTGGTGTTTTGGAATGTTTTCCTTAGTACCAAGTTTCCTACTTGGAATCTTCTGACTTTTATATTTTTATTGTACGCCTTGGTGTTTCTCTATTGATGAGCAGTGATGCGGATCTTGGCAAGATCCATAAGTTCATCTATCGTATCAAGATCCTGGGTCGTGATCCTGTCGCTGTTTTCTTGATTTTGAAGTAGGTATATTTCTATTGGGACCACCACTTTAGTGGGGATCTTTGCTTCTGATCCAAACACCAAGGAGTATGGGGTTTGGCATGTGGCTACTTTGGAAGTGGTTTTATCTACCTATAGTACGAAAGGAAGTTCTTATGCCCATCTTCCTTTCTTTTCATTCATCCTTTTCTTCAAGTTATTGACTATGATTTTGTTGCTAGATTCTGCCTGATCATTGGCTTGAGGGTGAACAGGAGCGGACAGTATCATTTTGATTCCCCAAATCGTGCAAAAGTCACTTGTCCTCTTGCTTAAGAACTAGGATCCATTGTTGCATATGATTTCGACAGGGATCCCGAACGTGGTCAAGATATTGCATTTAATAAAGGAGACTACATCTTTGTCTCTTACCTGGACAAAAGCTTCGACTTCTATCCACTTTGAGAAGTAGTCAGTCATCACTAGCATGAAGATCTTTCCTCCAGGAGGTACCGACAATTTTCCCACTATATCCATTCCTAATTCATGAATGGCCAGGGGGAGATGATAGGATGTAGAGGTTCTGCTGGTTGATGTAGGATGTTGCTATGTATTTGACAAGCATCACATTTTTTAGCATGAGGGAATGAATCTTTCTTCATGGTTGGCCAGTAGTATCCTGTCCTCAACACTTTTGAGCATAAGGATCTGCCCCCAGTGTGATTGTCGCGGTCTCCTTCATGTATATCCTTTAGAACTTTTGCAGCTTCATGATCTTCTAAGCATCTAAGGTATGGACATGCCATATATATTTTATATAATTCACCTTGGATTATAAAAAACCCTGAGACCCTGGTTCTGAATGCTCTATCTCTTTTTCCTCTTTTGGGATTGTGCCATTCTGGAGGTATTCCATAATAGGTTGGATCCAGGATCTTGAGGTTGGGGAAAGATCCTTGATGTGATGATCCTGAAGATGAAGTTGAGGATCGGGGTCTTCGATAGTAGTAACGTTGGTAGTTTTCTTGTGATCGTTGGGATCCTTCAGTCTTTTGGCAGGATATTGGCAGGATACTCAATCGTTGGAATTAACACATGGATTTTCGGGATCCTGGTTTCAGGTGGGATCCTAAGAGAAGATCCTAGGTTGGCTAAAGCATCTGCTTCAACATTGTCTTATCTAGGGACTTGGTTTAGGCTAAATGCTTTGATTTCCGAGGCTAAGTTTTTGAGAATCTGGAGATATAGTGCTAGTCTTTCTCCTTTTACTATATAGGATCCATTAAAATGGTTAGTCAATAATAAAGAATTGGAAAATACTTGAAGATCCTTGATTCAAAGATCCTTGGATAATTGTAATCCCATGATTAGTGCCACATATTCTGCTTCATCGTTGGTTGCATTGAACTCACAATTGATTGCTTGGGGTAGGATGTCCCCCTGTGGCGATTTTAGTATGATCCCTAGGCCAGTTCCTATTTGGTTTGATGCTCCATCTATGAATAGTGTCCATCTTCCCATGTTTTCTTATTCTAGAAGTTGTTTGGCTTCTACTTCTACTTCAAATGTAGATCATCACTAAAGTCAGCCACAAAGTCTGCCAATGCTTGTGACTTTATAGCGGATCTTGGCTCATACTTTATGTCATATGTCCTTAATTTCACAGACCACTTTACCATTCTTTCTTACATATCTGGTTTTCTCATAACATTCTTAGTGGGATAATTAGTTTTTACATTTATAGGATGTGTTTCAAAATAGTGTCTTAATTTAGTAGAAGCAGTTACTAATGCAAGTATAAGTTTTTCAAGGTGGGAGTACCTGGTATTAGGATCCAAGAGACTTTTGCTTACATAGTAGATGGGATGTTGGTCCCCATTAGGATCCTTAGCCAGGACTACACTCACCGCGCTTGAGGATACTGAAAGGTAGAGGAGAAGTGGTTCCCCATCTAGTGGTTTTACCAATAGGGGTGCTGAACTTAAATATTTTTTAAGTTCCTAGAAAGCATCTTCATGTTCTTGAGTCCACTCGAATCTTTTGTTCTTCTTCAAGATGTCGTAGAAAGGCTTGAATCTTTCTGAGGATCTTAAGATGAACCTATTTAGGGTTGCCACTCTTTCTGTTGGTCTTTGAATATATTTTGTAGAGGACGGTGATCTTAGATCGATGATGGCCTTGATTTGATTTAGGCTAGCTTAAATTTCTCTTTTGGTCACCATGTATCCAAGGAACTTTCCTGATCTCATTCCAAAGTGACACTTGGAGGGATTTAGCTTCATGTTATATTCGTCTAGTATGTCAAAGGCTTCTTTGAGATCCTTGAGGTGATCTTCAACTTTCTTAGACTTGACCACCATGTCATCGATGTAGACGTCAATGGTGTCCCCCAGTTTCTCTTTGAAAATCTTGTTGACTAGCCTTTGGTATGTTGCACCTGCATTTTTAAGACCAAATGGCATGACAGTATAGCTATATACTTAGTGGAGTTATGAATATCGTATCGTCTTGGTCGAATGGTTCCATCTGGATCTCTTGGAATCTTGCTGATGCATCCATGAATGTTAATAATTAATGACCTGATGTTGCGTCTATCATTGAGTCTGTGTGTGGTAGAGGGAAAGGAACCTTGGGATAAGCCTTGTTAAGATTTGTGTAATCTACACACATTCTCCATTTACCATTCTTCTTTTGTACCACGACCACATTAGCTAGCCAACTTGGGAATTTCACCTCCTTGATCATTCCTGTTTTAAGAAGTTTTTCTATTTCTTCTTATATAACTTGGTTTGTTTCTAGTGTGAACTTCCTTCTTTTTTGGTGTATCAATTTGAAAGATGGATCAACGTTAAGTTTATGTGTTATTATATTTTTTTCTATGCCTATCATGTCCTCGTGTTACCATGAAAACGTCTTTCTTCTAGCTTTGAGGAACATCATTATATCTTGTTCGATTTGTTTAAGCATTGAGGATGCTATGAGGATTTTGGCTTTAGAATCCTCAAGGTTCGGGGTCATTTCTTTTACATCTTGTACTCTTGTTTCCAGTACGTCTTGTGCCCCCTGCTTTAATTGCTATGCTTTCGTAGTATCGTCGAGGATTTCATCGAAGTCTTATAGCATTCTTTGGATTCTTGTTGATCTCATGTGATCTTCACTTTCCCCCATGGGGTAGGCATCTTCACACAGTGATGAATGTCGTTGGGACAACCTTCATTTCGTGTATCCATGGTCTACCTAGTATAACATTATACGAGGATAATGTATAAATTTCACAAAAAAGTTGCATAGAGTTTACCCCCTCTATGTAGATAGGTAGCTTTATCTCACCGACAATGTGTTTGGTTTCACCACTGAATTCAATAAGCACCGAGGATCTTCTAACTATTTTGGACTCAGGGATGTTTATTCTTTTTAATGTGTCTAGGAGTATAATTTTGACTGAGGACCCTCCATCAACAACAATCCTTATGACGAAATGGTTGGCAATGTAAATAGTGATCACCAGTCCGTCATGGTGAGGATCCTGGATGTCTTGTATATCTACTTTATCAAAGGTGATCTCGTTCTCATTTGTGATTGAGATATTCTTCTGTGGCCCTTTTTCTTTCTCTGTTTTGACACCTTGGCGTGCCTCTTTTCTATAGAATAAGAGGTAACACAAATGTCATATCCTCGAGAGATCACATTGATTACCTTGGCGTCAGTGGGAGGGGATCCTGGTTTGTCGAGGATCTTCTAAGGATCCTGATCTTTCTCTTTCGATTTCTCCTGTCTTCTTCCAAGGATTTCTTTGAGGTATCCTTTGCCTAAGAGGTAGTTGATCTCCTTCCTGAGAGCTATGCAATCCTCTATGATATGACCAGAGTCTTCATGGTATGCAGACTATTTGGATTTGTCTTTCGAAGTGGTGGATTTTTCTCCTTCTCTTGGCCATCTTGCTTTGTCTTCAAGATCCCGCATAACAAATATTACACCTGAAATATCCACAGAAAAACAATAGTCAATAATTTTAGGAAAGTCTTCTTTATCTCCTTTATGTTCAAGGGCACTAACCCAATGATGGTCAGGTTTGGAATATGGTTTCGATTTTTAGGATCTTTGATTCAAGGAGTCGGCCTTCCTATTGGGGTGATCGTATGAGCTTGGTGGGCTGTTCCTCTTTTGGATCTCCTTGTCTTCTTCAAGCCTTATTAACCTTAGTGCTCTGCTCCTAACTTCGTCCATCCTTTTGCATGGAGTCATTACGAGGTCTTCATAGAAAGGATAGTCTTTCTTTAATCCGATTTTACAGGCTTCAATTATAGTCTCCATGTCGATGTTGGGGATACTTAGAGCTTCCCTTCAAAACTTGTTCACAAAAGTCCTAAAGGATTCCTAAGGATCCTGGACCACTCAATAAAGATCGCTAGTGATCTTTTCGAATGTTCTACTACAAGAAAATTGATTGTTAAATAAATTAACTAAATGAGCAGACAAAGTAATAGAGTAAGAAGGAACATTAAGAAACCATTTGAGGGTTGAACCAAAACCCTTGCACAAGCAAGCTTGTTTCAAGTGAGTGGGGATGGGAATGATTTCCGTCCTTTCCCTGTATTATGCCACTCGCTCCTCAGGATATGCAGTCCTGTCATAAGGCTTCATGTTGGGGGTTTAGAAGCGCTTTGGGACCCGGTATTAGCTATTTCCAGAACAAATCTTGAGATCATGTGGCTTGTGGGGATACTTCCGGTACAGGTTGAACCACTTCAGGCACGCTTGTGATCAATTTCCATAGAGTTAGTGGTAAAGATATTATTATTGATGAGGTTACCAAGATCCTTATTATTGGGAGTAACAAAGGTTTCATTGGGATCCTAGGTCGTATGGGCTTGCTCTCTTGGAGTTGCGCCCCAGGCGGGAGCAGAGGTCGGTATTGAGGGTGTTGCTTCTTGAGGCTTGTGGATTTCTGTCCTCATTCTCTCCACTTCCTTGAGAATTTTCATGTAATCCTCCTGCTATTTAGCGAGTTTTCGTTCTAGTCTCTTCATCATAGCGAAGATTTCATTATTGGAAATCGGCACAGGAGGATCCTGGAATCCTTGGGTAGTGACCGGAGATGTGTTTTTCTTCGGTGCTTTTGAGGCTTTCTTTAACACCCTGACTCCTAGGTATAAAATTTATAGCTTTACATTCATATTTAATGTCCTACTCGATGAGTTGCATTCCCCAACTCGTCGTGTAGAAACGGATATGGCCGTGTGACTTAAGGGACCTACTCGACGAGTTGGAGTTGGAATATGAAACCCTAGTTTTTAGGGTTTGCACCCTATTTAAAGGACCTTAAGTCCTTCCTTCCAGCCTCCTTACCACCCTTTCACGTCCAGAAGAAAACTCTAAGCGAGCTAACCCCATTTTTGACTGTTTGTGAGGCTAAGAGAGTGTTTTTGGTGCAATTGTTGAAGAAGCTTGGAACAGGAAGGAGCTTGTAGATGCAACATCTACATCGTTTTGGATTTCATTTGAAGGTAACACGTTGTTAACTTGATCATTCTAGTGTTAGATCTTCTTATTATTGGGTTTAAGACCATTTTTAGCATATTTGTGGGTCATTTCGGGTATTGGGCATGATCTGAAGTTGTAACTTCAGATCTGGACTCCTTTAAGTCCTCACAGTCATAAAGTTATTGAATTTATTAAGCTTTGGCCCCTCTTTTTGGCTTAACCTCTTCCTTAGGTTGGTTTTGGCATTTAAGGCCTTGCATGCATGTAAAGTTTGCAACTTTATGTGGTAAACCTGCCCTAGGGGGCTAGATCTATAATTTGGAGCCTTGGTCTTGCTTAAAAGCGTCTGAATAAGAAAAAGACTGACGAGACTAGACGAGTTGCATGGTCAACTCGATGAGTTGGATGAAGATTGCCTGTTTTGGTTCTGTATGGACTCTGCAAGTCAGTAAGATGACTCGACGAGTTGGTTAGGGTTTTCCCGACATTTTGGACATTTCATGGACTCGACGAGTTGTCTGGAAACTCGGCGAGTCAATTGGGGTTTTCATGATTCTTTGAGTTTGGAAGGAACTCGACGAGTCAGTGGATGTACTCGACGAGTTGGGTCAACATGGACTGTTGACCTTGACCGTTGACTTTGACTTTGACCAAGGGTTGACCAGTTTGGCTTCTGGGGGTATTTTATTAATTTGGAAATTTATGGAAGTGGATCATTGGTGGATGCAGGTGTTTGAGTTTGGATATGTATTTGGGGAGTTTGACATTATCATCTCGAGCTACTTGTGAGGTGAGTTATCCTCACTAGACTAACAGGGTCGAAGGTACCAATGTCGACCCTTCTCTTGGATTGTTATCCTGGTTATTGCACAATGATATGCTTAGGGACCTGTTAGGCCGGTATCCTGGTATATTGGATGATGCTATGTTAGTGACCGGTTAGGCCGGTTTCCTGGTATATAGGATGATGCTATGTTAGTGATTGGTTAGGTCGGTATCATGGTATGTAGGAAGATGCTATGTTAGTTATCTGTATGAATATTTGCACATGCTAGCTAGCGTATAATATTTATGTGCACATGATTGTTTGATTGGGGATTGGGTTAAGGCGGTCATGCTTTGTGCTTGCACCAACATACCTAGGGTGGACCGGATAGACTGTAGACCCGGTTAGGGCGTACTAGTTAGGCTGAAGGCCCGATGAGTGGTTCGGATAGGCTGAAGGCCCTGAGAGGTGGTCCAGACATGCCGATGGCTCAGAGAGCGGTCTAGATTGAATGATGGCCCTGTGAGGAGGTCCAGCCTGGCTTATGGCTCATTATGCATGTTGTTTGTTTATATGATATGGTTATGGTTTGTATGTCATTTGTATTTTGGGGGAACTCACTAAGCTTCGGGCTTACAGTTGTTGGCTATATTTCAGGTACTTTTGATGATCGCGGGAAGGCAAAGACATGATCGTGCACCTCCTTATATATTTATGCTTTGATTCTGGGATAGTCTGACATGAAATCATTTTGAAAACAAATTTGTAATAATTATTGGTTTTTGAATGATTTAAAAAGTTTTAAATTGGCTTGATTTTTATGGGTGTTAAACTTTCCTGGGAGCTCTAGCTGGAGATGGTGGAAGGTTTTTGGAGGAATTGGGAGGAATTGAGGAAGAGGACAGGGTTGATTGTGTAGACATGATTTTCGAAATATATTGAACACCACAGCCCCACTGTGGGCACCAAATTGTTTTAGTTAAAAATTACACAAGTGAAACTCAACCAAATTGTATGAGAAGTTGTGATGTTCAAAATAAACAAGTATAAAATGACGATCAAAGTGACACAAGTGTTCTACAAGGAAAGCCCTTGATCTTTGCTAGGATCTCTGATCCAAAACCTTGGGAGGTGATAATGATATTGTAACATCCCAAAATTCATGACCAAAAATTTCATTTTAAACCATTAAATAAAACCATAGTTATCAAACCATTCCATAAAAAGCATGAGTCGAAGTATTTCAAAAC
This sequence comes from Lactuca serriola, assembly GCF_051521515.1. Classification (NCBI taxonomy): domain Eukaryota; kingdom Viridiplantae; phylum Streptophyta; class Magnoliopsida; order Asterales; family Asteraceae; genus Lactuca; species Lactuca serriola. The sequence goes on from NC_136410.1 coordinate 106,704,534, forward strand.
ATTGTTATCAGAGTTCCCAATGAAAACATCAGAGTAAACATCTCAGACTAAACATCATGGTGTGTGCAATCCAGTCATCCCGAGCTCTTCTCTTTGCAACCGGAAGTACTTGAAACCAAACTTGAAAATAGTAGGCTCGAAGCTTAGTGAGTTCCCTATACTACTACATACCATACACATAATCACATATACTGGCCCCCTGCCCCTTCATCGGGCCCCGCTTAACATCGGACAATGTCTGGCATCAGGCCCCACTTGACATCGAGCCTCGATCAGTATACAAATTTGTTTCTCCCAAGCCTCGCCTGTCACTTGGCCTCGCCCGCTATACACATATAAACAATAACATATAATCATGATAGCACATAAAGAGTCATACACCGTACTATATGTTCAAATTCTAAGGCCTCGCCCCTACTCTGCTAATGATAAGATATGGAACCCCGTCCATACTCAGCTAGTGATGAGATACGGGACCCCACCCACACTCACCTGCCTACCAGGCACATACGAGTACCACAAAGACAACAAGTAAAACTAAACATGCATACATTCATTGGGTACCACCTGAATTCGAACCATAGTCCGGAATCATACATATAAACATTCTTTCGGACTCGCCCAACATTAGACCGTAATCCAGAAAGCATATAGACATTCCTAGGGCATTGCCCGACATCGGAATGTAATCCAGAAACATACAAATACAGACACATGCAAGAATCACAAAGACATCAAGCATACCAACATTCCTCGGGTACCGCCCGATATCGAATCGTAATCTGGAAACACATAACATAAATACGGGCCGACAATGGTGCCTTCGACCCGTTCGAACAGGAAAACACTCACCTCGCAAAGCTGGATCTCACGGATAATCCTCTGGCTGCTAGCTGGTAGATCCCCAAACTGCTGATCTCTCGAATCCCCGAGCTACTAATCATCACATAAACTAGTTAAGTTCGGGATTCTCATATCTTAACCACAAGTCCTGACTGAGGTAAAAGAACATTCCACCCCTCACATACTCTTGTCCCAAAATGAACTCTACCAAACTCTTGGCCAAAATAGATAAACACTCCTACAAGGCCCAATCCCTTCACATGGGCCACAACCTAAGGCCCAATAATGCTTCTCTAGTCCAAAGGTTGAATTCCAGATGGCCCACTAAGGTCCAAAGTAGCAAAGTCCAATGAATGGCCCAAACCAAGGCCCATATGTGCGAAGCCCACTCTGACTGAGTACGCAGGGCATACTTAGATGTACGCAGGGCATACTTAGATGTACGCAACGCGTACTAGGTTTGTGACATGTATGTTGTGCGTACCAGGTTTTACGCCCAACATACTCCCCTGTTAAGCTCTTTTTGCTATTAAGCACTTAATGTTTCAAACCAAGGGACCAAATCACAAATTTGAGCTATACTTAACTTCTAAACTCATAAAGTCACTGACTTGGTGACTTTCCATGCCCCAAACAAGCTGAAAGTCCAAAAATGGGATTCTACTTCCATGAAAATGGTCTTAACTCTTGCATGAACCCATTAAGACCTTCAATATTAAGGACTCAAATAGCACCAAGGGTGGCAAACCTAAGCCTAGAAACAGATTTGGAACTAGAAAGCTCCATTCTTGGGACCAAAAAGATCCAAAAACTCAACATAAGAGATCTAAGAACTTATGGATCAAGTTCAAGACTTTATACCTTGAAAAGGTTTGGAATGAAGCAATAATCCCAGATCTACAACTTCTCTTTTGCACCACCACCTTGCCTTGACCTTTACATCCTTGGAGAATGGACCCAAAACACCAAAATTCTCTCAAAAGGCCTTCTAAGCTCCAAGAATACTCAAGTATGGATTAGGATTTCATAGTAGCTGCTTTAAGGGAAAGGGAGGTTGGCCTTTGAGGCATAATGTTCCTTATATAGTTCCATACCCTAAAATTTAGGGTTTTAGTCTGAATGGAGTACGCCTCGCATACCTCTTAGTATGCCCAACATACTCACAAACCACCCGCGACCATGAAGCCTTCTACGCCCCGCGTTCTCAATGAGTACACCCCGCGTACTCATGGAACCCCTAAAACCCTAAACTTAGTTTGGCTATAACTTCTTCCTTCTAAGTCCGTTTCCGACGAACTCTATATCCATAGAAAGGTAACGAGAAGCCATACACTTATAACAACTCATCATTACTTAAAAACTTTCTGAACAAGAACCCAAATGTAACGACGTAAATTTTCTAAGCAAATTTCTCAATTTAAAAACACAATGTCACAATAATAAATCTCATTTTTTTGTCAAAACGTCAAATCATTAATTCTATTATTTAAAACTATATATAAAATTCCAGGATCCTCGAAAGATAATTCTTTCTCTGGTGTGCACAATCAAGTCGGTGCCGTCCCGTGATCTTGAGAAAACCTGAAACACATAACACATAACACGGTAAGCACGAAGCTTAGTGAGTTCCCCAAAATACCACACACATCTCAGTAGCCTATCATGACTATACTCAGATAAGACCCTCCGGTCAATGTGTCTCAGTGGGGTCCTCCGGTCTCAAAACTCAGGCGGACCCTCCGATCCTAACTCATCAAGCTCAAAATAATAATACTCAACATAAATCACAGAGACATAATGCAGAATATCACAATACACAAATAAGAACATAAGACATCTCAGTCACACAAGGTTACCACTCATGGTAAGTATAGTGAGAAGACTCACCCCGGATGTGTAACGCCCCGTCTCTGGTATGTTGCTTCCGTGGCATTTATTTAGAAGTTTTATTGAGGGACTCGGCGAGTCTATGGCCTGACTCGTTGAGTAGGTTCGAGTTTTCGAGCACGTGTTAGTCGGCGACTCGGCGAGTCCATAATCGGGACTCGGCGAGTCTGCCTGCCAGGAAGAAACCCTAAATCCCCGGGTTGCTCACTATTTAAGCAATGTTATGTGCCCCAAACTCACCTCCTTCACCCTCAGAGAGCTGTAAGAAAACCCTAATCCATCCCTTGATTGTTTTAAGTGTTTTTGTGAGGATTTTGAAGGATTGAAGAAGAAGAAGAAGAAAGGAACAAAGAGAAGAGGTGTAGAGCAAAGATCCAAGGGAAAAATCAGAGTTCATTGAGGTATTTCTCGGATTCCTTCTGTTTTATGCTTTAGACCTCCATTAGAACACTTCTAGGGCTAGTTTGATGTATTTTCCAAACCTTATAGTTGTATGGATGCCTTAATAGGTCAAGATATCCCTAGATCTGTTCATTTAGGAGTTGTAGAGCCCGGATCTATTGCCTTTTTGAAGATGCTTTGCATAAGAACCCTAGATCTAGCCTTTATTATGCTTTTTGAGCCTTATTATCTTCTTGGTCGCTTATGGGCACGTAAAGATAGAATCTTTACGTGCTAATAGAACTAAGGAAGCCCAGATCTATAAGTTTTAGACGCTGGATTCAAGCAGAATCGAGTTTAGAGTAGCTGCATGGATGTGACTCGGCGAGTCGGAAGAACGACTCGGCGAGTCAAGTCGCGAGTCCCGTTTTTCCCCTTTTGAGTGATGTCGAGTGGGAGCCTGTGAGTCGTAGAGTGGACTCAGTGAGTTGTTTATGTGAGTAGTCAAGAACAACTCGTCGAGTTGTTTATATGACTCGGCGAGTCGGATGCAGATTGTCTGAGTTCTTGGATCGAGGGGGTACTCGTCGAGTCGATGCCATACTCGACGAGTAGCCACGAGTAGGGCTGAGAAGTGAGACTAGAGACTCGGTGAGTTGGCGGCCCAACTCGGCGAGTCAGGTCAACTGTGGGTTGACTTTGACCGGGAGGGTTGACTTTGACCAAGGGTAAAAGAGTCATTTTACCCTAGCGCAGTGATTAGCATTTGATTGAGTGTGTTTATGGATTTGTAGCCGGGGAGATACCGAAGCAGCAGCAGTTAGCTTCCAGAGCCATTCACACAGCAGCCAGTTCACGAGTGAGTTTCCTTCCAGTAGGAACGGGTCTACGGCCACAATGCCGGCTCGTTTAGTTAGCAGTAGTCCCGGACTTTAGTCCGATGCAGTAGTTAGAGTGCTTGATGTCTTTATGATTCAAGCATGTTTGTGTTATGTGTTCCGGACTCTGTTCCGATGCAGTATGCAGTATATGTGTTTATATTAGTTGATATGTGTTATGCTATGCCATGATCAGCCAGTTCCAGACTTCGGTCCGATGCAGGGGACAAGGTCCCAGTCAGTTCCGGACTTCGGTCCGATGCAGTTAGTTCCGGACTTCGGTCTGATGCAGTCAGTTCCAGACTTCGGTCCGATGCAGTTAGTTCCGGACTTCGGTCCAATGCAGCTAGTTCCGGACTTCGGTCCGATGCAGTGGGCAAGGCCCAGTATGTGCTTTATATGTATTGTATGGTATGTGGTAGTTTGGGGGAGCTCACTAAGCTTCGTGCTTACAATTTTAGTTTTGGTTTCAGGTACTTCCGCAAGCAAAGGGAAGAGCTCGGGATGATGGCATCACACACACCACAGCTTCAGTTTTTGTCCTGGGAGTTGATTCCGTTAGTTGATATGTTTGGATACAGTTGTGATACAGTTTTCTTTCTCTCAGTATTTTATCATAGTTTTTGAAACACACAACGTATGATTTTGTTATGTGATACTTGGTTTCATGTTTTTGATATGATAAAAATTGAAATTTTTGGGTTGTATTTTTGGGTTGTTTAAAGTTGGTATCAGAGCCCTGGTTTGAGGGATTCGGATACACCTCCGGGTGCATCTAAACTCAAACTAAGGGAAAGATAAAAAGATTTTCAAAAAGAAAAATGTTTTCGAATGAAATTTTGAAAAGCACTTAGAAAGAAAAGAATTTTTAAACAAGATAAGGGTGTGGTGCATGCGATCAGCCGAGCTCAAGTAAGTACTCCCAAATTACCCATACAAGTTTTATTATTATGATTAATTGTTCTAGTTTCCGTAGAACAGCATGCTAGTATAGGACTAAGGATCTAGGAGGATGCCTTATGTGCCTGCTATATGTGTTACAGCTTTATGAGAATTGCATGCTAGTATTGAGTAGACAACAATAGGATAGCCTGTTTAGGTTATGCCTGGTAGTGCGAGCTTAGCATTGTATGCTAGTGTAGTTTCTCGTTATGGGAGTAGATTTGCTTGAGTAGTTTCCGGTGTCCGAATGCTGCTTGCTTCGTGCTTTGTAGAACTCTTGGTGATGAGAGTTAGCCGTTAGATGAATACGCCACGTCACATGTGATCAGGGTTGAATAATCTCAGAGTATTGGATTTGGCCCTATTGCGCAGCTTTTGTCTGAGTCTAACCGTTGTAGGGACGAGCCTTTTACTCGAAGGATTATCCGAGCCTCATCATATGTGATGGTATTTAGGTGACGGCTAAGTAGCATTACAAGGAGGCCTTCAGCAGCTGAGGACTGGTTTGAGTGGAGTCAGAGATTTCCCTAGGGCAAGCCTAGGATGAGAGTAGCAGAGATCAGTAGTAGTAGAAGTGACTTGGGGGAGTCAAGGCAGTTCTTGAGGAAAGTACGGATAGATGTGGAAGGTAGTATGGGCCCGTACTACTGAAAGCAGAGGATCCGTACTCGAATCAAGGAAGGCTGAGACATGACCAGGAAGCTAGTAGTAGTATCAATGATCCCTTGAGATATTTCAGTTTTCTGATGTTGCTATGATGTGTTTCAGAATGGTGGTTTTGCGTTCGAGGCCAGCAGCCGGCAGTGGAGGTGTCGGGAAGGGATCAGGATCAGGCTCGGGGAACGTGCGCATGGATGAGCAGACCAAAGAGTTTCTTTCTTCAGAGATTACTCGTATCATTTTAGAGCAGACTCCTGTGATCTTTGGTTCGATCAAGGAGGGTATCCTAGAGCTGATGGATGAGAGATTGGGCACCTTCCGTGCCGAGGTGGCGGCCATGATGGGGTCGCGTACACTTACATTCAGGGAGTTCAGGGCATGTGGAGCTCCAGACTATCACGGGGCGCGAGACCCCATAGCGAGTACTAGATGGTTGGCGGATGTGGCCAACGCGTTCCGCACTAGCAGGTGTCCCGAGGGGGACAAGGTAAGATTGGCGTCCTGTCTTCTGAAGTACAGGGCACGGGATTGGTGGGAGGAGTTCGGACATACCATTGGAGATGATGCAGCATTGGATGCCATGACCTGGGCTGATTTCTCTACCAGGTTCAGGGTGGAGTTTGCACCAGTTATTGAGGTGCAGCAGTTAGCCAGAGAGTTTCAGGACCTCACCCAGACTACAGAGACCGTGGCGGAGATCACCGCAAAGTTCAGGGAGAGGGCTCTTCTTGTTCCTCAGTATGCAGCCGATGAGGAGATGAAGAAGGCCCGTTATCATGAGATGTTGCGGAGCGATATCCGCCAGTTTGTGAGCAGGTCCAGCTGTAAAACGCTGGATGACATGATTGCTAGGGCTCGGGAGAGGGAGATTGATCTCGAGATGGAGAAGAAGAGGAAACCGGAGGCGGTTTTAGGTTCAGGCAGTTCGGGCAAAAAGCCCAAGGTTTCTGATCACAGATCCAGGAGTCAGCAAAGCCACGGTCGATGTGGCAAGTGTGGGAGATTGCACGAAGGGGTGTGTAAGGCAGGGAGTTCCGGTTGCTACAAGTGCGGTCGGACTGGGCATTTGAGCAGGGATTGTACGGCCCCTGCTACTGCCGTTGCAGCATCAGATCTGATTTGCTTTCAGTGCAATCAGAGGGGACATAAAAAGTCCCAGTGTCCGAGTTTAGCTGCAGTAGGGAAGGTGGTTACACCTGCCCCTGCTACTTTGAGGATTACAGATGGCCGGTAGGGCCGAGCCGAGGCGCCAGTGGCGAAGAGTAGGGTGTTTTAGATGACAGCAGAGGAGGCGCGAGCATCTCCTGATGTGGTGACGGGGTCGTTCTCTGTGAACGACATTTCTGATGGTATTATTCGATTCGGGGGCTACCCGATCATTCGTATCGCTTGCGCTTAGCAAGAGATTTAGCAGAGCTCCAGGGGAGCTGGATTGTCCACTAGAGGTTGAGATAGCAGATGACAGGACCGTGAGGGTCGCCAGAGTGCATAGAGGGTGATCTCTTCAGTTGTTTGACGAGCAGTTTTCGGTGGACCTGGTTCCTATTCCCCTGCGAGGGAATAAGGTTATTGTAGGCATTGATTGGCTAAGCCCCAATGGGGCGGCGATTGATTGTGAGCTTCAGCTAGTGAGGGTTCGCACTCCCAGTGGGGGAGAGTTAGTGATTCAGGGCGAGAGGCCACAGCGCGGACCGACCTTTTGTTCTGCCGCAAGGGCGGGACGCTATTTTCAGCAGGGTTGCGCTGGTTATGTAGCTTATGTCTTGGATGCCCGGGAGAAGGGCAAGACGACAGTTGATGATGTTCCGATAGTGCGAGACTTCCCGGATGTATTTCCCGAGGATTTACCGGGAATACCTCCTGAGAGGCAGGTTGAGTTTAGGATCGACCTGATTCCTGGTGCGGCTACGATAGCAAGGGCACCGTATCGCCTAGCTCCCCTTGAGATGCAGGAGTTGTCTACGCAGCTGCAGGAGCTGCTAGACAAGGGTTTCATTCGGCCGAGCAGTTCGCCTTGGGGAGCGCCGATCCTGTTTGTGAGGAAGAAGGATGGGTCGCATCGTATGTGTATAGATTACCAGGAGTTGAATAAGGTAACGGTGAAGAACCGTTACCCATTTCCGAGGATAGATGATTTGTTTGACCAGCTTCAGGGAGCATCTTGGTTCTCCAAGATCGATCTACGCTCCGGGTATCATCAGATGCGGGTTAGGGATGAGGATGTGCAGAAGACTGCTTTCAGGACCAGGTATGGTCATTATGAGTTTGTGGTGATGCCATTTGGGCTCACCAATGCCCCAGCCGCGTTCATGGATCTCGTGAATCGCGTGTGCAGGCCGATGCTGGATCGGTCAGTGATAGTATTCATAGATGATATCTTGGTATATTCCAAGACGCAGGAGCAGCACGAGGAGCACCTGAGGGAGGTGCTAGAAGTTTTGAGGAGGGAGAAACTTTTCGCAAAGTTCTCCAAGTGTGAGTTCTGGTTGCGCGAGGTGCAGTTCCTTGGTCACCTCGTCAACCAGAAGGGTATTTTGGTGGATCCGGCCAAGATAGAGGCTGTGATGCAGTGGGAGGTCCCGAAGTCTCCATCCGAGATTCGGAGCTTCCTAGGGTTGGCAGGGTATTACCGGAGGTTCATTCAAGATTTCTCCAAGATAGCAGTGCCGCTCACCCGACTGACCAAGAAGTCGGTGGTTTTTCGTTGGGGGCCTGAGCAGCAGGCAGCGTTCGAGACCCTCAGGCAGAGATTGTGCGAAGCTCCGATCCTTACCTTGCCAGAGGGAGTAGAGGACTTCGTAGTCTACTGTGATGCCTCAATCACAGGTATGGGAGCAGTGTTGATGCAGCGAGGCCATGTGATAGCTTACGCCTCGAGGCAGTTGAAGCCTCACGAGGCTAACTATCCTACCCATGATTTAGAGCTAGGGGCGGTTGTGTTTGCCCTCAAGATTTGGAGGCATTATCTTTATGGGGTCCGTTGTACTATCTACATGGATCACAAGAGTTTGAGGTACCTTATGGATCAGCCGAGTCTGAACATGAGGCAGAGGAGGTGGTTGGATGTGCTGAAGGATTATGATTGTGAGATCCTTTACCATCCAGGGAAGGCCAACGTGGTGGCCGACGCCCTGAGCTGCAAAGTGTCGGCAGCCCCTATCAGAGATTTGTGTTTGAGGATGACAGTGATTACTCCGTTGTTGGAGCGGATCAACGAGGCTCAGGGTGAGGGCCTCAAGGAGGAGAGGCAAAAGTGTGAAAGGATAGTGGGCCGAGTAGCTTCGTTTGATTATGACAGTCGGGGATTGCTGACACTTCATGGGAGAGTGTGGGTACCGTACTGGGGTGGGGTACGGCAGGTGTTGATGGATGAGGCTCATAAGTCTCGATTTTCTATCCACCCAGGGGCGACGAAGATGTATAGAGATCTTCAACCCGATTATTGGTGGCCCTGCATGAAGCGAGATGTCTCTTGGTATGTTGAGAGATGCCTGACCTGTAGGATGGTCAAGGCGGAGCACCAGAGGCCTCACAGCAAGATGCAGCCGTTAGACATTCCCGTGTGGAAATGGGAGGACATCACCATGGATTTTGTCACCAAGCTTCCCAGGACCGCACGAGGAGTAGATTCGATATGGGTAGTAGTGGATCGGTTGACGAAGAGTGATCCAGGAGAGTATATCGGCAGAAAAGTTAGCCGATATCTATGTGCGTGAGATCGTGGCACGTCATGGAGTGCCGGTATCGGTGGTGTCAGACCGAGATGTCCGTTTTACATCCAGATTCTGGAAGCGGTTTCACGACGAGATGGGTACTCGTCTCTATTTCAGCACCGCTTTCCACCCTCATACGGACAGGCAGAGCAAGAGGACGATTCAGACTCTTGAGGACATGCTCAGGGCATGTGTTCTAGACTTCGGTGGCATTTGGGATACGTATCTTCCGTTAGCGGAATTTTCGTATAACAACAGTTATCATGCGAGCATCGATCGACCTCCCTTTGAGATGCCTTATGGGAGGAAGTGTAGGACCCCGATTTGTTGGGGCGAGGTCGGTCAGCGAGTCATTGGGAGCACAGAGGTGGTGCTCAAGACGACCGAGTTGATTCAGCAGGTCCGTAGTAGACTGCAGACTGCGTAGAGTCGGCAGAAGAGCTACGCCGATAGGAGGCGTTCAGACTTGGAGTTCCGGGTGGGCGATATGGTTCTTTTGAAGGTCTCACCCTGGAAGGGTGTCATCAGGTTTCAGAAGAGGGGAAAGCTGGTCCCCAGGTTCATTGGTCCTTTCAGGGTTTTTTTCCCGAGTGGGTCGGGTTGCTTATCGGTTGGATCTTCCTGTAGAGCTTAGCCAGATCCACAACACTTCCATGTGTCTCAGTTGAGGAAGTGTTTGGTGGATGAGTCAACAGTTGTTCCCTTAGAGGATATTCAGGTTGATAGCAGCCTGAATTATATTGAGAGGCCGGTCGCGATTCTGGACCGGAAGACAAAGACCTTGAGGAACAAGGCAATTCAGTTAGTGAAGGTGCAGTGGCAGCACCGGAAGGGGTCTGAGTGGACGTGAGAGGCTGAGGAAGAAATGAGAGAGCACTACCGGGAGTTATTTGCAGATTCAGCCATAGCAGACTTCGAGGACGAAGTCTGAGACAAGTGGGGGAGAATTGTAACGCCCCGTCTCTGGTATGTTGCTTCCGTGGCATTTATTTAGAAGTTTTATTGAGGGACTCGGCGAGTCTATGGCTTGACTCGTCGAGTAGGGTCGAGTTTTCGAGCACGTGTTAGTCGGCGACTCGACGAGTCCATATTCAGGACTCGGCGAGTCTGCCTGCCAGGAAGAAACCCTAAATCCCCGGTTGCTCACTATTTTAGCAATGTTATGTGCCCCAAACTCGCCTCCTTCACCCTCAGAGAGCTGTAAGAAAACCCTAATCCATCCCTTGATTATTTTAAGTGTTTTTGTGTGGATTTTGAAGGCTTGAAGAAGAAGAAGAAGAAAGGAACAAAGAGAAGAGGTGTAGAGCAAAGATCCAAGGGCAAAATCAGAGTTCATTGAGGTATTTCTCGGATTCCTTCTGTTTTATGCTTTAGACCTCCATTAGAACACTTCTAGGGCTAGTTTGATGTATTTTCCAAACCTTATAGTTGTATGGATGCCTTAATAGGTCGAGATATCCCTAGATCTGTTCATTTAGGAGTTGTAGAGCCCGGATCTATTGCCTTTTTGAAGATGCTTTGCATAAGAACCCTAGATCTAGCCTTTATTATGCTTTTTGAGCCTTATTATCTTCTTGGTCGCTTATGGGCATGTAAAGATAGAATCTTTACGTGCTAATCGAACTAAGGAAGCCCAGATCTATAAGTTTTAGACGCTGGATTCAAGCAGAATCGAGTATAGAGTAGCTGAATGGATGTGACTCGGCGAGTCGGAAGAACAACTCGGCGAGTCAAGTCGCGAGTCCCGTTTTTCCCCTTTTGAGTGATGTCGAGTGGGAGCCTGTGAGTAGTAGAGTGGACTCAGTGAGTTGGAGGGCAGACTCAGTAATGGAGGGACTCGACGAGTTGTTCATACAACTCGGCGAGTCCAAGGCAATCTTCATAGCTCAAGAACAACTCGTTGAGTTGTTCATATGACTCGGCGAGTCGGATGCAGATTGTCTGAGTTCTTGGATCGAGAGGGTACTCGTCGAGTCGATGCTATACTCGACGAGTAGCCACGAGTAGGGCTGAGAAGTGAGACTAGAGACTCGGCGAGTCAGGTCAACTGTGGGTTGACTTTGACCGGGAGGGTTGAATTTGACCAAGGGTAAAAGTGTCATTTTACCCCAGTGCAGTGATTAGCATTTGATTGAGTGTGTTTATGGATTTGTAGCCGGGGAGATACCCGAGCAGCAGCAGTTAGCTTCCAAAGCCATTCACACAGCAGCCGGTTCACGAGGTGAGTTTCCTTCCAGTAGGAACGGGTCTACGGCCACAATGCCGACCCGTTTAGTTAGCAGTAGTCTCGGACTTTAGTCCGATGCAGTAGTTAGAGTGCTTGATGTCTTTGTGATTCAAGCATGTTTGTGTTATGTGTTCCAGACTCTGTTCCGATGCAGTATGCAGTATATGTGTTTATATTAGTTGATATGTGTTATGCTATGCCATGATCAGCCAGTTCCGGACTTCGGTCCGATGCAGGGGACAAGGTCCCAGTCAGTTCCGGACTTCGGTTCGATGCAGTCAGTTCCGGACTTCGGTCCGATGCAGTCAGTTCCAGACTTCGGTCCGATGCAGTTAGTTCCGGACTTCGGTCCGATGCAGCTAGTTCTGGACTTCGGTCCGCTGCAGTGGGCAAGGCCCAGTATGTGCTTTATATGTATTGTATGGTATGTGGTAGTTTGGGGGAGCTCACTAAGCTTCGTGCTTATAGTTTCAGTTTTGGTTTCAGGTACTTCCGCAAGCAAAGGGAAGAGCTCGGGATGATGGCATCGCACACACCACAGCTTTAGTTTTTGTCCTGGGAGTTGATTCTGTTAGTTGATATGTTTGGATACAGTTGTGATACAGTTTTCTTTCTCTCAGTATTTTATTATAGTTTTTGAAACACGCAACGTATGATTTTGTTATGTGATACTTGGTTTCATGTTTTTGATATGATAAAAATTGAAATTTTTGGGTCGTATTTTTGGGTTGTTTCAGGATGAAGTATGGTCCCAAAACATGCTCCCGCTGCACACGGGCCTTTATCACTGTGCCAAACCCACAGTAACCCTAATTAGGATCCAAGACTATACCCTTACTCATTAGGTCTAAAAATATTTCACAAACTCGGTCCATAATAACTCAAACTCCTTGGGCCCACCAAGCCCCAATACTAAATGGTTCCACTCCAATCTCAACCCTTAAACTTGAGTAAAAAGGCAAGCCCAACACAAGGGCCCACTTATGTCCCAATATTCCCAATTGGGCCCAACCCCAAATGGACTTAACCCTACATTCCATAACCCTTTACAAATTCTCAAGCGGGAGAAAAGACCATTTTGCCCCACTAAATCCACATTTGCTCGAAGCCCTAAAAGTCAACGAAGAGGTCAACGCATGGCGCGTATGCTGGGCGTACGTCTAGCCATGCATGCAACGGGGGTGGCTCAGCGCTACGCTGTGCGTAACTGGGAGTACGCTCAGCGTACGTCCCAATCTTGTTCATCAAACTCTATTGGACTTAACTCATTAAGACAAAAGCTACCATCTTAGATCTCGGTCCAATAAAGTCTTTTATAGCATAAAGTTGGTGACTTTAAGCTCCCTCAAGGCTGAATAAGTCTAGATCTCAATTAATCTCACTCATTCACCATAAAAATCCTTGTATCTCTTAAAGGGGAAGGTCTTGACAACCAAGACTCCATTTTTATGAGCTCTAACGTCTGAATACATCATGGAGGACAGGTACAAGGTTCTGGGGTGGACCAACCCGTAAAGTTTCATGCTTTAGGGACATAAACCCTAAAATGGACCTTTAAATGAACTATGCAAAATATGAGTAAAGCTTTGAGCTTGATACCTCTGAATGATGCTCCATCCTCAAAGAAACTCAGATCCATAAGCTTGAAGATGCACTCTTCTTCTTTCAAAGTTCCTCCTTCTCAAAAGAATCCCACAAGATTACTTCCTAAGACTCCAAATGCACTCACAAGCTAATAAACGAGATTTAGGGTTTTGAGAGGAGGAAGGTGCTGGAAAATGGTGGTTGGATATGAAGGCCTGATGTTCTTTAAATAGGGATACTCCAATAGTTAGGGTTTTTCTTCCAATACCTAGTACTCCTAGCGTACCCACTGGGACGCCCAACGTACTGGGTGGCGTTTGCGTCCCTCCTACGCATATAAGTACGCACAACGTACTCATCATTATGCTCCGGGTACTCAAACTGCCACACTTTTCAAAATAAGGGTCAAACTTGCGAATTCTTCAAACTATCGTGGTTCCTTCGTTACAAGTCCGTTTACAACGAACCTTATATCCACGGAAAGGTGATGAGAAGCCCTACACTCCCAGCAACTCATCCTAGCCCCCCGGGGCTTCCTCATTCCTGAGTTGCAGCCCACGAATCCCTAAATCACGGATGGTCCAGAACATGATGTTACACCAAAATCCCTAGAAGACCGAGATGTCGAATTACGATTATATCCTTGGCCTTCAAAGATACAATCAAACACTTGGATCACGTATACCCTAACACCCACATCCAAAATGGGCCAGATCCTTCCTTTCCTAAGGCCCTAACCCTTATGACAACTGATGATTGGACTGCAACCCCTAGCAACAAAGCACTTTCAAAACCAGGTGTTACAGCTTCCCCCACTTAAATTAGATTTCGGCCTCGAAATCTCTCTTTACTAACACTGATTTCCCAACAATGATATGAGGAACATAACTGATGATTCTACGCATAAAACAATCTTCTCAAGACGACCGAAAACCAAACCAAACATCCATGCTAAAGAAAACTTCGAGCTTCCGTAAACCACTTTTACCTCCCCAGAGTGTGAATCCCATGCTGGTCTGTCTCCCTGACGAACTGCCCATGCATAACCATCTGCAGGACAATTATACTTGACAGAAAGCTCATATAATCCTTTGAGTTGAAGATTCATCCCTGAAACAGTTAGACTCAGAAGAGAGCTGTGCAACAGGGTCAAATCAATTACTTTGAGATTATTTAATCCAACTATAAGTGTTTTAGCACCTTCGATCCGCAAGCTACTCTAGTTACAAGAATCCTCACATCACTACTTCTTCCTGAACATCATGCTACCCATTATCCACTTACCGAATGAACCGAGACCTCCCAGGTCCCAACTTATTTTCAACTATCTGGAATACCGGATTCCCACCCATTTCCTGAGCCAATGAAAACCCTATTAGTAGCTCCCCGTGACTTCCGAAGAAAACTTCGGCTATTGAAACCGCCCAATCCACATTGCCACTCTTGGCTCTATAAATTCTAGGATCCCTAATCCCACACCTCGACCTAACGGTCTCTGCCAGGTCCCACCTGCATTGCTATAAGTACACGAGCCTCGCCCACGGGTCCCACCAAAATCATATCACGGAGCGGTCTTGCCCAAAAGTCCCCTCTATCTCAAACCCCATCGACCTCTCCCTTCTTGGTTCCAATCATTCCACCTCAAACCCCATCGACCTCTCCCTTCTTGATTCCAATCATGTTTTGGCCCTTCCACGATCCTACGAACTGACCCACCCTGGAATAACTTATCCAAATGAGTCTTTGAATGCTACGGCTCATTCCGCAGTCTAACAACACTTTCCCACATTATCTTACCACACTGAGGATGCTATGGCTGCCCTACAGTCGTACTATACTTTCCATGCTATCTGGCTACTGGTGAGTGCTACGGCTATCCCGTAGTCTTACAACACTTCCCACGCTAACTCAACCGCTGGTCATGGTCTTACCACTGATTACCAATCCAAACACATCCAAAGTCGAGAACTCACGCGGTCTGGCCTCCAGACTAAACTCGCGTCCCGACGGGAATTCCCAACCTGATTCCCCAACACCATCTATCAAACATCAAGAAGACGCGAACCCAATGTTTGGGAAGTTTCCCAAACTCCCAACTCACACACCCATGACCCAAACAACCACTTGGGTCGTCTTCCTCCCTAGAAGGAACACAAACTCATCCTAGTTTCACACCTACTTATGTTCCTGGATACCTGAACGGTTCTCCCCCACTTTGATTCAACTAACATCTTACAGCACACAAGACTAGAAGGATTCCCAATCCTTCTTACCATCCAATTATCAATCTGCTGGAAACCAAAGCTTACCACTATTATAGTTCCAAAACTAACCAACACTAAAGCAAATGGCATATAACCCGAACATAAGCAGAAAATATAAATCCAAGATACACTTACTCATACTGATGCAAGACAATAGCAATAAAATCATAAATAAAATCTGATAGGAAAGAAAAATATACACACTTGCAACATTGGAAGCCGCTCGCACCTTCTTTGTGGTCATCTAGAAACGCTGCTCCTCGCCGTAGGCGCCTTTGCCAGAACCTGATTGTCATCGGTGATCCTCAATGTCGCAGCAACAGGAGCTATCACCTGGCCCACTCCCTGAACTTGGAAGTGATCTCAGTCACCGTCTCAGTCGTCTGTTGGATATCCTGGAACTCTCGTCCTAGCTGCTGCACCTCAATCACTGGTGAAAACTCGGCACTAAACTTGGACGAGAAGTCACTCCATGTTATCACATCAATAGTGGCATCATCTCTAATAGCATGCCTAATCTCCTCGCACCAATCACGTGCTCTATCATTCAGAAGGCAGGAGGCGAGTCAAACCTTGTTCCCCTCGGGACATCGGCTAGTATGAAAGCGTTGGCGACATCTGCCAACCACCTTCTTCTAGCAATGGGGTCCTTAGCCCCATGATAGTCTGGAGCTCCATAAACTCTGATCTCCCAGAATGTCAACGTGCGCACCCCCATCATGGCCGCCATCTCAGTGTAGAATGCACAAGATACCCTCCCTGACCGTACCGAAGATCACAGGAGTCTGGTCAATGATATTGCGCATAATCTTAGTTGAAATAAACTCTTTCATCTGATCATCGAGTTGCCCGGCTCCAGAGCCCAAGCCTGATCCCTCGCCGACACCAGAACTGCCAACTGGTCTAGCACATAGTGTCACCATCCTGCAACATATCATAAAAACCATTAGAATACTCATCACTATCGAGGGATCACACACATACTACAAGTTCCCTGGTTTTATCTAATCCATCCTCGACTTGAGTATAGATCCTCTGCTTTTAGTAGTATGGGCCCATACTACCTTCCACATCTATCCGTACTTTCCTCAAGAATTTCCTTGACTCCACCAAGTCAATTTCACTACTATTATTCCCAGCACTAACCTCAGCCTAGGCTTGCCCTAGGGTAATCTCCGACCCACTCTCCCCCATCAGCTGCATAAGAAGTCCCTACTACCTTTCCCTAACTAGCTCGCGAATTCCAATACATTTTACTTAACTTATTTGTTTACTAGTTAGTTAAAGATGACTAGAACTCCTAAAAGCAAAAAAGCAAGCAACATTCGAGCATTGAGTAACCCAAACCAAGCATATCCTATTCAGGCTATCATATCACTGATGATGAGATTAAAACGTTTAGATTGATAAGATTCTTAAACAAATAAATCAAGAACACAATGTAAATTAGAACACCAGATGAATCAATGCTTATGTCGAATGATTAATAAGTCATGACCTTAGAAGAACTCTATGAAGAATTGATACTATAGAGGTGTGCTAGGGTTACAATACGATCAGAGAGAAAAACTATTAAAAAGCGTACATACTAAGATGCATGCATGGACTATATAAATTAAACCCTAATAAATGTAATGCGGCTGGACAGGCCCATAACTGAGAATACAATAGACTTATACAAAAGCCCAATGACGTAACTATTCAGAACTCAACAATCTCCCCTTTTGTGTCAATTGAGGCTAATTGAGGCTAGAGATTACTGCTGCAGAACCTGAGTAGTCTTCTTAACTGTTTTGAATAGCTTCGGTATCATGGCTAGAATAGTATGACAAAAGTTGATATACCACATAATCATGTCATTGAAGATCTTCTTTGTAGCATCGTCATTGGATTTACATCTGTTGACTATATCTAGAATGTGTTTAAGAGCAACAGTGGAAAACAGATGCTTGTCAGACAAAGCGAACAAGCACTTTAATGGAGAAGCCGAACCTCCAACATCGTTAATGAAAATCACCATCGAATGTTCGATGTCAATCTTGCCCATACTCATATTGTTCACATCACTAACCTTGTCAATGGGTTTGATAGAGGGCTTCTACCTTAGAGCAACAACACTCGCTTGATCAAGCTTCACTACATCATGTATATACAAAACCAACATTCTCTTTATGTAATCAAGAATGGGTTCGTACTTCTGCTCATTTGACAAAAAAATGTTAGTCAACAGAATCCAATCATGAGGGTTGAGATTCGACAAATCAGCAAGAGAAAATTCATGAACCCAATCATCCGAACCACGAGTAACCCAAAACTTCACATTGATAAATTTTCCGGCAGCAACTGGCTTCAAGACCTTGACCGTGGTAATATTCTTTGCACTCCAGGTCAAATACTGAGGTTGCGAGAAAGCAAGGTAATAATCGATTAGTTCTCTATCAACCTTCAGTTCCGGTGAGGGAACAAAAGAAATAGGCTCAAAACAATGAAAAACGAAAGCCTTTCGGGTGATTGGCATATCAAATTGCATGCATTTAGAATTAACCAAGTCAAAGGAAATGACTGGTTCAAGCCAATGAGTACTTGGGGATTCTATCTCTTCCTTCAGCAGGTTTTCCAATGTCCATAATGGAAAAATAGTTTTACTTTGTTCCAAAATTTCATGGGCCTCCATAGCTTTTCTTTCCCTCTCTTCGATTTCATGGATTTACTTTAACAACCCTTCTTTATTCACATCTTCTTCTTCTCTACTTTCACCAACAATTATCTTTCCTTTATCTTGCATAGTTGAACCCGAAGCTTCATTAACCTTCGGTTCTGTGATGACACTTGGTTTAACTGGAGGAGGTTGGGTTGTTGGAGTTGGGCTTTTAGGGGTTTGTTTTGGTGGAACTTGACTTGCTTCTCCCCCTTGTTTTGGAGGTAAGTCCGCTTACGAAACACCCTTGATTCTGCACAGAAGTCCGTGAGCTGGACGCAGTTTTTTCGGCCAAACGCCTCCTGATGGTGATTGTGAGAACTGTATCATGGGTATCCAAGAGATCAACTAGAATAACATGAACATTAACAACACATGATTTTACAACTGCTCGTTCAGTTGTGAGATCATCAATCTCCTTCTAGGCTTGGGTGAGCTTGTAGACTTAGTTTTGAGCAAAGTGGCTTGTTGAGCGAGCTCATCCATCACTTTATTTTCCATAGCTAGATCAGCTTGGAGTTTGTCTAGACGAGAGTTAATAGACTTATTGAGCGTCGAGTGATCATATTGGATGTTAGAGCGAGCAGTTTTAAGCTTTACTAGTTCGGCTTGGAGAGAAGAAACAAGATTCTCTACAAAAGAGTTCATTGTGCTCACCTGTTGCTGCGACTCAGCTTGTAGAGATTGCAAAAATTCTTTAGCATCGGCCATTAGTTTTCCAACTTTTTTGGTCGCTGTCTTAGTGGATTCATTGACGACTTTGGTTGCTTTCTCGATTGAACTCTCATGTTGTTAAACCAAAGTGGATACTAAGACTTTAATGGCAGCATCAGAATATGTTGAAGTGGAGGATTAAGATGAAGAGGCGAACAAAGTTTCAGGTTTCTCATTTCACTCCTTGAGATGCCTCTTGGTGACGGGGGCATCATCATCATCATCACTTTGAATAGTCTAGGGACTGTAGTGAAAAGTATGAAAATCCATATCCGTCCCACCGAGAAAAGTATCTGATTCTTCAGAGTTGATTGGTGACAAAGGTTTTAAGGTAATGGGGGTTTCAACACCTGAAGTTTGTGCCCCCGCATCATATGAATTGATAGGAGGTGTAGGTACAATAGAAATAGTGGTGGTGGTTGCTTCGGTGAATAAAGGTGGTGGTAGAGGTGTAGAAGTGGGAATTTGAGTAGGAGTTGGAGGAGGGCATGGAGCGATTGAAATCGGAACGATAGTATGATGAGGAGAAAGAGGTGGAGATGAAACAATGTTAGTAGGGATTACCTCTGGAGAGACTTCTCGGACCGAATCATTAGACTTATCTTGCTCTAGCTCTTGTTCAACTTCAACATCTTGTTCAAATTCAACATGGAGCTTTCGCCTTGTGTGACATCTTTTTTAGCATTCTTTTCTTAGGAGCCGAAGGGTCTACAATGGAACACTTTTGCTTCTTTGGTCTGACAAGTTTAGAAGAGGGCCCTTCTTGAATTTCTTTCCTCGTATCCCCTTTCTTGCCCTGTTTGGCTGGTTTGCCTTCCATATCAAGCGATTGTTGCATCTCTATGGTTAATGGTCTCGGCCCCGTGGCTGGAAGCTTTTTGTACTCACTAATTAACTTGCTGGCCTTGGAAACACACTGATACATGGACTCCGGAATGGAAACAATAAAAGAAAATTTGGTGAAATCAGCCACAATAATTTTGGTGGTGTGAAACGTAGCAATCTTAGATTTTAAGGAATCTGTCATAACTGGAACTTGAAACTTCTCCATTGCTCGTTGAGAGATAATCGTCCAGAATCTGCCACAAGAAATCTCAATGTGACGAAATGAAGAGTTTAAAATTTGAATCAACTGTGCATAGAGAATCGAGCCATAGTCAAGGTTGATTCCATGATACAGACCATAGAAAATGGTCATAAAACCCTTGCTAGCACCATCAGATCCTACAACACGTTCAGAGAAACTCTTTGATAGAAGAGTAAATAACCAATTCCATTGATGAGGAAGGCAGGACTTCTTAACCTTGGTAATTGTAGTGAGAATGTCATTATACCCCATGTTGTAGAACATCTCAAAGAGTTGTACAGTAGAAATCGAGTCGGGGTTCACCAATGAGTCGTTAGAAGGTATCCCTAAAAGTGAGCAAAATCTGGCCTTCGAGACTGAAGTCTTCTTATCAAAGATTTCAAATGAAATTCTTTCATCAGCCTTGGTATATTTTGCAGAAGAATAAACCTGTGATAGGAGAGACATTAGAACGACGTCGACTTTGGTAAGGGCATTCACCAATGGTGAGTATTTCAGACATTCGGCAATCTGCAGCTGTAATGCCCGTAGATCCAGGCTAGTCAATTTAGAGACAATGAGCATCAAAAATGAGTTTTTGATGGAAGATTATTTAGAAGGAATAATCTTAACCAACAGTTAGTATATGTTACAAGGGTTCCATACGTATAAAGAACGCCGAAATCTGAGTTATAACGAAGAAGTTATGGCCCGTCAAAGTTTTACAGCAAAACCGGTATGGCACCGGGAGACGTAAAAAGTGAATTTACGATAGAGGACTTTTTAGCCTTCATGATATAAACAAGAGTTTTATTAAATGTTAAACCGACAACATACAAAAAAAGAACGCCCAAATTTGACTTCGTATGAGGAAGTTATGATTTTTCTAAGATGTGGCATAGCAGTGCACGGCCCAAAACTCAAATTATAATTGGAGCGGTTTTTAGCTTACACAACCTTAATGAGAGTTGAAGATCTCATTAATAGGAACTCAACGGTAAAAAGACAGATGAAAACGGAGTCCGTATGAAGGAGTTACAAATTCTTCGTGGTCATTTAACATTCTAATCTCCCCTACTATTAAATTTAAGATCGGTCGAGAATTAGCTGAAAAAGTCTAAATGAAAGTTGTAGATCTTGTTTTTACCTACACGTAGAAAAAAAGAACATCGAAAAGGGATCTTGTATGCGAAATTTACGGGGTTTAGAAGTCCGTAGGGTGCTGCTGCAAAAGGGGTGACGTGGCTGAATATGGGCCAAGGCTTTCTCCTCAAGAAAAGCCATCAGGTGATGACACGTGTCAGGTTCCTCCATTTCCCACACCTTTCCCCACTTCTTTCTCTCTCTAAACTCCCTCTCTAACCCCCTAACCCCCACCTAAGCATAGGTAAAACCCCTAAAATCCGAAAGAAGCCCCAAGGCTCCCGAAGCCCCGAGAAAAGAGCCCTTCGGCTCAGAAACTCTATTCCGGTGAAGCCCGGTTTTGCGAAAAACCCGCTGTAAGTGAGCTATGCCTACCCTATCTTTAGTATAGCTTATGTTTTAATAAAGTAACGTTATTAGAAACTTATAATGAGTATTTGGGCTATTATTATGAGTTATATAAGAGTGTTTCTTAACGCTTATATAATAGTAATAATAGCTAGACTATTAATTAGTCGCGGTTAACGTTAGACTAAACTCTAGTGGTAATGATACTAGGTTTTATCCGAGGGAAATTGTTTTAACAGTAACGAAGTGCTGTCCGAGTACCGAGTCAATCACCTTATCAAGTGAGTGTATAGTTACTTTCATCTTAAACATAGATATGAAGTATTTAATATAAATTACATGCTATGTGTGCATATTGTCTGAATACTTGTTGTCTATGCTGGATGAACGATTTTATACATGTTTTAAATGATTTAAATTGTATATGTATTTAATATCTATAAAATGTGTTTGGTAAAACATGGGTAGATTAGAGGTGAGATAAATGATGAGCGATGAAAGATGAGATGAATGATGAGCGATCATATATGAGGGATAAAATATGGTGCGAAGCGATGAGCCAAAACGATAAGCCAAATGATGAGCCAAACGATGACCCAAGCGATGGCCCCGTCATCTAGCAGAGTATGGATGACAACCACGAACTATTCTAGACAGTCCGGTGGAACACTTGCAGGCTCGCAACCTGTAGCTGTTGTGAACAATGTGTTCATCGGTGTAGTCTAAAAACCCATTGACATGTATTGCGAGTGGACTCTCGAAAATGATACTGTCAATAAACGAGATAAACCCCGACGACTATGGAGTTAGCACCTGTTGAGCAAACATTGGTAACTATAGATTTAGTGCCCGTTGAGTAAACCCTGGAAATGATGGATTTCGTGCCTATTCAATAATCCTTAGGAATGAATGAACGAGAAATAGTTGATTCTTAGGGTAGATCCTTAAGAATAAAGAAGAAAATGGGGATGGGTAATTGGGTTAACTGTTTGATGATTAAACATAATAATTATATTATTGTGGGTTGAAAACCCTATGTACTCACCAGGTTTCCCAACCGGACCCACTCAGTTTATTTATATCACAGGTGTTGATATGAAGTCATATTACACTGAGAGATTAAGGATATGTAAATCACTAGTGATAATGAATGTAAGTTTGTTTATCCTTATGTTTCTGTATGGACGATGACATCCTAATTGTTTTATAATGAATAAAAATACTTTTCTTCGGAAATATTTTGATAACGTATTTATCATGTTTTACTGGGAACAAATTCCGCTACATTTTTATTAAAAGAGGTACTCTGATTTATATAAAGTATAAACAAAATCGGTCTTTTCTGTCTGTGAAAATAGGGATGTCACAGTTGGTATCAGAGCATTAGTTTAAGCGAACTAGGAATATGGATTTATTTCTAGACTTAAACTTAGAATGTTAAGCGATGATCGTGAGGAGTGTGTCTAGTATATTTAGGTAATACACCTGAATAGACACAAGCACTAGCTTATTTAGGGAGAATTCCTAACATGATTTTATGTGGTAAATGATTTATGATGCTTTATGATGCTAAATGTGTAATCGGATCTATGGTCTGTTGCCGACCGGATCTGGAAACTTTATGTGTTCAGATTGCTAAACGTTTAATTACGGTATTAGAACTGGCATGTAACTTTTCGAAGTAATAAGGAGGATTATACGTCTAAACCCTCGTTTATCTATATTCTCGTCTTGATACACCGAATGCCTGCTTTGGTGTATAGAATGTCATGGTAAAGACTCGTAGTGAATTGAGTAAATGGAGGAAATGAGAAGGCTTATGATAGTGAATGATAACTATCGGAAGATATCGTAAGAGTGGTATCTTGCCTTTAGAGTACGCCAGGAAAAATAATAGTATGTTTAGAGGAGTACGGTACGTCCGAAGTACACCTTCAATTGGCAGGATGATGAAACGATTGGCGTAATTCCTGAAGCTATCCTAGCCTCTGGCATTTTCATCATCGAGTTGCAGCAGAATTGATTACTGAAGATACACATGGAAGAAATCCTAGTAGAGTCTAGGAAAAATTTTATGATTGACTAGAAACATTTTTATGTGTTAAAATTGTTTTTGTGATAGTAACTTGGAAAAGCTGTGAAACAATACTTGGGACGAGTATGAGTAGGCGTGAATGGTAGTAGAGGCTATACTACCGGAAGCACAAGACTCACGCTTGGATCTTGGAAAGTCACAAGGTTACCAAGAAGCTAGTAATTGATTTCGTTTTATTCAAATATGTCGTTACCATCATTTCGGTAATGACTAAGAAGATGAATGCTATTCCAACCCTAGTGGTCATACCAAATTGACTCCGACTTCGACGAGTATGTTACGTGGTTCCGAAAACCAAGTTCGATGTAGCATATGACTTAAGCCAGATGATTGAAGTCGGAGATAATCAAAGCAATTAATTGAAGTATTGCACTCATTGTTAAAGAAGTTAGTAGATAAAAAGGCTACATGTTAAAATGTGATTCTATCACATTAGAACATGAAAGAAGGTATATTCCATTCTGGAATTTGACTCTAAGAGACCTGAGTCAAGGATTGCGACACAAAGTGAGAGGTCATTGGAACGTGATCCATCGGCCTATTGTGGAAACCAAACAACTCATCTTAATTTTGTTAAGGAGAAGAAGGAGTCTCCAGTAAGGATCGAGATTGTGACTTGAAGGTCATAATTTGGAGTCTAACGTGAGATAGGGAGCATGTGCAAGATCAAGCATCGCTTGCAGTCAAGAAGACCAGGAGTTAGATACGCATTCGAAGAAACATAGAAGTTATGATTATTACCTAGGATGAAGAGATAGCATATGGAGTCAATTTACAACCCTGTTTCGTTGATGATTCCGGGACGTAATCATCCTAAGGGGGAGATAACTGTAACGCTTGTAGATCCGGGCTAGTCAATTTAGAGACAATGAACATCAAAAAGGAGTTTTTGATGGAAGATTATTTAGAAGGAATAATCTTAACTAAGGGGTAGTATATGTTACAAGGGTTCCATACATACAAAGAACGCCGATATCCGAGTTATAACGAAGAAGTTATGGCCTGTCGAAGTTTTACGGCAAAACCGACATGGCACCGAGAGACGTAAAAAGTGAATTTACGATAGACGAATTTTTAGTCTTATTGATCTAAACAAAAATTGTAGCATATGGTAAACCGAGAACATACAAAAAAAAGAACGCCCAAATCTGACTTCGTATGAGGAAGTTATGATTTTTCTCAGATTTGGCATAGTAGTACACGGCCCGAAACTCGAATTTTAGTTCGAGCGGTTTTTGGCTTACACAACCTTAATTAGAGTTTAAGATCTCGTTAATAGGAACTTAACCGTAAAAAGACAGACAAAAACGGAGTCCGTATGAAGGAGTTACGAATTCTTCGTGTTCATTTAACAGTCTAATCTCCTCCTACTGTTAAATTTAAGATCGGTCGAGAATTAGCTGACGGAGTCAAAATAAAAGTTGTAGATCTTGTTTTTACCTACGCAAGGAAGAAAAGAACGTTGAAAACGGAGATCGTATGCGAAAGTTACGGGGTTTAGAAGTCGGTAGAGTGCTACTGCAAAAGGGGTGACGTGGCTGAATATGCGTCAAGGCTTTCTCCCCAAGAAAAGCCATCAGGTGATGACACGTGGCACCGACTCGGAAAGTCCGTGAACTGAATCGGCGAGTCAATCAGGAATTCAGCCTATAAATAGAGGTGTCGGGTTCCTCCATTTCCCACACCTTTCCCCACTTCTTTCTCTCTCTAAACTCCCTCTCTAACCCCCCTAACCCCTACCTAAGCATAGGTAAAACCCCTAGAATCCGAAAGAAGCCCCGAGGCTCCCGAAGCCTCGAGAAAAGAGCCCTTTGGCTCAGAAACTCTATTCCGGCGAAGCCCGGTTTTGCGAAAAACCCGTTGTAAGTGAGTTATGCCTACCCTATCTTTAGTATAGCTTATGTTTTAATATAGTAACGTTATTAGAAACTTATAATGAGTATTTGGGCTATTATTATGAGTTATATAAGAGTGTTGGTTAACACTTATATAATAGTAATAATAGCTAGACTATTAATTAGTCGCGGTTAACGTCAGACTAAACTCTAGTGGTAATGATACTCGGTTTTGTCCGAGGGAAATTGTTTTAATAGTAACGAAGTGCTGTCCGAGTACTGAGTCAATCACTTTATCAAGTGAGTGAATAGTTACTTTCATCTTACAGATAGATATGAAGTATTTAATATAAATTACATGTTATGTGTGCATATTGTCTGAATACTTGTTGTCTATGCTGGATGAACGATTTTATACATGTTTTAAATGATTTAAATTGTATATGTATTTTATATCTACAAAATGTGTTGGGTAAAACATGGGTAGATTAGAGGTGAGATAAATGATGAGCAATGAATGATGAGATGAATGATGAGCGATGATATATGAGTGATAAAATATGGTGCGAAGCGATGAGCCAAAATGATGAGCCCAAGCGATGAGCCAAAACGATAAGCCAAACGATGAACCAAGAGATGGCCCCGTCATCTAGCAGAGTATGGATGATAACCAAAGACTATTCTAGACAGTCCAGTGGAAAACTAGCAGACTCGCAACCTGTAGGTGTTGTGAACAATGTGTTCACCGGTGTACTCTAAAAACCCATTAACATGTATTACGTGTGGACTCTTGAAAAAGATATTGTCAATAAACGAGATAAACCCCGGAGACTATGGAGTTAGCGCCTGTTGAGAAAACCTTGGTAACTATGGATTTAGTGCCCGTTGAGTAAACCCTGGCAACGATGGATTTCATGCCTATTCCTTAGGATTATCCTTAGGAATGAATGAACGAGAAATAGTTGATTCTTAGGGTAGATCCTTAAGAATAAAGAAGATAATGGCGATGAGTAATTAGGTTAACTGTTTGATGATTAAACATAATAATTATATTAGTGTGGATTGAAAACCCTATGTACTCACCAGGTTTCCCAACCAGACCCACTCAGTTTATTTATATCATAGGTGTTGATATGAAGTCATATTACACTGAGAGATTAAGGATATATAAATCACTAGTGACAATGAATGTAAGTTTTGTTTATGCTTATGTTTCTGTATGGATGATGACATCACAATTGTTTTAAAATGAATAAAAATATTTTTCTTCGGAAATGTTTTGATAACGTATTTATCATGTTTTACTGGGAACAAATTCTGCAACATTTTTATTAAAAGATGTACTCTGATTTATATAAAGTATAAACAAAATCGGTCTTTTCTGGCCGTGAAAATGGGGATGTTAAAGTAGCATGTAGGGATCATAGTAGTAAGGCACCAAGTTGATAATCAGATTTTGGTTGGGCTTGATGGTTAGGAGAGAGGATGGAGCGGTGTTTTCTTGAATGAAAGAAGAGTCTGCCATTTTTGAAGCTTGGTGGTGAAGATGAACAGTAAAAAAGAAGAATTCGCCTTGTGAATGTTGTAAAAGAGAGAACAGTCTTAATGATGATAGCGTGATGTTCTGAAACGACGCTAAAAAAGTAGCGATTTGAAAACTGTCGTAAAATGAAAAGTCTCTCATTTTAATAAACCATTAACTCATAAGTTATGAAAGATGAAAAGTTTTGAAAGTTACAAAGCTTGCCCTCAAGTTTTGGAACATATAAAGTCACTTTAAAAAAATTTAGTTCCAACCCCTAGAATTTTAAAATTTAAAATTCAACCCTTATACTTTATAATATTATAAGTTAATATATATATATATATATATATATATATATATATATATATATATATATCTGTGTGTGTGTGTGTATAAGAACAAGTCGTTTTACCATTAGTAGGCCTCATTCACGAAGCCGGTCTATAAAGGGGGGGGGGGTATAAGGTTGTTGCTTACAAAATGGTAGCTTAATGGGTGTCCACTCTCACCCACCGCTTCCTTGACTGGTGGATGGTCGTTAGCCAAACGGGTAGGACAATGACTTTAATCCTCATTAAAAGTATGAAGGTTATAAAGTAACTACATGTTTTCATAAATTCCCAATCTTAGTTACTTTATGGATTGGATCAGGAACATCAGGATGGTCACTCGGTATGAAGACAAGGAATATGTCCTCGACAAGGAGCTTAAGGAACTTGATGAGTCGTCTGCTACTCCTAAGGAGATCACTGAATACCAGTCACATGAGAGAGATGCTACCAAAGTGGCATGTATGATGTTGGCCACAATGACAGCCGAGCTCCAAAAGTCCTATGAGGACTATTACACTTTTGAGATGCACCAGGACTTGATGGACCACTATCATCAGAGTGTTTGTCAAGAGTGGTATGAAATCATCTCCTCCATGATAACAACCCGGATGAAGGATGGTGAACGCATCACGGGCCACATGCAAAAAATGCAAAGGTATGTGGACCGTTTGCTGAAACTGAATGTGAACTTCCCCGAGGAGTTGGAAATTGACATCATTTTGCACTCCTTACCTTCTTGTTATGATCAATTCCGAATGACATACCACATGAACAAGGAGGAAGTTACACTCAACAAACTTCAAGGACTCTTGAAGACCGCCAAAAGTGGACTTAAGGGTAAATCAATTGTTACCACTCCTACTCCTACCGCGGCCCTTGTCTTGGCAATCGGGAAAGGTAAAGGAAAGAAGAGGAAGAGCCCTTCGAAGGGTACCAAGGGAAAGTCCCTTGATGGCTCGTCTTCAGGTGGAACCAAGAAAGGTTCTGTCACTCCTTCTTCCAACCCTAAAGAGGTTGAATGCTTCTATAGCCATAAAAGTTGCACTGGAAGCGAAACTGCCCAAAGTACCTGCAAGATATTAAGGATGGGAAAGTAAAACCCAACCATACAGGTATATACATTATATTGTCTAATAATTCACCCTATTCTAATTCTTGGGTCCTTGATATAGGTTGTGGTATTCACATATGCTCTGATTTGCAGGGACTAAGAAGAAGTGAGAATGTGGAGCATGGGAAGATAAACTTAATCATGTGGAATAGGAAAGCTTCACCTCTCACCAAGATTGGAGTTTACTCTTTGTTGCTAAGTAGTGGGTTTACATTAGATTTGAATAAATGTTGTTACTCGTCTGAAATGGCGAGGAATATTATTTCCTTTCATGGTTTGTACAAACAAGGGTTTTCCTTTTCATTTGATAATGAATTTGGTGGTATTAATGCTTTCTTTAATAATGTTCTTTATTTTAAAGCATTACCTTGTGATGGTGTGTATGAAACTGTGTCAGTTATAGATAACCTAGGAAATAATGTATTGTGTATCGATTCTTCCACTAGCTTTGGTAAAGCATCGTTATGGCATTGTTGTCTTGGACATGTAAGCAAGAAATGCATAGGCCGACTCCAAAAGGATGGAGTCTTGGAGTCATTTGACCTAAAGTTAGATGATAGTTGTGAATGTTGATTACTTGGGAAAATAACAAAGTCACCCTTCACTGGTTCTTGTGCTAGGGGTGAGGGTTTGTTGGACCTCATACATACTGATGTGTGTGGACCCTTCAAAACCGCCACAATAGATGCTAACCGCTTCTATGTGACCTTTACTAATGATTTTAGTAGATATGGATATGTATACTTAATCAAGCATCAGTCATAAACCCTTGAAAAGTTCAAGGAGTTTAAACAGGAAGTGGAGAATCAGTTGGTCAGGAACATTAAGATGCGTCGATCCGATCGAGGTGGTGAGTATCTTAGTATAGAGTTCCTTGACTATCTTAAGGAATGTGGGATTGTCTCACAATTGACACCTCTCAGGACACCACAACTTAATGTTGTGGCTGAGAGGCACAATCGAACCTTATTGGACATGGTTCGTTCCATGATGAGTTGAGCTTCGCTACCAATCTCATTTTTGGGGTATGCCTTAGAGATTTCCGCCCATATACTTAATCTAGTCCCTACAAAGAAGGTTGCCAAAAAACCTCATGAGATGTGGACTAGTAAAGTTCTCAATCTGGACCACATCAAGATTTGGGGTTACGAGCCTTTCGTGAGGTGTGAGACTCACGATAAGCTCGAAACTCGAAGTGAGAGGTGTATTTTCATTGGCTACCCACATAAATCCTTCGGTTACCTCTTCTACAGACCCAATGATAATGTGGTCTTTGTAGCAAGGAGGGGAGTCTTTCACGAGAGAGAATTCATAAACTAAGGAAACAATGGGAGGCAAACTGACCTTGAAGAAATTCAAGAGTCAAGTGGTGAAGGAACCTCAAACCCTAGCAATCAACCTGAGGAGGAAACTCCTGGTGATCCGATAGATGAGTCTGTACCTCTGAGGCATTCCACGAGAGTTAGGAATGCTCCTGAGAATTACTATGGTTTCCATATTGCTGCGGAAGGTGATACAGTTATCAATGATAATACATTGGTAAGTCTGGATGAACCTAACAGTTACACGGAAGCCATGGCAGGCCCTAAGGCTACTAAATGGAAAGAGGCTATGAACATTGAGATACAGTCGATGTATGACAATCAAGTTTGGAACTTGGTTGACAATCTACCAGGTCGTAAGACAGTCGGGTGCAAATGGATGTTCAAGAAGAAGACCGACATGGATGGTAATGTAAACACTTATAAGGCGCGACTGGTTGCAAAGGGTTTTTCTCAAACTCCAGGAGTTAATTATGATGAGACCTTTTCAACAGTAGCAAAGATTAAGTCTATTAGGGTTATGTTATCCATTGCTACATTTCATGATTATGAAATATGACAAATGGATGTCAAAACTGATTTCCTTAATGGAAAGTTGGCTGAGGATGTTTACATGAGTCAGCCAGAGGGTTTTGTTAGTACAGAGTACCCTAATAGAGTGTGTAAGCTTGAGAAATCCATCTATGGATTGAAACAAGCACCTCGCAGATGGAATCCTTGTTTCAATGAGAAAGTCAAAGAGTTTGGCTTTTCGAGGAGTGAAAATGAGTCTTGTGTATATGTCAAGGCTAGTGGGAGTATAGTTAGCTTTTTGGTACTGTATTGGATGACATACTACTTATATAAAATGACATCCCAACTCTGTTGGAAGTGAAATCATGGCTTGGGAGTGTTTCGCTAAGAAGGACCTTGGAGAAGCTACCTATATCCTAGGTATAAGGATTTTGAGAGACAGGAGTGAAAGACTAATTAGTCTTAGTCAAAGTACCTACTTAGATAAGGTGCTGAATAGGTTCAGCATGCAGAATTCCAAGAAATGAGAGTTACCGATCCAGAGTAACGCCAGATTGCGTAAGACTCAGAGCCCGAGTATAGAGGCTGAGATGGCAGAGATGAGTCGAGTATGATATGCTTCCGCTGTAGGCTCGATCATGTATGCTATGACTTGTACTCGTCCTGATGTGGCCTTTTCATTGAGCATAGTCAATAGATATCAGGGGAACCCTGTCAAGGGTCATAGGACTGCGGTAAAGAACATTCTCAAGTACCTATAGAGGACTAAGAACTGGGTCCTTACCCTTGATGGGAGTGATGACTTAAGATTAGTAGGGTATAGTGATGCTAGCTTCCAGACTGATAGGGATAATTTCCGCTCTCAGTCAGGCTGGGTCTTTACCTTAAACGGAGGAGCAATTACTTGGAAAAGTTCCAAGCAGGAGACAGTAGCTGATTGAACTTGCGAATCAGAGTATATAGAAGCAAGCTAGGCAGAAAAAGATGCTATATGGCTAAAGAACTTCATTGGAGACCTTGGAGTTGTACCAGTTATAAAGGAGCCTATAGATATTTTCTGTGATAGTGAAAGTGCAGTTGCCTTAGCCAAGGAACCAAGGGATCACGGGAGATCCAGACACATTGACAGAAAATACCATTTCATCAGACATCGAATAGAAGAAGGACTCCTCGTGGCAAAGAGGGTATCATCGGATGAGAACCCATCAGATCCCCTCACGAAGGGACTGGCTAGGGTTAAGCATCTCCAACATGCGAGGTGCATAGGGCGGAAGGATGATATTAGTTTTAGTAAGTAGATAGCTTTGAAGTGTGTAAAGTGTAATTGACATTTGATGATGAATAAAAGTTGTTTTTTATTTATAAGTAAAGTGTTGCTATCTTCTGCCAATCGTTTACTGTCATTTCAATTTGCATGTTTTGACTTCCATAATAATTATGTTATGGTATATCATATTATTCAAATTCTCCACAGTCGGTTATATGTTCGAAGTAGATATGAATCAAGACTGTCATGAGTTGGCTTGTAGATGTCTAAGATGTTGGACATAGCAAGAGTTGCTACAACACTCATGAGTGCTCATAAGTTCTGAGTATTGGATTCAACCCACGCTCACTTGTATCACCTCATGGAATTTATCTAGAGTGATCGTGAGACGGTAATATCATATAAGTCTTCAAACCTAGAGATATGAGTTGTTGCCTATGAGTTGGTTATGCATTGATTGTATGGAAATGCATTGGTATTTCGATGTTATAAAACGTGCCTTTGTATATAATTCAACAAGTAGTAGAACAAGCATATAAGTCGAAGTTTATTTGTTCCTTCTTGGATTAGAAGTGATCTCTGGGCCCCTCGATGATTTTGTGTTGACCTATGTATCAGGCCCGGTAAAAACTAAGTTGATGTGTTCGATTAAATTCTATATCAAACAAATCGGAAATCGGGAAACTAACTGTTGGACAATAAGTAAGACATTGTTCCAAGTATTTGTCCGACTGATATCTAGAATAGAGGAATATATGATCACTTATCTTAAATGGCGTATCATCATCATCTCAGTTTCGCGAGACCTTGACCAAGCTACGATTGATGATCGGTTCTTGATGTCATTCTTACATTTATAGTTATTAGATTATCCAAGTGGGAGACTATTGGATTAGGTGTCTAAATTCATAACTATTTCTAGAATGTACTTGACGTGGTTAGCATGGTCCATTTGGGTTGCATGGCATTGCAACACTTGGATAGACTAAATGAGAGAAAGGACACTTAAGGTTTATTAATATATTATAAGTTCTAATATATTAATAATATTATTTAATTGGTATTGATCAAAGAATTAATTTGGAATTAATTAAGTGATAAAAAAGATACTAATTAAATATATGGGTTGATTTTGTAAATTATCCATTCTTGTATAGTGGGTTGATTGTGTAAATTATCTATTCTTGTATAGTGGGTTGATTGTGAGGCGAGTTTGTTTTAGGCTACCGCTTAGACTAGAAAATTTGGATCGAAAATCATATAATTCCTTTTCATAATTAGAGATAGGTATTTTGAGTGTTTTAAGGATAGAAATCGATCACATTCGTTGATCTGTTCTCCAACCGGTTTCACTGTGAAGCATCTATCTTCCCTCTCTTTCGCTTTATCATCCTCGCCATCTGTATTGTAGCCTCTCATTTGTGACACTCCAGCCGTCACCATCATACACCTTCCTGCCAAATAAAAATCTTCTTCCTTCACAATGAATGCCCTGCCATGAGTGGGTTTGCGTACTTCCTCATCTTCCGAATCAGTAGAACATACCTCTACTCCACCAAACTCGTTTTCTTCAACATTTTCCTATACAAACAATACAGACATGGATTTGTCGTTAGATTTCTTTTTCTTAGCTTCATCGTCTTCACTCTCTTTCTTCTCATTTATTCTTCTTAGCATGCATTCCTTCGCTAGATGGTTTTTGCCATGACAATAATTACAGTCGTAGCCCGAGTCACCCATAAGTTTGCTCTCTTTCTTTTCCTCTTCTTTCTGAGGAGCACTTTTAATCTCCTATTTCGCCTTCTCCGAACTGTAGCTTCCCAGCTAGTTTCGGTTTTAGCTGGAAACTTCTTTCTTGCAAATCGCTTGGGATTGGATACCATTAGTGCATATTCTTCATCTGTCAGATCATATTCAGAACAATTTGGCTCTGTTTCTTCTTCAAGCAGATTCTTAACCTTTGAGATAAGAGCCAATGATCCCATTCTGGAAACTACTTTTGTTTCCTTTGTCACATCACTTTCATGAGATTTGAGAATTCCCATGAGCTTCGCCAGTGAGTAGGATTTAATTGTTCATGAGCTTTAATAGTTGAAACCACAGCCATCCATTATGGCCTTAGACCATTCATAAAAGTGACTTTCTATTCGATCACCTCTTTGCCAATTCCATGCTTGATCATCTTGCTGAGAAAATGGTTGTAACGATCAAATGTTTGGATGAGACTTTCATCTTACTTTTGACTGAAGTCACCAAACTCCGAAAGAAGAAGATTTTGAGTGGAATGTTCGAGATCCTCATCGGTAGAATACAACTCCTTAAGCCGGTCCCAAATCTCCTTTGCAGTGGAACATGTACTCACCAGAGGAAAGGTGTCAAGCTGTAAAGTGAATCTGATCATCCTCATTGCTTTAACGTTGCTAAGTAGCTTGTCCTTCTTGTCTTGAGTAACATCTTTCACGTCAATCATCAGCTGGTTATACTCTTTTTGAGTCTTAATGGTTCTTTGGGTTCCAGCATGAAAAAAAGGACCCACAGTGATTGCCTCCCAGATTAAATATTCGTAGTCCTCTGAACCAAGGACATAATCTTCAAAGTGAAGAGCCTAGAATTCGTACTCTTGAGTATATAAGATTGGAATCCTTGTATTCGAACCAATGCTGTTGGAGATGTTAATGGGATTGGTTTGAGAGTCGTCATGAGACATAATGACTTGATCTTTTTACCTATAAAGAATCAGACTTGTAAAGTGGTATTATGGTAATATCGAGATCCATGAACAACGTCAATGAATAGATGACGACTCAATAGATTCAATAAAAGCGGAAATCCTAAAGATATTCTTCGAACAGAAGAGATGCATATAATTTACACAACCTCCTGCTCTAATACCAATTGATGAGATTAAAATGTTTAGATCGATAAGATTCTTAAAAAAATAAATCAATAACACAATGTAAATTAGAACACCCAATGAATCAATGCTTATGTCGAATGATTAATAAGTCACGGCGTCAGAAGAACTCTATGAAGAATTGCTATTGTAGAAGAGTGCTAGGGTTAAAATACAATCAAAGAGAAAACTATTAAAAAGCGTACATACTAAGATACATGCATGCACTATATAAAGTAAACCCTAATAAATGTAATGTGGATGGACAGGCCCATAAATGAGAATACAATAGACTTATTGAAAAAGCCCAATGTCGCAACACTTCATAACTCAACAACTGACTAATCAGTACTAGCATGCAGTTTAATAAGCACATACAATAGGTATACTGAATCGTCTAAAAAATACAACCCAAAAATTTTGTTTCTAAGACATTATCAAATCATAAAATCATCTAACATTTAGCAAAACCACGAATCGAACATCTCAAAATGTAAAAGCGAATGTATCAATTCAACTAATGTCAAAACATATAAAAAAAATATCAAAATAAACAACCAGGATAAACTGAAGTTGTGTCGCGTGCCATGCCATCATCCTGAACTCTTCCCCTTACTAGCGGAAGTACCTGAAACTAAAAACTGAAACCGTAAGCACAAAACTTAGTGAGCTCCCCCAAGCTACCGCATAGCATATAATAACATATAAACACGTATTGGGCCTTGCCCACTACATTGGACTGAAGTCCGGAAACTGCATCAGACCGAAGTCTGGAACTAACCAGGGCCTTGCCCCCTGCATCGGACCGTGGTCTGGAAACTGCATCGGACCGAAGTCCGGAACTAACCAGGACCTTGCCCTCTGCATCGGACCGAAGTCCGGAAACTGAGTGAACATAGGATATCATAATCATACCTACTAGCATAAACACATATATTGCATACTGCATCGAACCGATGTCCAGAACACATAACACAAAGACATGCTTGAATCACAAAGACATCAAGCATATTGAACTACTACATCAGACCGAAGTCCAGAACTACAACTAAATAAATGGGTCGGCATTGTGGCCGTAGACCCGTTCCTACTGGAAGGAAACTCACCTTGTAACGCTGGCTGCTGAGATGCTAAATCTGAAACTAGCTGACTGCTACTCTGGAACTCCCCGGCTACAAATCCCATAAACACTAAATCAGATACTGATAACTACTCCCAAGGTAAAATGACTATTTTACCCTTGGTCAAAGTCAACATCCTGGTCAAAGTCAATTTTTAGTTGACCGGACTCGCCAAGTTGGGCCCGCCAACTCGCCGAGTCCCTAACATCCTTTCTAATCCTCTTCCCGCTTCAACTCGCCGAGTTTGGCAAAGACTCGAAGAGTTCTTCTTTGATACTAACATCGAGTCTAACTTCATCCGACTCGCCGAGTTGTATGAACAACTCGTCTAGTTCTCCTTCATCGTATGAACACGTCCAGACTGTCACTCGCCGAGTCGTATGAACAGCTCGTCGAGTCTGTTCCTGAGGCAAGAAGATTTCCTTGGACTCGCCAATTCATGGCGTAGACTCGCCGAGTCTCATGCATGCCATTACTATACAGTTGATTCTAGTCGATTTCAGTGCATCCAGTTCATAGATCTGGGATTCTAGGGCTGGTTTTACACATAAAGTTTCCAACTTTACGTGCATGCACAAGGGAATGGTGCTTAAACACCAAAATCATCCAACAGTAAGCACTTAGGGTTTGGAACAAGGCTATATATGCATAAAGGTAGCTACATTGAGCTCCTAGAGCTGAATAACATCCAGATCTATGGTTTCCATCCTAAGGAGAGTTCAACTCTCGAGTTTGAATCATATAAAGTTCCAAGAGAACCATAAACAAGCATAAAAGAGGGTTTAATGGAAAAATAAGCAAGGTGATAACTTTGTTACCAGAATATGTAGCAAATAGAAGCTATATTTTGGATCTCCTTTCACTTTTATTGGTCTTATTTCCTTTTTTTCCTTCTACAACTCCCAAGCTAGCACAAAAAACTCAAGCTCAACAATGGGGACTAGGGTTTACAGAGTAATGCTCTGGAGGCGCTGGAGGCTGGGATGGGAGGCTATAATGATGTTTAAATAAGGTACAAACCCTGGGATTTAGGGTTTCACCCAGACTGGCCGACTCGCCGAGTTCGGGAAATGGACTCGTCGAGTCGCCCACTTAAAACGTTTGGAAACCCCGTCTCTACTCGTCGAGTCAGGCTACTGACTCGTCAAGTTCCTCATAAGAAGGGAAAATACTATATTTAAATTACGTACCAAAAATGGGGGCGTTACAATTCTCCCCCACTTATATTAGACTTCGTCCTCGAAGTCTGCTGCTACTAATCCTGAAAATAACTTTGGATAGTGCTCCCTCATCTCCTCCTCAGTCTCCCACGTCCACTCTGAACGCTTCCGGTGTTGCCACTGCACCTTCACTAACTGAACCAGCTTGTTCCTCAAGGTCTTTGTCTTCCGATCTAAGATCGCAACTGGCCTTTCGTTATAATCCAGGCTGCTATCAACATGAATATCCTCCATTGGTACCACCACTGACTCATCTACCAAACACTTCCGCAACTGAGAAACATGGAAATTATTGTGGATCTGGCTAAGCTCTACTGGAAGGTCCAAACGGTAGGCAACCCGACCCACCCAGGCCAAAACCCTAAAGGGACCAATTAACCTGGGGCCCAGCTTGCCCCTCTTCCAGAACCTGATGTCGCCCTTCTAGGGTGACACTTTCAGGAGGACCATATCGCCCACCTAAAACTCCAAGTCCGAACGTCTCCTGTCGGTGTAACTCTTCTGCAGACTCTATGCAGTATGCACTCTGCTACGAACATGTTGGATCAACTCTGTGGTCTTGAGCACCACCTCGGTACTCCCGCTGGCTCTCTAACCGACCTCGCCCCAACAAATCGGGGTCCTGCACTTCCTCCCATAGAGCATCTCGAAGGGAGGGCGGTCAATGCTGGCATGATAACTGTTGTTATACGAAAATTCCGCTAACGAAAGATATGTATCCCAACTGCCACCGAAGTCTAGGACGCATGCTCGAAGCATGTCCTCAAGAGTCTGAATCGTCCTATCACTCTGCCCGTCCATCTGAGGTTGGAAAGCGGTGCTGAAGTGAAGAGGAGTCCCCATCTCGTCATGAAATTGCTTCCAAAACCTGGAAGTGAACCGGACGTCTCGATCTGATACTACTGATACTGGCACTCCATGTCGTTCCACTACCTCGCGCACATAAATATCGACTAGATTCTCGGCCGATATGCTCTACTGAATCGGTATGAAATGCGCACTCTTGGTCAGCCGATCCACTATGACCCAAATCGAATCAACTCCACGTGCGGTCCTGGGAAGCTTAGTGATGAAATCCATAGTGATATCCTTTCATTTCCACACTGGAATGTCTAACCGCTGCATCTTGCCATGGAGTCTCTGATGCTCCGCCTTGACCTTTCTGTAGGTCAGTCATCTCTCCACATACCAAGCTACGTCCCGCTTCATGCAGGGCCACCAATAGTCGGGGCGAAGATCTCTATGCATCTTCGTCGCCCCTGGGTGGATGGAGAATCGAGTCTTGTGAGCCTCGTCCATCAACACATGCCGTACTCCGCCCCAGTACGGTACCCAAATTCTCCCATGAAGGGTAAAAGATCATCAACTGTCATAGTCAAAGGAAGCTACTCGGCCCACAATCCTCTCACACATATGCCTCTCCTCCTTCAGGCCCTTAACATGTGCCTCTCTGATCCGCTCCAACAATGGAGTAATCACTGTCATCCTCAGACATATATCCCTGATCGGGGCTGCTATCTCGTTGCGGCTCAGGACGTTGGCGATTACGTTGGCCTTGACCGGATGATAAAGGATCTCACAGTCATAATCCTTTACCACGTCTAACCATCGGCGCTTCCTCATGTTCATATTTGGCTGATCCATGAGGTACCTCAAACTCTTGTGATCCGTGTAAATGGTGATGGGTTTTAGCCATAAGAACTTTCCTGAGTTCGCATGCAAAACCCTAATGCTTGGATCTAGGTTTCTCTAATTAAACATGCTTTGAATCCAAGACTTCTAATGACTAATTAGGTAGAAGAACAATACAAAATCAGATCTAGAAGTTTACCTTTGAATCTATTGTTTTGATCTTGTTGTCTTGGAGCTCTAGAGTCACAATTGTCACTCCTCTAATGGCTTACAAACACCAACTAGCAAGGAGGATGATTTGAGAGAGAGAAGAGGGATTAGAAATCGGCCAGGGGTTCTTTGCTTTTGCAGAGGTGCCGATTTCCCTTGCCCTAGGGGTCTATTTATACTTGTAAGGCTCCTAGGGTTTCACCCTTAAACCCTAATTGGACAATCTTTCCTCAAAGCAATCCAAATCCTTTCCTTAGATAAGCCTTGGACGAATTTTAGCTATCCCAAGCCCTAGAATTCGTCCATCCTCTATCCAATAAGGATTTACAGCCCAAAGTGTAACTATCAAACAATTGAAAGTTTATACCCTCATATTTTTAAGTCACCAAATTAATACTAATTAATTTCTGACTTATATTAATCAAATAACAATATTATTATTCCTTATATTATTCTCAAAATATATTAATAATATTTATTCTCTCATAATAAATCATCCTATCAAGTCGCTATGGTGAAGGCAACCCAAAAGGACCATGCGCAATCGGGTCAAATACTTGCCTAATATAGTTGCAACCTTATACACTATTCCAACAGTCTCACACTTGGATAAGTCTAGTAACTATATGCACAAGTACAATTCGATTTGCAATCGCAGCTCTCAAAGACGCTGTCAAACTCTGATCTAATCAATCTTGTCCTTTAGATAAGGGATCATACGGTCCTCTGTAAGATATCATGCTGACAATTCTATGGAATAATTAGTCAAGCATTTACGTTTCTCGATCTCTGATTTATTTGACATAGAACTTAATCGAACACATCAATTCAGTTCTGACCGGGCCCGACACATAAGTCAAATCAAATCATCGAGCGGCTGAGATATCGCTTTTATCCTCTTGGGATAAAAGTAACAGATAAACTTCGACTTATATGCATTTACTTATTCATTAATCAACTATACACAACAATGCGTTTTATAACACCGAGTTACTGATGCGTTTTCGCATTATCAATGTACAATCAATTAACAAATAACAAACCATATATCTAGGTTTTAAGACTATATGATATTATCGTCTTGCGATCACCCTTTTATATCATATTCCATAAGGTGATTCCAGCAAGCGCGGGTTTGTTCCAATGCTCAAAACCAGTTCATAAGCACTCATGAACATCGCAACAATCTTTTGCTATGTCTAAAACCATTTAGACAATCTATGCACCAATTCACGACAATCTTCATTCATATCTACTTCCAACATATGAACGATTGTGGACAATTTGAATAATTCGATTATTCTTAATAAATTCAATTATTCTGGAAGTCAAAACATGCAAAAATGAAACAATAGTTAAACAATTAACATAAGACAGTAGCATTACTCATAAATAAATCTCCTTTATTTAATCATCAAATGTTAATTACATTTATCTATTACATGTTTCTAATACTATCTAATCTATGCTAATATCATCCTTTAGCCCAATACTCCTATCATGCTGCAAGTGCTTAACCCTACTCAGTCCCTTCGTAAGCGGATCTGCCGGGTTATCCTCCGATGATATCCTCTTCACTACGAGTTGTCCTTCTTCTACACGATGTCTAATAAAGTGATATTTTCTGTCGATATGTCTAGATCTACCATGATCCATCGGTTCCTTGGTCAAGGCAACCACTCCTTCATTATCACAGAAAATCTCCATGGGCTCCTTTATGGCAGGTACAACTCCAAGATCACCGATGAAGTTCTTCAACCATATTTCC
Source organism: Lactuca serriola (assembly GCF_051521515.1). NCBI lineage: Eukaryota > Viridiplantae > Streptophyta > Magnoliopsida > Asterales > Asteraceae > Lactuca > Lactuca serriola. Next base: position 106,744,726 of record NC_136410.1, read on the forward strand.
TCCTTCGACGCTTCGCTCGCTGCAATGTACTCTGATTCGCACGTTGAATCAGCTACGGTTTCCTGCTTGGAACTTTTCCAAGTCACTGCTCCTCCATTTAGGGTAAAGACCCAGCCCGACTGCGAACGGTAGTTATCCCTGTCGGTCTGAAAGCTGGCGTCACTATACCCTCGCACCTTCAAGTCATCACTCCCTCCGAGGACTAAGAACCATTCCTTTGTCCTCCGAAGGTACTTAAGGATATTCTTCACCGCAATCCAATGGGCTCTGCCAAGGTTCCCTTGATATCTGCTAACCATGCTCAAAGCAAAGGCTACATCAGGGTGAGTACAATACATGATTGAGCCAACTGCGGAAGTGTATGGTACTAGGCTCATTTCTGCTATTTCAGCTTCGGTACTCGGACTTTGAGTCTTACTCAACTTGGCATTACTTTGTATCAGTAATTCTCCTTTCTTCGAGTTTTCCATACTAAAACGTTTTAGTACCTTCTCTAAGTAAGTGTTCTGACTAAGTCCTATTAGTCTCTTACTTCTTTCTCTCACTATCCTTATTCCCAAAATGTAAGAAGCCTCTCCGAGGTCCTTCATAGCGAAGCACTTCCCGAGCCAGGACTTAACTTCCTGCAGAGTTGGGATGTCGTTTCCTATGAGTAGTATGTCGTCGACATACAAAACGAGAAAGCTAACTATGCTCCCACTGGATTTGACATATACACACGATTCATCTTCTCTTCGTACAAATCTAAACTCTTTGACTTTCTCATTGAAGCAAAGATTCCATCTGCGAGACGCTTGCTTAAGTCCATAAATGGACTTCTCAAGCTTACACACTCTATTCGGATGCTTCGGATCCACAAACCCCTCTGGCTGAGCCATGTAAACATCCTCAGCCAACTTCCCGTTAAGGAAAGCGGTCTTGACATCCATTTGCCAAATCTCATAATCATGAAATGCGGCAATCGCTAGCATCACTCTAATAGATTTTATCTTCGCAACTGGTGAGAAGGTCTCATCATAGTCAACTCCGGGAGTTTGAGTAAAGCCCTTCGCAACCAATCGCGCTTTATATGTGTGTATGTTTCCATCCACGTCGGTCTTCTTCTTTAAGATCCATTTGCACCCAACGGTCTTACGTCCGGGCACATTATCAACCAAATTCCAAACTTGGTTATCATACATGGATTGGATCTTGCTATCCATTGCCTCTTTCTATTTTGCAGACTCCGGGCCTGCCGTGGCTTCCTTATAGCTATTAGGTTCATCAAGGTTTATTAGCGTACCATCACTAATATACGTGTCCCCTTCGATAGTAATATGAAAACCATAAAACTGGGGTTGAACTCTAACTCTTTCGGAACGTCTAAGAGGTAAGGACTCGTCAATCGGTTCAACCGGAGTTTCCTCCTCGGGTTGAGTGCCAGCGGTAGAGGTTCCTTCATCTATCGACTCTTGAATCTCTTCAAGCTCGATTTGCCTCCCACTGTCTCCTTGGCCTATGAGTTCTCGCTCTCGGAAAACTCCTCTCCTCACAACAAATACAACATTGTCCTTTGATCTATATAAGAGATATCCAAAGGATTTTTGCAGTTAGCCAATGAAAATACATCGCTCACTACGAGGTTCGAGCTTGTCGTGAGTTTCTCTCCTGACGAAAGCCTCGCAACCCCAAACCTTGATATGTGATAACGAGGGATCTTTCCCTGTACACATCTCGTGAGGTGTTTTGGTAACCTTCAAGTCGCTATGGTGAAGGCAACACAAAAGGACCATGCACAATCGGATGATAAAGGATCTCACAGTCATAATCCTTTACCACGTCTAACCATCGGCACTGCCTCATGTTCATATTTGGCTAATCCATGAGGTACCTCAAACTCTTGTGATCTGTGTAAATGGTACAACAGACCCCATAGAGGTAATGTTGGCAAATCTTGAGGGCAAACACTACCGCCCCCAACTCTAAGTCATGCGTTGGATATTTTGCCTCGTGAGGCTTCAAATGTCTAGAGGCGTAAGCTATCACATGGCCTCGCTGCATCAAAACCACTCCCATTCCTCTGATCGAAGCGTCACAGTAAACTACAAAATCCTCTACTCCCTCTAGCAGGGTAAGAATCAGCGACTCGCACAATCTCTGTCTGAGGATATGAAATGCAGCCTGCTGCTCAGGCCCCCAGCAAAAAACCACCGACTTCTTGGTCAGTCAGGTGAGTGGAACTGCTATCTTGGAGAAATCCTAGATGAATCTCCTGTAGTACCCTGCCAGTCCTAGGAAGCTTCGAATCTCAGTTTGAGACCTCGGGACCTCCCACTGCATCACGGCCTCTATCTTGGCCGGATCTACTATGATACCCTTCTGGTTGACGAGGTGTCCAAGGAACTGCACCTCGCGCAACCAGAACTCACACTTGGAGAACTTCGCGAAAAGTCTCTCCCTCCTCAGCGTCTCTAGCACCTCTCTCAGGTGCTCCTCGTGCTGCTCCTGATTCTTGGAATAAACCAAGATGTCATCAATGAACACTATCACAGACCGATCCAACATTGATCTGCATATGCGGTTCATGAGATCCAAGAATGCGGCTGGAGGGTTGGTGAGCCCGAACGGCATCACCACAAACTCATAATGACCATAGCGGGTCCTAAACAAGGTCTTTTGCACATCCTCATCCCTGACCCACATCTGGTGATATCCTAACTGTAGATTAATCTTGGAGAACCAAGATGCTCCCTGAATCTAGTCAACAAGTCGTCTATCCTCGGTAGTGGGTAACGGTTCTTCACCGTTACCTTGTTCAGCTCCCGGTAATCTATGCACATACAGTGCGACTCATTCTTCTTCCTTACAAACAAGATTGGGGCTCCCCATGGTGAACTACTCAGCCTGATGAAACCCTTGTCTAGCAGCTCCTGCAGCTGCGTAGACAACTCCTGCATCTCCGGAGGAGCCAACCGATATGGTGCCTTGGCTATCGGAGCCACACCCAGAACCAGGTCAATTCGAAACGCGACCTGTCTTTCCAGAGGTATCCCAAGTAAGTCCTCAAGGAATATGTCCGAATACTCTCGCACTACTGGTACATCGTCAACTGTCGTCTTACCCTTCTCCCGGGCATCTATCACATAGGTGATGTACCCTGTGCAACCTTGCTGAACGTAACGTCTAGCTCTCACTGCTGAACAAAGGACTGGTCCGCGCTGTGGCCTCTCGCCCTGAATCACTAACTCTCCCCTACTGGGAGTGCGAACCCTCACTAACTGCAACTCTCAATCAATCACTGCCCCATTGGGGCTCAGCCAATCCATACCCACTATAACCTTATTTCCTCGCAAGGGAATAGGAACCAAGTCCATTGAAAACTGCTCATCAAATAACTGCAGCGAACACCCCCTATGTATTTTGATGACCCTAACGGTCCTGTCATCAGTTATCTCCACCTCAAGAGGACTGTCTAGCTCCCCCGGAGCCTGGTTAAATTGGTTTCTAAGCACAAGCGAGACAAATGATTGGTTAGCCCCCGAATCGAACAATATTGTAGCTGAAATGCCGTTCACTAAGAACTACCCTATACGAAAACATATAACAATGAGAAACAATCAATATCAATAAAGAGATAAGAAGAAAATACATACCCGTCACCACATCAGGAGTCGCTCGCGCCTTGTCGCACCCCCGAACCAGACGGCGGAAACGTCCAAGGGCTGTCGTGACTTAATTGAATACCATAACAGTGAATATATATGAAACATAACATCATTCATCACCATGCATTAATATAGTACAACTGAATAAGTTTACAATGAGTACATTGTTTTAACATTACATTCCCAAAAATAAATTGTTCGGTTCATAGATAAACAAACTGCAAGCCATCACTGAGTACATTTTCCTTTGGTTTACTTGTTACCTGAGAATACAAGTATTTTGAAAAACGTCAACATATGAAATGTTGGTGAGTTCATAAGCGGTATTTGAAAAGCAATGTTTTATATTGTTTTGAAAAACTACCAGAAAATCCGATATTTTCTGAAAAGAGTTTATGAAAAAGTTTGTGAAGATCCATAAGTATGCTTGTTTGTTTCTATAGTTGTAAAAAAAATTGTTCATTTAAACTTGTGTGCATTTCGAAACCGTATGTATTGAAAACCCTAGGAAAACCCGATGTTTTCCTAATGCTTTGAATTCCATGTAGTTGAAGAACCATCGCGGCGTGTGAAGTCATTGATTCCAGGCGACGTCGGATTATTGCGCATGGTGAATTGCTATAAACACGCGTTACGCAAACGACCAGTTTACAAAATCTAAGTCATAGATCCAAGCATAACCTTACCTTAGATGAAGAGTTTGTGGAAATATCCTCTTGAAAACCTCCTAATTTTCGAGATTTTTAAATGGAGAGGAAGGATGATTTCTTGAGTAATCTTGAGAGATTTTGTGAGGTGTGTGTGTGTTTGAAATGGACGAGAGCAAGAGAGAGACAAGGAGAAATAGACCTTGAGGTGATTTGCATGGAAACATGGGATAGGTTGCATGGAGAACCAAGAGATATTAATGAGGTGTCAATTGCAAGTCAACCCTCTTCATTTCTTCTTGGATTTGGGCCTTGGGCCGAGAATTTTGAAGGAAAAGGGAAATTTGGGCTTTTATGCCCTCTAGCCCATGTAGAAGTTAGGTTGGATGAGTTTTAACCTAAAAGAAACATAATATAATTTTTATACTTTGTTGGACTAGTTTAGGTTATTCATGGTTCAAAACTCTTAATTTATTTCATTCTAGGCCCAATATGGCCCATAATGTTGAAATAATTTAATGTGGGTCCAATTAGAGCCCATTTAAAGGTTCTAATTCCATGATAGTCAAATTGGAGACTTATTGGCCCAATGGGTCCAATAAGGAAGTCCTAGTCCAAAATGGACCAAAACAAGAACTTCTAGGGTTTCCAATTGCTTGTTGACTATTTGTAGTATTTGTATGATGTATTTGATTGAAGTTTTTGATGTCATAATAATAGGTATCACACATGCTCTTAAGTTTTTGATTCACATTAACTTGAGTGTATAGATTACATGACACAAAATTTCTAGTTGTGACATCATCCCCCCGTTAGAGGGAATTTCGTCCCGAAATTCTGTTTGAAGCTAGGTTTCAGAATGCTAGAATAGGTGAGGGTACTTTTGCTTCATTTGGTCTTCGCGTTCCCACGTGAATTCTGGCCCACGCTTTGCGTTCCATCGTACTTTCACGATTGGGATGCGACTTTGCTTAGTACGCTTCACCTCCCTGTCCATGATTTCGATTGGTTCTTCAACGAACAGAAGCTTCTCGTTAATTTCAATTTCGTCAAGAGGAATGACAAGTGTTTCATCCGATAGGCACTTCCTTATATTAGAGACAAGGAACACGGGTTGAACACTGTTTAGTTCTGTGGGTAGCTGCAGCTTATACGCCACTGGGCCTATTCGGGCGACGATTTCCAAAGGTCCAATGTATCGTGGGTTCAGTTTTCCCCGCTTCCCAAAATGAATAACTCCTTTCCAGGGCGAGACTTTTAACAGTACTCGATCTCCGACTTGAAATTCTAAGGGCTTTCGCCGTTTATCGGCATAGCTCTTTTGTCGGTCGCGCGATGCTTGCAATCGAGCTCTAATTTGAATGATCTTTTATGTGGTTTCACGAATGATCTCCGGTCCCGTTAGTACTTTGTCCAACGTATGTGTTCTTGCCAGTTGGGTATCACCCACCTCAGCCCAACATAACGGTGATCTACACTTACGCCCGTACAGTGCTTCGAAAGGAGTCACCTTGATGCTCGAATGATAACTATTGTTATACGAGAATTCGATTAAAGGTAGGTGGGTATCCCAAGACTTCCCAAAGTCTATCACGCATGCGCGGAGCATGTCTTCAAGCATTTGAATGGTTCGTTCACTTTGACCATCCGTTTGCGGATGATAAGCGGTGCTCATGTCGAGATGAGTTCCCATTGCCTTATGGAGTGATTGGCAAAAACGTGAAGTGAATCTACTGTCCCTATCCGAGATAATCGACACTGGTACTCCGTGGAGCCTCACGATCTCTCGAATGTACAAACGTGTCAATCTTTCCATCTTGTAGGATTCTTTTATAGGCAGGAAATGGGCAGACTTCGTCAGTCGGTCGACTATTACCCATATTGTGTCCAATCCGTCCGACGTCTTGGGTAGCTTGGTCACGAAATCCATAGAAATCCCCTCCCATTTCTACTCAGGGATTACCGGTTGTTGTAACATCCTGAGGGTTTCTGGTACTCCACCTTTACCTTGGCGCACGTAAGGCACTTACTAACATAAGTCACAATTTCCGCCTTCATGTTAGGCCACCAATAGTGTTGTTTAATGTCCAAATACATCTTGTCTGAACCGGGATGAATGGAGTATCGTGTCTTGTGGGCTTCCTTCATAACAACCTCCCTAAATCCTCCGATTTTAGGGACCCAAATTCGGTTCATGAAGTAGTATACTCCATTCTCCCTTGCCTCCAGGTTCTTCTCCATCCCGCGTAATGCTTCACTTGCTCTATTTTCCGTCTTCATGGCCTCTGACTAGACCGCTGCAATTTGGGTGGCCAGATGAGATTGAATGGTTATCGAGAGGGTTTTCGCACGACGATTAGAGTGCTCCTTCCGACTTAATGCGTCAGCTAGCACGTTGGTCTTGCCTGGGTGGTACTTGATCTCGCACTCATAATCGTTTAGCAATTCAACCCATCTTCGTTGCCTCATGTTCAACTCCTTCTGGTTTAGGATGTGTTGGAGACTCTTGTGGTCCGTGAAGATGGTGCACTTCGTACCATACAGGTAGTGCCTCCAAATTTTCATAGCGAAGACCACGGCTCCCAATTCCAAGTCATGGGTCGTATAATTTACTTCGTGTGTCTTTAGTTGGCAAGATGCGTAAGCTATCACCCTTCCACGCTGCATGAGAACGCAACCTAAGCCCTGATTTGACGCGTCACAGTAGACTACAAAATCTTCCGTTCCTTCAGGTAGAGATAGTACCGAGGCGCTACAGAGAGCTTGTTTCAGGGTTCAGAATGCGACTTCTTGTCTGTCTGTCCATTTGAATGGTACACCCTTTTGTGTAAGCGAGGTAAGTGGTTTGGCGATCTTAGAGAAGTTCTGAATGAATCTCCTATAGTAGCCTGCTAGACCCAAGAATCGACGAATTTTTGTGGGTGTTGTCGGGGTTGCCCATCCTTCCATGGCTTTGACCTTAGAGGGATCCACATGAATTCCATCTTGGCTAACTACGTGACCTAGGAAGTTCACACTCCGGAGCCAGAACTCACACTTGGAGTGTTTTGCGTATAGCTTCTCCGATCGCAGAGTTTCTAGGATTTGTCGGAGATGTCGGCCATGCTCTTCTTCGCTTCGAGAATAAACGAGAATGTCATCAATGAAGACAATGACAAAGTTGTCGAGGAATGGTCGACAAATTCGATTCATTAGGTCCATAAATGTGGCAGGAGCATTTGTCAGACCGAAGGGCATTACTACAAATTCTTAATGTCCGTAGCAGGTTCGGAAAGCGGTTTTTGGAATATCGTCTTCCCGGACTTTGAGTTGGTGGTATCCGGACCGTAGATCTATTTTTGAAAAATAACTAGCTCCTTGGAGCTGGTCGAATAGATCATCGATTCGTGGGAGTGGGTAGCGGTTCTTGACTGTGAGTTTATTTAACTCTCTGTAATCGATGCACATCCTAAAGGATCTGTCCTTCTTTCTGACAAAGAGTTCTGGGGCTCCCCATGGCGAGTAACTAGGTCGGATAAATCCCTTGTCCAGAAGCTCACTGAGTTGGCTGGACAATTCCTGCATTTCAGCAGGAGCCAGCTATAGGGTGATTTAGCAAGAGGAGTTGCTCCAGGTACGAGGTCGATTCGAAACTCAACCTGTCTCTCTGGGGGTACTCCCGGAAGATCTTTAGGAAACACGTCTGGAAATTCACACGCTACCGGAATATCTTGAATGTTAGTTTCTTCCTTGGTTTTATCCACTATGTGAGCCAAGAACGCCAAGTTGTTCTTTCGTATATGTTTTTGTGCCTTGATGCACGAGATGAGGCGAAGGTTCATGCTAGGTTTGTCTCCGTAAATTACTAGGGTTTCGTGATTTGGGAGACGAAGACGAACGGCCTTCTCGTGGCACATAATTTCAGCATGGTGGGGGCTTAACCAGTCCATGCCGATGATCACATCGAAACTCCTAATTGATACTGGCATTAAGTCTATTCGAAAGACGTGTTGATTGAGGGTTAGGTTACACCCGATGTAGATTTCCCCCGTGGATTCGGTTTTCCCATTGGCCATTTCCACCGTATAGGTTTCATTTAGCTTTTGGGGTTGTTGTTTTAATAAATGTTTAAACTTATCGCTTACGAAACTTCGCTCCGCTCCGGTGTCAAATAAGATGCATGCATAAGTGTGGTTTAGGGGAAACGTACCGGTAACAACTGAGGGGTCCTGAAGCGCCTCACCCTGACCCGTGGTCAGCATCCTTCCTGTTCCTCCGTTTCCTGGATTGTTGTTGTTAGGGTAGTCTCGGCGGAAATGCCCCGTCCTTCCACACCCATAGCAGGTGTGGCTAGGCCCTGCATTGTTGCCGCCGGTGATGACGTTGTTGTTGTTGCGATGGTTGTTATTGTTGTTTCCCTGATTTTGGTTCTGGGGAGGGTAAGTCCTGCAGTACCTTGCAGTGTGTCCCCTTCGATTGCAACTGGTGCACTGAAAATCCTTGCATTCTCCATTATGATGGAAACCGCACTTATTGCATTTGGGAAGATTACCGGAATAAGGTCTTGAAGCATTTGAAGCAGCTGAGGCTGGAGCATGTGGTGCGGCTGGAACCGGTGTGGTGACAGCGTTAACTGCCACTGTCTGCTGCTTTTTAGAGGTCTCGGGGCCCTGGCGCCCCTTCCTCTTATTATTCTTTCCCTTCTTGCCATCACCTTCCTTCTTCTTCTCAGCCTCCACCGGCCTCTCGCCCTTCTTGTTGTTATGGTCATACAGCTTCTTTGCCAATCTTTTTGCACTATCAAACGTTTCAGGGTTCGCAGCTATCACATTCCCTTGAATTGGTGCTGTTAGTCCCCAGATGAATCGCTCAATCTTCTTTCCTTCCGAGGTGATCATACCCGGTCACAGCAGAGATAGTTCACTAAATCTCGATATGTAGGCATCGATATTCGCATTCTGCACAGTGAGGTTCCATAGCTCTTGCTCCATCTTCTGTATTTCGCCTCGCGGGCAGTATTCAACCATTAACATTTCTTTCATCTCTGCCCACGACATAGAGTTGGCTACAGGGAGCGTCATGGCTTCCACATGTCCGTTCCACCAGGTGAGTGCTTGATCCGCAAAAGTGCAGGCCGTGAACTTCACTTTCATCTGCTCACGGCAATCGCATATCTCGAATACCGACTCCACCTTCTTGATCCATCGCTTCAAGGCGATCACTCCTCCAGTGCCGTTAAAAGTTCGTGGTTTGGCGTTCGTAAAGTCCTTGTAGGTACATGTTTTGGTAGGTCCTTGATTCATCCCATTGTTCGAACCCCCTGCCCCTTGCCCGTTGCCTCCTCCATTATTCCCCTGATGGAGTTGTGCCATAGCTGCAGTGACCGCAGCAGACACGGCTGCCTGGAATGCAGTAGAGTCAACTTCGGGTGGGTTTGGTCCAGGGTTTCCGCGAGTAGGTCGGCGAGGCATCTTCTTGTCACGAAACGAAATGATGTTGAGTGTATGTGGTTTCCGTGAGGTTGTGGTCCTACTGACTAGGTGTATGGCGCGAACTTAAGTACTTCTATCATTTAGCATACAATCATAGATTCGCAACACATAGCAAAACACGTAAGAGTTCACTAATATCATCCTATGCCTCTTCCACTATTGCAGACTAAACAGACGTTCTCTTTTTGGTGATAAAGGGGTATAGTTTTAGGTTCCCTAGCTATCACGATCTCATCAGAACGTGTGTTAGTTATACTTTGGAGGGAATGTACTTGATCAGGCTACATCCACTCCTTGGTACCACTAAGAACAGTCCTGAATTAACCGAGATACTAGCATTATTTTGTTTGGTTCGGCGTTATGTTCTTATTCCTAATGCAAGCAAGGGTGTTTTATTTACTCGTTTTGTTCAGAGTTATGTTAGTCCCTCTTTTTGGTTTATAGTTGCATATCAATGTGTGGCTAGATATGCTAGTTCACTATAAACAAAGCTCTAATACCAACCTGTCACACCCCCGAACCAGACGGCGGAAACTTCCGAGGGCTGTCGTGACTTAATTGAATACCATAACATTGAATATATATGAAACATAACATCATTCATCACCATGCATTAATATAGTACAACTGAATAAGTTTACACTGAGTACATTGTTTTAACATTACATTCCCAAAAATAAATTGTTCGGTTCATAGATAAACAAACTGCAAGCCATCACTGAGTACATTTTCCTTCGGTTTACTTGTTACCTGAGAATACAAGTATTTTGAAAAACGTCAACATATGAAATGTTGGTGAGTTCATAAGCGGTATTTGAAAAGCAATGTTTTATATTGATTTGAAAAACTACCAGAAAATCCGATATTTTCTGAAAAGAGTTTATGAAAAAGTTTGTGAAGATCCATAAGTATGCTTGTTTGTTTCTATAGTTGTAAAAAAAATTGTTCATTTAAACTTGTGTGCATTTCGAAACCGTATGTATTGAAAACCCTAGGAAAACCCGATGTTTTCCTAATGCTTTGAATTCCATGTAGTTGAAGAACCATCGCGGCGTGTGAAGTCATTGATTCCAGGCGACGTCGGATTATTGCGCATGGTGAATTGCTATAAACACGCGTTACGCAAACGACCAGTTTACAACTATACTAACGATCCCATAGGCGTCGTCCGTACTATTCACTTAATCCAACCGCCCTGACTTCGAGTAGTCCCACATCCGAAGAGAAAGACGGCACGAAGACCTCGATAACTCCGTTAGCCGGTTGGGGATAAAAAAAAGAGTACGAGGGGCCCTTGACCCGACTCGCATTAAAATAACCGACTTTACTAGCAGTACCAAAGGACCCTTGGGGACCAATAGTATAAAAGCCATTGAAAGTCCTTTTACGCTGTGTTAGATCATGTAAGACCCAACAACTCGTAAGGTTGAAGTCTTCGGGCCTAAAGATCAGGTCATGGGGCTAGCTAGGCCCAACAAACAAGATTTTACACTTTTGGGCCCAAAGGTGGTGCGTCGACGTCTGTGCACTCTCACGTGTGTATTGAATTCCCAAATGTTACTTGTGTGAATCGAGTTGTCGTCGTGTTAGTAGTTTCGGGTTGTTATTGATTCGAGACCGAATCAATTCGTTTAACAACGATTTTTGGTATTGTTGTGTATTGTATTTCGTCGGTAGTCGCGGTGCCAATATTTGATCACGATGGGTGTATTGAATTAGCCTTGAAAATTTTATGTTTTCAGCCCCTCTTTATTTTGTAAATTTACTTTTTCAACCCTTTGCGTAAATAAATTTCCGGTTTACTCCTTAAACTATTTTTCTTGGCATTTTAACGTCAAAACTTATTGGAATTGATATTTTTCAGCACATTTTTAGTTGAAAACATTTTTAGTCCCTGAAAATACAGTTTTCTCGGTTGTAACCCCTCTTTTTCGCAGCTTTTACAATTTTGGCCCAAATTGGAAAATTTTTGCAACTTTGGTCCTTTTTAAATTTGAAAAGCATTTAAAACCTTAGAAAAGGACTTGGAACACTAGTAGTCCACTGTTTTACAAAATCTAAGTCATAGATCCAAGCATAACCTTACCTTAGATGAAGAGTTTGTGGAAATATCCTCTTGAAAACCTCCTAATTTTCGAGATTTTTAAATGGAGAGGAAGGATGATTTCTTGAGTAATCTTGAGAGATTTTGTGAGGTGTGTGTGTGTTTGAAATGGACGAGAGCAAGAGAGAGACAAGGAGAAATAGACCTTGAGGTGATTTGCATGGAAACATGGGATAGGTTGCATGGAGAACCAAGAGATATTAATGAGGTGTCAATTGCAAGTCAACCCTCTTCATTTCTTCTTGGATTTGGGCCTTGGGCCGAGAATTTTGAAGGAAAAGGGAAATTTGGGCTTTTATGCCCTCTAGCCCATGTAGAAGTTAGGTTGGATGAGTTTTAACCTAAAAGAAACATAATATAATTTTTATACTTTGTTGGACTAGTTTAGGTTATTCATGGTTCAAAACTCTTAATTTATTTCATTCTAGGCCCAATATGGCCCATAATGTTGAAATAATTTAATGTGGGTCCAATTAGAGCCCATTTAAAGGTTCTAATTCCATGATAGTCAAATTGGAGACTTATTGGCCCAATGGGTCCAATAAGGAAGTCCTAGTCCAAAATGGACCAAAACAAGAACTTCTAGGGTTTCCAATTGCTTGTTGACTATTTGTAGTATTTGTATGATGTATTTGATTGAAGTTTTTGATGTCATAATAATAGGTATCACACATGCTCTTAAGTTTTTGATTCACATTAACTTGAGTGTATAGATTACATGACACAAAATTTCTAGTTGTGACATCATCCCCCCGTTAGAGGGAATTTCGTCCCGAAATTCTGTTTGAAGCTAGGTTTCAGAATGCTAGAATAGGTGAGGGTACTTTTGCTTCATTTGGTCTTCGCGTTCCCACGTGAATTCTGGCCCACGCTTTGCGTTCCATCGTACTTTCACGATTGGGATGCGACTTTGCTTAGTACGCTTCACCTCCCTGTCCATGATTTCGATTGGTTCTTCAACGAACAGAAGCTTCTCGTTAATTTCAATTTCGTCAAGAGGAATGACAAGTGTTTCATCCGATAGGCACTTCCTTATATTAGAGACAAGGAACACGGGTTGAACACTGTTTAGTTCTGTGGGTAGCTGCAGCTTATACGCCACTGGGCCTATTCGGGCGACGATTTCCAAAGGTCCAATGTATCGTGGGTTCAGTTTTCCCCGCTTCCCAAAACGAATAACTCCTTTCCAGGGCGAGACTTTTAACAGTACTCGATCTCCGACTTGAAATTCTAAGGGCTTTCGCCGTTTATCGGCATAGCTCTTTTGTCGGTCGCGCGATGCTTGCAATCGAGCTCTAATTTGAATGATCTTTTATGTGGTTTCACGAATGATCTCCGGTCCCGTTAGTACTTTGTCCAACGTATGTGTTCTTGCCAGTTGGGTATCACCCACCTCAGCCCAACATAACGGTGATCTACACTTACGCCCGTACAGTGCTTCGAAAGGAGTCACCTTGATGCTCGAATGATAACTATTGTTATACGAGAATTCGATTAAAGGTAGGTGGGTATCCCAAGACTTCCCAAAGTCTATCACGCATGCGCGGAGCATGTCTTCAAGCATTTGAATGGTTCGTTCACTTTGACCATCCGTTTGCGGATGATAAGCGGTGCTCATGTCGAGATGAGTTCCCATTGCCTTATGGAGTGATTGGCAAAAACGTGAAGTGAATCTACTGTCCCTATCCGAGATAATCGACACTGGTACTCCGTGGAGCCTCACGATCTCTCGAATGTACAAACGTGTCAATCTTTCCATCTTGTAGGATTCTTTTATAGGCAGGAAATGGGCAGACTTCGTCAGTCGGTCGACTATTACCCATATTGTGTCCAATCCGTCCGACGTCTTGGGTAGCTTGGTCACGAAATCCATAGAAATCCCCTCCCATTTCTACTCAGGGATTACCGGTTGTTGTAACATCCTGAGGGTTTCTGGTACTCCACCTTTACCTTGGCGCACGTAAGGCACTTACTAACATAAGTCACAATTTCCGCCTTCATGTTAGGCCACCAATAGTGTTGTTTAATGTCCAAATACATCTTGTCTGAACCGGGATGAATGGAGTATCGTGTCTTGTGGGCTTCCTTCATAACAACCTCCCTAAATCCTCCGATTTTAGGGACCCAAATTCGGTTCATGAAGTAGTATACTCCATTCTCCCTTGCCTCCAGGTTCTTCTCCATCCCGCGTAATGCTTCACTTGCTCTATTTTCCGTCTTCATGGCCTCTGACTAGACCGCTGCAATTTGGGTGGCCAGATGAGATTGAATGGTTATCGAGAGGGTTTTCGCACGACGATTAGAGTGCTCCTTCCGACTTAATGCGTCAGCTAGCACGTTGGTCTTGCCTGGGTGGTACTTGATCTCGCACTCATAATCGTTTAGCAATTCAACCCATCTTCGTTGCCTCATGTTCAACTCCTTCTGGTTTAGGATGTGTTGGAGACTCTTGTGGTCCGTGAAGATGGTGCACTTCGTACCATACAGGTAGTGCCTCCAAATTTTCATAGCGAAGACCACGGCTCCCAATTCCAAGTCATGGGTCGTATAATTTACTTCGTGTGTCTTTAGTTGGCAAGATGCGTAAGCTATCACCCTTCCACGCTGCATGAGAACGCAACCTAAGCCCTGATTTGACGCGTCACAGTAGACTACAAAATCTTCCGTTCCTTCAGGTAGAGATAGTACCGAGGCGCTACAGAGAGCTTGTTTCAGGGTTCAGAATGCGACTTCTTGTCTGTCTGTCCATTTGAATGGTACACCCTTTTGTGTAAGCGAGGTAAGTGGTTTGGCGATCTTAGAGAAGTTCTGAATGAATCTCCTATAGTAGCCTGCTAGACCCAAGAATCGACGAATTTTTGTGGGTGTTGTCGGGGTTGCCCATCCTTCCATGGCTTTGACCTTAGAGGGATCCACATGAATTCCATCTTGGCTAACTACGTGACCTAGGAAGTTCACACTCCGGAGCCAGAACTCACACTTGGAGTGTTTTGCGTATAGCTTCTCCGATCGCAGAGTTTCTAGGATTTGTCGGAGATGTCGGCCATGCTCTTCTTCGCTTCGAGAATAAACGAGAATGTCATCAATGAAGACAATGACAAAGTTGTCGAGGAATGGTCGACAAATTCGATTCATTAGGTCCATAAATGTGGCAGGAGCATTTGTCAGACCGAAGGGCATTACTACAAATTCTTAATGTCCGTAGCAGGTTCGGAAAGCGGTTTTTGGAATATCGTCTTCCCGGACTTTGAGTTGGTGGTATCCGGACCGTAGATCTATTTTTGAAAAATAACTAGCTCCTTGGAGCTGGTCGAATAGATCATCGATTCGTGGGAGTGGGTAGCGGTTCTTGACTGTGAGTTTATTTAACTCTCTGTAATCGATGCACATCCTAAAGGATCTGTCCTTCTTTCTGACAAAGAGTTCTGGGGCTCCCCATGGCGAGTAACTAGGTCGGATAAATCCCTTGTCCAGAAGCTCACTGAGTTGGCTGGACAATTCCTGCATTTCAGCAGGAGCCAGCTATAGGGTGATTTAGCAAGAGGAGTTGCTCCAGGTACGAGGTCGATTCGAAACTCAACCTGTCTCTCTGGGGGTACTCCCGGAAGATCTTTAGGAAACACGTCTGGAAATTCACACGCTACCGGAATATCTTGAATGTTAGTTTCTTCCTTGGTTTTATCCACTATGTGAGCCAAGAACGCCAAGTTGTTCTTTCGTATATGTTTTTGTGCCTTGATGCACGAGATGAGGCGAAGGTTCATGCTAGGTTTGTCTCCGTAAATTACTAGGGTTTCGTGATTTGGGAGACGAAGACGAACGGCCTTCTCGTGGCACATAATTTCAGCATGGTGGGGGCTTAACCAGTCCATGCCGATGATCACATCGAAACTCCTAATTGATACTGGCATTAAGTCTATTCGAAAGACGTGTTGATTGAGGGTTAGGTTACACCCGATGTAGATTTCCCCCGTGGATTCGGTTTTCCCATTGGCCATTTCCACCGTATAGGTTTCATTTAGCTTTTGGGGTTGTTGTTTTAATAAATGTTTAAACTTATCGCTTACGAAACTTCGCTCCGCTCCGGTGTCAAATAAGATGCATGCATAAGTGTGGTTTAGGGGAAACGTACCGGTAACAACTGAGGGGTCCTGAAGCGCCTCACCCTGACCCGTGGTCAGCATCCTTCCTGTTCCTCCGTTTCCTGGATTGTTGTTGTTAGGGTAGTCTCGGCGGAAATGCCCCGTCCTTCCACACCCATAGCAGGTGTGGCTAGGCCCTGCATTGTTGCCGCCGGTGATGACGTTGTTGTTGTTGCGATGGTTGTTATTGTTGTTTCCCTGATTTTGGTTCTGGGGAGGGTAAGTCCTGCAGTACCTTGCAGTGTGTCCCCTTCGATTGCAACTGGTGCACTGAAAATCCTTGCATTCTCCATTATGATGGAAACCGCACTTATTGCATTTGGGAAGATTACCGGAATAAGGTCTTGAAGCATTTGAAGCAGCTGAGGCTGGAGCATGTGGTGCGGCTGGAACCGGTGTGGTGACAGCGTTAACTGCCACTGTCTGCTGCTTTTTAGAGGTCTCGGGGCCCTGGCGCCCCTTCCTCTTATTATTCTTTCCCTTCTTGCCATCACCTTCCTTCTTCTTCTCAGCCTCCACCGGCCTCTCGCCCTTCTTGTTGTTATGGTCATACAGCTTCTTTGCCAATCTTTTTGCACTATCAAACGTTTCAGGGTTCGCAGCTATCACATTCCCTTGAATTGGTGCTGTTAGTCCCCAGATGAATCGCTCAATCTTCTTTCCTTCCGAGGTGATCATACCCGGTCACAGCAGAGATAGTTCACTAAATCTCGATATGTAGGCATCGATATTCGCATTCTGCACAGTGAGGTTCCATAGCTCTTGCTCCATCTTCTGTATTTCGCCTCGCGGGCAGTATTCAACCATTAACATTTCTTTCATCTCTGCCCACGACATAGAGTTGGCTACAGGGAGCGTCATGGCTTCCACATGTCCGTTCCACCAGGTGAGTGCTTGATCCGCAAAAGTGCAGGCCGTGAACTTCACTTTCATCTGCTCACGGCAATCGCATATCTCGAATACCGACTCCACCTTCTTGATCCATCGCTTCAAGGCGATCACTCCTCCAGTGCCGTTAAAAGTTCGTGGTTTGGCGTTCGTAAAGTCCTTGTAGGTACATGTTTTGGTAGGTCCTTGATTCATCCCATTGTTCGAACCCCCTGCCCCTTGCCCGTTGCCTCCTCCATTATTCCCCTGATGGAGTTGTGCCATAGCTGCAGTGACCGCAGCAGACACGGCTGCCTGGAATGCAGTAGAGTCAACTTCGGGTGGGTTTGGTCCAGGGTTTCCGCGAGTAGGTCGGCGAGGCATCTTCTTGTCACGAAACGAAATGATGTTGAGTGTATGTGGTTTCCGTGAGGTTGTGGTCCTACTGACTAGGTGTATGGCGCGAACTTAAGTACTTCTATCATTTAGCATACAATCATAGATTCGCAACACATAGCAAAACACGTAAGAGTTCACTAATATCATCCTATGCCTCTTCCACTATTGCAGACTAAACAGACGTTCTCTTTTTGGTGATAAAGGGGTATAGTTTTAGGTTCCCTAGCTATCACGATCTCATCAGAACGTGTGTTAGTTATACTTTGGAGGGAATGTACCTGATCAGGCTACATCCACTCCTTGGTACCACTAAGAACAGTCCTGAATTAACCGAGATACTAGCATTATTTTGTTTGGTTCGGCGTTATGTTCTTATTCCTAATGCAAGCAAGGGTGTTTTATTTACTCGTTTTGTTCAGAGTTATGTTAGTCCCTCTTTTTGGTTTATAGTTGCATATCAATGTGTGGCTAGATATGCTAGTTCACTATAAACAAAGCTCTAATACCAACCTGTCACACCCCCGAACCAGACGGCGGAAACTTCCGAGGGCTGTCGTGACTTAATTGAATACCATAACATTGAATATATATGAAACATAACATCATTCATCACCATGCATTAATATAGTACAACTGAATAAGTTTACACTGAGTACATTGTTTTAACATTACATTCCCAAAAATAAATTGTTCGGTTCATAGATAAACAAACTGCAAGCCATCACTGAGTACATTTTCCTTCGGTTTACTTGTTACCTGAGAATACAAGTATTTTGAAAAACGTCAACATATGAAATGTTGGTGAGTTCATAAGCGGTATTTGAAAAGCAATGTTTTATATTGATTTGAAAAACTACCAGAAAATCCGATATTTTCTGAAAAGAGTTTATGAAAAAGTTTGTGAAGAT
The DNA here is from genome assembly GCF_051521515.1 of Lactuca serriola. Classification (NCBI taxonomy): domain Eukaryota; kingdom Viridiplantae; phylum Streptophyta; class Magnoliopsida; order Asterales; family Asteraceae; genus Lactuca; species Lactuca serriola. The sequence goes on from NC_136410.1 coordinate 106,762,908, forward strand.
CCATAAGTATGCTTGTTTGTTTCTATAGTTGTAAAAAAAATTGTTCATTTAAACTTGTGTGCATTTCGAAACCGTATGTATTGAAAACCCTAGGAAAACCCGATGTTTTCCTAATGCTTTGAATTCCATGTAGTTGAAGAACCATCGCGGCGTGTGAAGTCATTGATTCCAGGCGACGTCGGATTATTGCGCATGGTGAATTGCTATAAACACGCGTTACGCAAACGACCAGTTTACAACTATACTAACGATCCCATAGGCGTCGTCCGTACTATTCACTTAATCCAACCGCCCTGACTTCGAGTAGTCCCACATCCGAAGAGAAAGACGGCACGAAGACCTCGATAACTCCGTTAGCCGGTTGGGGATAAAAAAAAGAGTACGAGGGGCCCTTGACCCGACTCGCATTAAAATAACCGACTTTACTAGCAGTACCAAAGGACCCTTGGGGACCAATAGTATAAAAGCCATTGAAAGTCCTTTTACGCTGTGTTAGATCATGTAAGACCCAACAACTCGTAAGGTTGAAGTCTTCGGGCCTAAAGATCAGGTCATGGGGCTAGCTAGGCCCAACAAACAAGATTTTACACTTTTGGGCCCAAAGGTGGTGCGTCGACGTCTGTGCACTCTCACGTGTGTATTGAATTCCCAAATGTTACTTGTGTGAATCGAGTTGTCGTCGTGTTAGTAGTTTCGGGTTGTTATTGATTCGAGACCGAATCAATTCGTTTAACAACGATTTTTGGTATTGTTGTGTATTGTATTTCGTCGGTAGTCGCGGTGCCAATATTTGATCACGATGGGTGTATTGAATTAGCCTTGAAAATTTTATGTTTTCAGCCCCTCTTTATTTTGTAAATTTACTTTTTCAACCCTTTGCGTAAATAAATTTCCGGTTTACTCCTTAAACTATTTTTCTTGGCATTTTAACGTCAAAACTTATTGGAATTGATATTTTTCAGCACATTTTTAGTTGAAAACATTTTTAGTCCCTGAAAATACAGTTTTCTCGGTTGTAACCCCTCTTTTTCGCAGCTTTTACAATTTTGGCCCAAATTGGAAAATTTTTGCAACTTTGGTCCTTTTTAAATTTGAAAAGCATTTAAAACCTTAGAAAAGGACTTGGAACACTAGTAGTCCACTGTTTTACAAAATCTAAGTCATAGATCCAAGCATAACCTTACCTTAGATGAAGAGTTTGTGGAAATATCCTCTTGAAAACCTCCTAATTTTCGAGATTTTTAAATGGAGAGGAAGGATGATTTCTTGAGTAATCTTGAGAGATTTTGTGAGGTGTGTGTGTGTTTGAAATGGACGAGAGCAAGAGAGAGACAAGGATAAATAGACCTTGAGGTGATTTGCATGGAAACATGGGATAGGTTGCATGGAGAACCAAGAGATATTAATGAGGTGTCAATTGCAAGTCAACCCTCTTCATTTCTTCTTGGATTTGGGCCTTGGGCCGAGAATTTTGAAGGAAAAGGGAAATTTGGGCTTTTATGCCCTCTAGCCCATGTAGAAGTTAGGTTGGATGAGTTTTAACCTAAAAGAAACATAATATAATTTTTATACTTTGTTGGACTAGTTTAGGTTATTCATGGTTCAAAACTCTTAATTTATTTCATTCTAGGCCCAATATGGCCCATAATGTTGAAATAATTTAATGTGGGTCCAATTAGAGCCCATTTAAAGGTTCTAATTCCATGATAGTCAAATTGGAGACTTATTGGCCCAATGGGTCCAATAAGGAAGTCCTAGTCCAAAATGGACCTAAACAAGAACTTCTAGGGTTTCCAATTGCTTGTTGACTATTTGTAGTATTTGTATGATGTATTTGATTGATGTTTTTGATGTCATAATAATAGGTATCACACATGCTCTTAAGTTTTTGATTCACATTAACTTGAGTGTATAGATTACATGACACAAAATTTCTAGTTGTGACACGCCTCCTCTGATGTCATCTGGAAAGCTCTACTCTTTGCCACTGGTGCCTCACCTCCCCCCTGACGGCCGTCTGTAATCCTCAATGTAGCAGGGGCAGGTGTCGTCACCATCCCTGCTGCTGACAAACTTGAACACTGGGAATTTTTATGTCCCCTCTGATTGCAATGGAAGCAAATCAGATCAGATGTTGTGGTGGCAGCGGTAGTAGCTAAACAATCTCTACTCATATGCCCAGTCCGGCCGCACTTGTAGGAATCGGGACTCCATGCCTTGCACGACCCATCGTGCAACCTCCCACACTTGCCATAATGACCGTGGCTCTGCTGTCCTCTAGATCTATGATCCGATACCTTGGGCTTTTTGCCCGAACTCCCTGTGCCTGATGTCGCCTCTGGCTTCCTCTTTTTCTCCATCTCCAAATCTATCTCTCTCTCGCGAGCCCTTGCAATCATTTCATCCAACGTTTTATAGCTGGACCGGCTCACAAACTGGCGGATATGACTCCGCAACATCTCATGATAACTGGCCTTCTTCATTTCCTCATCAACTGCATACTGAGGAACAAGAAGAGCCCTCTCCCTGAACTTGGCGGTAATCCCCGCCACTGTCTCTGTGGTCTGAGTGACATCCTGAAACTCCCTAGCTAACTGCTGCATCTCAGTAACCGGTGCAAACTCGGCTCTGAACCTGGTAGTAAAAACAGCCTAGGTCAACGCATCAAGTGTTGTGTCATCCCCGATGACAAGCCCGATCTCCTCCCACCAATCTCTTTCCCTGTCCTTCAGGAGACAGGATGCTAGTTTGACCTTGTCCCCCTCGGGACATCTGCAGGTGCAGAATGCATTGTCGACATCTGCCAACCACCAAGTACTCCTGAACTGCCGACTGCTGGCCTAGGGCGTAAAACCACCATTCTGGAAACACATCATGATAAATGTCAGAAACACTGATATATCTCGAGGGATCGCTATTACTATAAGTTTCCTGGTCTCATCTCAACCTTCCTCGATTCAAGTACAGATCCTCTGCTTTCAGCTGTACGGGCCCATACTACCTTCCACATCTATCCGTACTTTATGCAAGAATTACCTTGACTCCACCAAGTCACTTCTACTGCTACTAATCGCTGCTACTCTCATCCTAGGCTTGCCCTAGGGAAATCGCTGACTCTCCCAAAAACCAGTCCTCAGCTGCTGAAGGCCTCATTGTAATGCCAATTAGCCACCACATGGATACCCTCACATGCAACGAGGCTCAGATAATCCTTCGAGTAAGGGACTTATCCCTACAACGGTTAGGACTCAAACAAGAGTCGCGCAATAGGGTCAAATCCAACACTTTGAGATTATTCAACCCTAATTGCATGTGACTTAATGTATCCACCTAATAGTTAACACCCATCACTCCGAGTCCCACAAAGCACAAAGCAAGAAACATTCAGGCATAGGAAACTACTCAGGCAATTCTATCCTCATATCAAGAAATTGCACTAGCATACGATGCTAAGCTCATACTATCAGGCATAACCTAAATAGGCTATCCTATTACTGTCTACTCCATACTAGCATGCAGTTCTCATAAAACTGAAACACATATAGCGGGCACATAAGGCATCCTCCTAGATCCTTAGTCCTATTCTAGCATGTTGTTCTACTGAAACTGAAACTAAAATCATAACATAAACTTGTATGGGTAATTTGGGAGTACACACTTGAGTTCGGCTGATCGCATACACCACACACCTTTCTCTTTTTCAAAAACTGTTTTCTTTTTAAGCTTCTTTCTCAATAATTCTTTCGAAAGCATTTTTCTTTTGAAAATCCTTTTACCATTTCCTTAGTTTGAGTCCAGTCACACCCGAAAGTGTTCCCGAATCCCTCAAACCAAGGTTCTGATACCAACTTGAAATGTCCCAAAAATACAACCCAAAAATTTTGTTTTTAAGGCATTATCAAATCATAAAATCATCTAACATTTAGCAAAACCACAAATCACATATCTCAAAATGTAAAAGCGAATGTATGAATTCAACTGTTGTCAAAAGATATAAAAGATATCAAATTAAACTCCCAGGATAAACTGAAGCTGTGGTGCGTGCTATGCCATCATCCTGAGCTCTTCCCCTTACTAGCGGAAGTACCTAAAACCAAAAACTGAAACCGTAAGTACAAAGCTTAGTACGCTCCCCCAAGCTACCACATACCATACAATAGCATATAAACACGTATTGGGCGTTGCCCACTGCATCGGACCGAAGTCCGGAACTAACCAGGGCCTTGCCCCCTGCATCGGACCGTGGTCCGGAAATTGCATCGAACCGAAGTCCCGAACTAACTAGGGCCTTGCCCTCTGCATCGGATTGAAGTCCGGAAACTGATTGAGCATAGCATATCATAATAATATCTACTAGCATAAAAACATATATTGCATACTGCATCGAACCGAAGTCCAGAACACATAACACAAAGACATGCTTGAATCACAAAGACATCAAGCACACTTAAATACCGCATCGGACCGAAGTCCGGAACTGCTGCTAACTAAACGGGCCGGCATTATGGCCGTACACCTGTTCCTACTGGAAGGAAACTCACCTCATAATGCTGGCTGTTGAGATGCTAGATCTGCAACTGGATGATTGGTGCTCCGGAACTCCCCGGCTACAAATCCCATAAACACTAAATCAGATACTGATAACTACTCTCAAGGTAAAATGACTATTTTACCCCTGGTCAATGTCAACATCCTGGTCAAAGTCAATTTTTAGTTGACCGGACTCACCGAGTTGGGCCGCTAACTCACCGAGTCCCTAACATCCTTTCTAATCCTCTTCCCGCTTCAGCTCGTTGAGTTTGGCAAAGACTTGACGAGTTCTTCTTTGAGACTAACATCGAGTCTAACTTCATCCGACACGCCGAGTTGTATAAACAACTCGTTGAGTTATCCTTCATCGTATGAACACGTCCAGACTGTCACTCGCCAATTTGTATGAACAACTCGTCGAGTCTGTTCCTGAGGAAAGAAGATTGCCTTGGACTCGCCGAGTCTCATGCATGCCATTACTATACAGTCGATTCTAGTCGATTTCATTGCATCCAGTTCATAGATTTGGGCTTCTAGGGCTAGTTTTACACGTAAAGTTTCCAACTTTACGTGCATGCATAAGAGAATGGGGCTTAAACACCAAAATCATCCAACACTAAGAGCTTAGGGTTTGGAACAAGGCTATATCTGCATAAAGGTAGCTACATTGAGCTCTTAGAGCTCAATAACATCCAGATCTATGGTTTCCATCCTAAGGAGAGTTTAACTCTTGAGTTTGAATCATATAAAGTTCCAAGAGAACCATAAGCAAGCATAAACGAGGGTTTAATGTAAGAATAAGCAAGGTGATAACTTTCTTACCAGAATATGTAGCAAATAGAAGCTAGATTCTGGATTTCCTTTCTCTTCTATTGGTCTTCTCTCCTTTCTTTTCATCTACAACTCTCAAGCTAGCACAAAACACTCAAGCTCAACAATGGGGACTAGGGTTTACAGAGTAATGCTCTGGAGGTGCTGGAGGATGGGATGGGAGGCTATAATGACGTTTAAATAGGGTACAAACACTGGGATTTAAGATTTCACCCAGACTGGCAGACTCGCCGAGTTCGAGAAACGGACTCGTCGAGTCACCCACTAAAAACACGTACAAACCCCGTCTCTACTCGTCGAGTCGGGCTCCTGACTCGTCGAGTTCCTCATAAGAAGGGAAAATACTATATTTAAATTACAAACTAGAAATGGGGTGTTACACATATAAGGCATCCTTCCTAGATCCTCAGCCCTAGTCTAGCATGCAGTTCAAATAATCACAATTCATATCATAGCCTAAACGTGTATTGGTAATTTGGGAGAATTTACTTGAGCTCGGCTGATTGCATGCACCACACCTTTTTCTCTTTTTGAAATCCTTTTTATAAAATTGATTTTATTTGGAAAATTTTCATACCAAGTTGTCAGTTTGAGTTCAAACACACCTGAGAGTGTGCCCAATTCCCTCAAACCAAGGCTTTGATACCAACTTGTAACATCCAAAAATTCATGACTAAAAATTTCATTTTAAACATGCATACATTCACTGGGTACCACCCGACATCGAACTGTAGTCCGAAATCATAAATATAAACATTCTTCAGGCGTCACCCTACATCGGACCGTAATTTTGAAAGCATACAGACATTCCTCGGGCAGCACCCGACATCAAACCGTAATCTAAAAACATAAAAATACAGACACGCGCAAGAATCACAAAGACATCAAGCATACAAACATTCCTTGGGCACCGCCTGACATCGAATCATAATTCAGAAACACATGACAAAAATACAGGCCGGCATTGGTTCCTTCGACCCGTTCAAACAAGAGGAAACTCACCTCGCAAAGCTGGATCTCACAGATAATCCTCTGGCCGCTAGCTGGTAGATGCCCGAACTGTTGATCTGTCGACTTCCCGAGCTACTAATCATCATATAAACTAGTTATGTTTGGGATTCTCATATCTTAACCATAAGTCCTCAATGAGGTGAAAGACCATTCTACCCCTCACATACTCTTTTCAAAAAATGAACTCTACTAAACTCTTGGCCCAAATAGATAAACACTCTTATAAGGCCCAATACATGGCCCAATTTCCAATTGGGCCCAATCCCTTCACATGGGCCTCAATCTAAGGCCCAATAATGCTTCTCTAGTCCAAAGGTTTAATTCCAGATGGCCCAATAAGGCCCAAAGTAGCAAAGTCCAATGAATGGCAAATAATGAGGCCCATATGTACGAAGCCCACTCTAACCGAGTACGCAGGGTGTACTCAGATGCACGCAGCGCGTACCAGGTTTGTGACATGTACCCAGTGCGTACCAGGTTGTACGCCCAATGTACTCCCCTATTAAGCTCCTTTTGCTATTAAGCACTTAATGCTTCAAACCAAGGGACCAAATCACAGATTTGAGCTCTACTTAACATCAAAAACCATAAAGTCATTGACTTGGTGACTTTGCATGCCCCAAACAAGCCAAAACTCCAAAAATGGCATTCTACTTCCATGAAAATGGTCTTAACTCTTGCATGAACCCATAAAGAACTTCAAGCTGACAACATTCTATCTTAGGGACTAAAATAGCACCAAGGGTTGCAACGCTAAGCCTAGAAACGGATTTGGAACCATCAAGCTCCATTCTTGGGACCAAAAAGGTCCAAAAACTCAAAATAAGAGATCTAAGCACTCATGGATCAAGTTCAAGACTTTATACCTTGAAAAGGTATGAAATGAAGCAACACTTCCATATCTACCACTTCTCCTTTGAACGACCACGTTGCCTTGACCTTTACTTCCTTGGAGAATGGATCCAAAACACAAAAATACTCTCAAAAGGCCTTCTAAGCTCCAAGATCACTCAAGTATGGATTAGGGTTTCGTAGTAGCTGCTTTAGAGTGAAAGGTAGGATGGCCTTTGAGGCATAATGTTCCTTATGTAGTGTCATACCCTAAAGTTTAGAGTTTTAGTCTGAATGTACTACGCCCCGTGTACCTCTTAGTACGCTCGGCGTAATCACAAACCGCCCACGACCATGAAGCTTTCTACGCCCCGTGTTATCAATGAGTATGCCACATGTACTCATGGAACCCCTAAACCCAAAACTTAGTTTGGCTATAACTTCTTCATTCTAATTCCATTTCCGACGAACTTTATATCCATAACAATGTGACGAGAAGCCGTACGCTTCTAATAACTCATCATTACCTAAAAAACTTTCTGAACAAGAGCTCAAAATTCCTAGAAGACCGAGATGTCAAATTACGATTATACCCTTGGACTCGAAAGACACAATCAATCACTTGGATCACGTATACCCTAACACCTACATCTGAAATGGGCCAAGTCCTTCCTTTCCCAAGGCCCTACCCCTTATGACAACTGATGATTGGGCCGTAGTCCCTAGCAATGAAACACTTTCAAAACCAGGTGTTACAGATCACCTACCTTCATGATTTTATTGATTGAAGAAGTTGATTACAGAGATGAATGTGTAAATGTAAGTATGAGTATCATTGAAAAGCTAAAAATTATGTGCGTAGTTGTTTTGATCAAAACATAATTGAACTAAAATAGACCAAAGTGTATGAGAGGTTGTAATGTTCAGTATAAAGCAAATATGTAATGTAGATCAAAGCAACACAAATCGTTTACAAGGAAATCCCTTGATCCTTGCTAGGATTTTCGACATAAAACATTGGGAGGTGGTAATGACCACCTGCCTTAATGTTTTTATTAATTGAAATGAATGATTATAGAGAAAATAAAATGAGTATGAGTACAAGTGATAGTATTATGCCAGCACATTGTGTGTAGTGTAATGAATACAAGTGTTTTATATAGTAAAAACCTAACAACTAGAACTCCTAAAATTCTAGGTTCCTTCGAAATTACTTATAGCCATTGCTTGACTTTGTACTCCGGGTCTTTTGCATGGTTGTGACGACTATACATTGAGAATGTGACTTTGACTGGTTATTACTGCACATGTGAGAAAGACAAAAGAACATATAGCCATTATAATAAATAAAAAATATTATTCGGGTTCCTGGAGTATATTCAAATCCTGAGATTTGAGGATCCTTAGTCTTGAGGTTCCTATAGTAGTTTCAGGATCCTAGCCCTGACAACTGCCCCCAAATTATTCCTACAAGATACTTTGGAGTTAGTTTACCAAAATTTAAAGGGATAATTATAAAATATAAAAAAATAAATATGATAAGATTTTTGAATTTTAAACCCTAACGGATTAGATTTATCCGTTCAAGATTCATCATAGCTGGTCTAATCAATCTCTTTCTCTCTCTCCCTCTCTCTCTCTCTCTCTCTCTTTCTCTCTCTCTCTCCCCCCATTAGCATAAGGCAATCAATTAGGGCTACTCCTTCATTCGTATTTAAGCTCTCATTTTGTTGCCTTTGAAGGTACATTTCTTTCCTCTTCTCCTTAATTTTCTCTTTCACTAACAACGGGCAAGAAAATGATCATATCTCGCAAGGACATCCTCACGTCCTCTGGGGATGATTTTATCAACCAAAGGATCTTATCCTACGATGAGATCTGTTCTTTCAAAGATGATGATATCGAATCGTTGAAAAGAGTTGGCTCTTTCTCTAACGAAGTTGTCTTCAAACCCTTCGATCCGAAACACCAACTTGATTTTGCTTCCTCGTCTTGGGTCTGCTATCTTGGATTTCTCTTTGGCGTGGTTCGAAATACCCCATTCCTGGGATTATTTCCAAGTTCTTTGAAGTCACTCAAATTTCTTACGTCCAACCCATGCCCATCATTTGGCAAGTCTTGTTTTGGATTGAGAAACTGAACCAATCTAGAGGTCTAGATATAAGTTAAGCTGAGTTGGTGTGACATCCCCAATTTCACGGCTAGAAAAGCCCGATTTGTTTATGCTTTGTTTTAAAATCAGAGTAATCTTTTCAAGAAAACAGTTGCGAAATTTGTTCCCAAAACAAAATATGATAAGAATTTATCAAAGCATTTCTTAAAGAAATGTATTTCCATTATATAACAAAATCTCGGGATGTCATGTTCCGATACAGACACATAAGCATAAACTGAACACACATTTATTTACACTAGTGATTTACATCTTCTTTAATCTCTCAGTGAAATATGTCTTCGTGTTGATACATGTGATACAAAGAAAACTGAGTGGGTCAGGCTTGGGAGCCTGGTGAGCATATAGGGTTTTCAACCCACAATAATATAATTATTATATTTAATTATCGATCAATCAATCCAATTACCCACCCCCATCATCTTCATTTATTTCATAAAGATTTACCCTAAGAACCGATTACCCTTCTCCCATTCATTCCTAAGGATTACCCCAAGGAATTGTCACAAAGTTTAGTGCCACCAAGGTTCTTAGATTACCTCTGGTAAACTCGCAGTTCACAGTAATTAATGAACACCTAGTTCAAAAACACCTAATGAACACTTAGTTCAAATATCCCTGGTGAACACCTAGTTCAAAACATCTAGTGAACACTTAGTTCAAATATACCTGGTGAACACTAAGTTCAAATATCCCTGGTGAACCCAATCACCTAAGGAACACATAGTACGAAAGCTCTTAGTTCAAACAATGATTATAATAATGTATATCTCGATCCTCCAAAACCACTAATAGTATTAACGCATATATATATATATATATATATATATATATATATATATATATATATATATATATATCATATTTCTAAAACAATCTATCCCATCCCGCCGATCCCCACATACTCACCCTATACTATGATCTTACGAGATCTAGCCTAAGGAATCAATATGAACAACAAATGACGAGGCTGCTTAGGAAATTCCCTAGCAGCAAACAAGGCTCAATAAAGACATCAAATCAGGGGAATGGAATAAGTTTCACCACGAACCTTCGTTCATAAGAGAAAGAACCACGAGACAATTAAGTTAGGGGTAGTTATCTAGATAACAATGCATAGGCGTGGTCCGACTATCATGAGGTATTATACCCCCAGAATCTCCCTATCCAACATCGAACTTTGCCTAGTAGTGGCCTGCATATCATGAGGTATTTCACCCCCAGACGCACCCTATCCAGCAATATATCACCAGACATACCTAGCAGTGGTCTATTACCGATACACTTTATTAGGCAGTCTACGACTTTCCCTTAATTACTTCGTGAAAGAAAACGCTGACAAATGAAGCTCGTCCGATCACTTCATAAAACAAACGCTGACTCCAAAGCTCTTTCAACATAAACTGTGTGGGGAAATACTAATAGAATACTCCCGTACGCTCCCGTAACCGACACACAATAGTGTCAAAAAGACTTTGTACATGATAGTACTTCTGGCACATTATAGTACTCTGGTATGCGAAGCACTCGTACCCGAAGACATAATAGTACCCTGGCACAAGCAGCACCCAAGATACAGAGCTTTGAAAAGGACTTCGTACATAAAATTTACTTCTGTATGTAGGACGTACTCCACCGATCATCAATCTCACAACACACGTACTCTTAATAAGAGGCTACCCATCACTAGGCAAACCTAAAATGCTTATAATCAATTTCCGATACCATCTCCATTTAGGAAACGCTAACTAGTGTTTACTTAACACAAGGTTTTAAGTAATAATATCATATATACACATCTTAACACATATTGGACCGTAACTGGTTCGAACGTTGTATATCATCAATTATATATATATATATATATATATATATATATATATATATATATATATATATATATATATATATATAACACGTTTTGATTAATAGCAAATATTTCACACACACACACACACACACACACACATATATATATATATATATATATATATATATATATATATATATATATATTTCATACTTTAATCAATACTCGTATTAAAATCACATTCATAAAAGGGACTATGCACATGATACCTTATCGGATGAGCACGTAGTTCAAAAATACATAATCCGTACTCTCGGATCTTAAATTTGCCTCATTACCTAATCCATAATCCTGAATCTAAAACTAACCTCTTGATCTGATCCATACTCTCGGATCTAAAACTAACCTCATGATCTGATCCATACATCCAGATCTAAAACAAGTTTATCTCTTTATCCTTTTATCTCATGGTCCAACCCATCTTTTATCACCTACCAACAACCTCATCTACCCATGTTCTACCCAACATATTTTTAGATACAAAATACATATATAGTTTAACTCATTAAAACTTATATAATTCATTCATTCCACAATCATCTCAAATAAACAACAATATATTATACTCATAGCACGTATTTCATAGCAAATACTTAATATTTATATGTTAGAAGAAAGTGACTACACACTCACTTAATCAGAAGATGATCGGATAGCACTACGACTTGTAGAAGTAGTATTCTTCAGTGAAATCGGGAGATCTTCACAAAAATCGGGATCTTCGGGGCTTCGGGACTTGCTTCGGGTCTTGGGAATGATACCGGGGCTTCGGGATATTTCTTGCATGAAAAATGAGGCAAAAACGAGAGAGAAGGAAAGAAAATTGGCAAAGAACTCGGCTGCCCTCGCACCCTTTATATAGGGTCTGAATCCTCGGATTACACTGGATGTACCAAGGCATTATGCTGGGCATAATCCGGATCAAACCGATGACTCATCCACCTTCGGATAATATCCGAATTTGTAATTAAATAAATATATTTTAATCATTTAAAAACTTCCAATATTCATATCTTCATCATATGAGCTCCGTTTTTGACGTTCTTTATATCCACACGTAGGTGAGACTATACTCTACAACTTTCATTTAGACCCCGTCGGCTAATTTTGAGTTTATTTTTATTATTTATTTTTAGTAGGTTAGGATAGGAAAACTCCGTTATAATTCATAACTTGTTCATCTGATGTTCGTTTTCGTCTGTCTTTTTACTGTTGCACTAATATTAACGAGATCTTCGACTCTCGTTTAGATTGTTTCGGCTAGAAATCACTCGATCTCAAATCGAGTATTCGGGCTGCATACCGCTAAGCTGAAACTTCGGTAAATCATAACTTCTTCATGCGAAGTCAGATTTGTGCGTTCTTTTTATGCCCACTCTCAGTTTAACGAACACTACGACTTTCGTTTAGACCACTAAGGCTAAAAATCGCTCCAATGTAAATTCACTTTTTACGTCATTCAGTGTCGTGCCGGTTCTGTCGCGAAACTTCGACAGGTCATAACTTCTTCGGTATAACTCGGATTTTGGCGTTCTTTATATGTATGGAATCCTTGTAATATATACTACAACTTGGTTAATATTATTCAACCTAAACAATCTTCTATCAAAAATTCATTTTTGACGCTTATCGTCTCTAAATTAACTAGCCCTGATCTACGGGCGTTACAGTTGGCTCATGTGATGATTTTTATGAGACGTGATTTGATCCCTAGTGGTAATTCCTTACCTAAGAATTGGGTTAAAAAGGGTTGGACTAATTTTCTTTTGTGCTCAGGATCCTGGGATTCCCCTTTCATCATTTTGTATATTGTTTTGCAACTTTTAGGTTCGAAGAACTTATTCCTATTACCAAGGATACTGAAGGAAAGATAGAGAAGCTCTTCATTATTCCTGCGGCTGATAGGTCCTTCAGGCTCGATTGCCCTAGTCTTCAAGAAGTCTCATCTACCACTGTATCAATGGAAACTGGTAAGATCCATATATTTTATGTGGTAATTTAGAATCTATGAGGATCCTAAATGAAAATCCCGTATTGATGATGATCTGGTGTGGCGTGTTGGATCCAAGGATTCTCGTCCCAATTCTCGATTTGCCTTATCTGATCTTGAAGATGATGTGTCTAGCAGTCTGATTGTAGTCAAGAGGGAGAAAGTTTTCTTTTCTCTTCCTCCTAAGAAGTCTTTCATTGATCTCACCATGAAGACCCCAAGTTCCCATATGAGGAAAACCTCAAAGTCATAGATCTCAACTTGGAGCATCTTGGAGCGAAAGAGTCACTTCAGAAGTTGCTTTCCTTTTCTTAAGCAGTAAGCATTTGTATGACATTAGTTTCTAATTTCTATTTTCTTATATTAACGCAATGATTATTTCAGGTCTCCGCTTATGTTTCCCAATCTGTGATTGACCTAAGGATCTGGGCTGAGGAGGCTGAGCAAGTTCTGAAGGAGCGAGAGAAGGAGTGGAAGGCGGCCAATGAAGATCTTCTTAGGAGGATCAAGCTTCTGATCAAAGAGAAGGTTGAGAAGGAAGATGAGCATATCCTGGAGATAGAGGAGGTTATTGTTGACGCAAAGGAAAGTGTTGTGGTGCCTATCTGGGAGGCCAAGATCAAGTTGGCTGAGGATCTTGATAATTCAGGATCCTAGAATGTAGTTGAATGACGCGAGGCACTAGCCAGAATAACTGGCAAGCCTGTGACTGCTACTGAGGATCCTGGGTCTAAGCCTACAGAAGAGGATAAGGAGAAGAACGCGGCTGATGATGACCAAGCTAAGGTCTAGGCCAGCAAACAATTATTTTAGGTAGATTTTTGTTTTAGTTAATGATGTAAAACAATTAACTCTTGTCGGGTTGGTGCACATATCTTTTTTAAATGCAATGGTTGTATTTTCTTTTCATACCTTTCTTTTGATCATCATGTATAATTGTTTGTGATACTGAGATCCTTAGATCACTAGGATCCTATAGAAATTAGTTCCTGCAAACAATCCTAAAAAATATCTTCGTAAATTATAAGTAACCCTTTTAAACTCAAAGACTTAAGTTCTGGTAACCAAATAATCTTCGTTTATGATCCTAAAAGTTTTAGATCCTCAAACATTACGTAGAGTTTTTGAAAAATAAGGGTAGATGAAACCTGGTGATGTTAGGAAAAGTTTGAAGTTATGAACTCCTTGTCTTCGTATGACCTTGATGCTTGAAGGGATCTTTATTTTAGAAGCTTGTTATGATGGATCCTCATTCGTCAAAATTTAGGAAGGATCCTTAGTTTCGTAAGGAAATTCTTCATATATTATAATGTTATGAGTCTCATTCATCTTCTGGGGAAGATCCCATCTTGAACTCTTGTCATGACTTTACAGAAATTTTGGGAAAGATCCCAAACTATAATCTTTAATGAATTATTGAGGAAAACTGTGACATCCCCATTTTCACGACCAGAACCAATTTCGTTTATGCTTTTTTTATAAATAAAATCAGGGTAATCTTTCAAAAAATGTTGCAGAATTTGTCCCCAAAACAAAATATGATAAAAATTTATCAAAGCATTTCTTAAAGAAATGTATTTTCATTATATTACAAAACATCAGGATGTCATGTTCCGATACAGACCAAAAGCACAAACAGTATGATATAAGCCTTACACCAGTTATTTACATCTACTAGCCTCTAATCCAAAATCCCTCATCATCATCCAACTATGTTCTTGTTCCACTACCTGTAATATAAAAGCTGAGTGGATCAGGCTTGGGAACCTGGTGAGCATATAGGGTTTTCAACCCACTATAAATAAATTTATTAATTGTCATCAACCAACAATAAATTTATTAATTTCATCAACCAACAATAAATTTATTAATTTCATTAATCAAAAATAACCTTGATTACCCGTTCCCGTTACCCTCACTTTATGTCCCTAAACATCTAATAAAAGGGACCTAGCTTAAGGATCATCATCGGGGTAACAACACTGCTTAAGAGATACTTCTGCAGTTTCTTAAGCTTCCACCCTAAGAATCCTCTAACATTAACTCATTCATCCCAAAGGATTGTCCTAAGGAATAGGCATAAAATCCATCGTTGCCAATAGCACAGCTACCAATGTTCTCTATTTGGCACAGCTGCCAATGTTATCCTTTAGGCGCAGCTACCAGGATTATGATGTTCTATTAGGCACATATGCCAATATTATCCATTACGCGCGGCTGCCAGGATATTTAGATTACAACTACTGAACACTTAAATCAAAATACCTGGTGAACACTCCGTTCAAAAATACTTAATGAACACCTAGTTCAAAAACACCTAGTGAACAGTCGGTTCAAAAATACCTAATGAACACATAGTTCAAAAATACCTGATGAACACATAGTTCAAAAACACCTAATGAACACATAGTTCAAAAACACCTACAGTTACGAGCCTGTTAATGTTCCACTGGGCTGTCTAGAAAAGTCTGTGGTCGACATCTATATTCTGCTAGATGACTGGAGCATCGTCAACATCGAGACCTCTCATCATTTTATTTCGTCATACATCAAGTATTCATCTACCCATGTAATACCCAACATATTTGTAGATTATATATATATATATATATATATATATATATATATATATAGTTTAAATCATTCTAAACATGTATAAAACTTTTGTTAAACATCCATCTCAAATAAACAAACAACATATATACACATAGCACATATTTTATATAAAATATTTCATATCTATGTGTAAGATCAAAGTGACTATACACTCACTTGATAAGACGGCGATTGGACAACACTCCGTCCCTTAAAACAATCTTTTTCAATGAAACTGAGATGTTTTCTCAAAAATTGGATCTGCGTGGGCAGAGTTTCGACTCGAAAAACTCTTTTCTTGGGATCTTCGGGTGCTTCAGGACTTGCTTCAGGTGTTAGGGATTTTTCCTAGGCTTAGGGGGGGTGTTAGGATAGTTTGAGAGAGAATTAAGGGTGTAAAAGTGTAAGATTTGTAAACAAAATCCAGACAACTTCACTTTCTATTTATAGTATCGAAATTTGAATTACGTTAGGCGTAAACTTCATGTACGTGGGGCGTATTGCCTTGCGAGGCTCTACGTTGGGCGTAGCCCAAGTATGATGGGTGTACCGTGATAAGTGGCTCTAGACATGTCAAGTGTGTGAGATACGTGTTGCATGTGAGGGAGTAGGCGACGTGGCAAATCTCGGACCGTGTACACGAGTACGCTGGGCGTACTCCAATTTTTCCAACTTCAAAAAGTCGTAACTTTCGCATATGGGATAGGTTTTGACGTTCTTTTATCCACGCGTAGGTGAGACCGTGCTCTACAACTTTTGTTTAGATTTCGTCGGCTAATTTTGACTTTCTTTTTAAAGTTATAGTTTTAACAGGTCGGAACAGGAAAAGTCTGTTAAAAATTCATAACTTCTTCATCCGATGTCCGTTTCCGTCTGTCTTTTTACCGTTAAACTACTATCAACAAGATCTTCAATTTTTGTTCGGATTGTGTCGGCTAAAAATCCCTCGTTCTACAATTCGAATTTCGGGCCGCATACTGCTATGCCAAGTTTTAGAAAATTCATAACTTCCTCATACGAAGTCAGATTTGGACATTCTTTCTATGCATGCTCTCGGTTTAACGTATACTATGAATTTCATTTAGATCGCTAAGGCTAAAAAGTACTTTATCGTAAATTCACTTTTTACGTCACATAGCGTCGTGCCGGTTCTGTTGCGAAACTTCGACAAGTCATAACTTCTTCGTTATAACTTTGATTTCAGTATTCTTTATATCTCCGGAATCCTTGTTTCAACCACTACAAATTTCTTCATAGATATCGGCTTTATCTAAAATTTTACTTTGGACGCTTATTTTTATCCTTAATTTATTATATCATCATAATTAAATATAAGGCACATAAATTCACATAATTCATTCTTATTATTTCAAAACACGTTACAATAGTTGACCTAAAATATTACATCGTCTATAATTCTTAGCGCAGAAACACAGACGTTACAAAAACATTCAATTGTATGATAAAAATGTTATAAGCTTTATGTATTTTCTAAGGAAAATCCCAACATGTGAACTTTATAAACCTTAGGAGTTTTCTGGGGATGATCCCAACTTAAGATAACATGTAAATGTTATAGACCTTAGAAGTTTTTTGGGGATGATCCCAACATAAGATGACATGTAAATTATAGACCTTAGGTTCAAACTTTAGGATCTCAACTGATGCTCATAAATGAGAGGGTGGCCAAGTCACTTGTAACATTTCGTTTGAAATTAAAATAAATAAATAAATTAAATTAAATAAGTAAATAAATAGATAAAATTTATTTATTGAATAATAACCCTAAATCCATAGTAATTTATCAGTGTTAGCCATAAGTAGTTAAATGATATAATTTTTTGGAAATTTTGGATCTATATTGAAACATTTGGACTTGAATTGAAATGAAATTTAGAAGTTGGGGGTTGTTTGGTAATTAGTGGGCTTAGTTTGAAAAAGATCTTGTGGAGAAGGACCAAGCTTGGAAAAATGAAAATATGTTTGAATGAGAGACACGCGATTAAACCCGATACCCTTCCCCTCTCGTTTTCCGAATGCAACCCTAACCCTAGCTCGTTTTCTCCAGCCGCCACCCTTATCTCTACCATGTCCGACGCTGCCATCCCCATCGTTACTGTCACTGTCGAGCGTCACAGCTGCCCCCTTCCAGCAGGAGCGAGTTGACAACGTGAGTGCTGGGTGTGTCCACTCCCACCATTCCTCCACCAATCTTCTTCTTCTTCTTCTTCTTCTTCTTCTTCTTCTTCTGTCTCCATCCACATCCGCACACGGCAGTTGCCAGTTGTGTTCTGGCTACCCCTCGATTCTAATCTTCTTTCGCAGCAGCTGGCCACCGAGTGTGCGTAGGTGTATTTTGTTATGGTTGTTGGCTATGTGTGTGTGCTTGTTGGCCAGAAATCAACAAAGAACCACCATGGTCGTTAAACATGATGGCTGCCACTTGCTGTCATCTTTTGCCGCCACCAGCCACTGTGAGGAGGTGGTTGTATGTGTGTATGTGTTTTGGTGTAATATGTGTTTGTATTATGGTGTGATGTTGTAAGAGCAATCTTTGGCCAGAAAATCAAGGAAAATCACCTACCACCACCATGAGGTGGTGTCTACCTCCGTGAACTACCGTCGACCACCACCGCCCAAGGTAGTAGTGGGTGGTACCCGACCTAGTGAAACCCTAATTAACCTAAAAAAATTAACCTTAAACCTAATTGGCATGTGTTTGGGTTGGAAACCCTAATCTTGGAGACTTTTATTTGGGACTTGTCAGGACTCGTGTTTTGGACCGTTGGATTGGAATTACGAATTATGCCCGACGACATTATATGATTGACCTAGTTCTTGGGTTATGAGGCTTCAAGTTGGGCCTTTCTTTTGGACCCCAATTGTAATTTTATATGAAACCCTAATCGTGTTTCGCTTCAAGTTGGGCGTTTCTTTTAGGCTTCGGTGATTGGGTTATTGATGGACCATCTGAGAACAAGTGCATGGACTAGGAAAAATTGGATGGGATTTAGGGTAAGGCTCATGTAAGGGGTTGGGCCAAATTTGGAAAATTGGGCCATATATTGGGCCTTGGCTGATTGTTTAGTTTTAGGGACTTAAGAATGTAAGTTTGGGCCGTGCGCTTGGACCAAGCTAGGTTGGGGTAAAATGGTGTTTTCACCCCAAGTATGGATTTATGGTTATGGTTTGGAACCCAATTATTAATTGGGTGTTGTTTTGATGTTGACAGTTTGGGGATCTGTCAGCCAGCAACCACAGATTTATCCATGGGACTTCAGCAGTGTGAGGTGAGTCTCCTCACTATTCTATGGGTAGAAGGCACCAATGTTGGCCTATGTTTATGTTATGCTAGTATGCTAGTTGTCTTTGTGACTCTTGCATGTGTATGTGTTTATATGCTTTACGGGCTAAGGTCTGATGTCGGGCGGGGCCCGATATGTGACAACCTGAAATTTCCATTGTACGAACCTCATCTATTCAATAGAAGCTAGTTCAGTTTCTGTGATTTTCAAGCTTTTCCGAACAAGTTTGTGTACATTAGGGTTCATGTTTTAGATGATATCAGGAGAGTGGATACTCCTGGTTTTGTGAAACTTAGGCATTTCAAGTTTCATACTGTTACAGTCCAACATCAGGAATAAAAACATTTTCTGTCAAAATATTCCAGGACTATAAATAGTTTTCTGAATTAAATAAATTCATTATTCACAATTCCAAATAGAGAAAAGCCATATTCTCTCTGACGGATCTTCGGGTTTTCATCCCAGATTGTGAGTCTACTTTTCTATATGTGTTTCAATACTTGTTTAATGCTTATTAACATCAATTACATGTTTAGATTACAAGATCCGGGAGTTTACCGCCCAAGATCGTTCTTGGGGAGTAAACTCCAAAATGGAACATTATGGCTTCCTAGTCCCAATACCTTGTTAGAAGACTTGTTTAGGAGTTAGAGTATGATCTTTATAGGCCAAAAAGCATCCAAGAAACATAAGTTCTAGGAGTTTACGGCCAAGGAACTCCCTTGGGCCGTAAACCCCTTTTCAAGGGCTTAAATGCCCTAAAACCTTCCCCAAATGCTTAAGGACTTTACCTACTAATGCTTGTGCTTGTTTAGAACATCAAAAGCCCATAAAAGCCATAAGTTTTTAGGAGTTTACGGCCAAGAACTCCTCTTGGGCCGTAAACCCCATTTTGTGGGACAAAAATCATTCCAAGCAACCCTTAAGCCTTTAGACAATTTACCTTGCACATTTGGGACTAGAAAGGAGAGTAGAACACATAGAAATCACTCCTTGAAAGGAGTTTACGGCCAAGGAACATGACTTGGGTCGTAAACTCCAAGTGAAGGCACCAAAGTGTGCCTCTTGTCCCCATTAGCCTTTGATAAAATCATGGATGCCATTCTTGATGTTTAAGTGCCTCAAATCAATTAATTTCCTAGAGTTTACGGCCGTAAACTCTAAGGTGAAGGACCTTAGGCCGTAAACTCCCTTATGGAGTGTTCTAGAGCCTTAAAACTACTTCATGCATTATTCCAATAAAGATAGGAGTGTTCTAAATACAAGACAACACCAGAAAAAACCCAAAAAAACCATTTGAGGAGTTCACGGCCATAAACCTATGAGTTTACGGCCGTAAACTCCAAGGTGTGGGGTTTGTTAGATGGTGAACTCCTATACAAGGCCCTTTGATGTTTCAAACCCTTTTGCCTTGTCCCGTAGCAACTTAGATGCAACCATTTGAACCTTAAACACCCATAAAAGTGTTTAAATGTTTTCTAAGTGTCTTAACTTATTTATTTAAGTTATTATATGTCTAATTAGTTATATATATGTTTATTATATGATAACTAGGCTCGTGCGTGTAAACCAGTCTCCGTTTGTCACCTAGCACGGTAGCTGACACTGCAATTCAAACGACTCACCACAAGTGAGTTCATACCCCTTGAATCAACCTTTGAAATGATTTTAAGTGTTTTAAATACTTTATGGGGGGGAATACAAGTCAAATACATATAGTTATTGATTCAATCACATGTGATTGCATTTAATCACATGTGATTAATAACTAGGAAAACAACGATTTTTACCACTGTTCAAACTGTTTTACAAACTGCTTTACTATTGAAATGTTTTACAAACTGTTTTACTATCCAAACTTATTTATAGACTGTAATTCAACAAAAGCTTCTTATACTTAAACTGTTTTATCAACTTATGCCTCCAAAATGTTTTATAGGTCGACATCAAGTCGATCTTCTCTTGAAATTATATTACTGCTTCAAATGTTTTATGAAAACTTATTTATGCTTTTATATATCCAATTGCATGCCCATATATGTATAGATATATAAATAATGTTTAAAGGGCTTAGGAAGGCCATCCGCCCTATTTCCTTTTCCTCGTTTTGGATGTGGTCTGGTGGGATTTCGAGTGACCATCCGAAGGTCGTTTCCATATTACTTATATATCATATATACATGTATAGACATAAAGGTACTTCCATATTCATACTCTTCAGTACATCATTAGCTGGTTACCATCGGGGTAACGCAGGAACAATACATATACAGATATACTAGAAACAATACATATACAGATATACTAGAAACAATACATATACAGATATACTAGAAACAATACATATACAGATATACTAGAAACAATACATATACAGATATACTAGAAACAATACATATACAGAAATACTAGAAACAATACATATACAGAAATACGAGAAACAATACATATACAGATATACGAGAAACAATACATATACACGAATACTTAACAATTGTGATCCACTGTATCGGGCATGCCTTAAATGTCATGGCCCGAGTTGTAGCCAGAATTCTCTTGGAGGGAGAGCGTGAGTTTGCGTATAGATCTATACTGGATTGACTATCCTACACCTTGCTGCTAGCTACAGCCGGACCTGCAGGTCTGCGGGTGCCAAACGTCATTTCTTTTATTACGACCATCCATTATGTCGTTGTTACCAGTCGATAGCATGGTGCAATTTATCACATTATGCCTTAATATAAATCCGGTTTAAGGTAGTAGTATTTAGTACAGCAGTAGTCTTATGATACAAAGCTACAGTACTACAATGATTTACCCATTACATATTTTAGTGATAATCTCACTTAAGCATTAGTGTACAAACTATATTTTTAACAAATGATAGTTATACTTGGGTAATTACACACTTTTACAACAGACAAGTTTACAAAACAGTTTAGCCTTGGTAGAAGGTTACTTTTATAGAAAATATAGGATTTTCTGAGAGATTCAAACTTTTACAAACACTTTCAAACATTTGCTTACATTTTTACAAACTTATACATTGAGACAGGTTCAAACGTTTTTACAAGAAACATTGACACTAAAATACTTATGAACTCACCAGCTTAATGCTGATAAACTCTTTCAAAATAACTTGTATTCTCAGGTCATCAGTAGACAGGTACCGAGGCCAGCTTTTGAGAAGATGGAGTGCATTCAAGACTCATCTCATATTATTTTGTGTTTCATTATTTTTGGTGTCTATAACTGTACAGAACACACTTGTATTAAAATTATATATTTAATGCAATGGATGATGTTGTTTGCTTATTTACATTTACTGTGTTGTGATACTGTACATGACGTCCTCCGCCCCGGAACGTTTCCGCCGTTCTTGGTTTTGGGGTGTGACACGATAACTATTTGTATGCTATGTATCTATGTGATTATTGCATGTGTATGTGTTTATTTGATATATGTTATATGTATGCTGGGCGGGAACCAATCTATTACCGATCTCAGCTCGATGCCAAGCGGGGCCTGATGCCGGACGGTGTCCAATGTCGGGCGGGGCCTGCTAAATGTTTATTTTATGTTTGGTATGTGTTACTTGGGGAACTCACTAAGCTTTGTGCTTACTATTTTTGGTTTATGTTTCAGGTGATTCGGTTTTCAAAAAAAATGGACGAGATTGGGATGATTGAAGGGCACACAACACACGTTTCCGCATTCTGTGATTTACTATGATTTAATGATGTTTTGTCGAATCTTGACTACCTCGGTTTTATAGAAATGATATGTATTACGATTTATTAATTGAATTAATGAAATTTTTTGTTATTTATTTTTGGGACGTTACAATTTGTTATCAGAGCCTTGGTTTGAGGGATTCGAGCACACTCTCGGGTGTGTCTGGACTCAAACTAAGGATTTGGTAAAGTTCATCAAAGAGAAATATATTTTAGAAAGAGATTTTTCTTAAAGGAAAAATGGTGTGGTGCATGCAATCAGCCGAGCTCAAGTAAGTTTTCCCAAATTACCCATACATGTTATCTGTTATGATTTGATTGGTTAATCTGTGGAAATACATGCTAGTTAGGGCTAAGGATATGCTCAGTTTTTGCATGTGAGAATGCTAAGAGAGATGCCTTTGTATGCTTATTGTATTAACTTGTAGAATTGCATGCTAGTTCTGATTAGCCAGGGATAGGTTAGCCTGATATGTGATGCATGGTTGTCTAGGAAGTATGAGATGTTGGGTTGGGTTGGTTTGTATGTGTAAAGCATTCAATAGATGGAATGGGAGCTCCTAGTATGTGTTGTAGTAGGTTGGATTGGAGTGATACTACACGGATGTTGCTTGATTTGTGCTTTGTAGAACTCCTAAGTGATGGGCGCCAGCTACTAATGAAAGATGTCAAGTCACATGTAACAAAGATTAGATAATCTCAATGTGACGGATTTGAATCTATTGCGTAGCTCTTGTTTGAGTCCAACCGTTGTAGGGACGAGTCTGTTACTTGAAGGATTATCCAAGCTTGGTTGCATGTGATTGTGTTCATGAGGTAGGTGACTGGCATTATGGGGAGTTCTTCAGCAGCTGATGGTAGTATGAGAGGGAGAACCTAGGAAAGCCTAGGGATTGCTTCGGTGGGTTTTGATGTGCTGGGACGCAGGTGTTTCGTGTATGGATTGAGAATATGACTTAGAGGATTCGGAAGGATTCTTAAGGAGAGTATGGATAGGTGTGGAAGGTAGTATTGGACCCGCATTACTAAAAGAACAGGATCCATACTCGAATCAGGGAGAGTCTTGGAGAATCTAAGAAGCCTTTAAGATGAGGTTTCTTAGGTATGTACGAATTGTGTACATGATGTTCGGTATGGAGATGAGCACGCAGGGTTGGGATTCAGATTATGGTTCCGGCAAAAGAGGAGGTACTGAGCCGATCGTGCGCGGACGCCGGAGTTCACTTCATCAGAGATTACTTGCGGTGTTTTAGATCAGACCCTGGTGGTCTTTGGTCCTGTCAAGGAAAGGAATTTGGAATTCTTAGATGGTCATCTCGGGGCCTTTCGGGCTGGGATTATGTTAGGGAAGTTGGGGGATCATTGGGAGCCCAAGGCTTGGAGGATCTTATGGTTAGCTCTTGTCATTTGAGATCGGAGAGGAGTTCCATACCATGTACTCAGAAGGGTCAAGGTAACTCCGGATGAGGAAGTAAGGAATTCTTCAAATGCTTCTATGGGTATTTCATCTTCTGTTTCTCCAAGGGTATATCAGGAATTGGTGTTATGTTGGACTTTTGTTTGGGTTTGCGTAAGCTATATCTCCTGTCGATTATGTGCAACTGTATGGATTATAATATCAACGATTGTGGTATGCCATTTTACATACCGGGAGTCTTCGATGAATCTTCAGATGGACATATCTTGTGAAGTGGGTTCCGTGTGTTCTGGGTCTTTGTCAGGATCGGTTCAGTAGTATTTCTTTGAGGATCTTTGGTCAGGGTTAGTGGGACAGTTCTCCATTGAATTCAGGGTTTAGTGGTTCTATCATCTCTTCGGGTATGATTAGCAGTTGACTATGGGAGAGCTTTGAAGTTCAAGGCACTACCGTTGCTAGGAAATGAGCGGTAGTAGGAAGATAGTGGTATCAGTTGCGTGAATTGGTTGATCTTTGTATGTGTCATGGGAATTGTATCTTCGCATGGACTAAAGTTGGTTAGAGTTCAGTGATTCCTTGAGGATAGAAAATAGAGTGGAGGTTCGCCAGTACGTGAGAGGTGATTTGAATCATTAGACGGGTTAAGGTCTCAAGAGTATTATTCCGGATTCTAGGAGTTGGGCAATCATTGATATTGGCTAGTAATGGAAAGCTAGTTTTGGGAAGCACAGGTCATAGGCAGTTCTTGCTATATGAGGTTCGATGGATTGGGAATCCATCAGACTTATGATGTGAGAGAGCTTCATCGAATCCAAGTGGGGGAGAATCAATAAGAATTTCCGGGAGATGGATCGAGAATGGAACTAGGGCAAGTTTTGCATCCTGGTCAAGAATTGAGATGACCCAAATGACCGTTTAGATTGAGATTATGTAAGTAAGAGCTCAGGGAACTCCCAGTAGCTAGTCGACATCTTCTTTTTATGCATAGCAGATTTGTGGATGGATCCAGATTGAGGGACGTGTTAGAGCCTTGTTTTGTGTTCTTGTCTGATGAGGGTTTCAGAACCTGGTTGGATGTACGTTTCGAATCAGGTGTGTGGGGTTGTGATGGTTAAAGTGTAGTAAGGCCATGGTGGTAATAATGGTGGATTTGAAGTTTCGTCAGACTGCGATGTGATTGTAGCATTCACCAGACGGAAGTAGACAAACATTGGCGATTGTCAATAATGTAAAGGAGAAATCGGTTGTGCCTTTGACATTACAGCTAGGACTGCCAACGGGTATTTCTCTTTTTTGGATTGAGGACCATTGGGGTCCGATGTGGAGTTAGGCCTATGTAGCCCTAGTTTGGGTGGGACCCATAGGTGAGGACCATGTGATTTTAGCAAATACAGGTGGGACCTGGTCAAGATCGTTGGGTCAAGGATTTGGACCTTGAATTACAGAATCCATTGGGTGGCCAGTGAGTGACACAGAGAGGTTTATAGGCTGGGTAGCCTTGTTATTTATACTATTGGGATTCTGGTGGATGGGCCAGGTGCGAGACTCGTAGTCTCAGTGTTAGTTTGGGAACCATTCTGTCTCAGTCTAGTAAGGGGTTGTCATAAAATAGAAAGTTTTGGGTGAAATGCAAGTGCATATCTGTGGATCTCAGGTTATGAGTTGAGTATCGGGTTGGGTTTTGGGGTAAGATCTCGAGTCGGGTACTGAGAGTGTTTTGTGTAGAGTTTTGTTTATGTAGGATAAGGATCGAGGTATCTATAGGCCCGAGGGCATCGATCAAAGGGTTCATGGGTAATGAATGGATTCAGTTTTGAATAGTAGATCAGCTCTTGTGATTGTGTCTTGGAGTGGTTCTATTTGTGGAGGGAATCAAGATAAGTCAAGGCAGTATTATTGATTTGGAACTTATGTGTGAGGTAGCTTGTTATTCAGAGGAGATGATAGGTCACTTGCATAGGGGTTTGGATAATCTTAGAGTAAATGACTCGATCTTGTTGCACAGCTCTCATTTGAGTCTAAATGTTGGGATTGTGCCATTTTGGAGATACTCGATGATGGGTTGGATCCACGATCGTAGACTTCTTTGAGGATCCTGTTCATCGGGATCCTTTTGAGGAGGGATCTGAGGGTCAGGATCTTCGATGGTTGCTACACTTATTGGTTGTTCAAGATCATCGGGTTTGTCGGAAAGGGCTTCTATAGTTGGAGTTATTATGTGGGTTATAGGGTTCTTCATTTCTGGTGGGATCCTTATGGAGGATCCTAAATGGGCTAATGTGTCGACTTATGTGTTTTATTCTCTGGGAACTTGGGTTAGGCTAAAGTTTTCAAAATCAGAGGCTAATTTTTGAAGGATGTAAGTCCCAAATTTTCTTGACGTATCAATCAGATCCAATTGATGGTGCGAAATCCCAATCAATTGGATGATGCCATATCAAAATAGAGAAGAAGGAGAAGAATAATAAGATGAATCTAATGTATTGATGATTAGAATGAAGCTCCTTACAAGAGATTCACACACACATTTGCACCTTCTCTCTACTTTCTCTCTCTAGCCGTCCACCACTACGTCCTCTCCTTCCCTCCTCACCACTAACATTATATTTATATGGAACATGGGTCGTGAACAGGTTCACAACCGTGAACCAGTTCATGGCTATAAACGCCCACCTGGGCCGTGAACACAACCGCAAATACATATTATATGACTAAAACCCAATTGCCTAGAAAAGTAAAGTATAAACCATATTTTGACCCAACAATCTCCCCCTTGGTTTATAGCTTTCTTCTCTAATTGACCCAACAGACTTCCCCTATAAATGTAGTTGGCGCTTCTTGTAAATCTTCAATTAGGAGCTTCGCTTCAACATTTGTCTTCAATATCTTCACAGCTTCAAGATGAACTTAGTGAATCTTCAATGAATGACTTCATCTTGAGCAATTGGGCTTTTCTTCAAAATTTGACATTAAACGCACGTTGGGTGAGGAGGCTTGACGTACTGATTCTTGAAAAATAGCGCATTCAGCTTGAGAATCTTTAGAGAGAACAACAAAGAGATCTAATCCTCTAGATCACTTCAGCAGCTTCATAGATAGCATCAAATTGATTGAGGAGGCTTCAATGCAATCTGTCACATAATCTTCAAATACAACTTCACCTTGCTTCTGGGGTTGAAAGAATGAATGTTGAAAGAATAATATTCATTTCTTGTTCCTTTGAATGAGAATTCTTCGATGATCACGGACGATGCCTTGGCTCAAAAAATCTCGATACAGTCTCCATAAGTCTCATCTACATCTGAATTCACTTTTCAAGACAATGAAAATTTGATATAAAAAAACTAAAAGCAAAGTTAGCACACAATATTTTTTGGATTTTTTTTATATTTTCTAAAAATAAAATGGAAACAAAAATATTTTTGGATTTTTTGATTTTTCTGAACAAGAAATAAAACAGAAATAACACTATTTTTGGAATTTTAATTTTCTGATTTTTGTATGATTTTTGAAAATTTTAATTCCCCCCCCCCCCCCCTTAAATTTGTGCATAAAGGAAAACTAAGAAAAAATTTAATGAAAACAAAAATATTTGGGATCAAAGTTTTTAGATAGCCTGAATTCGTTTATCGGTACCTCCTTTTTCATGAATAAATCTGGTCAATCACTGGTATTGTGGTCCACTTAAGCACGAAAGACTGTGACAAATTTAGGACATAGAACAAATGACAAGACATTTGACCTTATGTTCCTAGATGCAATTCCTAAGGACCATTCATCTGACCACAACCAAGGATATTGTTGTCCACCTAAATTGAGTAGTGAGATCTACAGACAACCTATTAATTGTTCAATTTTTAGATGTACTAGAGCATGTTTCCCGCTTCCTGATATACCCCAATAATCAAGGACTTCCAAAATACTCCTTACTTTAGATGAGCATACAATTATTATGGGAGAAGTCAGATTTAGAATGCATATGTTATACACCCAGGTCGGACCTCTTCCAATCACGCAGAGGGTGAAACATATTACTAACCAAATTTAGAGGGATTTAGAAGTAGAATGATGCATATGTTGTGTACCAGGTTGGATCTTTTTCAATCAGGAAGAGGAGATAACATATAGCTTATAGACAGGAAGAATTGCATAGATAGAAGATGCAGAGAGATAGAATTGCATATGTTGAAGTCCCGGTCGGATGGATTTCAATCACACAGAGGAGGCAACATATGACTAACAGAAAGAAAGCAAGAAAATAAACTTCTACAGAGGTAATTTATCAGAATTCCCCGGTCACCCCGTCAATATCAGAAGTAAGGATAGAGTTCATACATCGAGGAAAAGTTAAACCACAGTTCTAGATACAGATTAATTAGTGTAATCCGCAGATTCCCATGTATATCTCCCTGCTCAACCGACTCAAGCGTCGTATTGTCAGGCTAAATAGAACTATCTAAGTCAAGATTTGTCAAGTATCTAGATTCCTTAAGTTCATCTGTACCTAGTCAAGTCCATTTTAAATCTTTCGTGCCTACCAGCGCATTGAACACAGAGCCTAGACAATTTAGATTCAGTCCCTTACACATGTTTAGACTGCCCTTATCACTTTCTTGATATCAC
The DNA here is from genome assembly GCF_051521515.1 of Lactuca serriola. Lineage (NCBI taxonomy): Eukaryota > Viridiplantae > Streptophyta > Magnoliopsida > Asterales > Asteraceae > Lactuca > Lactuca serriola. The sequence continues at coordinate 106,791,818 of NC_136410.1, forward strand.
TTTCCAACAGACATATAAGTAAATAAAAAATTGTCTTCAAAACGAATAAGTTTAAGATAAACTCGGGAGTATTAAGAAGAAAACTCAAACCGTAAGTCACCAATTCAATTTGCATCCAGAAGATCTGAGAACATCACACATATTTCTATCTCAAAACAGATCCGAAAATTCTTCACGTCGTTAAGCACAAACCCCATGTGTGATCCTTTCCTTTCTTCCTTTCTTTCCTTTCCCGTAGAGGAAACATACTCTCACTTAAAGTTCTGAGTGATGTACAGTTGAGAGATGTCACCTACCATGTGCTTGGAACAGCCACTATCAACAAACCAAAGTCTGATGATATTCCTCCATAACTGCTCCAGCACAGAGTGCGGGATAAGTTGGTCTTTGGAACCCAGTCCATTTTGAAACTGGGTCAACCTTTGTCATCCTTGCACGGTACTCTCTCACATGACATATCCTATTTATAACAAACAAAAGGTGAAGAAACGTTAGAAGCTTTAGGAGATTTGTGAGATTGAACCTTTGGTACCCATTTGTAGTTGGGTTTAACCCATTTCTTATTCGATCCGATGGGTGCCTTATCGCTTGCTTTTGAACTTGAAGTCGATCGCCGAGATGACTTTGATCTAACCGATCTTGGTTTCACTGGAGCATCTCTTGGATTAGACCTCTTAGCTGGCATTCCCTTCTTGACCTTGGGATTTGGATTCTTGACCTTGTGCGCGTTCCAGTCACCATTTCTTGAACGTGGACTCGAAGGATTTATTTTGAAGTATCTCCCTCTTGGCGTGTTCTGCCAGTCTTGTTCGTAGTAAGGAATGTATGAATGATTTGGACAGTTGTTGGCAATGTGTCCAGGTGTTCCACAGTGAAAACATGTCTTTTTCTTCACTGGGAAGTTGTTTCTTCCTGCCCCTGGTGGCATGCCTTTTCCTCGCTTCTGGTTGTTCCCACATGCACACATACAGCAAGCCGTCGGTTTCACTTGTTTTGGTGGCATGTATTTCTCAACAACAGGTTGATTAATAGCAACTGAATTAGAAGCAACGGATTCGGAGTTCAAAGAGTTGTTTGTTTGACAATCAATAACATCAACAAAATTAGAAGTAGTTTTGTTCTCCTTGTCCTCATCTTCCGCTACTTTACCCGCACAGGAAGTAGAAACATCAGTATTCTTCACCTCAACACCCTCAGTTGGCCCTGATTGTTCAGTCTTAACTGAATCTGTAGCTGGTTCAAGGAGTGGGCCAAACTGATCTGGTGTCTGTTCCTCATTAGTTTCAAGGGGTGGGTTATAGTTGTCATTAAAGGGAGGTGGTACACTGTGATACCCTAGACCCTTGGTTTGATTATCTTTAAATGTTAATTGGTTTTCAATCATGGTTGCAACTTTCTCACTTGACACATCAAATTTTTTAAAGTTAAAATCAGCATTTTAAAAACTTATCTTCAATGTGTTAAGTTCCTCAGTGACAGCAGCAAGTTCTTTCTCAAGGTATTTATAGCAGACACGCTTGTTGCTATAATCCTCTTGCAATTTTCTAAAGTCCTTAGTCTTGGCCTCTAACTATTCTTTCAATGGTTTCTGGCCTTTCCTAAGGGTGTATCGCTCATACCTAAGTTCCTCGTTTTCTCTCTTTACTAATTCAAATTGCTCTCGTAAAAATTTAATCATAGCTTCACAAGATGGAGTACATGAAACTTCATTTACCAGGATGCTTGAAGAACTCATTGTTTATAAAAAAGGCCCTTTGACTAAAAACTCAAAAGTCAAATTTAAAAAGTCAAACTTAAAAATTCAAACATAAACGTCAAACAGAAAAGCTAAATTTGAAAATTTGACAGTTAAATGAGAAAGTCAAAGTTTAAAGTCAAAGGTCAAACTTGAAAGTCAATGTCAAAATTTTAAGTCAAAAGTCAAAAATAAAAGTTAAAACTTTTGGTTGGAAATGAAATTTGAAATTTTGATTTTTGGGCAAAAAGTGTTATAATTGCGAATTTAGAAGAAGCAGCGAAGCCTTAGGATTTAAAAATGGAAGATGATTAATGTGTTCCTTGCTAGATCAAGTGGTAAGGTGCATTGGTTGATGAAGCAAAGGACCCGAGTTCGATCCCTGGTAACCCCCAAAACGTTTTTGGATATTGTTGGCCGCAAACTTCGAACTTACTGCTGGAAGACTCGAACATGCTGATGACCGCAAAGGCGAGGACTAAGACTGATGGGCCGCGAATGAAGTCATAAACGTGTGAGATCGTGAAATCGTGAAAGACCGAACACGTGCTGCAGGTCATAAACCCTTGCACAGCAAACCCACCGAGGACCTTGAAAACTCCGAGGATTGTGAACCCTTCTTCCAGGCCGTGAACAATCCGCAAACCAACTGAGGACCTTGAAAGCTCTGAGGACTGTGAACCCTTCTTCCCGGCCATGAACACTGCTTCGGTGGCCGAGAACTCTCCTTCGGTGGCCGAGAACACTTCAACAGTTACAAAAAAAACGACGTTTTTCAACCTTTTAAGCCCAAAAACTCGATCAAAAACTCGATTTTATGAAAAACACGAAAAACAAACCCACCCTATTTTGCCAAGAACTATCCAAAAACAAAAAAATCCTTCAAAAAAAGATCAAATATGCTCTAGATCTGGCCAAAATTATTGATACAATCCAAGCTCTAATACCAACTGTAAGTCCCAAATTCGCTTGACGTATGAATCAGATCCAATTGATGGTTTAGAATCCCAATCAACTAGATGATGCCAGATCAAAATAGAGTAGAAGGAGAAGAAGAATAAGATGAATCTAATGTATTGATGATTAGAATGAAGTTCCTTACAAGAGATTCACACACACACACACTTGCACCTTTTCTCTACTTTCTCTCTCTAGACGTCTACCACTATGTCCTCTCCTTTACTCCTCACCACTAACATTATATTTATATGGAACATGGGTTGTGGGTTCACGACTGTGAACCAGTTCATGGCCGTAAACGCCCACCTGGGCCGTGAACACAACCGCAAATACATATTACATGACTAAAAACCCAATTTCCTAGAAAAGTAAAGTATAAATCATATTTTGACCTAACAGAGGATCTCGAGGTATAATGCTAATCTTTCAGCTTTCACTGCATAAGATCCATTAAAGTGATTAGTTAATAATAAAGAATTTACATATACCTTAAGATTATTGATTTGAAGATCCTTAGCCAATTGTAGTCCCGTGATAAGTGCTTCATATTCCGCTTCGTTGTTGGTTGTGTTGAATTCACAACTAACTGCTTGGGGTAGGATGGCTATATTTATCCCCCTATGGCGATTTTAGTATGATCCCTAGCCCAGTTCCTTTTTGGTTTGAAGCTCCATCCATGAATAGTGTCCATTTTCCCAAGTGTTCGTCTTCTAGGAGTTGTTTAACTTCAATGTCTACTTTGTTTTGTAGATCATCACTAAATTCAGCCACAAAGTCTGCTAATTCATGTGAGTTTATGGCAAATTGGCTCATATTTAACTTCACTAACCATTTTTCCATCCTTCCTGACATCTCTGGTTTTCCTATCACATTCTTAATAGGATAATTAGTTTTCACATGCATAGTATATGTCTCGAAATAATGTCTTAACTTAGTAGAAGAAGTTACCAATGCAAGAATTAATTTTTCGAGATGAGAATACCTAGTCTTAGGATCCAGAAGACTTTTACTTACATAGTAGATAGGATGTTGGTCTCTATTAAGATCCTTGGATAACTTAGCACTTACCGCACTTGAAGATACCAAGAGGTAGAAGAGAAGTGGTTCTCTATCTATAGGCTTCACCAGAAGTGGCGTAGAACTTAAGTATCTTTTGAGTTCCTGAAAAGCTTCTTGGTGCTCTTTGGTCCATTCAAACTTCTTGTTCTTCTTCTTCAAGATATCATAGAAGGGCTTACACCTTTCTGAGGATATTGAAATGAACCTGTTGAGTGTTGTTACTCTTCCAGTTAACCTTTGGATGTCTTTTGTTGAAGATGGAGTTTCAACTCAATGATTGCTTTGATCTACTCCATGCTTGCTTCTATTCCGCTCTTGCTTACCATATACCCATGGAACTTGCCCGACTTCATCCCAAAGTGGAATTTAGACGGATTTAACTTTCATGTTGTATTCATTTAGAATGTTGAAGGCTTCTTTTAGATCCATGAGATGATCTTCAGCTTTCATGGACTTTACCACCATGTCGTCAATGTAGACCTCCATGGTGGCCCTAACTTGTATTTAAACATCCGGTTTACCGGTCTTTGATATGTTGTACCTACATTTTTAGACCAAAAAGCATTGCAGTGTAACAATATATACGTGTTGGTGTTATAAATGTTGTATCTTCTTGATCGGATGGTTCCATCTGGATTTGTTGGAAGCCTGCTGAAGCATCCATGAAGGTTAAGAGTCCATGGCAAATCGTTGCATCTATAATGGAGTCAATGTGTGGTAGAGGAAAGGGATCTGTAGGACAAGCCTTTTTAAGATCCGTGTAGTCTACACATACTCGCCACTTATTGTTTTTCTTCTATATGACAACTACATTAGCTAGCCATCTCGGGATATGTTGCACCTGCATTTTTAAGACCAAAAAGCATTTCAGTGTAACAATATATACCTGTTGGTGGTATAAGTGTTGTATCTTCTTGATCGGATGGTTCCATCTAGATTTGTTGGAATCCTGCTGAAGCATCCATGAAGGTTAAGAGTTTGTGTCCAATCGTTGCATCTATCATGGAGTCAATGTGTGGTAGAGGAAATGGATCCATAGGACAAGCCTTGTTAAGGTCCATGTAGTCTACACATAGTCACCATTGTCCGACATTGGTGCCTTAAGGTATTAAGAGGGTTTTAAGACATTTTGGAGTGATTTTGACCTTTGGAATTCATCTTTGGTGCTTGGGCTTCATTAAGCCATGCAAAGGTTTAAAGCATTTGACTTTATGGATCAAATCACTTATATTTAGCTATTATGAGGTTTTGGACTTCTTGGATTAATGAATTAAGATCTAGAACTGAGAGTTGGTCAAATAGGAGGAGTACGATGGGCGTACAAGCCTATACGTGCAACATATAAGCTCTTAAGTAGTACGTTTAGTGTACAAGCTGAGTACGCCCCACGTACTCAGTAGAGTGGTATTTCAATTTTTGGGTTTCAGTTTATGTTTCATGTACTCCGGTTTTCAAATGGGAGAGCTCGAGATGATTGCAGAGCACATACCACATGTTTCCGCATTCTGTGGATTACTCTGATTTGATGATGTTTTGCTAAATATTGGTTACCCTATTTTTATGGAAATAATTTGTACTAAAGATTTATTAATCTAAAAACAAAAAAATTTATGCATTGATTTCGGGATGTTACATTATTTGTTTCAAATTGTAACAACACCCTAGGAGGCTGGAAAAACATTACGCTTGAAACTGGTTGGAGTAACTCATTTCGAACAAGAATATTTTTTAGAAAGACAAAGATATTATTAAACCAAAACTAGCAAGAAGCTAGCACACCAACTAAAAAAAAGTAACATAAGAACAAGCATAGGACTATGCAGCCAACCCGACTAACTAATCTTAGACTTATGTCTACTTTGACACCATCTGAAAGAATTTAAAACAATGCTATCAAAAACCATAGACCTCTTTGGCACAAAATTGTGAGAAAGATACTTATTCCTAAAATTCCAAATGTGCCACCAAGAAACTACAAAGACCGCTTCCAGAAATAGCCTTTGAAGAGAAGAAATGTGTAGCGTCGATAACGAAGACAACCAATCTTCATAAAAGAAACAACGAATGTACGTCAATCTCCCATCAACAAAGAATTCTCTCTTGAATTTCAAAAGAAAACGTGAAAGAGAAGAAGAAACGGATAACCGAATCAATACCAATATCACACATAGGACAATGCAACGAAGGAATCTCCATCCCTCTTCTGGAGAGAGATAATCGAGAAGGTAAAAGATTTCTAGCCATTCTCCAAGCAGAAATATTAATTTTAATGGGAAGAATATGAAGTGATCTAGTCACCTTAGGACACAAAGGCAACCTAGAAGCATCAATATGCGCCCTAGATGAAGCAACAGAAAAATCACTTGTTCAAAATAAGCTCCAAAACCATATATCTGGGACAACAAACAAAGAAACCATCTCCATAATATATGTAACGACCCGTCTCTAGTATGTTGCTTCCATGGTATTTATTTTGAAGTTTTCAAGAGGGACTCGGCGATTCTATAGCCCGACTCGTCGAGTAGGGATGGGATTTCGAGCACGTGTAAATCGACGACTCGGCGAGTCCATATTCGGGACTCGGCGAGTCCGCCTGCCAGGAAGAAACCCTAAATCCCCAGGTTTGCTCACTATTTAAGCAATGTTATGTGCCCCAAACTCGCCTCCTTCACCCTTAGAGAGCTTGTGAGAAACCCTAAACCATCCCTTGTATGATCTAAGTGTTTTGTGTGGATTTCTTGAAGGATTGAAGAAGAAAAAGAAGAAAGGACCAAAAAGAGGAAGTGTAGAGGAAAGATCCAAGGCCAAAGTCAGAGTTCATTGAGGTATGTCTCGGAATTACCCTGTTTTGTGCTTAAAACCTCCATTAGAGCACCTCTAAGGCTAGTTTAATGTATTTTCCAAGATTTATAGTTGTATGGATGCCTTGTTGGGTCGAGATATACCTAGATCTGTTCATTAAGGAGTGTTAGAGCCCTGATCTAGTGCCTTTTCGAAGTTTCCTTGCTTGAGAACCCTAGATCTAGCCTTTATTGTGCTTTTTGAGCCTTTTAATCTTCATGGGTGCATATGGGCACGTAAAGATAGAATCTTTACGTGTTAATCGAGCTAAGGGAACCCAAATCTATAAGTTTTATGCGTTGGATTCAAGAAGAATCGAGTTTAGAGTAGCTGCATGCATGCGACTCGGCGAGTCGGAAGAACGACTTGGCGAGTCAAGTCGCGAGTCCCTGATTTTTCCCCTTTTGAGTAATGCCGAGTGGGGACCAGTGAGTAGTAGAGTGGACTCAGTGAGTTGGAGGTCAGACTCAGTAATGGAGGGACTCGACGAGTTGTTCATACAACTCGGCGAGTCCAAGAAAATCTTCTTAGCTCAAGAATAACTCGTCGAGTTGTTCATACGACTCGACGAGTCAGATGCAGATAGCCTGAGTTTTAGAATCGAAAGGGAACTCGTCGAGTTGATGCCATACTCGACGAGTAGCAGCGAGTAGGGTTGAGAAGTGAGAATAGGGACTCGGCGAGTTGGCGGCCCAACTCGGCGAGCCAGGTCAACTGTAGGTTGACTTTGACCGGGAGAGTTGTCTTTGACCAGGGGTAACAGAGTCATTTTACCCCAATTCAGTTATAAGTATTTGATTGAGTGTGTTTATGGAATTGTAGCCGGGGAGATACCGGAGCAGCAGCAGATAGCTTCCAGAGCCATACACTCAGCAGCCAGTTCACGAGGTGAGTTTCCTTCCAGTAGGAACAGCTCTACGGCCACAATGCCGGCCCATTTAGTTAGTAGTAGTTCCAGACTTCAGTCCGATGCAGTAGTTAGAGTGCTTGATGTCTTTGTGATTCAAACATGATTTGTGTTATGTGTTCCGGACATCAGTCCGATGCAATATATGTGTTAGGTTAGCAGATACGTGTTTATGTGATGCTATGTTCAGACAGTTCCGGATTTCGGTCCGATGCAGCTAATTCCAGACTCCGGTCCGATGCAGGGGACAAGGTCCCAATCAGTTCCGGACTTTGGTCCGAGGCAGTCAGTTCCGGACTTCGGTCCGATGCAGTCAGTTCCGGACTTCGGTCCGATGCAGCTAGTTCCGGACTTTGGTCTGATGTAGTGGGCAAGGCCCAGTATGTGCATTATTTGTTATTGTTTGGTATGTGGTAGTTTGGGGGAGCTCACTAAGCTTCATGCTTACGGTTTCAGTTTTGGTTTCAGATACTTCCGCAAGTAAAGGGAAGAGCTCGGGATGATGGCATCGCACACACCACAGCTTCGGTTTTTGTCCTGGGAATTGATTCAGTTTCTTAGATATGTTTTGATACAGTTGTGACACAGTTTTCTCACAGTATTTTAGTATGGTTTGAGATACGCAACGTATGGTTTTATTATATGATACTCAGTTTTATGATTTTTGTTATATTAAAAATGAAATTTTCGGGTCGTATTTTTGGGATGTTTCAAGTTGGTTTTAGAGCCTTGGTTTGAGGGATTCGGGTACACTCCTGAGTGTATCTGAACTCAAACTAAGGGAAAGATAAAAAGATTTTCAAAAGGAAAATGTTTTCGAAAGAAGTTTTGAAAAGCACTTAGAAAGAAAAGAATTTTTTTTAATGAGATAAGGGTGTGGTGCATGCGATCAGCCGAGCTCAAGTAAGTACTCCCAAATTACCCATACAAGTTTATTAGTTTCAGTTTCAGTTTTAGTTCCAGTTTCAGTTTCAATTTCGGTAGAACAGCATGCTAGTATAGGACTAAGGATCTAGGAGGAGGCCTTATGTGCCTGCTATATGTGTTTCAGCTTTATGAGAATTGCATGCTAGTATTGAGTAGACAGCAGTAGGATAGCCTGTTTAGGTTATGCCTGATTGTATGAGCTTAGCATTGTATGCTAATATAGTTTCTTGTTATAAGAATAGTTTTGCATGAGTATGTTTCCTTTATCCGAATGCTGCTTGCTTTGTGCTTTGTGGGACTCTGAGTGATGGGAGTTAGCCGTTAGGTGAATACGTCACATCACATGTGATCAGGGTTGAATAATCTCAGAGTGTTGGATTTGGCCCTATTGTGCAGCTCTTGTTTGAGTCCAACCGTTGTAGGGACGAGTCTTTTACTCGAAGGATTATCTGAGCCTCATCACATGTGATGATATTCAGGTGATGGCTAATTAGCATTACAAGGAGGCCTTCGGAAGCTGAGGACTGCTTTGAATGGAGTCAGAGATTTCCCTAGGGCAAGCCTAGGATGAGAGTAGCAGAGATCAGTAGTAGTAGTAGTGACTTGGTGGAGTCAAGGCAGTTCTGGAGGAAAGTACGGATAGATGTGGAAGGTAGTATGGGCCCGTACTACTGAAAGCAGAGGATCCGTACTCGAATCAAGGAAGGCTGAGACAAGACCAGGAAGTTAGTAGTAGTATCAATGATCCCTTGAGATATTTCAGTTTTCTGATGTTGCTATGATGTGTTTCAGAATGGTGGTTTTGCGTTCGAGGCTAGCAGACGGCAGTGCCGGTGCCGCGGAGGGATCTGGATCAGGCTCGGGGGCCGAGCGTATGGATGAGCAGACCAGAGAGTTTCTTTCTTCAGAGATTACTCGTATCATATTGGAGCAGACTCCTGTGATCTTCAGTTCGATCAAGGAGGGTATCCTAGAGCTGATGGATGAGAGGTTGGGCACCTTCTGTGCCGAGGTGGCGGCCATGATGGGGTCGCGCACACTTACGTTCAGGGAGTTCAAGGCATGTGGAGCTCCAGATTACCACGGGGTGCGGGACCCCATAACGAGTACTAGATGGTTGGCGGATGTGGCCAACGCTTTCTGCACGAGCAGGTGTCCCGAGGGGGACAAGGTTAGATTGGCGTCCTGTCTTCTGAAGGACAGGGCAAGGGATTGGTGGGAAGAGGTCGGACATACCATTGGAGATGAGGCAGCGCCAGATGCCATGACCTGGGCTGATTTCTCTACCAGGTTCAGGGCGGAGTTTGCACCGGTTATTGAGGTGCAGCAGTTAGCCAGAGAGTTTCAGGACCTCACCCAGACTACAGAGAACGTGGCAGAGATCACCGCCAAGTTCAGGGAGAGGGCTCTTCTCGTTCCTCAGTATGTAGCCGATGAGGAAATGAAGAAGGCCCGTTATCATGAGATGTTGCGGAGCGATATCCGCCAGTTTGTAAGTCGGTCCAGCTGTAAAACGTTGGATGCCATGATTGCTAGGGCTCGGGAGAGGGAGATTGACCTTGAGATGGAGAAGAAGAGGAAACCGGAGGCGGTTTTGGGTACAGGTAGTTCGGGCAAAAAGCCCAAGGTTTCAGATCACAGATCCAGGATTCAGCAGAGCCACGGTCGATGTGGCAAGTGTGGGAGATTGCACGATGGGGTGTGCAAGGCAGGGAGTTCCGGCTGCTACAAGTGCGGTCGGACTGGGCATTTGAGCAGGGATTATACGGCCCCTGCTACCGCCATTGCATCATCAGATCTGATTTGCTTTCAGTGCAATCAGAGGGGACATAAAAAGTCCCAGTGTCCGAGTTTAGCTGCAGCAGGGAAGGTGGCTACACCTTCCCCTGCTACTTTGAGGATTATAGATGGCCGGCAGGGCCGAGCCGAGGCGCCAGTGGCGAAGAGTAGAGCTTTTCAGATGACAGCAGAGGAGGCACGAGCGACTCCTGATGTGGTGACGGGTATGTATCTTCCCTTCATCTCTATATTATTATTGATTGATTTTTTTTGCTTATGGTTATATGTTTTGTATAGGGTCGTTCTCTGTGAACGGCATTTCCGCTACAGTATTATTTGATTCGGGGGCTACCCGATCGTTTGTATCGCTAGCACTTAGCAAGAGATTTAGTAGAGCTCCAGAGGAGCTGGATTATCCACTAGAGGTTGAGATAGCAGATGACAGGACCGTGAGGGTCGCCAGAATGCATAGGGGATGTTCTTTTCAGTTGTTCGACGAGCAGTTTTCGGTGGACTTGGTCCTTATTCCCCTGCGAGGGAATAAGGTTATAGTAGGCATGGATTGGTTGAGTCCCAATGGGGTGGTGATTGATTGTGAGCTGCAGCTAGTGAGGGTTCGGACTCCCAGTGGGGAAGAGTTAGCGATTCAGGGCAAGAGGCCACAGCGCAGACCAGCTTTTTGTTCAGCCGCGAGAGCGAGGCGCTATTTTCAGCAGGGTTGCACCGGATATATAGCTTATGTTTTGGATGCCCGGGAGAAGGGTAAGGTGGTAGTAGATGATGTTCCGGTAGTGCGAGACTACCCTGATGTATTCCCAGAGGATTTGCCTGGAATACCTCCAGAGAGACAGGTCGAGTTCGGGATTGATCTGATTCCGGGTGCGGCGCCGATAGCTAAGGCACCGTATCGGTTAGCTCCCCCTGAGATGTAGGAGTTGTCTACGCAGTTGCAAGAGCTGCTAGACAAAGGTTTCATCAGACCGAGTAGTTCGCCTTGGGGAGCTCCGATTTTGTTTGTGAAGAAAAAGGACGGGTCGCACCGTATGTGTATAGATTACCAGGAGTTGAATAAGGTAACGGTGAAAAACCGTTACCCACTCCCGAGGATAGATGATTTGTTTGACCAGCTTCAGGGAGCGTCTTGGTTTTCCAAGATCGATTTACGTTCCGGGAATCATCAGATGCGAGTCAGAGATGAGGATGTGCAGAAGACTGCTTTCAGGACCAGGTATGGTCATTATGAGTTTGTGGTGATGCCATTTGGGCTCACCAACGCCCTAGCCGCGTTCATGGACCTCATGAATCGTGTGTGCAGGCCGATGTTGGACCGGTCTGTGATAGTATTCATAGATGATATCTTGGTGTATTCCAAGACGCATGAGCAGCACGAGGAGCACCTGAGGGAGGTGCTAGAAGTTTTGAGGAGGGAGATACTTTTCGCAAAGTTCTCCAAGTGTGAGTTCTGGTTGCGCGAGGTGCAGTTCCTTGGTCACCTCGTCAACCAGAAGGGTATTTTAGTAGATCTGGCCAAGATAGAGGCCGTGATGCGGTGGGAGGTCCCGAAGTTTCCATCCGAGATTCGGAGCTTCCTAGGGTTGGCAGGGTATTACCGGAGATTCATTCAGGATTTCTCCAAGATAGCAGTGCCGCTCACCCGACTGACCAAGAAGTCGGTGGTGTTTCGTTGGGGGCCTGAGCAGCAAGCAGCATTTGAGACCCTCAGGCGGAGGCTGTGCGAGGCTCCGATCCTTACCCTGCCAGAGGGAGTAGAGGATTTTGTATTCTACTATGATGCCTCAATCACAGGTATGGGAGCAGTATTGATGCAGCGAGGCCATGTGATAGCTTACGCTTCGAGACAGTTGAAGCCTCACGAGGCTAACTATCCTACCCATGATTTAGAGCTGGGGGCAGTTGTGTTTGCCCTCAAGATTTGGACACATTACCTTTATGGGGTCCGTTGTACCATCTACACGGATCACAAGAGTTTGAGGTACCTTATGGATCAGCCGAATCTAAACATGAGACAGAGGAGGCGGTTGGATGTGCTGAAGGATTATGATTATGAAATCCTTTACCATCCAGGGAAGGCCAACGTAGTGGCCGACGCCCTAAGCCGCAAGGTGAAAGCAGCCCCTATCAGAGACTTATGTCTGAGGATGACAGTAATTACTCTGTTGTTGGAACGGATCAGGGAGGCTCAGGTTGAGGGCCTCAAGGAGGAGAGGCAGAAGTGTGAGAGTATAGTGGGCCGAGTAGCTTCGTTTGATTATGATAGGCGGGGGTTGTTGACCCTTCATGGGAAAATGTGGGTACCGTACTGGGGCGGAGTACGGCAGGTGTTGATGGACGAGGCTCATAAGTCTCGATTTTCTATCCACCCAGGGGCGACGAAGATGTATAGAGATCTTCGACCCGATTACTGGTGGCCCTGCATGAAGCGGGATGTCGCCTGGTATGTAGAGAGGTGCCTGACCTGCAGGAAGGTCAAGGCAGAACACCAGAGGCCTCACGGCAAGATGTAGCCGTTAGACATTCCCGTGTGGAAATGGGAGGACATCACCATGGATTTTATCACCAAGCTTCCCAGGATCGCACGTGGGGTAGATTCGATTTGGGTAATAGTGGATCGGTTGACGAAGAGTGCGCATTTCATACCGATCCAGGAGAGCATATCGGCAGACAAGTTAGCCGATATCTATGTGCGGGAGGTAGTGGTACGTCATGGAGTGCCGGTATCAGTGGTGTCAGACCGAGACGTCCGTTTTACATCCAGATTCTGGAAGCGGTTTCACAACAAGATGGGTACTCGTCTCCATTTCAGCACCGCTTTCCACCCTCAGACGGACGGGCAGAGCGAGAGGACGATTCAGACTCTCGAGGACATGCTCCAGGCATGTGTCCTAGACTTCGGTGGCAATTGGGATACGTATCTTCCGTTAGCGTAATTTTCGTATAACAACAGTTATCATGCGAGCATTGATCGACCTCCCTTTGAGATGTTGTATGGGAGGAAGTGCAATACCCCGATTTGATGGGGCGAGGTCGTTCAGCGAGTCATTGGGAGCACAGAGGTGGTGCTCAAGACGACCGAGTTGATTCAGCAGGTTCATAGTAGACTGCAGACTGCGCAGAGTCGGCAGAAGAGCTACGCCGACAGGAGGCGTTCAGACTTGGAGTTTCGGGTGGGCGATATGGTCCTACTGAAGGTCTCACCTTGGAAGGGTGTCATCAGGTTTCGAAAGAGGGGCAAGTTGGGCCCCAGGTTCATTGGTCCTTTCAGGTTTTTGGCCCGAGTGGGTCGGGTTGCTTATCGGTTGGATCTTCCAGCAGAGCTTAGCCAGATCCACAACACTTTCCATGTGTCTCAGTTGAGGAAGTGTTTGGTGGATGAGTCAGCAGTTGTTCCCTTAGAAGATATTCAGGTTGATAGCAACCTGAATTATATCGAGAGGCCGGTTGCGATTCTGGACCGGAAGACAAAGACCTTGAGGAACAAGGTAATTCAGTTAGTGAAGGTGCAGTGGCAGCACCGGAAGGGGTCTACGTGGACGTGGGAGGCTGAGGAGGAGATAAGAGAGCACTACCCGGAGTTATTTGCAGATTCAGCCATAGCAGACGTCGAGGACGAAGTCTGAGTCAAGTGGGGGAGAATTGTAACGACCAGTCTCTGGTGTGTTGCTTCCATGGTATTTATTTTGAAGTTTTCAAGAGGGACTCGGCGATTCTATAGCCCGACTCGTCGAGTAGGGATGGGATTTCGAGCACGTGTAAATCGACGACTCGGCGAGTCCATATTCGGGACTCGGCGAGTCCGCCTGCCAGGAAGAAACCCTAAATCCCCAGGTTTGCTCACTATTTAAGCAATGTTATGTGCCCCAAACTCGCCTCCTTCACCCTTAGAGAGCTTGTGAGAAACCCTAAACCATCCCTTGTATGATCTAAGTGTTTTGTGTGGATTTCTTGAAGGATTGATGAAGAAAAAGAAGAAAGGACCAAAAAGAGGAAGTGTAGAGGAAAGATCCAAGGCCAAAGTCAGAGTTCATTGAGGTATGTCTCGGAATTACCCTGTTTTGTGCTTAAAACCTCCATTAGAGCACCTCTAAGGCTAGTTTAATGTATTTTCCAAGCTTTATAGTTGTATGGATGCCTTGTTGGGTCGAGATATCCCTAGATCTGTTCATTAAGGAGTGTTAGAGCCCTGATCTAGTGCCTTTTCGAAGTTTCCTTGCTTAAGAACCCTAGATCTAGCCTTTATTGTGCTTTTTGAGCCTTTTAATCTTCATGGGTGCATATGGGCACGTAAAGATAGAATCTTTACGTGTTAATCGAGCTAAGGGAACCCAGATCTATAAGTTTTATGCGCTGGATTCAAGCAGAATCGAGTTTAGAGTAGCTGCATGCATGCAACTCGGCGAGTCGAGTCGCGAGTCCCTGATTTTTTCCCCTTTTGAGTGATGCCGAGTGGGGACCAGTGAGTAGTAGAGTGGACTCAGTGAGTTGGAGGTCAGACTCAGTAATGGAGGGACTCGACGAGTTGTTCATACAACTCGACGAGTCCAAGACAATCTTCTTAGTTCAAGAACAACTCGTCGAGTTGTTCATACGACTCGGCGAGTCGGATGCAGATAGCCTGAGTTTTAGAATCGAAAGGGAACTCGTCGAGTTGATGCCATACTCGACGAGTAGCAGCGAGTAGGGTTGAGAAGTGAGAATAGGGACTCGACGAGTTGGCTGCCCAACTCGGCGAGTCAGGTCAACTGTAGGTTGACTTTGACCGGGGGTAAAAGAGTCATTTTACCCCAATTCAGTTATTAGTATTTGATTGAGTGTGTTTATGGAATTGTAGCCAGGGAGATACCGGAGCAGCAGCAGATAGCTTCCAGAACCATACACTCAGCAGCCAGTTCACGAGGTGAGTTTCCTTCCAGTAGGAACAGGTCTACGGCCACAATGTCGGCCCATTTAGTTAGTAGTAGTTCCGGACTTCAGTCCGATGTAGTAGTTAGAGTGCTTGATGTCTTTGTGATTCAAGCATGATTTGTGTTATGTGTTCCAGACATCAGTCCGATGTAGTATATGTGTTATGTTAGCAGATACGTGTTTATGTGATGCTATGTTCAGACAGTTCCGGATTTCGGTCCGATGCAGCTAGTTCCGGACTCTGGTCCGATGCAGGGGACAAGGTCCCAATCAGTTTCGGACTTCGGTCCGAGGTAGTCAGTTCCGGACTTCGGTCCGATGCAGTCAGTTCCGGACTTCTGTCCGATGCAGCTAGTTCCGGACCTTGGTCCGATGCAGTGGGCAAGGCCCAGTATGTGCTTTATTTGTTATTGTGTGGTATGTGGTAGTTTGGGGGAGCTCACTTAGCTTCGTGCTTACAGTTTCAGTTTTGGTTTCAGGTACTTCCGCAAATAAAGGGAAGAACTCGGGATGATGGCATCGCACACACCACAACTTCAGTTTTTGTCTTGGGAATTGATTCAGTTTCTTAGATATGTTTTGATACAGTTATGACACAGTTTTCTCACAGTATTTTAGTATGGTTTGAGATACGCAACCTATGGTTTTATTATATGATACTCAGTTTTATGATTTTTGTTATATTAAAAATGAAATTTTCGGGTCGTATTTTTGGGATGTTTCAATATATTTATGTATTGGTGGTGCTTAAGATAAAATTTGCAAATTTGTCAAAATTGTAACCAACATAAGATGAATATATTGAAAGAGTGTAAAATATTTTTCCAAAATGAACATTATAGTATAAAGTAATTCGTAAATGCACTTGCGAATAAAGTACTATTAAATTGTTAAATTTTAGAACATTTAATCTCATATCTCATTAGAATATCTAACACTCTGAAATTCATTTGATTAACTCTAAAACATAAAACATAAAACATAAAACATAATGTCACGTGTATGGTGATCATTTGTCAGTTTCTCAAAAGTTCGATCAATTACACATATTCTAAACAACATAATACACATTAAAACTACAACAGGGGCAGAGCTTAGGCCGGGGGGGGGGGGGGGGGGGGGAAGAAACTAAAATTACCGTTCTTACGAAAAAAAAGGAAGGGAACAACCCAAATCTTATATTTTTTTGGGCTTAACATTTATAAACATTAGTGAGCTATTACTACTTTTAAGCAAAAATACAAAAGGAGGGGGGCACAAACCCCTTGTGGCCCTTACAATGCTTCCCCACTTAACCAAAAAATTTTACATAATTTTATACACACACAACGTACACACGGGATACATCTAACTTTTCTAGCACTATATTGCATTCTTAGAAATGAATCAACCATGATAATATAATAATTCATTGTATTACTTTATTCATTCCATTATACTATTTTCAATTAAGTTATCATAAAAAATTGATTAATGAATAAGAATTTTCGTCAAAATGTTATAAGTATTTTAAAATTTGCATTATTGAGATCATTACTTGGTTGTCGGAAATCTTAAGATTTTTTTTATAAATATTTCTCGAACAAATATTACATAATTTTATATATATCGTGAAAATAAATTACTATGAAATAGTCTTAATAATTCGTTACTAATAACAATATACATATATATCTAATTTGCCATAATTTTAGATTTTATAGTAATTTATTGAAAAAATTTAATGTTTGAATATATTTAGTAATAAACAATATTTTCAACAACTACCCCCAATAAAAAAAACTTAGGTTACTTTATCATCAATGTACTTTAATTGTCACATTAAATTTTATATCGTAAAACGTTCGTTGAGTTTACATCCACCAAACATCAAACATATTATTACTACTTTTTTTGGGAACAACCCAAATCTTATATTTTTTTGGGCTTAACATTTATCAACATTAGTGAGCTATTACTACTTTTATGCAAAAATACAAAAATGGAGAGGGGGGGGGGGGCACAAACCCCTTTGTGGCCCTTACAATGCTCCCCTACTTAACCACATAATTTTATACACACACAACGTACACACGGGATACATCTAACTTTCTAGCACTATATTGCATTCTTAGAAATGAGTCAACCATGATAATATAATAATTCATTGTATTACTTTATTCATTCCATTATATTATTTTTAATTAAGTTATCATACAAAATTGATTAATGAATAAGAGTTTTTGTCAAAATGTTATAAGTATTTTAAAATTTGCATTATTGAGATCTTTATTTGGTTGTCGGAAATCTTAAGATTTTTTTATAAATACTTCTCGAACAAATATTACATAATTTTATATATCTCGTGAAAATAAATTACTATGAAATAGTCTTAATAATTCGTTACTAATAACAATATACATATATATCTAATTTGCCCTAATTTTAGATTTTATAGTAATTTATTGAAAAAATTTAATGTTTGGATATATATTTAGTAATAAACAATATTTTCAATAACTACACCCAATAAAAAAAACTTACGTTACTTTATCATCAATGTTATGTCATTGTCACATTAAATTTTATATCGTAAAACGTTCCTTCAATTTACATCCACCAAACATCATACATATTATTACTATTTTTTTTGGGGAACAACCCAAATCTTATATTTTTTTGGGCTTAACATTTATAAACATTAGTGAGCTATTACTACTTTTAAGCAAAAATACAAAAGAAGGGGGGGGGGGGGGGGGGGGGGGGGGGGACAGACCCCTTGTGGCCCTTACAATGCTCCCCCACTTAACCACAAAATTTTACATAATTTTATACACACACAACATACACACGAGATACATCTAACTTTTCTAGCATTATATTGCATTCTTAAAAATAAATCAACCATGATAATATAATAATCCATTGTATTACTTTATTCATTCCATTATATTATTTTTAATTAAGTTATCTTAAAAAATTGATTAATGAATAAGAATTTTTGTCAAAATGTTATAAGTATTTTAAAATTTGCATTATTGAGATCATTACTTGGTTGTCGGAAATCTTAAGATTTTCTTTATAAATATTTCTCGAACAAATATTACATAATTTTATATATATCGTGAAAATAAATTACTATGAAATAGTCTTAATAATTCGTTACTAATAACAATATACATATATATATCTAATTTGCCCTAATTTTAGATTTTATAGTAATTTATTGAAAAATTTTAATATTTGGATATATTTAGAAATAAACAATATTTTCAACAACTCCCCCCAATAAAAAACTTGCGTTACTTTATCATCTATGTACTTTAATTGTCACATTAAATTTTAAATCGTAAAACGGGGGACAGACCCCTTGTGGCCCTTACAATGCTCCCCCACTTAACCACAAAATTTTACATAATTTTATACACACACAACATACATACGAGATACATCTAACTTTTCTAGCATTATATTGCATTCTTAAAAATAAATCAACCATGATAATATAATAATCCATTGTATTACTTTATTCATTCCATTATATTATTTTTAATTAAGTTATCTTAAAAAATTGATTAATGAATAAGAATTTTTGTCAAAATGTTATAAGTATTTTAAAATTTGCATTATTGAGATCATTACTTGGTTGTCGGAAATCTTAAGATTTTCTTTATAAATATTTCTCGAACAAATATTACATAATTTTATATATATCGTGAAAATAAATTACTATGAAATAGTCTTAATAATTCGTTACTAATAACAATATACATATATATATCTAATTTGCCCTAATTTTAGATTTTATAGTAATTTATTGAAAAAATTTAATGTTTGGATATATTTAGAAATAAACAATATTTTCAACAACTCCCCCCAATAAAAAAAACTTGCGTTACTTTATCATCTATGTACTTTAATTGTCACATTAAATTTTAAATCGTAAAACGTTCCTTCAATTTACATCCACCAAACATCATACATATTATTACTACTTATTTTTGGGAACAACCCAAATCTTATATTTTTTTGGGCTTAACATTTATAAACACTAGTGAGTTATTATTACTTTTAAGCAAAAATACAAAAGGAAGGGGGGGGGGGGGGGGCACAAACCCCTTGTGGCTATAAATGTTCGTGACCTATCCTTAGCCATGCCTTGAAGCGTTCGGTTCCCTACTTGTTGATATGCCGCTCAAATCAAATTGGAATGTCATTGAAAATTTGCGTGGGTCATTGTGAACATAGACCATGAAATGGAAATATACCGTGTTCGGGTTTTTGTCTCCTTCGCCAATTGATAGGCCGGTAGATAAGGCTTTTAGCTATTCATTAGTCGCTTAAATGAACTCAAAAGAACACGGGCAGTTCGCCTAGTGACTATGTAGTAAGTAGGGAGGGGGGGGGGGGCACAAACCCCTCGTGGCCCTTACAATGCTCCCCCACTTAACCACAAAATTTTACATAATTTTATACACACACAACGTACACACGTGATACATCTAATTTTTCTAGCACTATATTGCATTCTTAGAAATGAATCAACCATGATAATATAATAATCCATTGTATTACTTTATTCATTCCATTATATTATTTTTAATTAAGTTATCATAAAAAATTGATTAATGAATAAGAATTTTTGTTAAAATGTTATAAGTATTTTAAAATTTGCATTATTGAGAACATTACTTCGTTGTCGGAAATCTTAAGATTTTTTTTATAAATATTTCTCGAACAAATATTACATAATTTTATATATATCGTGAAAATAAATTACTATGAAATAGTCTTAATAATTCGTTACTAATAACAATATACATATATATCTAATTTTCCCTAATTTTAGATTTTATAGTAATTTATTGAAAAAATTTATTGTTTGGATATATTTAGTAATAAACAATATTTTCAAAAAACCCCCAATAAAAAAACTTACGTTACTTTATCATCAATGTACTTTAATTGTCACATTAAATTTTATATCGTAAAATGTTCCTTGAGTTTATGGCAGATTGGCTCATATTTAACTTCAGTAACCATTTTTCCATCCTTCCTGACATCTCTGGTTTTCCTATCACATTCTTAATAGGATAATTAGTTTTCACATGCATAGTATATGTCTCGAAATAATGTCTTAACTTAGTAGAAGCAGTTACTAATGCAAGAATTAATTTTTCGAGATGAGAATACCTAGTCTTAGGATCCAGAAGACTTTTACTTACATAGTAGATAGGATGTTGGTCTCTGTTAAGATCCTTGGATAACTTAGCACTTACCGCACTTGAAGATACGGAGAGGTAGAAGAGAAGTGGTTCTCTATCTATAGGCTTCACCAGCAATGGTGTAGAACTTAAGTATCTTTTGAGTTCCTGAAAAGCTTCTTCGTGCTCTTCGGTCCATTCAAACTTCTTGTTCTTCTTCTGCAAGATATCATAGAAGGGCTTACACCTTTCTGAGGATATTGAAATGAACCTGTTGAGTGTTGTTACTCTTCCAGTTAACCTTTGGATGTCTTTTGTTGAAGATGGAGTTTCAACTCAATGATTGCTTTGATCTACTCCATCCTTGCTTCTATTCCGCTCTTGGTTACCATATACCCATGGAACTTGCCCGACTTCATCCCAAAGTGGAATTTAGACGGATTTAACTTTCATGTTGTATTCATTTAGAATGTTGAAGGCTTCTTTTAGATCCATGAGATGATCTTTAGCTTTCATGGACTTTACCACCATGTCGTCAATGTAGACCTCCATGGTGGCCCTAACTTGTATTTAAACATCCGGTTTACCGGTCTTTGATATGTTGCACCTACATTTTTAGACCAAAAAGCATTGCAGTGTAACAATATATACGTGTTGGTGTTATAAATGTTGTATCTTCTTGATCGAATGGTTCCATCTGGATTTGTTGGAAGCCTGCTGAAGCATCCATGAAGGTTAAGAGTCAATGGCAAACCGTTGCATCTATAATGGAGTCAATGTGTGGTAGAGGAAAGGGATCTGTAGGACAAGCATTTTTAAGATCCGTGTAGTCTACACATACTCGCCACTTATCGTTTTTCTTCTATACGACAACTACATTAGCTAGCCATCTCGGGATATGTTGCACCTGCATTTTTAAGACCAAAAAGCATTTCAGTGTAACAATATATACCTGTTGGTGGTATAAGTGTTGTATCTTCTTGATCGGATGGTTCCATCTAGATTTGTTGGAATCCTGCTGAAGCATCCATGAAGGTTAAGAGTTTGTGTCCAATCGTTGCATCTATCATGGAGTCAATGTGTGGTAGAGGAAAAGGATCCATAGGACAAGCCTTGTTAAGGTCCGTGTAGTCTACACATAGTCACCATTGTCCGACATTGGTGCCTTAAGGTATTAAGAGGGTTTTAAGACATTTTGGAGTGATTTTGACCTTTGGAATTCATCTTTGGTGCTTGGGCTTCATTAAGCCATGCAAAGGTTTAAAGCATTTGACTTTATGGATCAAATCACTTATATTTATCTATTATGAGGTTTTGGACATCTTGGATTAATGGATTAGGATCTAGAACTGAGAGTTGGTCAAATAGGAGGAGTACGCTAGGCGTACAAGCCTGTACGCGCAACATATAAGCTCTTAAGTAGTACGTTTAGTGTACAAGCTGAGTACGCCCCATGTACTCAGTAGAGTGGTATTTCAATTTTTGGGTTTCGGTTTGGGACATCTTTTGTTCTTTGTTTTTTTGGGCCCTGTTGGGTCATCAGATTTTGGGTTGATATCTATTTATGGAGGCCCACTATGGATTTGGGCCCAATTTTCCTGGGTAGTTTTTGGGATTTGGGCCTTGTGGACTATTAGGTTTGGGCCTAAGTCTTGTTCCAAAAGTGGTGAGGGGTAAATTGGTAATTTAACCTGGTAATGGATTTATGGTTATGGGTTGAAACCCAGTTGTTGCTTGGGTGTTGTTTTGACTTTGATAGTCCAGGGATCTGTCAGCCAACAGCCAATGATTTTCTTTTTGCTTCGGTAGTGCGAGGTGAGTCTTCTCACTATATCAATGGGTCGAAGGCACCAATGTCGACCCATTATATGTTATGTGATATGCTAGTTGTCTCTGTGATACTTGTGTGGAAGACCCTGGGGGTAGCCCGTGACACTTAAATATCAGACCATGGGGGGAGCCCATGGCATTCCAGGTAAAGACCATGGGGGGAGTTAATGGCATTCCAGATAAAGACCATGGAGGGCCCATGGCAACTATATGTATGTTGCATGATAATCTATGATTGTATTTTGTACGGTATTTTTGGGAACTCAATAAGCTTTATGCTTACAGTTTTCAGTTTATGTTTCATGTACTCCGGTTTTCAAATGGGAGAGCTCGAGATGATTGCAGAGCACATTCCACATGTTTCCGCATTCTGTGGATTACTCTGATTTGATGATGTTTTCCTAAATATTGGTTACCCTGTTTTTATGGAAATAATTTGTACTAAAGATTTATTAATCTAAAAACAAAAAAATTTATGCATTGATTTCGGGATGTAACATTATTTGTTTCAAATTGTAACAACACCCTAGGAGGCTGGAAAAACATTACGCTTGAAACTGGTTGGAGTAACTCATTTCAAACAAGAATATTTTTTAGAAAGACAAAGATATTATTAAACCAAAACTAGCAAGAAGCTAGCACACCAACTAAAACAAAAGTTACATAAGAACAAGCATAGGACTTTGCAGCCAACCCGACTAACTAAACTTAGACTTATGTCTACTTTGACACCATCTGAAAGAATTTAAAACAATGCTATCAAAAACCATAGACCTCTTTGGCACAAAATTGTGAGAAAGATACTTATTCCTAAAATTCCAAATGTGCCACCAAGAAACTACAAAGACCGCTTCCAGAAATAGCCTTTGAAGAGACGAAATGTGTAGCGTCGATAACGAAGACAACCAATCTTCATAAAAAAACAAAGAATGTATGTCAATCTCCCATCAACAAAGAATTCTCTCTTGAATTTCAAAAGAAAACGTGAAAGAGAAGAAGAAATGGTTAACCGAATCAATACCAATATCACACATAGGACAATGCAACGAAGGAATCTCCATCCCTCTTCTGGAGAGAGATAATCGAGAAGCTAAAAGGTTTCTAGCCATTCTCCAAGCAGAAATATTAATTTTAATGGGAAGAATACGAAGTGATCTAGTCACCTTAGGACAAAAAGGCAACCTAGAAGCATCAATATGCGCCCTAGATGAAGCAACAGAAAAATCACTTGTTCAAAATAAGCTCCAAAACCATATATCTGGGACAACAGAGAAAGAAACCATCTCCATAATATATTTATGTATTGGTGGTGCTTAAGATAAAATTTGCAAATTTGTCAAAATTGTATCCAGCATAAGATGAATATATTGAAAGAGTCTAAAATATTTTTCCAAAATGAACATTATAGTATAAAGTAATTCGTAAATGCACTTGCGAATAAAGTACTATGAAATGTTAAATTTTAGAACGTTTAATCTCATATCTCATTAGAATATCTAACACTCTGAAATTCATTTGATTAACTCTAAAACATAAAACATAATGTCACGTGTATGGTGATCATTTGTCAGTTTCTCAAAAGTTCGATCAATTACACATATTCTAAACAACATAATACACATTAAAACTACTACAGGGGCAGAGCTTAGGCCGGGGGGGGGGGGGGGGGGGGGAAGAAACTAAAATTACCGTTCTTACGAAAAAAAGGAAGGGAACAACCAAAATCTTATATTTTTTTGGGCTTAACATTTATAAACATTAGTGAGCTATTACTACTTTTAAGCAAAAATACAAAAGGAGGGGGGCACAAACCCCTTGTGGCCCTTACAATACTTCCCCACTTAACCACAAAATTTTACATAATTTTATACACACACAACATACACACGGGATACATCTAACTTTTCTAGCACTATATTGCATTCTTAGAAATGAATCAACCATGATAATATAATAATCCATTGTATTACTTTATTCATTCCATTATATTATTTTTAATTAAGTTATCATAAAAAATTAATTAATGAATAAGAATTTTTGTCAAAATGTTATAAGTATTTTAAAATTTGCATTATTGAGATCATTACTTGGTTGTCGGAAATCTTAAGATTTTCTTTATAAATATTTCTCGAACAAATATTACATAATTTTATATATATCGTGAAAATAAATTACTATGAAATGGTCTTAATAATTCGTTACTAATAACAATATACATATATATCTAATTTGCCCTAATTTTAGATTTTATAGTAATTTATTGAAAAAATTTAATGTTTGGATATATTTAGTAATAAACAATATTTTCAACAACTACCCCCAATAAAAAAAAACTTACGTTACTTTATCATCAATGTACTTTAATTGTCACATTGAATTTGATATCGTAAAACGTTCATTGAGTTTACATCCACCAAACATCATACATATTATTACTACTTTTTTTTAGAACAACCCAAATCTTATATTTTTTTGGGCTTAACATTTATAAACATTAGTGAGCTATTACTACTTTTATGCAAAAATACAAAAACGAAGAGGGGGGGGGGGGGGCACAAACCCCTTGTGGCCATAAATGTCTGTGACTTATCCTTGGCCATGCCTTGAAGCGTTCGGTTCCCTACTTGTTGATATGCCGCTCAAATCAAATTGGAATGTCATTGAAAATTTGCATGGGTCATTGTGAACATAGACCATGAAATGGAAATATACCGTGTTCGGGTTTTTGTCTCCTTCGCCAATTGATAGGCCGGTAGATAAGGCTTTTAGCTATTCATTAGTCGCTTAAATGAACTCAAAAGAACACGGGCAGTTCGCCTAGTGACTATGTAGTAAGTAGGGGGGGGGGGGGGGGGCACAAACCCCTCGTGACCCTTACAATGCTCCCCCACTTAACCACAAAATTTTACATAATTTTATACACACACAACGTACACACGGGATACATCTAATTTTTCTAGCACTATATTGCATTCTTAGAAATGAATCAACCATGATAATATAATAATCCATTGTATTACTTTATTCATTCCATTATATTATTTTTAATTAAGTTATCATCAAAAATTGATTAATGAATAAGAATTTTTGTTAAAATGTTATAAGTATTTTAAAATTTGCATTATTGAGATCATTACTTCGTTGTCAGAAATCTTAAGATTTTTTTTATAAATATTTCTCGAACAAATATTACATAATTTTATATATATCGTGAAAATAAATTACTATGAAATAGTCTTAATAATTCGTTACTAATAACAATATACATATATATCTAATTTGCCCTAATTTTAGATTTTATAGTAATTTATTGAAAAAAATTTAATGTTTGGATATATTTAGTAATAAACAATATTTTCAACAACTACCCCCAATAAAAAAAACTTACGTTACTTTATCATCAATGTACTTTAATTGTCACATTAAATTTTATATCGTAAAATGTTCCTTCAATTTACATCCACCAAACATCATACATATTATTACTACTTTTTTTAGGAACAACCCAAATCTTATATTTTTTTGGGCTTAACATTTATAAACATTAGTGAGCTATTACTACTTTTAAGCAAAAACACAAAAGGAAGGGCGGGAGGGGCACAAACCCCTTGTGGCCCTTACAATGCTCCCCCACTTAACCACATAATTTTGTACACACACAACGTACACACGGGATATATCTAACTTTTCTAGCATTATATTGCATTCTTAGAAATGAATCAACCATGATAATATAATAATCCATTGTATTACTTTATTCATTCCATTATATTATTTTTAATTAAGTTATCATAAAAAATTGATTAATGAATAAGAATATTTGTCAAAATGTTATAGCTATTTTAAAATTTTCATTATTGAGATCATTACTTGGTTGTCGGAAATCTTAAGATTTTTTTATAAATATTTCTCGAACAAATATTACATAATTTTATATATATCGTGAAAATAAATTACTATGAAATAGTCTTAATAATTCGTTACTAATAACAGTATACATATATATCTAATTTGCCCTAATTTTAGATTTTATAGTAATTTATTGAAAAAATTTAATGTTTGGATATATTTAGTAATAAACAATATTTTCAACAACTACGCCCAATGAAAAAAAACCTGCGTTACTTTATCATCAATGTGCTTTAATTGTCACATTAAATTTTATATCGTAAAACGTTCCTTCAATTTACATCCACCAAACATCATACATATTATTTATTCAACTCTTTAGTCTTCATCTCCCTCGAGTTTCTCATTACAAGATTTGTAAAATGAAGAACATCACTTCTATTCTTGTTATTTCCGTTGCATTGGCGCTTCTTTTAGGTAACGTTCATGCTCAAGATTGTAATCATTACAGAGATATAAAGGATTGTTATCCGGCTCTAATTGCAAAAGGATCACCATCTTCACTTTGTTGCAATGAATTAAATCAGCATAGTGATTGTCTATGCAATTACATAAGCATTAATCAATATATGTTTCTACCAAACTACCAATTTCTTCGCAATATCACCAAATCTTGTGGCGTTGTGTTTCCTTATTGTCCTGAATAGTACTTTGGCCATGTCAATGTTACATCAACGCATATGAATAAATATGTTGTTTTCTTGCTTTTACATTTTTGTATTTACTTTTAGTTTTATTTGTATGTCGTGCAACAATTTTCTCGTTCTTGATGGTAACCTTCTAGTTTTTGTGAAAAAAAAACAACTTAATGTTCAAGGGGGGGGGGGGGGGGGATTGGAAACTAATATTATCGTTCTTACGAAAAAAATAAGGGGAACAACCCAAATCTTATATTTTTTTTGGATTAATATTTATTAAAATTAGTGAACTATTACTACTTTAAAGCAAAAATACAAGGGCGAGGAGGGGGGGACACAACCCTTGTGGCCCATACAATGCTCCGCCACTAAACCACATAATTTTATAGGGTTATTGCTATAAAAGCCCTCAATTTTACACAAACTAGTTGGTTATGCCCAAAGTACAAATTTATGTTTATTAATGCCTAACATTTGAGCAAATTTTATCACTTATGGCTTTTTATCAGGTTAACACCAGGTAGCCAGTCATCTATTCACTTGATCCTTCTTAACAAAAACTTGTTGGCTGCTTATCACCACCAACGCTAGGCGTCGTCATAACCACCACCTTCAGGCTTGTCTCCGACAACATCCCCTCCCATCTCCAACGGTGTCTTCAACACCCTCTACGACTTCACCATTATAATTACCCAAAAATTACATCTTTATTCTCTTGTGTAACCCTAGCTACATGCCTTCAAGACCTCCGATGGTCATCATCTCCAACACCCTATCTGCCTTCACCACCAACCCCCCAGATGAAACCCTTGCATCCTCTATCAGATGAACCCATATCCGCCTCCAACAGACTAAATCCTAGCCACCTCCATTGGAAGAACTCTGATTCGTGTCTGTGTTTCTTTCTCCCTCACACAGGTATGTAACAACAGTAGATTTCAATCGCACCCTTATCCCCTTCTCTTTCTAATTCGAATCGCACCATACCCTCTTCGATTTAACTTGAAGGGGCTATGGCGATGACTGGAAGTCTTTGTGTGCATGAACAGGGTAGGGAGAAGATAATGGTAGCTGAAATGTCGATTATTGAAGGTTTGTGGAGGTTGGTGAAAAGTGGTTGTAATGGAGGTTAATGGTGTTGTTAAGGTGTTTGTGTGGTGGCTTATGGTATTGGATTATCGATTTTAGGCATGTGTGATAATGGATATTCAACAGCCGGAGAAGACGATGAAAAAAAGAAGGGGTTTAGGGTTTGCTTTGATCCTAAGTCTCGTTTCCAAAATCTTGTTTGATTTCTGAATTGTGTTTACATTCTTCTTGATTTAGTTTTGAACTGTGTTTGACTTCTTAATTGTCTTTAGTTCTGAAAATCATTTCCTTGTTTGAGTTGTTCTAAAATCTTCTTTGAGTTCTGAATTCTTTATTGAATGTGTGTATGTTTGTGTTTCAGTAAGTGTGTTTGAGTGGAGAAGATGATGGTGGTGTGATGATGGGTTTCTGTGATGGAGGGATAAGGGTGGCATTGGGTGGTGGTGGATGATGGATGGTAGTGGTGGTGATGGTGGATGATGGACGATAGTGGTGGTGGTGGTTTGTGTGTGGTTGATGGTGGTGGAAAAGTGTGGTGGTGGAGGTGATAAGTAAATATAAGAGCTTCTATAACAAAGGTGGCCGACCCCAGAAGGTAAAATCTGGCTAAAGGGCAAAAGTGGACCAATTTTCCGGTAGTAGAGGCATATGTGGCAAAAAAAACGACTTTGGGCATAACCAATTTTTTTTGTAGAATTAAGGGCTTTTATGATAAAATCCCTAATTTTATACACAAACAATGTACACACATGATACATCTAGTTTTTCTAAGAATATATTGCATTGTTAGAAATGAATCAACCATGATAATATAATAATCCATTATATTATTTTATTCATTCCATTATAGTATTTTTAATTAAGTTATCATAAAAAATTGATTAATGAACAATATTTTTAACAACTAATCCCAATAAAAAAACTCGTGTTAGTTTATTATCAATGTACTTTAATTGTCACATTAAGTTTTATTTCATAAAACATTCCTTCAATTTACATCCACCAAACATCATACATATTATTTATTCAACTATTGAGTCTTTATCTCCCTCAAGTTGATCATTACAATATTTGTAAAGTGAAGAACACCACTTCTATTCTTGTTATTTCCATTGCATTTGCTCTTATTTTAGGTAACGTGCATGCTCAAGATTGTAATCATTACAAAGATATAAATGATTGTTATCCAACTTTAATTTCAAAAGATTCACCATCTTCACTTTTTTGTGATGAATTAAATCAGCATAATGATTGTCTATGCAATTACATAAGCATTAATCAACATATGTATCCACCAAACTACCAATTTCTTCGCAATATCACCGAATCCTGTGGTATCTTCTTTCCCTATTGTCCTGAATAGTACCTTGGCCTTGTCAATGTCACATCAACGCATATGAATAAAAGTATTATTTTCTTGGATTTACATTTTTGTATTTACTTTTAGTTTTATTTATATGCCGTGTCAGACGTCTCTTGTTCTTGATGGTAACCTTTTAGTTTTTGTGAAAAAAAACAACTTAATGTTCAAGGAGGGGGGGGGGGGGGGTATTTAGAAACTAATATTACCGTTCTAACGAAAAAAAAAGTAAGGGAACAACCTAAATCTTATATTTTTTGGCTTAATATTTATAAAAATTAATGGGCTATTACTACTTTTAAGCAAAAATACAAAATGGAGGGGGGGGGGGGGGGGGTTAGGGGGGGACACAACCACTTGTGGCTCTTACAATGTTTCACTGTTGAACCACATAATTTTATACACACACAACGTACACATGGAATACATCTAGTTTTTCTAACTGTATATTGTATTTTTAGAAATGAATCAACCATGATAATATGATAATCCATTGTATTGTTTTATTCATTCCATTATATTATTTTTAATTAAGTTATGGTAAATAATTGATTAATGAATAAGAATTTGTTATAAGTATTTTAAAATTTGCATTATTGAGACCATTACTTGGTTATCGGAAATCTTAAGATTTTTTTATAAATATTTATTGTACAAACATTACATAATTTTATATTTCATGATAATAAGTTACTCTAAAATAGTCTTAACAACTCGTTGCTAATAACAATATACATATATATCTAATTTCTCCTTATTTTAGATTTTACAGTAATTTAATGAAAAAATATAATGCTTGGATATATTTACTAATAAACAATATTTTCAACAACTAATCCTAATAAAAAACTTTGCGTTACATTATCATCAATGTACTTTAATTGTCGCATTAAATTTTATTTCGTAAAACGCTCCTTTAATATACATCCACCAAATATCATACATATTATTTATTCAACTCTTCAGTCTTCATCTCCCTCAAGTTGCTCATTACTAGATTTGTAAAATGAAGTACACCACTTCTTTTCTTGTTATTTTCATTGCATTTGCGGTTCTTTTAGGTAACGTTCATGCTCAAGACTGTAATCATTACAGAGACATAAAGGATTGTTATTCGGCTCTAATTGCAGAAGGATCACCATCTTCACTTTGTTGTGATGAATTAAATCAGCATAACGATTGTCTATGCAATTACATAAGCATTAATCAATATATGTATCCACCAAACTACCGATTTCTTCGCAATATCACCGAATCTTGTGGCGTCTTCTTTCCCTATTGTCCTGAATAGTACTTTGGCCATGTCAATGTTACATCAACGCATATGAATAAAAGTGTTGTTTTCTTTATTTTACATTTTTGTATTTACTTTTTTGTTTTATTTATATGTCGTGCAACAAGTCTCTCATTCTTGATGATAAGCTTCTAGTTTTTGTGAAAAAAAAACTACTTAATGTTCGAGGAGGGGGGGATTAGAAACTTGTATTACCGTTCTTACGAAAAAAAAGGAGGGGAACAACCCAAATCTTATAGTCTTTTGATTAATATTTATTAAAAATAGTGAGCTATTACTACTTTTAAGCAAAAATACAAGGGGGGGGGGAACACAACCCCTTATGGACCTTACAATGGTCCGCCACTAAAACAATATGCACACATGATACATCTACATTTTCTAACAATATATTGCATTATTAGAAATGAATCAACCATGATAATATAATAATCCATTGTATTATTTTATTCATTCCATTATATTGTTTTTAATTAAGTCATCATGAAAAATTAACTAATGAATAAGATTTTTTGTCAAAATGTTATATGTATTTTAAAATTCATTAACACTTATAGACTATAAGTCTGGTAGTGATTCCACTTGATTGGGTTTAGTTAGTAGTTATCATCCCACTTCGGCAGATGACTGGCGATCCAAGCACCTAACGGCTACCTGATATAGACATATCATTCCTGGTTATCTAAAAAGGAGGTGGGAATACTAATGTAGTTGTAACTCCTGATTCTTGGTAGGCATTTAATTCAAGTAATTCTTAAATCTTTCTCTGGGACTCGACGAGTTGGGGGCCCAACTCGTCGAGTAGACTCGTGATCCGTAGGAAGTTTAAGTGATCTACTCGACGAGGGGGACCGACTCGGTGAGTAGACGTTGTTTGAGTGAAACCCTAAATTTGAGGGTTTGCACCCTATTTAAACAACTTATCTTTCCCCATCTTAGCCTTCATCGTCCCTTATACTTCCAAAAGACATAAGCTTGAAACCCTAGCCTTGTTTGATTGTTCTAAGGCCATTTTTGTGCATTTTGGTGGATTGTGAAGTTTGCGAAGAGGAAAGGAGCTTGAGAGTTCAAGTTGAAGCTAGAAGATCTAACGCTTATGTTCCATTTCCAGCTTATTTAAGGTAAAAAAAAAAAGCTTCTATCTTGATCTTCCATGTGTTTAATCATCTTTAGGGCTTGGATTTTGGTATATTTAGGGCATTCTAAGCCATTTTCGGGTTGTGGAGTGTAATATGGAGTTATGGCTTCAGATCTTGGTCTTTGGAGGGGTCTCATGTTGGGTTTTGAGCAATCTAACACTTCCTAAGTGTGCATGCAACCCTAATAAACCTTGGATCTATGTTTGTCTAAATAAATGCAAAATAATAATTTTTCCAAGGTTCATAACCTATCTAACATGGCATGCGGTACTTTTAAACATAAAAGAATTAGATGAGATTACATACCTTTTGATGATGAGTTTGATTCCTAAGGAGTTTGAGGGCCAAGCACCAATAGTGTGAATGCCTCAAATGGAATCATAAATCACCACAAACTCTTGGAAAACTTTGAGAGAGTGTATACACACTTATAAAATCAGTCACACACAAACACACACACTAGTGACACTAGTCACACTAGTGGCCATTTCATGCAACATAAGCATGCTTATATAGTGTACATGATTAGGGTGAAACCCTAATAACCCATGTCTTTTCCTTTCCAAGGATCCATGGGTTAAAAGCTCCAAGGATCATCCATGGACTTCCATATAAGCCTAGCCCATTAACAAATGAGTATTAGCCCACACCATATAAAACAATAGCCCACAATTTAATTAGTCTTCCTTTTAATCTCTAAATTAATTCATAATTAATTTAAGACTAAGACTAATTAAATAACATGACTTCATATTAATATATTATAACTTATAATATATTAATAATCATATGTGTATAACTCTCATAAAATTATCCATAAATAGTTTGGATGAAATGCAACCCAAATGGACCATGCCGGGTCGGGTCAAGTATATACCAAATAAGTTATGGAATTAGACACCTTATCCAACATCTCATAGCATAAAAGGTGCCACCTTTATGGCCATGAGTGTCCCATGCATCTTGTAGGTATCATTTTTGGTCCTTTTGAGCTTAAAGACCCATGCATGGACGTAAAGTTCATGACTTTACGTGTTATATCGACCCTAAGAGGTCAGATCTAACCTTTAGATGAGATGAGCTTAGTAGAAATCGAGTTTCTAGACATGGACCTTAGTGGACTTGGCGAGTTTTTCTTGGGACTCGACGAGTCGGGTAGTGGTTTCCCAATCTTTACTGTTTTGGGGATCTAGTTGAGTCTAGAGAAGGACTCAACAAAGTTAGACGAGATTATAGACCTGGAAATCATGGGACTCGACGAGTGTATGAACAAACTCGGCGAGTCGAAGGCAATCTCCCAAACCATGAAGATGGAATCGACGAGTTGTTCATACAACTCGGCGAGTCATAGACTGAACACATTCTTATGAGTGAGATGAACTCGACGATTTCAAGGGGAACTTGGCGAGTCAGTTGAAGATGGTCCCTATGGTATGATTGAAGGAGAATATGTCGAGTTCTTGCTAGACTCGACGAGTAGAGTCGGGAGTTGTATTGAGTTGGAGGAGTATGGACTTGACAAGTTGGTAAACCAACTCCGCTAGTCAAGTCAACTGGATGTTGACCAAATTGATAACTTAGAAGGGTTGTCGTGTAGGGATTAAGGAGTCGATGAGAGTCGATTTTCACGCCGAGGATAGTTCAGACACTACGCGACATTGAGGTGAGTTACCTTCCAGTAGAACCGGGTCTAAGGCACCAAGGCCGACCCACTAGTAGTTAATTACAGTTGATATGATTGTCTTTGTGATAATTTTCTAGTTTGCTATTACTTGATATGCTCTATGTGCCAGTATACTATGTTCTATGTGATAGTGGTAGTATGAGGGGAATAGTTGTAACGACCCAATTTTCACGCCCAAAATTTTTATTTAATTTAAGTGGTTTGTAAAACTTCTGTAGTAAAACATCATTCGATCATATTAATTCATAAAACATATATCATGTCTGAAATCCCAAAACATGAAAATAATAATATTGTCAAAGTACAATCCCAGAACATCTCATAATGCGGAAAACCAATATGTGTGTGTATGATGTGCCGCTATCGCGCCAGCTCCTTCCCGTTCGCTGAAGAGGTACCTGAAACCAAAACTGAAAACTGTAAGTACGAAGCTTAGTGTCACACCCCAAAACCAAGAACGGCGGAAATGTTCTGGGGCGGAGGACGTCATGTATAATATCACAACAATGTAAAGTAGTAAACAAGCAACAACATCATCCATTGCATTAATAATATAATTATTATACAAATGTGTTCTGTCAAATTTTGATAAACACTAAAGCATATATCAAAATGAAAGATGAGTCTTGAACAAGCTCCATCTTCCTTTCTCCTTGCATCGGTACCTGTCTATGATGACCTGAGGATACAAGTAATTTTGAAAGCGAGTATCAGCTTTAAAGCTGGTGAGATCATAAGTATTTAGTGTCTTAATTTGTAAGTAAGAAGTTGTTTGTAAATGAACAGTAAGTATGAAAATGTTTGTAAATGAACTGTGAGTATGAAAATGTTTGTAAAACAACTTTAAACGTTTGAAAAACTCTAGAATCCCTATGATTCCTACTATTATATAAGGGTGTCTTCTACCAAGACCTAACTGTTCTCAATGTTCGTGTCATGTAAAAGTGTGTAATTTTTCCAAGTGTAACTATTATTAACAAAATATAGTTTTTACATTTATAGTTTAAGTGATAAGATCACTTAAATATATGTACAGGGAAAATTAATGTAGTACTAAAACGTAGCGCTATAAGAACTACTGTTGTACTAACTACCTTAAACCGGATTTATATTAAGGTATCATGTGATAAATTGCACCATACTATAGACTGGTAACAACGACAACGTATAGTCGAAAAATAAGGTATGACGTTTGGCACCCGCAGACCTACCGGTCCGGCTGTAGCTAGCAGCAAGGTGTAGGATAGTCAATCCAGTATAGATATATACACAAACTCACGCTCTCCCTTCAAGAGACTCTGGCTACAACTCGGGTCATGGAAATTAAGGCATGCTCCCATACAGTGGATCACAATTTTATTAGCGTATTAATGTAAGTGTAATGTAACGAACTGTTCTAGCTGTAATGTACGTGCTCTCTGCCTAGCAAGTATAGTAATGTAATCATTCTAGTATAGTTGTATATGTTCTTCTCTAGTATAGTTGTATATGTTCTTCTAGTAGTAAGTATTGACTCATGAATGAACTGACTCCTAGTATGATATCGCGTTCTAGTAATAGTTCTAGTATCTTCCTAAACTACCCATATGGTAGTTTACTAGTAATCTAACTGGTACGTATGAACATGGATGTATACCCTTGCTACCCAAGGGCATGGGATGAACTGGAAGGAACTTTTATGACTATATATGTACACATGATATATAACTAATATTTAAACGACTTTCGGACGAGTACCCGATATCCCACCAGACCACATCCAAATCGAGAAAAAGGAAATAGGGTGGATAGCCTTCCTAAGTCTTTTAAACATTTCTTATATAACCATACATATAGAGGCATGCAATTTATAATATAAAAGCATAAATAAGTTTTGTAAAACATTTGAACATAATTATTATCTTCAGAAAAGATCGACTTGATGTCAATCTATAAAGCAGTTTGAAGGCATAGGTTTGATAAAACAGTTTAAGTATAAGGAAACATTTGTTTGGAACACAATTGTAAATAAGTTTGAAATGTGATATACAGATTAAAATGTACAGTGTAATAAGGAGTTTAAAACATATAAAATGTTTAATAAAATCATTTGAAGGAAACTGTTTGGTAAAACGGCTAATGTGTAGTAAATCATTTGAATGCTGAATATTAATCACATGTGATTGATATAATAACTAGCATAATTCTACTTATTAATCACATGTGATTGATATAATAACTAGCAAGATTCTACTTGTATCCCCCCCCATAAAACATTTAAAAATAGTTTAAAACATTATTTAAGGGGTATGAACTCACCTGCAGTAAGTGACTGGAATTGAACGGACTGTTATCGTAAGGAAGGATCGGACAAGTGCTTGGTGTCAAGTGAAGACTTTAGACACACACAATGATCCTAATTACATATGAAGACATATGTATATAAATAATTAGTGATTAAAACACTAATTATACAAGTATAAACATTTAAACGCGAGGAAAACACTTTTGGTCAAGTGCTAGGAGGCTAATGGGTTGCAACATAGGAGTGTAATGCCCCTAATGGGAGTTTATGGTCTAATGGCCATATGTTTTGGAGTTTACGGCCCAGGGGAGTAAACTCATGGCCGTAAACTCTCAACAAAGTTCCTAAATGAAGTCTAACAATTATACAACTCATGTGGTGAATTGCTTCAAGGCTTAAACAAGTGTTTGGGCTTCCTATTAACTCCTTTGAGGAGTTTACAGCCCTGGGACCATATTCCCTTGGAGTTTATGGCCGTAAAATCCCTTGGGAGGGTGTTTATGGTGTTTTCAAGTCTCAAACATTTCAAGGTTATGATCTATGTTGGGTTCTAGGCATAAGGAAGGAGTTAGGGTGTCATTTGACCCCTTTATAGGTGTTTACGGCCCAAGAACTTGTCTTGGCCGTAAACTCCTTAATACATGTGATTCCTTATGTTTTCTAGGCTATAAACACTTTAGGTTACTTTTCCTAATTTAAGTCTAAGCCTTAGGAAGTGTTTCAAAGCATTTTGGCACTTAAACATGGAGTTCACGGCCCAAGAAGCTCCTTGGCCATGAACTCACTTTCATCATTGTTTCTAATTGATTTTGGTGTCCTAAATATGTAATGATGGGTTCTAGTTCGAGTTCTAAAGCTTTGAGGGACTTTGGGACACCTTAGGACCTTAAAATGGAGTTTACTCCCCAAGTGTTCTTGGGTGGTAAACTCCCAAATCTTGGTGACTTGTTCCGATTTTGATGTTTTCTAGTCACATACACACTAGCATACAAGTCTAAGGTAGTTACAATTCACGGGGAAAGGACTAGGTAGCATTTAAGCCACTTTTCGGAGTTTACTCTCCAAGAACGTTCTTGGGCGGTAAACTCCCGAATCTCATAGATTTGATATGTAATTGGTGTTTCTAAACACAATCTAAGCTATATAACATAACTAGATCGAAGTACTCACAATTTGGGATAAAAACCTGAAGATCCGTGAGAGAGAAATTTGACTTTTCTCTAAATGGAATTCAACAAATGAACCAATTTGGTTCAGAATTCTATTTATAGTCCTGAGATATTTTTGGAAGAAAATATTTTTATTCCTGGAACGAACTCTAATGTCCTAGAGTATTGGAATAACAGTGTTGCACAAAACCCTAGTGCATCCACTCTCCTAATATCTCCTTAAGTGTAAAATCCTGAAAACTACCAAACTTATACTCGAAATATGAGTTTTCATTGTAACTGCTCTACTTCTATTGGCTTCAAATTGTTTGTTCAGAATGGAAATTTCGGGTTGTCACACTTAGTGAGTTCCCCCATAATACCACATATCATACAATCATATAATGAACAGCTAGGAGATACGGGCCTCGCCCACACTCATGGAGATACATGCCTCGCCCACGCTCCGCTAGCTGGGAGATACGGGCCTCACCCACACTCCGCTATCTGGGAGATACGAGCCTTTCCCACACTCCGCTATCTGGGAGATATGAGCCTTGCCCACACTCCTCTATCTGGGAGATACGGGCCTCGCCCACACTCCGCTATCTAAGAGATACGGGCCTCACCCACACTCAACTACTAAACCATAACATACAAGTATCACACAGACAACGAGTATAAACAATTCTACCACACTAGCATATATCATCATCAAGCTCAACTATGAGATACGGGCTCTTCCCACACTCCGATACTATCATATCGTCTATATGGGCCGGCCTTGTTGCCTTAGACCCGTTCCTACTGGAAAGAAACTCACCTCGAAAAGTAGTTGCTGAAAGTCTACTTGCTAGACGTCTGACTGCTGCACCGGTAATCCTCCGGCTATAAATCCATAAACATAGATTAGTCACTCATAAATACCCTTAGGTCAAATGACTGACCTACCCTTGGTCCAAGGTCAACTCCTTGGTCAAAGTCAACTTCCAGTTGACCGGACTCGCCGAGTCATGGCACAGACTCGCCGAGTCCCTCTCCTATTAACCCAGTACTAACTCATCAAGTCCCTCCTCACTCACTGAATCACCCATAACTTACTACTTGGGACGATTGGACCGACTCACGATCCGACTCGCTGAGTCCGAGAACAACTCGCCGAGTCCCACGAGCAGATCTCCTACTCGATTCCAAATCCTCACCAGAGCATCCATCTTGAGGATTTGGGTTTCTGGGACAATTGCTACACATCAAGTAGCTAATTCCGCGTGCAGCTACGAAGGGTTGGACCTTCTACACTTAAACCCGTCTTAACTCGGTAACAGTTCATTTGACTCGCCGAGTTTAAAGAACAAATCGTCGAGTACCAAGCAATCTTCAAAGGACTCGCCGAGTTGTTTATCCAACTCGTCGAGTCTAAGACCATCTTCATAGAACTCGCCGGGTCCACTTTTGGAACTCGTCGAGTCCCTTCCACTCTCCTCCCATACAGACCAAATCTGAGACATGTAACAGTTCCAAACCATATATCTAAGCTCCTAGGGCATGCTTATCACGTAAAGTTGCAAACTTTACGTGCATGCATGGCCCTATGAGCTCCAAAAGGCAATTCTAAGCTCTTTATGAGGTCATGCACTCAATAGGGACCTTAATCACTTCAACCACAGAGACTTTACGCTTCTAAGATGTCCATAAGGTCCAGATCTGAAGTCCTTTTAGAACATAGAGCATAAACACATGGAGTTTGAGGTTTTAGGGCTTGAAAACCACTAATTTGGGACAAAAAGGGGATCTAATGAACTAGTGATCAAGGTAGGAACTTTTCTACCTGAATGGAAGCTTCTCACAGTGTAGATTCCGGATCTACCTCCCCTCCTTGCACTCTTCAACCTCCTCCTTCTTCTTCTAAGCTCCAAACTTCCTTCACAAAGCCAAAATCACTCACAAGAACAATATGGGGGTAGGGTTTTGCACTACAGCTCTCTGGAAGTGTTAGGGACAAAGGAGGCCAAGTTAGAGCGTTTAAATAGGGTGCAAACACCCAGGTTAGGGTTTTTGCCTAAACAGGGTCTACTCGCTGAGTCCACAGCTTAGACCCTGCGTCTTATCCTGCTTCTACTCGGCGAATTGGTCCTTCAACTCGCCGAGTCCAAGGCCAAAAATGCAATATTTAAAGATTTAATTACAAAGAATACATACCAAGAACCAGGTGCTACAAATCTCCCCCACTTATTTTAGACTTCCCCCTCGAAGTCTGCTGCTCATCCCCGAAATAGCTCGGGGTAGTGCTCCATCATCTCTTCCACCGGCTCCCAAGTCCACTCTGATCCTTTCCGGTGCTGCCATTGCACCTTCACAAGTTCCACCCTCTTGTTCCTCAAATCCTTCGACTTCCGGTTGAGGATCGCTACAGGCCGCTCGATGTAATTCAGACACTTCCGCAAGTTGAATGTCCTCCAAGTGTACTACTGCTGAGTCGTCCACCAGACACTTCCGCAACTGAGAGACATGGAAAGTGTTATGTATCTGACTAAGTTCAGCTGACAAATGTAGCCTATATGCCACCTTGCCCACCCGGGCTATAACCCTGAACGGTCCAATATACCTTGGGCCCAACTTGCCCCGCTTCCTGAATTGAATGACGCCTTTCCAAGGCGACACCTTCAGGAGGACCATGTCTCCGACCTAGAACTCCAGGTCTGATCGACGCTTATCGGCATAACTTTTCTGCCGACTTTGAGCAGTCTGAAGCCTGCTTTGGATCGAGTAAGTTTTCCCCAAGATACCCATACGAGGTGTGTGATGCGTGCGACCGGCCGGGATCGAGTAAGTTTTCCCCAAGATACCCATACTTGTTATGTTATGTTTTATGATATGATTATGAGAACTGCATGCTAGATTAGGGCTAAGTATCTAGGAGGATGCCGTGTATGCCTGTTATATGATTCTGAGAACTGCATGCTAGAATTGAACTAAGGATCTAGGATGGATGCCTTATATGCCTGATGTATGAGCTTATTGAGCCGTATGCTAGGGCTGTCTAGTTAGTAGTAGGATTGCCTGATTGGGTTATGTTTCATTAGGTTACTCAATGCACGAATGATGCTTGCTTTATGCTTATAGGGGTTCTAACTAGCCTTAGCTAACTAGTAAGTGGATATGTAATAGTATTCGCAAACTAGTTTGGGAAGGAGGGTAGGGACTCCTTGTGCAGCTGATGGCAGAGAGTAGGTCGGAGAGGGCCCTAGCTCAAGCCTAGGAAGAGATTATCTTGGAGAGCAGAATTGGTAGAAGAAATTTGGTGAAGTCACGGAAGACCTTGAGGAAAGTACGGATAGATGTGGAAGGTAGTATGGGCCCGTACTACTGGATACAAAGGATCCGTACTCGAGACAAGGGAGGCTGAGATGGAACCAAGGACCTGCAGAGCATGTGACGCCTCTTGAGAGTATGACCCTGACGTTTACATGTTTAATTTCAGAATGGTGGTTATGCGTCATGGAGCGGGAGGTTCAGGGTCTGGATTCGGTTCTGGATCAGGCTCGGGTGCGGGATCCGAGCAGGTTGATGACGGGCTACGTGAGTTCATCGTGTCTGAGATCACGAGATGTATCCTTGAAGCGACCCCGGTTATTTTCAGGTCGATCAATGAGGGGATTAATGAGCTGATGGAGGATCGCCTCTGAGCATTCAGGAGTGACATGGCACCCAGCCAGTCGGGTACGCGCGCACTGTCCTTCAAGGACTTCTGAAGGAGTGGTGCGCCATACTTTCATGGGGCAAAGGACCCCATTGCAGCCAGGAAATAGATTACGGACATCGAGTCTGCACAGTTGACGAGCTTCTTCCCGGAGGGGTTGAAGGTCCGCTTTGCTGTGGGTTATTTGAGGGAAAAAGCTAGGGATTGGTGGGTGTCATTCGGTGACTCGCTGGGAGCCCCAGTCGTTGAGGCTATGACTTGGTCAGACTTTGTGACCAGGTTCAGGGCTGATTTTGCGCCAGCTGTGGAGCTTTAGCAGTTGGCCAGGGAGTTTCTGGATATGAGACAAACTATGGAGTCAGTGGCGGAGATCACCACCAAGTTCCGAGAGAGGGACTTGTTGGTACCTCAGTATGCAAGGGATGAGAGATGTGAAAGACCTGCTATCATGATATGTTTAGGGCTAACACTCGGGAGCATGTCAGCTATTCAGCCTACCCGGACCTGGAGTCCATGATTGCTAGAACGAGGGAGAGAGAGATTGATTTAGAGCACATCAGGAAGAGGAAGGCATAGACAGAGAAAAGTATTGGAGTTTCGGGGAAGAAACCTAAGGGATCCGACGCTAGGTTGAAGGGCCAGCCAGGACAAAGCCGTTGTAGGAAATGCGGCAGGCCACATGAGGGAGCTTGTAGGGCGGGATCATCAGGCTGCTACAAGTGCGGAAAGCCGGGGCATTTTGGCAGGGATCTGATTTGCTTTCATTGCAATCAAAGGGGCCATAAAAAGGCCAACTGCCCTAGATTGACAGCAGCAGCAGCAGCGCCAGTGGTGGCGTCGACTCCAGCCTCTACGCAAGTTACGGATGGCCGAAAGGTCAAGGCAGAGGCTCTAATGGTGCGGAGCCGAGCATTTCAGTTGACAGCCTAGGAGGCATGCGCCGCACCCGATGTGGTAACGGGTATGATTTCTTCTCTCTAAACTTTTATATGTGATTTTGATATGTTATATATGTTGGATATGGTGTCTAAGTCCATAACTTTATTTGGTATATACTTGACCCAACCCGGCATGGTCCATTTGGGTTGCACTTCACCCGAACTAATTATGGTTAAGCCTTTGAGAATTGTATGTTTATGATTTGTTAATATATTATAAGTTATAATATGTTAATATGAAATCATATTATTTAATTAGTATTGATCATAAATTAATTTAGAATTAATTTGGTGATAAAAAAGGTGAATAATTAAATATGGGCTCTTGTATTTATATAAGTGTGGACTAATACTCATATGGAATGGGCTTGGCATGCATGGGAGTCCATGGATAGTCCATGGAGCTAGTAACCCGTGGATCCTTGGAAAGGAAGAGTCATGGGTATTAGGGTTTATATGGATGTAACCCTAATCCTCCACACTATATAAAGGAGCTTGTGATGCTTTAAATGGTACTAGTTATGTGTGTAAAAGGTGGTGGTCGATATTTATAAGCTACATACACTCTCATAAGGTTTTTCCAAGTTTCTGGTGATTTGTGGTTTCCATTTGCGGCATTCACATTATTGGTGCTAGGCTCTCAAACTTCAAGGAATCAACTCACAAATTGAAAGGTATGTAATTCTTCTAGCCATTATGTTTAATGTTCCCCATGCCATGCTAGATAGGTTATGAACCTTGGAAAAGCAAAGTTGCATGTATTCTTAGTAAAACATAGATCCAAGGTTTTAGGGTTGCATGAACACCTTAGGAGTGTTAGTTTGTTCAAAACCCAACAGTGGTATCTGAGCCTAGGATTGTTTTCTTGATACTTGATGCAAACTGTTGAAAAGTCGCAAAATTGAGCTGTCTGGGCAGTGGACTCGCCGAGTCCAAGCACAAATTCATCTTACTCGTCGAGTAGGTTCGTGCACTCGACGAGTAGGAGACACAGAATGCAGTTTTTCGACTTTTGTTGTTGGAAATGGACTAGAAACATTACCCTAAACTGTTTTGATGTTTTAAAACCTGTTTTAGATGGTGTAATGGTTGTTTTAATCCATTTATTGCTAATATCAAAATTCCATGTTTATATGTGTTCATATGTTCTTGAAATTTTGATATGGATATTCAGGTTCTTATGAGTTATTGTTAGATCATAGGAATTACTTGCTAAATTGTTTAATAATTAATTCTTGATCAATTATGTGGTTTAATGGAATCCATAATTTGTCCTCAAGTTATGGATTTCCAAAGGTCACCTCCTTTAATGAATATTTAAACACATAAGTTACATAAAAATGAGGAGTCTTCACTTTTATGAACCTTTAACTCATAAGTTATGAAATGAAAAGTTTTGAAGAGTTTCAAAACTTGCTCTCAAGTTTTGGAATTTGTAAAGACGCACACTTTAAATTCCAACCCTTAGGATTTTAAAAGTTAAAATTCAACCCTTATACTATTATAAGATTAATGGTTAATATTTACATATATATATATATATATATATATATATATATATATATATATATATATGTAAAAGATCAATTCGTTTAACCGCTAGTAGGCCTTATTCATGAAGTCGGTCTTTAAGGAGGGTATAAGGTTGTTGCGTATAAAATGGAAGCTTAATGGGTGTTTACTCTCACCCACCGCTTCCTTGATCGGTGGAGGGTTGTTAGTCGAACGGGTAGGACAATGACTTTAATTCTCATTAAAAGTATAATGATTATTATAAAGTAACTAAATGTTTTATAAATTCCCAATTTTAGTTACTTTAGGAAAATGTGAAATGGTGCTAACCCATGAAATTCACACTTTGTACCTTACCAAGTC
The DNA here is from genome assembly GCF_051521515.1 of Lactuca serriola. Classification (NCBI taxonomy): domain Eukaryota; kingdom Viridiplantae; phylum Streptophyta; class Magnoliopsida; order Asterales; family Asteraceae; genus Lactuca; species Lactuca serriola. The sequence goes on from NC_136410.1 coordinate 106,835,020, forward strand.
GTTGGTGGAGCATGTGTGGTTAACTGGCACACTAACTTGGACTAGTAAGGATAACAAAGGGTGACTTAATGTTTATCATAGATCGGTGGAGCGTGTGTGGTTAACCGGCACATCGATTAGGTGATAATATTATGAGTACCAAGTGAATTTGCATGGTTATTCACACCTTGTTTTGTGATCCTCGGCATCCCAGCCACAAAACTTGAAGGGCACACTCGAGATTGAAAACATGTCGTTGATAAGTTCAATGAATCTCAAAAGAATCTAGGAATTTCAAACCAATTAAACTTAATAATTCATTTTGTTTTCATGGTGGAAATTGGTGAATCTTCATTCACCTACCTTCAAATATGCTATAACTTAGATTACGACATCCCTCTTCTAAGTTATAATATATTATGCTGGTTCCTAGCATTAATATTACATTTGGGTGTCTTATTAAGGACTATATATATCTAATCTAAACTTGTCTTTCTTCTTTTCAGATGTCTTCCAATAATGCTTTGGGCTCTAACCCTACTGGCTCCTTCTCTCTCATGAACCTTTGTGGGAGAGTCATCTTCGATGGTTCCAACTTTATGGATTGGATATGGAAGATCAGGATGGTCACTCGTTACGAGGACAAGGAATATGTCCTCGACAAGGAGCTTAAGGATCTTGAGCCGACTGCTACTCCTGAGGAGGTCGCTGCATATGAAGCATATGAAAGAGATGCTACCAAAGTGGCATGCATCATGATGGCCACTATGACAGCCGAGCTCCAAAAGTCCTACAAGGACTACTATCCTTTTGAAATGCTCCACGATTTGATGGATCGCTACCATCAGAGTGCTCATCGAGAGCGATATGAAATCATCTCCTCCATGATAACAACCCAAATGAAGGATGGTGAACCCATCATGGGGCACATGCAGAAAATGCAAAGGTATGTGGATCGTTTGTAGAAAATTGAATGTGAACTTCCCTGTGGAGTTGGCAGTTGACATCATTTTGCACTCCTTACCTTCATGTTATGATCAATTCCGCATGACACATCACATGAACAAGGAGGAATTCACACTCAGCAAGCTTCAAGGACTTCTGAAGACCGCCGAAAGTGGTCTTAAAGGTAAGTCGGTTGTTACTACTCCTACTCCTACAGCTAACTGTGTTTTGGCTATCGGGCAAGGCAAAGGGAAGAAGAGGAAGACCCGTTCGAAGGGTACCAAGGGATAGTCTCTTGATGGCTCCTCATCGAGTGGAACCAAAGGTGGTTCTGTTACTCCTTCTGCCATCCCTAAGGATGCCGAATGCTTCTATTGCCAGAATAAGGGGCACTGGAAGCGAAACTGCCCAAAGTACTTACAGGATGTCAAGGATGGAAAAGTGAAACCATCCCATGCAGGTATTTACATTATATTGTCTAATAACTCATCATATTCTAACTCTTGGGTCCTTGATACAGGTTGTGGTATTCACATATGTTGTGATTTGCAGGGCCTAAGAAGAAGTGAGGATGTGGAGCATGGGAAGATAAACTTAATCATGGGGAATAGGAAGATTACACTTGTTACCAATATTCGAGTTTATACTTTGTTGCTTAGTAGTGAGTTAAAGTTAGATTTGAATAAATGTCTTTACTCTTCCGAAATGGTGAGGAATATTATTTCCTTTCATAGTTTGTACAAACAAGGGTTTAGCTTTTCTTTTGATAATGAAATTGGTAGTATTAATGCTTTCTTTAATAATGTTTTTTATTTTAAAGCATTAATTTGTGATGATGTGTATGAAACTGTGTCAATTGTAGATAACCTAGGAAATAATGTGTTGTGTATTGATTCTTCTACTAGCTTGGATAAAGCAACATTGTGGCATTGTCGTCTTGGACATGTAAACAAGAAACACATAAGCCATCTCCAAAAGGATGGAGTCTTTGAGTCATTTGACCTAAAGTCAGATGATAGTTGTGAATCTTGTTTGCTTGGAAAAATGACAAAATCACCCTTCACTGGTTCTTGTGAAAGGGGTGAGGGTTTGTTGGACCTTGTTCATACTGATGTATGTGGACCCTTCAAAACCGCCACAAGGGATGCTAATTGCCACTACCTGACTTTTACTGATGATTATAGTAGATATGGTTATGTCTACTTAATCAAGCATAAGTCAAAAACGTTTGATAGGTTTAAAGAGTTTAAACAGGAAGTAGAAAATCAATTGGGCAGGAACGTTAAGATGCTTTGATCCGATCGAGGTGGTGAGTATCTTAGCACAGAATTTCTCGACTATCTTAAGGAGTGTGGGATTGTCTCACAAATGAATTCTCCCAGGACACCAAAGCTGAATGGTGTGGCTGAGAGGCGTAATCGGACCTTGTTTGACATGGTTCGCTCTATGATGAGTCGAGCTTCGCTACCAATCTCTTTTTGGGGGTATACCTTAGAGACTGCCGCCCATATCCTTAATTTGCTCCCTATAAAGAAGATTGCCAAAACACCTCATGAGATGTGGACTGGGAAATTTCCCAACTTGGACCACATCAAGATCTGGGGTTGTGAGGCTTTTGTGAGACCCGATACTCATGATAAGTTCGAACCTCGAAGTGAGATGTGTATTTTCATCGGCAACCCACAAAAATCCTTTGGTTGCCTCTTCTATAGACCCACTGAGAATGTGGTCTTTGTATCAAGGGGAGGGGTCTTTCGTGAAAAAAGAGAGTTCATGAGCCAAGGAACACAGTGGGATGCAAATTGACCTTGAAGAACTTCAAGAGTCAAGTGGTGAAGGAACCTCAAATCCTATCAATCAACCTGAGGAGGAAACTCTTGTTGAACCGACTGACGAGTCTGTATATCTGAGGCGTTCCATGAGAGTTAGGAATGCACTTGAGCATTACTATGGTTTCCGTATTACTGCAGAAGGTGACACATTTATCAATGATAGTACACTAGTAAATCTGGATGAACCTAACAGCTACACGGAAGCCATGGCAAGCCCTGAGGCTGCTAAATGGAAAGAGGCTATGGACAGCGAGATACAGTCGATGTATGACAATCAAGTTTGGAAGTTGGTTGACAATGTACCAGGTCATAAGACAGTTGGGTGCAAGTGGATCTTCAAGAAGAAGACCGACATGGATGGTAATGTACACACTTACAAGGCGCGACTAGTTGTAGAGGGTTTTTCTCAAACTTCGGGAGTTGATTATGATGAGACCTTTTCACTAGTAGCAAAGATTAAATCTATTAGGGTTATGTTAGCCATTCCTGCCTTTCATGACTATGAAATATGGCAAATGGATGTCAAAACGTCTTTCCTTAATGGGAAGTTGGCTGAGGATGTTTACATGAGTTAGCCAGAGGGTTTTGTCAGTACAGAGCACCCGAATAGAGTGTGTAAGCTTGAGAAATCCATCTAAGGATTGAAACAAGCCCCTCGAAGATGGAATATTTGTTTCGATGAGAAAGTCAAAGAGTTTGGATTTTCAAGACGCGAAGATGAGTCTTGTGTTTATGTTAGATCTAGTGGGAGTATAGTTAGCTTCTTGGTGTTGTATGTGGATAACATACTGCTCATAGAAAACAACATCCCAACTTTGCAGGAAGTGAAGTCCTGGCTTGGGAAGTGTTTTGCTATGAAGGACCTTGGAGAGGCTGCCTATATCCTAGGGATAAGGATATTAAGAGACAGGAGTAAAAGGCTAATTGGACTTAGTCAGGGTACCTACTTGGATAAGGTGTTGAAAAGGTTCAACATGCAGAACTCCAAGAAAGGAGAATTACCGATCCAAAGCAATGCCAAACTGAGCAAGACTCAGATCCCGAGTACAGAGGCTGAGATAGCTGAGATGAGTCTATTGCCACATGCTTCTGCTATTGGCTCGATCATGTATACTGTGACTTGTACCCGCCCTGATGTGGCCTGTGCTTTGAGCATGGTCAGCAGATATCAAGGGAACCCTGGCAAGGCTCATTGGACTGCGGTAAAGAATATTCTCAAGTACCTACGAAGGACTAAGGATTGGATTCTTACCCTTGGTGGGACTGATGACTTGAGAGTAGTAGGGTATAGTGATGCTAGTTTCCAGACTGATAGGGATAACTTCCGCTCTCAGTCGAGCTGGGTCTTTATCCTAAATGGAGGGGCAATCACTTGGAAAAGTTCCAAGCAGGAGACAGTAGTTGATTCGAGCTGTGAATCAGAGTACATAGCAGCAAGTGAAGCGGAAAAGGAGGCAATATGGTTGAAGAACTTCATCAGAGACCTTGGAGTTGTACTAGCTATCAAGGAGCCTATGGAGATTTTCTGTGACAGCAATAGCGCGGTTGCTTTAGCCAAGGAACCAAGAGATCATGGCAGGTCCAAACACATTGACAGAAAATTTCACTTCATAAGACACAAGATAGAAGGACTCCTCATGGCAAAGAGGGTATTATCAGAAGAGAATCCTGCAAATCCCCTTACGAAGGGATTGACGAGGGTTAGGCACTTACAGCATGCGAGACGCACACGGCTGAAGGATGATATTAGTTTTACAGATTAGATAGCTATTTCTGAAACTTGTAAAATGTAATCAACATTTGATGATGAATAAAAGGTGTATTTATTTACGAGTAAGGTGTTACTGTCTTTTGTCAATTATTTACTATTGTTTCAACTTTAGATGTTTTGACTTCCATAATAAATTACTTTATTCAAACTTCCACAATCGGTCATACGTCGGAAGTAGGTATGAATTAAGACTATCATGAATTGGGCTTGTAGATGACTAAAAGTGTTTAGCCATAGCAATGGTTGCTACAACATTCATGAGTACTCATAAGTTATGAGTATTGGAATAAACCCACGCTCACTGGCATCACTTCATGGAATTTATCTCGAGTGATCGTGAAATGGTAATATCATTTAAGTCTTCAAACCTAGAGATATGACTTGTTGCCTATGAATTGGTTATACATTTATTGTACGTAAACACATTGGTAGCTCAATGTTATAATACGTGCCTTTGTGTATAATTCAACAAGTAGTAGAACAAGCATGTGAGTCGAAGTTTATCTGTTCCTTCTTGGATTAGAAGCGATATATGGGCCCCTCGATCATTTTGTGTTGACCCATGTACCGGGCCTGGTCAGAACTAAGTTGATGTGTTCAATTAAGTTCTATGTCAAACAAATCGGAAAATCAAGAAACAAACTGCTGGACAATAACAAGACATTGTTCCATGTATTTGTCCAGCTGATATCTAGAATAGAGGATTATATGATCACTTATCTAAAATGGCGCTTCATAGTTCAACAGAGTTTTGAGAGCTATGATTGCGAGTTTGTTCCCGAAGTAATATAGGAAAATATAGTTATTAGACTTATCCAAGTGGGAGTCTTTTGGGTAAGTGTGGGTAATACTCATATGGAATGGGCTTGGCATGCATGGGAGTCCATGGAGCTTGTAACCCATGGATCCTTGGAAAGGAAGAGTCATGGGTATTAGGGTTTACATGGATGTAACCTTAATCCTCCACACTATATAAAGGAGCTTGTGGTGCTTGAAATGGTACTAATTGTGCGTGTAAAAGGTGGTGGCCGATTTCTATAAGCTACATACACTCTCATAAGGTTTTTCCAAGTTTGTGGTGATTTGTGATTTCCATTTGAGGCATTCACATTATTGGTGCTAGGCTATCAAACTTCAAGGAATCAACTCACAAAATTGAAAGGTATGTAATTCTTCTAGCCATTATGTTTAATGTTCCCCATGCCATGCTAGATAGGTTATGAACCTTTGAAAAACAAAGTTGCATGTATTCTTAGTAAAACATAGATCCAAGGTTTTAGGGTTGCATGAACACCTTAGGAGTGCTAGTTTGCTCAAAACCCAACAATATATAAGTGCTCTGTTTAGGATCGTTCCATGTGAATGGTATTCCAGTTCAAGTGTTGTTTGATTCGGGTGCTACCCGATCGTTTGTCTCTCTTGCGCTCAACAAGAGGTTTCCTAATTCCCCAGGCGCGTTGGATTGCCCTCTAGAGGTCGAGATTGCGGACGACCGGTCAGTACGAGCATCAGAGGTTTTTAGAGATTTTGTTTTGAGATTGTTCGAGGAGCGCTGCCTGGTATACTTGGTTCCCATACCGTTGCGGGGGAACAAGGTTATTATAGGCATGGATTGGCTAAGCCCCAACGGGGCGGTGATCGACTGCACGCAGTAAATGGTGCGAATCAGGACCCCAAGTGGGGGAGAGTTGTTGATTCAGGGCGAGAGGCCACAACGAGGACCACCCTGTTGTTCAACAACGATGGCTAGGCGCTACCTCCAGCAGGGTTGCGTTGGATATGTTGCCTACATTATTGATACCCAGGAGGCGGGTAAGGCGACGATGGGCGATGTGCCAGGGGTATGATAGTTCGCGGATGTATTCCCTGAGGAGCTGCCCGGGATACCTACGGAGAGGCGGGTAGAGTTTAGGTTCGACCTAGTCCCCGATGCGACTCTGATAGCCAAGGCACCATATCGGTTGGCTCCTCCTGAGATGCATGAGTTGTCTACACAGCTGCAGGAGCTGTTAGAAAAGGGATTCATTAGGCCGAGCAGTTCTCCCTAAGGAGCCCCGATTTTATTTGTGAAAAAGAAGGACGGGTCGCATCAGATGTGTATAGATTATCGGGAGCTGAATAAGGTAACAGTGAAGAACCGTTACCCACTCCCGAGGATTGATGATCTCTTTAACTAGCTTTAGGGAGCATCTTGGTTCTCCAAGATTGATTTGCGTTCGGGTTATCATCAGATGAGGGTCAGAGAGGAGGATGTGCAGAAGACTGCTTTTTGGACGTGAGATGGTCACTATGAGTTCGTGGTGATGCCTTTCGGGCTCACCAATGTACCCGTCGCGTTCATGGATCTCATGAACCGCGTGTTTAGGCCGATGTTGGATAGATCTGTAATTGTTTTTATTGACGATATCTTGGTTTATTCCAAGACACATGAGCAACATGAGGAGCACTTGCGGGAGGTTTTGGATACTTTGAGGAGGGAGAGCTTGTATGCTAAGTTCTCCAAGTGCGAGTTCTGCTTGCACGAGGTGCAGTTTCTTGGGCACCTTGTCAACCAGAATGGGATTTCGGTTGACCCGACCAAGGTAGAGGCGTGATGAGGTGGGAGGTTCTGATGTCTCCATTTGAGAATCGGAGCTTTCTGGGACTGGCAGGCTATTATCGGAGATTCATTAAGGACTTCTCCAAGATAGTCGTGTCCTGACCCGGTTGATGAGGAAAGTTGTGGTCTTTTGTAGGGAGGATGAGCAGCAGGCCGCATTTGAGACATTAAGACAGAGATTGTGCGAGGCGCTAATCTTATCCCTGCCGGAGGGCATGGATGATTTTTTAGTGTATTGCGATGTGTCCATCTCGGGCTTGGGTGTAGTATTGACGCAGAGAGGGCATGTTATCACTTATGCTTCGAGGCAGTTGAAGCCTCACGAGGCGAACTATCTGACGCATGATCTGGAGCTAGGGCTGTTGTTTTCGCCCTCAAGATTTAGGGTTTGTTGTACCATTTACACGGACCATAAGAGATAGAGAGGGACTCCAGTTAATGCTTATAGTGATGCCTATAATCGATCTATGTGACTGAATGTACCCCCTAGAATGCTTCATTAAACGTTGTAGTAACAATTCTAGACACTTATCACCCGCTTCGATTGATCGGTCGAGGTTGTAGCTAGCAACCGTAGGTAGGAATGTCAACCCCATATAGATCTATACATATGTATCTCGCTTCGAAGATTAACAATTATAGTAGTGTGTGTATGCTAATTTTTTAGACTCAACTAATGAATATAGTCTCACTAAAAAGCCCTTAACAAAAGTATGTGAATAACTCTCAGCCCTAACTTATTTGTGGATAAGTCACTATGTGTAATGAATTTCATTGTATAAAGCTTATAAAAGTCGATTGTGCTTGGTATGTATGTAAAAGTGTCATGTACTCGCTTATATAAAAAGGTATGTCTCAAGTATGTACATATATAAACTTTATGTAATTAAACATACAAATATATGTGCATTGAACTAGTTTGAATCCTTGAAATACTACAAATTTTATGATAGTCCGTTTATGACATACAATGTCCAATAAAATCATGTATTTTTGTATCATGTAGCATTTGTTGTGTGGACAAGTTATTTCATGATAAAATAATTATAATATGTATATGAAAAGTTTGTACTAGTTTATTTGTAACATTATGTTACATTGTCAAATAACATTTTTCTAAACTAGATTTATTGTATTTTCACATAAAAGGATAATTTGTTTGCATAAAAAAAGTATATAGCCCCCCCCCCCCCCAATCGCCGAAATAATTCAAAACTATAAAAATGGGCACCCTTGAAGCGTGAGTTCGATTTGTGCAGAATCGGTTTATTTGAGAAGCTTGATGTGAGACATCGCAAGACCACAATTCTTGAACTTTTAGATATTTTCATGAGCGTTTCGTAACAAATTTAATCTATTGGGGGTTGTTTGGTAATTTAATTAACCAACGTAGGACTGATTTGGTTAAATTAAATCAAGGAAGGGACTGAAGTGGTTTATATATATATATATATATATATATATATATATATATATATATATATATATATATATATATATATATATATATATATATATATATATATATATATTAAAGCACATGGACAAAAAGAACAAAAAGAACAGTATTCTTTTCTATTTCTTACTTTTGCCATGTCTTTTCTATATTTTAGGACTTTTGCCACATCTTTTCTATATTTTAGTGTTTAAACTTTTCATCTTCATAATTTGACCACTTTATTTTACTTCTTTATAATTTTGCAACTAATGTTTTAACAAACTTTTAATTTTTTTAATTTTTCAACTTTCTTTTTACTTCTTTATATTTTTGTCACTGAATTTTTACTTTTACTTATTTACAACCATTTTTCTTTATTCTTTATCATTTTCGTCTACCATATTATTCTATGATTTATTTTTTTTATTCTTTGGAATTTCCGTCAAACATATTCTTCTCCGTGCAAAGCACGGATCTTTTCCTAGTTGGAATTAAAGTTTGAAGATTGGGATTTATTTTGTTATATATAAGCAAAGGAGGGGTTGTTTTATTTAAAACACACCAAAGTTTTGGGGGAAAGGACTTATTTTGAATAAACGGTTCAGCAGGGGTTTAATGTGTTCAGTTTATAAAATCAAATGATTTTAGGGCTTTTTCTGCCCCTTGCCCTTTGTTGATCGGGCAAAGGAAAAGAATGAACGAAGCGATGAGGGTAAATACGACGAACACGAAGGCAGTCACGAGGGGAAAACACGGAGGCAAAACAAATCGGGAGCAAAAATCGTTTGGGGGGTTCGATCCTCGTCTGATCAGGGAAAAGAATCACGAATGGAAGCTATGCGAGGCGAGGATTTCGATCGAGAAATGAAGAAGGACACGCGAATGGGGAGCAGCGACAGGAAGGTTTCGGTGGCGAGTAGTCGATCGTGAGGAGGGAACGTCTCTGGGGTCGACGAGGCCGAAGAAACGAATGGAGAAACAGCGAGGCTACTTTTGTTCTCGTCTGGCTTTGAGGTGCGAAGGAAGGAGGGGTCCGACGAGATTCCGGGAGGGGATAGGCAGCAGCGACGTCGTGGGTGGGCTTCGGAGGGGTTTTCTCGACGGAAGAAGAAGAGAAAGATGCGAGGGCAGATGGTTCGGCGATTGGAGGTCAATCGCATGAAAGAAGAAGGTATCTCCGTTTTTTTTTCTTTTTTTCTTTTCTTTTTTAGACAGAAATGAATGGAGCGTTTGGGTTTTGATGTTTCACAGGTAATGAAGAAGGAAGCAAGAAATGTGATGAGGCTGCTTCTTCTTGAAAGGAAAAAAGAAAAGAATGAGAGGCTGATACCTCTTTGCTATTCACCCGAAAAAAGAACCACCTCCGGTGGTTCTAGGCTGCCACGAAGAAGAAGAAGAAAGAAGGGAGATGAGGTGAAGCTTTGAAGGATTGGAGGCAGCCTTAAGAGTAAAATTTCTCATATTTCTTTATGATTTAGTTGTTCCACTGAGATCCATTTTGAGTATTATTCTTCTTTAGCTTGAATGCTCAATGGAAGGAAACGGCAGCAACAACACGTCTTGGTGTTCGTATAATGCAGGAGGGTACTTTGAATGACATTTTAGTGAGTCTTGTAGACTTTCTTTTTGTTAGATGAACACTTTATGAGTTGTACAATTGATTGGTAAAAATTGATTGGTAAAGTGTGTAAGTCTCACTTTGTTTGGCTGTCAATTTAAGAAGCGTATTTGATTTCAATATGCAAGTAATGTATTGATTTTATCTCTTATGTATTTGTGTAATTTATTGGTTTAATTATTTATGTATATGTGTGTAGGTATTATTGAGAAATGGTATTGGTTGGTTCAATATGTATGTAATTTATGTGTATTGATGTATATTTCTAATAGATTTAATGTACACTTTTAGGTTTAATAGTATCGTATGTATGGGCGATGGTGTTTGCTTCATCCGTTTGACCACTCGGTCGAGGGTCACTATGGTTCTTCCACGAAGGCGAGGATCTCGTTGATCTTGATCTCGTCGAGTGGGTTTACGAGAGTCCTAACGGAAAGGTACGGTTTCAAGTTCGAGACGTGAAGGGTAAAATGTACGTTATTGAGTTTGTGGTGTAGGTTGGGTTTGTGAGTTACAAGACCGATTCTGGCAAGAATCTCGGAGGTCCTAACTATTCTGGATTTGGCTTACCACGCTTTCCGAAGCATATCAAGCCTTCCCAGAGTGAGATTTCCAAAAGGAATTGGCCTCTCACTTGAAATTCTAGGGTTTTCTTCCTCTTGCTTGTTTTCCCAGTCAAGGGTCACTCCTAGGGATGGCAAAAAGCCCCATACCCAATGGGGAACCCGAAACCCGCACCCGTTTTGACCGGGGAATCCCCAACTTGACCGGGGATGGGGACGGGGATGGGGAATCCCCGAATAAAAAAAGTGGGGAAGGGGATGAGGATGGGGACACCCCTAATCCCCGACCCTGGACCCGCCCCCGATATATATTAATATATAAAAGTAATACAAAACATATATTTATAGTACAATTTACAATACATAGAATTTTATCCAAGTAACCTAACTCATTAGTAATTTTTGGTTGAAATTATACTTTGTTTTTCTTTTTATCTTATTTAAACTCATGTATGATTTTTTTTTTTTGTATTTTGTTCATTTATTTTACCTCAAATATCACTCTGATAATTTTTTCTACTTGATTTCTCATTTATATATTTAAATATGGTAGAAAATTTATTTATAATTTTTATGCAATCTATATATTTTTTTTATATTTTGTAAAATCTTTAAACTTATGCTGGTAAAATTGAAATTTAGATGTTTTCTTTACATAAACTTTTTCATATTAAAAGAGAAAAAGAAATCCCCGATCCCCGTTGGGGATCCCCGATCCCCGTTGGGGGTGGGGATGGGGGCTTATTTATATTCCCCGGTGGGGATGAGGATGAGGATGGGGATTGAAATGAGGATTCGGGGATGGGGATTGAAATGAGGATTCGGGGATGGGGATGGGGATTGGGGTCCCCTGTAAAACCCGCCCCCGTTGCCATCTCTAGTCACTCCCTTCTGAGTCAAAGTCATAAGAGGTTTCGTAATCCGCGAAGAGTTCTGAATGAACTTTCGACAGTAGGGCAGCGAGACCTAGAATCTGGCGAATTCCTGTCGGCATTCTCGGTGTTTGACAAATTCTCAGCGGTTTTAATTTTTGGTAGGGTCCTCAAGAATTCCCACATTACTGGTAATGTGTATTAGGAATTCGACTCTTCAAATCTAAAAACTCACATTTTAGAGAATTTCGCGTAAAGCTTCTCTGATCGTAATGTTTCCAGGGTTTGTTGTAGATGCTCTTTAGGATTTCCTTCTTACTACGAGAGTAGATAAGTAAGTTATTTCAAAAAGACAATGACGAACTGATCCAAGTAAGAATGGCGTACCCTATTCATTAAGTTCATGAATACTACGGGTGTATTGGTCCTATCCGAGAGGTATCACTACGGACTCGTAGTGTCCGCATCGAGTTTGGAAGATTGTCTTCAGGACATCCCCCTTTAAAACTCATAACTGATGATGTTCGGATCTCAGGCCTATTTCTGAAAAGTAAATAGTTCCTTGCGGTGGGTCAACCGATTCATCTATGTGTGGCAAAAGGTAATGATTTCTAATGGAAGTCCTGTCGAGGTATGCACCACGAGGACTTCCCTGGGTATCACCTATCCTAGTATTACCCTCGCCCAAGCACGCTTAACTGTGGAGTTCTGATGGGATTCGGTGCATTAGTCCTGGTATGATCGTACCCGCTGAAGTCTGTCTTCTTGAAGAATAAGACTGGAACTCTCAAAGGTGAGGAGCTTGGTCTTATCATTCTATTGTTGAGTAGTCGTTAAGCTGTCCGTCTGTATGAGTGGTACTTCAGGAAGGTGTGTTGAGATTTCCTTCGGAAAGGATTAGAGACATGAGGTACTCCATGAATGAGTACTTCGGTGTTCTGGAATGACGGCTTCGCTAGAAAGGTGTTTTTAGAGAAAGAGATGTACGTACGAAACTGTTACTGTGTGGATCGATTTGACTTAAGTTGTATGATAAAGTCGGAATCATACGGAAACTAAAGACATTAGATTTGAACATAAGGCGTTACAGACAAAACACAACAGTGCAACTTTTAACAGAGTTACAATACTTTTTAGAGTAACTATAGGAATACTGCTGCGAACAAAGTATACTACAAAAGACAAGTATACGCAGCACGAGGGTCCCTTAACTGACGGGATCTCGCAAAAGATAAGACTCTAGTTGCACTAGTTCTAATTAGTTTATGAGTCTGCTACAACGAACGCCTTAAATACTTTAACCTGGGTCCAGAGTAGTCTTCCCTGCGGCGGTGATCGGTAGCATTATTCCGTCTGTGCCAGCATTCGCTGCCTTTGGGCAGTTTCTTTTGTAGTAACCCACCTTGCCACAACCGTAGCAAGCCTGGTTCACACCAGTGTTGGGCACTTGGTTGTTCGGCCTTGTTGAGCTCTTGAAGTAACGTATGGTGTGTCCCTTTCTGTTGCAGTTTGAGCACTGCACCTCCCGACAAGGTCCCCGGTGGTGATAGTTGCATTTGCTGCACTTTGGGAGATTTCTAGCATATTGTCTGGCTGGGTTAGGGACAATTGGGATACCTGAAGGGATGGTAGTAGGAGGTACCGATGTCGTGGCTGTGAAGGTTGTTACGGGTGGTTGTTTCTTGTTCGCTCTTCGAAGTGATTTGTCCTTAGATTTAGCCCAACACTTCCGTTTGTTACCCTTGGTCTTGGGACTCGGGGTGTCATGGTAGTTTGTTGCTCGTTGAGGTACTTGATTGTTACCTGGATTGGAATTGTTGTTAACAATCCAGCTAACATTCGCGTTGTTAGCGTTGAGGTGGTTCAGGATAGCTGACACGGCAGCCGAGACTGCAGCTTGAAAGGTAGCTGCATCAATCTGAAGAGTTGGTGTTTGGTTGATGGGTTGATCGTTTTTCTTTGGTGACATGATTCTGTTTCATGGAAAGAAAATGAATTTGTGAGCGAGTATGGTTGACCTAGACGTAGTTCGATCGCTCATGTAAATAATAGAAGTATGTTCTCGTGGGTTCGACCTACATCCTTATGATGCAGTCCTAGAAAAGAGTGGAAGTAAGTTCGTACAATGGTCTCAAGACGTTTGTCGTTCTAGCCGAGGTATTGTTGGTTGGTGAATAACATGATCCAACCACTAAAAGAGACTTGGAACTGTCTCCTGAGTTAAATTACTATAGTTCAATGACTTGACTAAAGCATGTTTCAGATAGACTCCAAGGAAAGTATGATGAGAGTATTTGAACAAAACGTGACACGGAAGTTAGCCGACTGTCAACATCATCGATGTTTAAAATGTAATAAGTTCAAGGAAATTTGACCTTGAAGAAGGTCTTACATCATATCCGGAGTAGCAAAAGTTTTGGCCGCATAAAGGCCTAACTAAAAGTACCTACAGTACAAGGCAGATTCATAGAAAATGTCACATAGGACATAGATAGGAATACGGTTCTTTAAAACAAGAAGGAAAGTACAGTATCTCCTACTGGTGATGATCCTCCCTCTGGTGAACTCTCAGCTCAGCCAGTTGACGTTCCATATCAAGCAGGTGTCTTTCGTACACCCTCTGGCGTACTCGGAGTTCTATGACTTCGGTTCGTGATTCAGCCAGTGCTTGAAGTAGGGTTTCATGTTCTCTTTCAGATCTCTCAGGAGCATCTTCCAGACGAATGGTGCGAAGGGTATGCATTCTCGCATTGGCGACAACTTCTGTGATTTGATGTAGGGCTGTCCTACCCTGAATTTCGTTCTGGGCCACTCTGTGGACCAGGATTGGCAAGATTCTGTATGCTGAGCCCCCATTGCTCAGGTCATAAAAGCTCCGGTCTCCATTAAATGGCATGGGCTGATCCTGTCCTTGGCTCCATGTTTCCAAGCATTCTACCCAAGGAGGCGTCGGGCCATGAAAAGTCGGACGAGGGTTAGGATTTGGAAAGGGAGCTTCCTGGGGTAGGTTCTCAACCTTGGGTTCGGAGTTATCATCATCTGTGAGGTCTTCAGCGTGGTGATCATTCAAAGGGATCAGATGATCATTCTCTGGTTCTTCTCCAAACCATCCAGCAATGACTTCGTTCGGAAGGTACGGGTTGCCGTGGGGATGGAGTCCAGCCATGTTATCTACGCGAGAATTGGGGTAAGGAAATAATTATTAGACGAACTATCTAGATAATTATTAGAAAATCTTCATTAGTTACATCGCTATTTGTAAAGTGCATACCAGTTATATGTAATCAACACAGGATAGGCCTTCGAATAAGTGACCTTAACTCCAAATTCACAAGGAATAGGGGTAAAGCAAAAATTTCACCGATTCTAAGTCTATAACATCCTAGTTACATATAGCCTTAGTGTATCCACTTAGCAACTATCAACTTAGTAATGAAGATCCTTTTTAGTTCTCAAGTAAGTAATTATGGTAACACAAAACACCCCTATGGTATTTTAGACTTAGGTTCTGTTATAATGTTCTCATTGTGGTAATGTTGGTAAGTTTTTAGACTTGTTGCCACATCACAACCATTCTTGGGCATATGCTAATCACTCCTCGGACCAGCATAGTTGATCAGGCTATGCTACTCCCAAGACTGACCATACATCCCCAGACTTGTGATATTCAACAATCGTAATACTTTTGTTCTTGTTGTTGTGACACGGATTTTAGTATGAATGTAGACACGTATACTTTGTTAAATATTTTATTATTTAAAAGTATAAACTCTTAGACAGAGTGTTTTAATCCCAATGTATTTATAGTTAGTATATCTTTTATGGGTTGATATACTATATTCACTATAAACAATGCTCTGATACCAATCTGTCACACCCCAAAACCGAGAACGGTGGAAACCGCGTGCTAATCCCTATGTTGTGCGGAGCTGAGCATCTTATATTCGCTGGGATCAAGCTTTCTGGGGCGGAGGACGTCATGTAATGTATCACAACAATGTAAAGTAGTAAACAAGCAACAACATCATTCATTGCATTAATCTTATAATTTTAATTACAAGTGTGTTCTTTCATAAAATACAACAATAAAATGAATAATCAGAATAAGACGAGTTTGGACTGCTCCATCTTCACAAACCTGGTCGTCGTACCTGTCTATTTGTGACCTGAGAATACAAGTTATTTTGAAAGCGAGTATCAGCCAAAAAGCTGGTGAATTCATAAGTATTAATGTGCATTTGATTTGTAAAACTGTAAATTAATGACTTGAAAACCTTTGGAAAAAGATTGTATAAGTATGAACTGTTTGAAAGCAGTTGAAAGCGTTTGAATACCCTAGCAAATCCCTATGATTTCTATTAGTATAAAGAGTAGCCTTCTACAAAGACGCGAATGTTTTGAAAGTAGTCTTCTACCAAGACTCAAATGTACGAAAAGTAGTCTTCTACTAAGACTCAAATGTATGGAAAGTAGTCTTCTACCAAGACTTGTATGTTTTGCTATAACAAAGATGGTTTTCCCCTCTATAACTACTATTAACAATATAAAGTCTACCTCTTCGTTTATGTGAAAGTATCACAAAATAAAGTAATAGGAAAAATATAGCCATGTAAGTGTTATCCTTTTGTATTAGGATTAACTCGACATCGCGACTGCCAAAAAGGTATTAACCTTGAACATCCGTAGATTGTTCATTTTCCTCTGTAGTTGGCAGCAGGTTTAAGGAATGGTTAGTCCCGTAAAGGTACTGCTAATATAAGTATTACCCGTAGGCATCCATAGATGTTCATTTCCCTCTGTAGCTAACAGCAGGTTTAAGGAATGGTTACTCCCGTAAAGGTACCCCTAATATAACTATTAACCGTAGGCATCTGTAGATGTTCATTGCCTTTGTTAGTAACAGGTGGGTTCTGGAATGGTTAGTCCCATCTAGTTATCCTATTGAACTAGGATAGGCAGAACTAATTTACACGTATAATATGTACTAGCAACTCATCATATAGAATCTAGGTACAAGTATCCATGTATGTGTATACAAGTAAATGTATTTATGTAAATGTATTCATGTAAGCGTATCTATGTAGACGTATTCATGTAACATGTAAGGTATAGTATAGACTCATGAATGAACTGACTCTGGTGTAATTCCTTGTAATAGGGATAATGTTTTGTATCTCCTAACTATCCCTATAATAGTTTACTGGAAGGTAATTGATGTCCAAGAAGGTTTATACACCCTTGCTACACAAGAGTGTGGGAACTTAATGAAGGATGAAATCCATCATATCAATACATATATATATATATATATATATATATATATATATATATATATATATATATATATATATATAAGAACATAAGTGTATAGAAATAGTTTTGATCAAGAGGATGAAAAATGGTTTTGTAAGACATTGAAGAGTTTTGAACAATAACTAACAATGACTTGTTGTCATTTTAATAAACATTTCAAAAGTATATCCTTTGATAACAAAGTATAACAGAGTTTTGTAAAAACCTTTGTAAAGTTTAACAACTAAGAAAGATGACTTGATGCTAGTTTGTAAAACGTTTTGGAAAGCCATTCACAGAAATCTGTTTGGTAAAACAGCTTAAAGTGTAGTAAATCCTTTAGTATGCTGGTTATTAATCACATAGATGATATAATAACTAGCATGATTCAACCTGTATCCCCCCCATTAAAGCATTTAAAAACATTTAAAAGATTGATTTAGGGGTATGAACTCACCTGTAGATGGTGGTTTGGATGAACTGAACGATCTAGGATTGCTAAGTGTCAAGTGAAAACTTGTACACACCCAAAGATCCTAGTTAACATATAATCACACATATATGTACCCAATTACTTTTAAACTACTAATTGAAAATGTTAAGACATCCTAGAACATGCTAAACATCTTATATAAGTGTTATAAGCCCTAAGGATTGCATCTAAGTTGTTGTAGGACAAAGCTAGTGGGTTTAGGGTTCCAAAGAACCGCTTTCTTGAGTTTACTCTCCAAGACCATAACAAAATGAGTTTTCGGTCGTAAACCCTTGAGTTTACGGCCGTATTCTGTAACACTCGTGTTTCTAGCCTAGGCATTTATATTTAGGTGATAGTCTAGGTTAACCTTTGTAACTCATTT
Source organism: Lactuca serriola (assembly GCF_051521515.1). Lineage (NCBI taxonomy): Eukaryota > Viridiplantae > Streptophyta > Magnoliopsida > Asterales > Asteraceae > Lactuca > Lactuca serriola. The sequence continues at coordinate 106,852,786 of NC_136410.1, forward strand.
TGAAGAAATGAAAAGGAGTTATGTGAATATTATGTGAATTATGTGTTTTATGCTTAATTATTAGGGCTTAATTAATTAAGAATAAAAATAAGCGTCAAAATTAAAGTGTGAGATAAGCCCGATATCTTTACATAAAGTTGTAGTGGTCGAAACAAGGATTTTGGGGATATAAAGAATACCAAAATCCGAGTTATAACGAAGAAGTTATGACCTGTCGAAGTATCGCGACAAAACTGGTACGGTGCTGAATGTCGTAAAAGGTGAGTTTTCAATAAACTACTTTTTAGCCTTAGTAATCTAAACGAAAGTCGTAGTATTCGTTAAACCGAGAAGTTCGATAAAATGAACGCCCAAATCTGACTTCATATAAGGAAGTTAGGATTTTTCGAAGTTTCAGCGTAGCAGTAGACAGCTAAAAACTCGAATTTTAGATCGAGCGATTTTTAGCTGACACAACCTAAATGAGAATTGAAGGTCTCGTCATTAGGAGCACAACGGTAAAAAGTCTGCCGAAAACGGACGTCGGATGAAGAAGTTATGAATTTTTAACGGATTTCCTGTCCCGGTCTGTTAAAAATAATAATATAAAATTTTAATTTCAAAATTAGCCGACGAAGTCTAAACGGAAGTTGTAGATCGTAATTTTAGCTACGCGTGCATATAAATAACGTCAAAAACGGAGCTCGTATGCGAAAGTTATGGATTTTAGAAGTTTTGGCGCGAAAATCGAGAAAATTCGCATAGTCACGAAATGCCACGTCACCCTCGCTGAAAAAGTGCCACGTGTCCTGCTGAGTCATCCGAGCTGCTGAGTCAACCGAGCACATGGCCTAATCCGAAGTGGTCCAATAGCGGTGCGACACGTACCCTTCTAGCACATGTCCGAACCCTCGCAGCATGCCACGAACCCCCCTACTTCGGACCCTAGACCTCGGTCCAATCACAAACCGCCAGCAACCCCTTCGCACGCGCAGCCCTCGTGCGAGCCTTCCCTGCGAGCCCTTGGATCTGCGAGGCGTGGCTTCCTCCTGACCGTCCGATTAGAAGCTTCACCCTATAAATAGAAGGCTGCGAGCCTTCTCGGATATTTTTAAGAAATTGCCATATTTAGCCCCTTTCTTCATATTTTCTTCATCTTAACATCCCGCAAAGCCCCGGTATCGATTGTAAAGCCCGGAATACCCCACGAAGTGCCCGAGAAGCCCGGAAAATTTATCTTTTTGGTTTCGAAGCCCGACTTTTGCAGAGCCCGGTTTCTCAATAAAACTCCTGGTTTTATTAGAAACGATCGTTTTAGGAAACGAATTGCTGCCCGATTTTCACCAAAATACGTGAGTGTGTAGTTACTTTCAATTTACACATAGATATGAAGTATTTACCTTGAAATACGTGTTATGTGTAAATATGCTAATTGTTTATTCGAGGTGACTCTTGAATTGATGTTTTATACAAGTTTTAAACTATATATGTTTTTATCTACAAAATATGATGGGTAGAACATGGGTAGATGAAATAGTTGATGTGTGTTAAAATGGTGAGAGGCCTCGATGTTGTCGTTGTTGTTGTTGTTGTTGTAGTCATCTAGCGGAGTATAGATGACGACCACAGACTTTCTAGATAGTCCAGTGGAACATTAGCAGGTTCGCAACTTGTAGGTGTTGATGAATTAAATGTTCATTGGCGTACTCCATCCCCCTCATGGTTGCCTTAAGGACATGTATGGCTGAGGAAACCCCTTAGCAGTAGTGTCCATCCCGATGATAATCCTTAGGCTAGGTCCCTTGTGATAGGTGGTTAGGGACGTAAAGTGAGGACAACGAGAATGTGTAATCAGGGTTATTGTTGATTGGTGAACTTAATAAGTATATTATTATTGTGGGTTGAAAACCCTATATGCTCACCAGGCTCCCAAGCCTGACCCACTCAGTTTTATGATTACAGGTAGTGGACTCCGAGCATAGTCGGAGGACGACGAGAGATTTTTGGATTATAGGCCAGTAGTTGTAAATAACTGTTGAAAGGCTTATAATGTCTTGTTTATGCTTTTGATCTGTATCGGAACATGACATCCCGAGGTTTTGATATATATATGGAAAACATATATCTTCTTTTTTATCATATTTTGTTTGGGGACCAATTCCGCAACATCTTTTAAAAAGATTTCTCTGATTTTATTTTAAAAAGCATAAATTAAATCGGTCTTTTTTGGCCGAGAAATATGGGGATGTCACATATTCTCCTAAACCTTAGTTCATTTGATGTTTTGAAGCCTTACATGTCCCTTAGAAGTAGGGGTGAGCATTTGGACCGGTGGACCGGACCGGACCGGTGAACCGGACCGGACCGGACCGGTGAACCGGACCGGACCGGACCGTTTTTTTGGACCCCCGGGCCGGTTCTCGGTTCTAAGATTTCTTTCCGGTCCGGTCCGGTTTTTTTCCCGGTCCGGTCCGGTTTTTACCGGGTTTAGAACCGGTTGGACATGATTAAGATTTTTGTGACGTTTTTTAAACGCACATAACTCATTCGTTTTAAGTCGGATTGACCTGCGGTTTTTTCCAACATTTAGTTTACAGTTTGTAGATGAATTTAGACTATAATTTTGTTTATTTTGGTATTATATTCACCGTGTTACAATCCTTCAAAGTAGAGCTATCAAAGCTGAAAAAATTCAGCTTTTCAGCAACATTTTGTAAGCTGTGACCGTTTTTAAACACCCATAACTCATTCGTTTTAAGTCGGATTGACCTCCGATTTTTTCCAACATTTAGTTTACAGTTTGTAGATGAGTTTAGACTATAATTTTGTTTATTTTGGTATTATATTCACTGAGCTACAATCCTGTAAAGTAGAGCTATCAAAGTTGAAAAAATTCAGCTTTTTAGCAAGATTTTATAATCTGTGACGTTTTTTAAACACCCATAACTCATTCGTTTTAAGTCGGATTGACCTACGGTTTTTTCCAACATTTAGTTTACAATTTGTAGATGAATTTAGACTATAATTTTGTTTATTTTGGTATTATATTCATTGAGTTACAATCCTTCAAAGTAGAGCTATCAAAGCTGAAATATTTCAGCTTTTTAGTATTATTTTTATACTATAATTCCGAGTCCGCGTTTAGCACTTGTGGTAGAGTTGTAAGTGAGTATCAAACTAGTTTATCAACATTGATAGTTGAAGCTTTGTTATGCACCCATGATTGGGTGATAAAGTTTACAAATCCGATAGTTGACAACGTTGATGACATCTTGAACGATGATGATATAGCTTTGGATAAAAAATTACAATATTTATTCTTTTTTTATACAATTATTACTTTTTATTAAATACTAACAACATTTTCATTTGTGTTTATTTAGAGATTGCACAAGCTTTAAATATGTTACATATTGATTTTAAAGTTTAAACTATGATTTTTGTTGTTACGGTAATACTTTTGTATGTTTGTCTTAAAATTGTTTAACTTTTGTTGGTGAACTTGATTTATATGTTAGTTGCTTTTATTTGGAAAATTAATTTTTGCAAATTGCAAGTTATAATATTATACATCAATGTAGATTAGTTAGGCATGAAACGGAAACATATTAATTTTGCAAGTTATAATATTATACATCAATGTAGATTACTTATTATACTCTATGCAATTAAAGTTGTACCGGTCCAAACGGGTCCAAAAACCGGAAAACCCGGACCTGGACCCGGACACGGACACGGACACGGACACGACTCATCCGGTCCGGTCCATGGTCCACAAAATTCTCCATAACCGGTCCGGTCCAAGAGCCGGTCCGGTCCGGTTCGGTCCGGGCCGGTCCAAATGCTCACCCCTACTTAGAAGTATTTCTACTTGATGGTTTAGTCCTTGGAAGAGATTAGGGCACCTTTCAACTCCTTTGAGGAGTTCACGGCCCTAAGACCAAATTCCTTAGAGATTATGACCGTAATCTCTCATGGAAATGGTGTTTTTGTGTTTTCAAGTCCTACACACATTAGGGTACGAGTCTAGGCTAGTTTCGTAATGAAAGGAAGGGACTAGGACACACTTTTGGCCCTTAAAGAACGGTTTACGGTCCAAGGTGTTCTTGGGTCATAAACTCTTTGATCTTGTTGTTTTCTTATGATTTCTTGGCTTTTAGACACATTACAAGCGCTATTATACTCTTAGATAGAAGTACTCACGATTTGGGACGAAAGGCCGAAGATCCGTGAGAGAGAATTTGGCTTTTCTCTAGTTGGAAATGGAACAAATGAATAAATATGGCTAAGGACCATATATATACCCCTGGGGTTTTGGACCGCAAACTCCATGTTTGGGTCGGAAATTTCCAAATTCTTGTAGTATGAAAGTTTATTGTTGCACAATAAACCTAAGAGCATCCCCTCTCCTGGCATCTCCTAAAGTGTTAATCATAAAATGTTCAAACTTATCCCAAATAGTCTGAAAATTAACAGTAACTGTTCTGACTTCTATTGACTTGATATGTTGTACAGATGGAAATTTCGGGTTGTCACATATATATATTAAAGCGCATGGACAAAAAGAACAGTATTCTTTTCTATTTCTGACTTTTGCCACGTCTTTTCTACATTTTAGGACTTTTGCCACATCTTTTCTATATTTTAGTGTTTAAACTTCTCATCTTCATAATTTGACCACTTTATTTTACTTCTTTATAATTTTGCAACTAATGTTTTAACAAACTTTTAATTTTTATAATTTTGCCACTTTCTTTTTACTTCTTTATATTTTTGTCACTGAACTTTTACTTTTACTTATTTACAACCATTTTTCTTTATTCTTTATCATTTTCGTCTACCGTATTCTTCTATGATTTATTTTTTTTATTCTTTCGAATTTCCGTCAAACATATTCTTCTACCCTTCATTTTTTCTAAAAAGAATGACCCGTGCAAAGCACGGATCTTTTCCTAGTTGGAATTAAAGTTTGAAGATTGGGATTTATTTTGTTATATATAAGCAAAGGAGGGGTTGTTTTATTTAAAACACACCAAAGTTTTGGGGGGAAAGGACTTATTTTGAATAAACGGTTCAGCAGGGGTTTAATGTGTTCAGTTTATAAAATCAAATGATTTTAGGGCTTTTTCTGCCCCTTGCCCTTTGTTGATCGGGCAAAGGAAAAGAATGAACGAAGCGATGAGGGTAAATACGACGAACACGAAGGCAGTCACGAGGGGAAAACACGGAAGCAAAACAAATCGGGAGCAAAAATCGTTTGGGGGGTTCGATCCTCGTCTGATCAGGGAAAAGAATCACGAACGAAAGCTATGCGAGGCGAGGATTTCGATCGAGAAATGAAGAAGGACACGCGAATGGGGAGCAGCGACAGGAAGGTTTCGGTGGCGAGTAGTCGATCGTGAGGAGGGAACGTCTCTGGGGTCGACGAGGCCGAAGAAACGAATGGAGAAACAGCGAGGCTACTTTTGTTCTCGTCTGGCTTTGAGGTGCGAAGGAAGGAGGGGTCCGACGAGATTCCGGGAGGGGATAGGCAGCAGCGACGTCGTGGGTGGGCTTCGGAGGGGTTTTCTCGACGGAAGAAGAAGAGAAAGATGCGAGGGCAGATGGTTCGGCGATTGGAGGTCAATCGCATGAAAGAAGAAGGTATCTCCGTTTTTTTTTCTTTTTTTCTTTTCTTTTTTAGACAGAAATGAATGGAGCGTTTGGGTTTTGATGTTTCACAGGTAATGAAGAAGGAAGCAAGAAATGTGATGAGGCTGCTTCTTCTTGAAAGGAAAAAAGAAAAGAATGAGAGGCTGATACCTCTTTGCTATTCACCCGAAAAAAGAACCACCTCCGGTGGTTCTAGGCTGCCACGAAGAAGAAGAAGAAAGAAGGGAGATGAGGTGAAGCTTTGAAGGATTGGAGGCAGCCTTAAGAGTAAAATTTCTCATATTTCTTTATGATTTAGTTGTTCCACTGAGATCCATTTTGAGTATTATTCTTCTTTAGCTTGAATGCTCCATGTAAGGAAATGGCAGCAACAACACATTAGTGAGACTTGTAGACTTTCTTGGTGTTGGTATAATGCAGGAGGGTACCTTGAATGACATTTTAGTGAGACTTGTAGACTTTCTTTTTGTTAGATGAACACTTTATGAGTTGTACAATTGATTGGTAAAGTGTGTAAGTCTCACTTTGTTTGGCTGTCAATTTAAGAGGTGTATTTGATTTCAATTTGCAAATAATGTATTGATTTTATCTCTTATGTATTTGTGTAATTTATTGGTTTAATTATTTATGTATATGTGTGTAGGTATTATTGAGAAATGGTATTGGTTCAATATGTAATTTATGTGTATTGATGTATATTTCTAATAGATTTAATGTACACTTTTAGGTTTAATAGTATTGTATGTATGGGTATTTGGAAAATGAGATATGACTTATATATAAATATGGCATATATTTAGTATTTGTTATATATAATTTTAATCTATCCTAATAAATAAGAATCATTTTTCTATATGTCATCTTCTTATTAATTTTAACACTTGTCATTTTTTAGATTTTTTTTGAATTATTTAATACCCACTTATCATTTTTATAGTTTTTTATTTCGTTTTTTTTTTTTAAATTCCACCTATTAAACGTCACTTTATATTAATTAATTTTATAAGTATATTAATTAATGTACATAGTAACTTTTTATTTGTGAATTTCCTTTTCTATTAATTTAATTAATGTATATGTATATGAATGTAGATAGTACATTCCATTTGTAAATTCATATTAATTAATTTATTAATTAATTTTTATTAGTATAAATTAATTAAGACCAAATTAAGTAAATTGTCAATGCGGTTTACTAAATGTCACAAACTCAGTTGTTACTTATTTTTTATGAATATGGTTTTTGTGGCTACCAAAACTTGTGTGAATGGTCTTTTTTTTTTTGCTCACACCGTTACTTTTAGTCATTTTAATAGACTCAGGTAATACACAGGTCTCACACCTAGTTACATAATCTATATATATATTGTGATTACATGATTGACTATTATTATTTCGGATTCCTAAATAGCTTATGTATACAAACATATATATAAGTCTCAAACTATTTACGAACCAATTATTTTGTACTTTTATAAATATTTTCTAACTTTCTCGATTTGTGTGTCATCAATTTTGATATCAACTAATTTTTCTGAAAATGAAGAATAATGGTCCCGGTTACATGGATTCCAAAAACTCAGACGAATTAATTTTTCGAGTTGTAGAACTCTGGGAAACCGTGTTTAAAGATTCGCGTTTAATTGGACCCGGAACGTCTGATTTTTCGACTTTTCCAATTGTTTTTGCCAAAAATATTTATAGTATGAAATTAAATAATAATCTATGATCTGATTTCAAAAGTGTTCTCGAAATTTCCATCTGAGGTGTACAAGTCGCTCAATGGATAGAAACGGTTTTAGCAGTTTTAAGAAAATCGGTATTATACTAGTTTTAGATTCTTAAAACGGTCATATCTTTTGCATATGCATTCTATTTTTGACGTTCTTTATATTTTCGGGAACAGAGAAACATGTACTACAAGACTAAAGTGTTTGTTTTGCTCACATCTACTTAATACGAAATCTGAGTTTTTCAAACGCGTTAACTAAGGTTGCAGTTTGAACTGTTTTATGCGTTTGCCAGTTTACACATTTGGAAGTAAGATACCATCTAACATTTTATGAGAGCTTGACCGTCCACAGTCTTTGACCTAAATTTAAGGTTGTCACAAGCAAGGCTTCGCGTGGGGTGCTGACACGTGGCCTCGGATGCAGGTAAAACCTCAAATCTTCAAAAATGCATATATCTTGCATATGATCTCTGTTTTTGAATTTCTTTATATTTGCGCTTTCCCCTCGATGACTACTACAACTTTTCTTCATGTATCAACAACTAATTCTCATTTTATGTTTACCTTATATTTTATAAAAGCTTATATTGTTAAAACTCTTGCAAAAATCATAACTTCTTAAAACGAACTCCATTTTCGACGTTCTATATATCGACGGATTTGTATTTACGATTACTTTGATTTTTCTTTACATTGCTTTGGCTAAAAAGCAACCAGTCTCCATTTCATTTTTAAGACACACATTGTTGTGCTGGGTTAAACGCAGAACTTTGAAAAATCATAACTTCTCATACGAAGTCAGATTTAAGTGTTCTTTATATCTACGAGATCGTCATCATGACTACTACGACTTTTGTTAAGATTATTTATCCTAAATAATATTTTATTTTTACACTTTATTTTATCGCTTAAACGATAAATTTTATAATAAGATTTTATACAAATATTATATACCTATAATATTAAATCACATAACGTGCATATATTAAATAGATACTTATAGCTCGTAACGCATATAACGAATAATTATCATATTCGATGATTTTAATTATTCAATAAAATGAATAACTATAACTAAAATCACTTAAAACATCTAGCCCCAGCTTAACGTTACAAATTATAAAAAGAATTTAAACTTAACAAAACAAAAAGAAAATAATACGCCTTTGTTTTTTTTACAACTAAATTCCATAACAAAGTGGTATAGTTTATTTTCTTTTTTATCTAACTACATTTTTTTAGTTTAACCATTGAGAGAACTACTTTTTGTTATTTTCGGTATTAAATTCCAAAACAAATAGCAAAATAACATTTTGGTTAAATGGGTTTTATGTTAAAAAAAATTGATATTTTAGTGATTAAATTGAAGGGGAATTGTCACAAAAACCCTTAAGGTTGTCAAAAAAAATTTGTTTAATTTAAGTTCATTTTTACGTTCATTAATACCCAGCAATGTAAAAGATTTGGTCATATATAATTTATCATGTTAGGGGCAAGAGAAAATTGTTACATACCATGACGTGGTCTAAAAACATTGAAGAAACGAGCTTAAAGATCTTTTCTTCCTGAAAACCATAACCCAACATCACCTCATTCTTTTTTATTTTTTGTCGAATCGGAATCAAAAGGGAGGGTGGTGATCGGTTGAAATAGTCAAGAGGAATGGTACAAAGGCAGTGGCGAGTCTAGAACGTAAACCATATGGTTCACTAGTTAAAAGAAACCAATAAAATAAGAAAATTACTAAAAAAATGTTATTGCGGGTTCGAATCGGATCGAGTCGTAAAAGCAATAGAAAAAATTAAGTACTTACAATTGTACCCGACGAGGTCTTATAGCTTGATATAATTTCACAATTGTATCATTACTAATACTATCTAAAACATTTTTTTCAATATATGACACAAAACTATCACTTAAATATTGATCACCCATTTGGTTGCGTACATCAGTCTTTACCAACTTCATTGCTGAAAATGCACATTCCACACTCGTTGTTGCAACGGGTAAGATCAATGCAAGTTTCAAGAGAAGGTAAACCTTAGGATATATTATATGCTTTTTTTCTTCATCCATCTTTTTGGCAATGTCTCCAATCCTATTCAATTGATTAAATCGTTCATCTTCTCGCACATCCTTAATGTAATTTTAAGTTCAACTTCAAGAAGTTGAAGATCATATTCTATTCGAAATTCTTCCCTATAAAGTGTAGCCATTTCCATTAGTTTCTCCAAATCAAAGGCTTTAATAGACTTACATAGGCACCAACAAGCTATGCAAAGAAGTAATTTTGTATTGGCTTCATTAAACCGATGGTTAAGCTCTTGAAGTTGCGTATCAATCACCGCTTTAAATGCATCAACATGATAATGGTGCAAGTTGTTAACCTAAAAAAATGAATCTTTAATAAGCTAATTACAAAACACAATAAATAAATCAAGTTGGTAATATCAAACGTTACCTACCTGTGAACCTCTTCGACGATTGAATCCATCAAGTTGGTAATATTCATCTTCCATTGTATTGAAACTAGAATGTTATAAATCGAAGTTGGGATTTTTTAGGGCATGCAAAGTCACTAAGTCAATGACTTTATGGTTCTAGATACTCTTTGGGACTCAGATCTTGTTTTTGGACCATTAGACTTAAGCATTAAGAGCTTAATGGAGGGGTACGTTGGGTGTAACACCCGGTCCATGGTACGTATTTAATTCAATTATTTTTTGTCACACCCCAAAATCGGAACGGCAGAAACGTTCTGGGGTGGAGGACGTCATGTTTAGTATCACAAGACATGTATCATAGTAAGCAAGTAATGAACAACCATTTCATTAAAAAGAAAGTGTTTACAAAGTATGTGTTCACAAAACATAGAGTACATAAGCAAATAACAAAATAAGACTTGAAGCTATACTGCTCCATCTTCTGAATTCCTAGTGCGAGTACCTGTCTACTAGTTTCCTGAGAATACAAGTTGTGACATCCCCATTTTCACGGCCAGAAAAGACCGATTTTGTTTATGCTTTGTTTGAAAATCAGAGTAACATTTTAAATAAAAGTGTTGCGGAATTTGTCCCAAAACAAAATATGATAAAGATTTATAAAAAGCATTTCCAAGGAAATGTATTTCATTAAAAGACTTGGGATGTCATGTTTGATATAGATCAAAAGCATAAACAGTACAATATAAGCCTTACTACATTATTTCGTATCTACAGGCCTATATCCGTAATCCCTCATCCCAAAACATCACATCTATGCTCATACGCCACTACCCGTAATACAAGAAACTGAGTGGGTCAGGCTGGGGAGCCTGGTGAGCACATAGGGTTTTCAACCCACAATAAATAAGTTTATTAATTTCATCAATCAACAATAACCCGATTACCCATTCCCGTTATCCTCACTTTACGTCCCTAAACACCTATCATAAGGGACCTAGCCTAAGGATCATCATCGGGATGGACACTACTGCTAAGGGGATTCCTTAGAAATAAATGTCCTAAAGGAAACCATGTGGGGGATGGAGTACACCGGTGAACACATCGTTCACAAACACCTACAGGTTGTGAGCCTGCTAGTGTTCCACTGGACTGTCTAGAAGAGTCCGTGGTCGTCATCCATACTCCGCTAGATGACAGAATCAACAACATCAACATCGAGGCCTCTCATGATTTTATCACACATCACCTATTACATCTACCCATGTTTTACCCCAACATTTTCGTAGATATAAAATATATATATACAGTTTAAATCATTGAAAACATGTATAAAAACGTTCATCCAGCATAGATAGCAAGTATTCAGATAATATGCACACATAGCATGTAATTTATATAAAATACTTCATATCTATGTGTAAGCTGAAAGTAACTATGCACTCACTTGAAAGGTGGTGACTCAGCACTCGGACAGTGCTTCGATACTCTCAAAACAATTTTCCTTCGATAAAACCTAGTACCAATACCACTAGGGTTTAGTCTAACGATAATCGCGACAAATTAATTAGTCTGACTATTATTATTATATAAGCGTTAGTAACACTCAATATAACTCATAATAATAGCCCAAATAATTATTTTAAGGACCTAATAACATTCCTATAATTTATTGAAAGCTATATTAAAAATTGTATAAGCGTAGCTCACTTACAGCGGATTTTAACGAAAACCGGAACTTAATTTAGAGCAGCATTTCGAAACCAAAAGACTCTTTTTCTCGGGATTCCGGGAGCCTCAGGGTTTCCCTCAGGAGCTAGGGGTTTTATCTAGGGCTTAGGGGGGGTTTAGTGCACTTAGAGAGAGAAAGTAGCGAGAGAAGTATTGAAGAAATGGTGTGAGAAATCGGCTGCCTTCGCACCCCTTTTATAGGTGTGAGGCCTCGCAAGTACGCTGGGTGTAAGGAGGCTACGCGGGGCGTAGTCCTCGGATAAGGCTTCCAGGTCGGATCCAGCTGGCTCGCACGCGCCTACTCTCGGAGAGGATAAGAAGAGAACGTACGCGGGGCGTACTAGGCCTCAGACGTGGGGTGTAGCGAAGCGACATGTCTCCATCCGAAGCGAGCACCATGAGCCGCAAGCGACGTCTGTGATCTTGCCACGTCATCGATTGAGCAAAGGCTTCACAAATTCGAATGAAATCTTTAAAAATTAGTAACTATCGCATACGAGCTCCGTTTTTTACGGTCTTTATATCCAAGCGAAGGTGGGAACGTACTCTACAACTTTCGTTTAGACTCCGTCGGCTAATTTTGAATCGATTTTAAATTTTATATTATTAGCAGGCCGGGACAAGATTGGTCCGTTAAATCCTCATAACTTCTTCATCCGACGTCCGTTTTCGCCCATCTTTTTCTCGTTACGCTACTTTTAACGAGATCTTCGATTCTTGTTTAGGTCGTGTTGGCTAAAATTGCTCGATCTAATATTCGAATTTTGGGCTGTACACTGCTAATCCGAAACTTCTAAAAATCATAACTTCTTCATACGAAGTCAGATTTGGGCGTTCTTTTTATCGATGTTCTTAGTTTAACCTATTCTACGACATTCGTTTAGATCGCTAATGGTAAATCTTGCTCTATCATAAATTCACTATTTACGCTTCCCGGTATCGTGCCGGTTCTGTCGCGAAATTTTGACGGGTCATAACTTCTTCGTTATTACTCGGATTTCGGTGTTGTTTATATCCCCGGAATCCTTGTTTCGACCACTACAACTTTATGTAGAGATATCGGGCTTATCTCACACTTTAATTTTGATGCTTATTTTTATTCTTTATTAATTATACATTTAAAATTAAATAATAAGCACATAAATACACATAATTCACATAATACTCAAATATTTCATCTTTATTACTTCAAAAAGAGTTACAATAGTTGACCTAGACTATTACATTGTTAAAAATGCTTAGCCCCGAAACCCGGGCGTTACACAAGTTATTTGAAAGAGTTTATCAACAATTAAGCCGGTGAGTTCATAAGATTTTGGTGATGTAAGTAAGTTGTAGAAAGTTGTTGAAAAATGTGGTTGAAATGTAGTAAGTTATAAGTTCTGTTTTAGAAAAGTTCGCCTGTTCCTCTAGAAAATCCTATATTTCCTAATTTGATGAAAGATACATAAAAATGATTCTACAATCCTTTCTATGAGTGCTAAATGAATACAAGTTGTATAAAACTCAGAGTAAACAAACAATTGATTGTGCGCATCTGCCCTAAGTCCACAACCAAAAAAGGAACATGAGGTAAGGCGGATAGCACACATCCCATTGTGTGTTAGGTCCTCGTTGTATATAACCCTGGTGTATTCACTTGTTACTCATGAAATTAATTGTAATAGTTCCTTTATATTTAATGAAAAGATCCTTTAAGAAAAACCTTCTTTCTTATAATAAATTCGTGACCACAGTGACTACTTCTATAATCACTTAGTTTGTACTGGCTATATATAATCTAATATCGAATGGATAGTTGATTGGATGAATCTGACCTAAGCCCACAACCAAACAAGGAACAGGAAATAAGGCGGAAAGCACACATCCAACTACCTATTGGGTATTAATGATATATAACCATGATGTATAAACTAAGGTATTATAGAGTCAATCACCTAAAGTCCTTTAAGTCTACACTGGTTTAATAAAATGGATTAAACCCTTTACCGGTGAGTTTCTAGCTTTGAGTACTAAAAGTTATGTTTGAAAAGTATGCTTTGTACTAGAAAATTGTGCATTGAATTAGTGTCCTATGACTTGATCCATACCTGGTACCCCTTATGATGACTTAATGTATATGGAACATATATATAACTAAAATCGAATAGATAATATGTTAGGCGAATCTGCTCTAAGCCCACAACCAAACAAGGAACAAGAAATGAAGTGGAAGGCACACATCTTATTACCTGTTGGATTCTATTTATATATATATCTCTTGATGTATACATTAAGGAATCATAAGGTTAGCATTATGGTCCTTTTCTACTAAATGAACTAGACCCGACCATTCTGTTTGTCGTTTATAAAAAGTGAGTACTATAGTATTGTATATAGTAACTACTATTGTACTAATTGCCTTAATTTGATTATTAAGGTATAATGTGATGGCTAGATCCCATACTATACGCTCTTCCTGTCAAAAGATTATGGGGCCCAAACGCGACCTTTGCAATCAATTGCAAGCCGTGAACATCCACATTAAAATTATGTGATCATGTATACCCAATATAACTATCACCTTTTGTTTAGAACAATGCATTAGTGATTTATTGGTATAATTAGATCCTGTAATAGTGCCATGCTATAGCATTTTAGTATGTTCGTTCTGTTATAGTATCCTAGTACCTTCTCTTGTTATAGTATCTTAGTACCTTCTCTTGTTATTGTGTATTGTATCTAGTATGAACTGAACCCCTAAACTATACCTATTATAGTTTACTAGTATTCTACTTGAACTGATATCGAAAAGACTCATTTTACTACCAAGTTATGCTTGTACTTTAAACACGGAGCTTTGTTAAACTATAAAGCAACATAACTGTAAAATAGTTTTTGAAATGTTTTGACCACTTATAGAAGACATAAGCAACATTATGAAAGATGTTTATAACAAACAATTACACAATAAACATTGTGTTCAACTTGTATACCCCCCCTTAAAAGCATTTAAAACAGTTAAAAGATTCATTACGGGGTATGAAGTCACCTGATGTGGGTAATTCAAACGGGTATGCGTGTAAGGATGAGAAGTTCCACGAATGAAGTCCCGAGACACAAAAAGTCCTAAACGACATATAATGATACATATTGGCATGAATATAGTGTTTATAAACAACTATATGAAAGGAAACACCTTCCGGGACTAGGAAACACTTTGACCTATTGTTAGAATCACATGTGATTTAACAAGGTATGTGAAATTGCACCAAGATGAGTTTACTACCATGGGTTTAAGGCCCAAGGGAGTTTACGGCCGAAAACTCATGGTCAAACATGTCTAAGAGTGAGTTTGAAGGCTAGGGATGCTTTAGGGACTTTTGCTCTATACTAGGATGAGAAAGACCAACTTCATTAAGGCCTTTGATGAGTTTACGACCCTAAGGAGTTTACAGTCATAAGCTCATGACCATTTATGGATTTGAGTGAATTTTAAGGTCTTACAAACATCAAGGAAGGGTTCTGGGTCACTAGCTTTGCATCTTATAGGGTTTTAGGGCTTAAACATGCCCTAACATTGAGTTTACGGCCAAGGAAGATCTTGGGCCGTAAAATCATGGTCTTTTTAGGGAAAATGTGTGTTTCAAGTCTCTAAGCATGAGTCCTTACTAGATATGAGGTATATGGAAGAGTACTTTCGATCTAGAAGCTTGAAATGGTTAATATTGGCCAAGAACACTAGTGTGTGTTCTTGGTGTTCTTGGTGAATCTTGATGATCTAAGAAAACATGATTTCCATGGATGAATCATGAGGATGAAGCTAGTTAAGAAGGATTATCAACAAACTAGAGAAAGAACACTTACATAAATGAAGATCTATGAAGAAAGTTGGATGATACTTAAGAGGATTTGAAGGAAAATCGGCCAAGGAAGGAAGAAATGAAAAGACATGACCAAAAGCATTATATATGCTCTTGAGTTTACGGCCACATGAGTTTACAGCCGTAAACTCATGGTCTTGTGGCCGTGAACTCATTTAGATGAGGTTAGGGTTCGATTTGCTACACTGCGGTTCTAGCAGGTACTTTCTAACACTTATTCCTTAAGTGTATTAGGCTCAAAACTCCTTAGAATGACCTTTAACCGGGCTAGAACTCATTACTAATGAGTTTGACACTCAATTGAGTTGACTGAATGGGATTTAAAAGTAAAAAAATTCAGGTTGTCACATTTTTCATGTTTTTCCTTGGGACTCGGCGAGTTGGAGGCCCAACTCGTCGAGTAGAATCGACTTTGGACCCAGAGGTTTAGTGACCTACTCGACGAGTAGGGGGGACCGACTCGACGAGTAGGAGCTGTTTGTAGGAAACCCTAATGTTAGGATTTGCACCCTATTTAAACATCTTATTCTGCCTCAACTCAGCTCCCATCGTCCCTCCCAACCCAGAGAAACCCTAACTCGACGAGTTTAAGACAATATCCCAACCACATGAAGACGGCCTCGACGAGTTCAAGGATAAACTCAGCGATTCATAGACTGAACATCTTCATATGGATGAAGATGAACTCGACGAGTTCAAGGACGAAATAGGCGAGTTGGTTGAAGATAGTATGATGTGTTGTTCAAGGCGAACTCGTCGAGCTCTTGATATACTCGACGAGTAAGGACGAGATTATGGCATTTTGTGGTCATGGGGACTCGGCGAGTTGGTGGACCAACTGAAGCACCTGGTTCCTGGTATGTATTTAATTCAAGTGTTTTTCGCAATTTGGACTAAGACTCAACGAGTTGAAGGACAACTCGTCGAGTAGTAGCGACTTGGACGCGGGGGTTAAGTGGTGGATTCGTCAAGTCAGTGGCATGACTCGACGAGTAGACTCTGGCTGGACAAAACCCTAATCCAAGGGTTTGCACCCTATTTAAACGTCTTATTCAGCCTCCCTCTCCCCTTATGCTCTCAGAACTCCCTCACATCAAACCCTAATCGTCCTTGGTAAAGATCTAAGGCCTTTTTAGTGATTCTTGGTGGTTTGTGGTGGCAAGAAGGAAGGAGAAGCTTGAGGAACCAAGAGATTGGCCAAAGGAGTCAAACTTGTGCATCATCTACAGTCCTTGGAAGGTATAAAGTCGTCACCTTGCTATTTCTTGCATTAGATCCCTTATTGGGGAGATTTAGGGCTTTTATAAGCCATTCTTGGTGACCAACCATGATTGCAAGCATGGTGGAGTTAAGGTTTCAGATTCAGGCTCATTAAAGGGTTAGAAGGCAGAAAGGGACTGCCTTTGCACCCATGGAAAGCCTCATGTAACTCAAGAGATTCTTTTAGGGTCTTTTTAGCTCATAATCCCATGCATGCACGTAAAGTTCATAAATTTACGTGCTAGATCGATCTTAGGAGACTAGATCTATCATTTGGACAAGTGTTGTACATCAGATATCGAGAAATGAGACTTGGACAACCTCGACTCGGAGAGTTGTTCTTGGGACTCGGCGAGTCCGAGGCTTGACTTCCCTTTTCTGTTAGGGTTCAAAGGAACCCAGTAGGTGTTAGAATGGCCTTAGAAGGGTCCGGGGAAGTGACCCAACGCATTGGACTTAGCCATAGTCCTGGAGTTCATAGGACTCGATGAGTGCATGACCAGACTCGGCGAGTCTAAGGCAATCTCCCAACTGTTGAAGATGAAATTGACGAGTTGTTCATACAACTCGGCGAGTCAAGGTCAGGACTGGTTTGTAGGACAAGGATGAACTCGAGGAGTTGTTCATGCAACTCGGCAAGCTGGGTGAAGGTTCATTCGAGGTTGTTATATAAGGAGAACTCGTCGAGTCATTGCTAAACTCGACGAGTAGAGGTGTGAAGAAGGACAGATGAAGGGTAGGGACTCGACGAGTTGGAGGCCCAACTCGGCGAGTCAGGTCAACTGGAAGTTGACTTTGACTTTGACTTGGTCAGGGGTAAAATAGTCATTTTACCCTAAGAACAGTTATCAGTGTCTGACTAAGTCAAACTTAAAGTGGACGTATTTCCAGAGGAGCTTCCTGGAATAACTCCGGAGAGGCATGTAGACTTCAGGATTGACCTAATCCCTGGTGCGGCTCCAATAGCTAAGGCACCATATCGGTTGGCTCCTCCTGAGATGTAGGAGTTGTTTACATAGCTGTAGGAGCTGTTAGACAAGCGATACATTAGACCGAGCAGTTCACCCTGGGGAGCCCCGATTCTATTTGTGAGAAGAAGGATGAGTTGCATCAGATGTGTATAGATTACTCGGAGCTAAATAAGGTAACGGTGAAAAACCGTTACCCACTCCCGAGGATTGATGATCTCTTTGACCAGCTTCAGGGAGCATCTTGGTTCTCCAAGATCGATCTACGTTCAGATTATCATCATATGACGGTCAGAGAGGAGGATGTGCAGAAGACTAACTTTCGAACGTGATATGGTCACTATGAGTTCATGGTGATGCCTTTCGGGCTCACCAATGCTACTGCCGCGTTCACGGATCTCATGAACTGCATGTGCAGACCGATGTTGGATTGGTCTGTGGTAGTTTTCATTGACGACATCTTGACTATTCCAAGACATGGGAGCAACATGAGGAGCACTTGCGGGAGGTATTGGATACTCTTAGGAGGGAGAGCTACTATGCTAAGTTCTCCAAGAGTGAGTTCTGGTTGCGTGAGGTGCAGTTTCTTGGGCACCTTGTCAACCAAAATGGGATTTCAGTCGACCTGGCCAAAGTGGACTCCATGATGAGGTGGGAGGTTTCGAGGTCTCCATCAGAGATTAAAGCTTCCTAGGATTGTCAGGTTACTATCAGAGATTCATTCAGGAATTCTCCAAGATAGACATGCCTTTGACCCGGCTGACAAGGAAAGTCGTGGTCTTTCGCTGGGGGCCAAAGCAGCAGGCCGCATTTGAGACGCTGAGACAGAGAATGTGCGAGGTGCCAATCTTAGCCGTGCCGAAGGGCGTGGATGATTTTTAGTGTATTGTGATGCGTCCATCTCAGGTTTGGGCGCGGTATTGATGCAGAGAGGGCATGTTATCGCCTACGCTTTGAAGCGGCTGAAGCCTCATGAGGCAAACTATCCAAGGCATGACTTGGAGTTGGGGCAATTGTTTTCGCCCCCAAGATTTGGCGTCATTACCTCTATGGGGTCCGCTGTACTATTTACACGGACCATAAGAGTTTGAGGTAGCTTATGGATCAGCCGAATCTGAACATGAGACAACGTCGATGGCTTAATGTGGTGAAGGATTACAATTGTGAGATCCTCTACCACCCAGGGACGGCCAATGTTTCTGCCGATGCGCTTATCCACAAGGCAACGCCGATCATAGATATTTGTTTGAGGATGATGGTGGTGACCCCGCTGTTGGAGCGGATTCGAGTGGCCCAACAGGAGGCTGTGAAGGAGGAACATCGCAAAAGTGAGCGTATTGTGGGTCAGGTTTCCTCTTTCGATTATGACAGCCGTGGATTGTTGACCCTACACCGTAGAGTGTGGGTCCCATATCGTGAAAGTGGATATGATTACATGAAGAGGGAATCTCTATTTATAGAATCCCAAAAAGTTACATCTGAAATAAACAATTAATATCTTACTGACTTAAGTTACAATGCAAGGTTCATTAGATAAATCTAAGCTAACATGCTAAGTTAGTTATGTAACTAGAACGTCTTCATCATTCTTCACTACGGTAGTGGTTTCGGTTCACTGTGGTTGACAAAACATCTTCTATAACTGCGGTACACAAACTTCAGTTGCGGTAGCTAAACAAGACTGCAGATCATTAAGTTAAATAGGGTCACTTTTTGTATCAACAATTTACCCCAAAGTGACCTCTTCAACTTTCTTCTTCACTTGTTGAGTTTCAGGAATTTGATAATGATCCACCGGAACTTCCTTACTTCACACAACCACTGGATTCTTCGGGTGATTTCAAACTTCACCTCTTCTATTGTATTTTTGGATCCTTGAACCGAAGCCAAGGTGGTATCCAGTTTCTTCTTGGTCAACTGATGCATTGCAGTTACAGGTATGAAGTACTTGAGATCATTTTTGACTTTCTTGTATACAACTCCTAACTGCAAATAATTTGTTGCTCCGAGTGACATGTCATGATAACCTTCAGTAAAGCTTGGTGAAGGCTCGGAGTCTGGAAAGTTGAACTTATTGGCCAGGACAGGGTGACTTTCGGCATCAATTTTCCCAAATCGCATACTGATGTCTTGAGAAATTCACAAGCTTTTTCACACGCAATCTTCATCTTCGGATGATTTCAGCTTTGATTTGAAAAACCCTTGCAATCAAAAAAATCTCTTATGGGTTCATGCAGGGAAATCAGCCTACGTTCTGATGTAGTTATCTCCTATCCTAGTGAGGGTATATTGAACAAAATCACTTTTCATGAACTTCCACACTTATAATTCATAACCCCTTCTGGTCTATCATTGGACCAGATCTTTTCATAGTCAGTACCATGCTTGGCATGAACATATTTAAGCGTTCAAATTTACGGATGGGTCTTTGATCATCCAGAAGGTTGAGATCAAATGGCTCAAAATCAGGGAAAATTTGGAGTTTGTAGAGATTGGTATGTCCCAATATCCATCATATGGAGGTTCAATGTAAGTTAGGATTGGCCTATAATCGTCATCTAGAAGCATGCAGGTAGGGTTTACCCAAGAATTTATTAAAGGCTCATCCATGGTTGTACCAAATCCATGTGCCCTCCATATTTGTTCAGCAAACTTCACGGCCCTCCAGTTGTGTTTTCTTTGAAGAGTGGCTGGTGAGTCATTGGAATGATCCGAAGACATTGTGGGGTCCAAATTTCTGAATTGCGGAGGAGTTTGTTGTGGATATTGATGAGGATCTTTTTGCGGTGGAGTTTGTTGTGGAGATGGTTGTGGATTTGGTGGTTTGTTTTGTTCTTTGGAAGGAGTAAGTTGGATTCTTGGAGGAGTTTGATGAATTGAAGGAGTCTTTGAATGTGAAGGGTCTTGTTCATGATGGAAATGCGGAGGATTTTCACTTCCCCCTTTTGAGGAAGTAACAATCTGTTGCTCCTCAGACCACTGCTTGAGACCATCAATTTTTGAAAAAGTCTCATTGAATTGAGACTTCATCTGTTCACAAATTTGAAGATTGTTGGGGATGTCTGTGTTGAAGAGAAGTTGGTAGATTTGCTTGGTAAGTCGCAGGATTTCATCAGTACTTGAGTTTGCAGTTAAGGATCTTCGTAAGTCGTTGATGGTGGTTTGTAGGACCGCAAGACTGGACTCATAGGCATTATGAGTTTCTTCGACCAACTTGTTGGAGTGACTGACTTGTTTTTCAAGTAATACTTTGAACTCATCATTCAATGCAATTATCTCCTTGATGAGCTTTTCCGCAGTTGAAAGGAACTCCTTGTGATCTGTAGTTCTGAGATTATCCAAATCTCATATTCCCATTTCAATGTTGAGACTAACTCTTTGAGCAAGCATCCTTTCCCTGGTCTCGAGGGTCTCTACACGTTCCACTAGAGGTTGCGGTGTAGGAAGTTTGGTATTCTGTGGTTCTTTAGATGTGACTACGGCCAGGATCTGATCGACTTTGGCCTGGAGACTGAGAAATTCCTTTCTTTATACCACAATCTTCTTCTTCTTCTTCTTCGCTTTTGGTTTAGAAGTGGAGTGTTGAGATCCACTCGACTCCTCATCTTCAAATACCATCATAAATTCATCTGAGTGGGGAGGCTGTTGAACATCTTCCAGATCAATGTCATCGAATCTAAACATTCGGGCTGAGCTTATCTCGATTGCGGTGTCGTCATCGTTGGAGTCATGAATTTCCGTAGTTGGGGGAGGTTTATAAGTGCCAATAGTATTCTCCATTCGTTGAGCATTTTGAACTATTGCTTCCATGGTAGATACCCATATCTGAATTAAAAGGATATCATGGACCATTTTGGCATTGTTGATAGAGTCTTCCCAATATTTTGCTACAGTCTGAATATCCATCTCTTTTTTTTTGTTGTTGTTGGACTTGCTGTGCTTTCCTTTCTTGTACTGCCCTTTTAGACACTTCAAATTTCCTGAGTCTGGACTCAGTCCATGGACGGTATCGAGTCCAAGAATCATTAGTGTTGTATCTGTCAAATCCTTGTCGTCCCGAGGTGTCCCTCGGGTTTGTGGTTCCTTGCACATATTTTCTCCCCAAGCCTAGACCACTTCTAAGTAATGTTGGTGGAATAGGATTTCCTGAGCTTCCTCGGTCTCCTTGACCTAAAGTCAAGTCTGGCCTCAGCTTAATTTTGGCTTGGGCTGAAGAAGTTCCCTGCGGTGCAACAGGTGTTTGCAGTGTTTGTGTTACACGAAGTAATATGGAGTTCAACTCCTCAGGATCAAAAAAGTGCAAGTGTGATGCCCTGGAGACCTTAGGGCGACTCGAACCAATAGGATCCACTTGGGATCCGACTAGGGTTTTTTCTCCATGATGAGATGAAAAAGATACACTTATTGTATCTGAGTGGTGAGATGGTGTGTGAGTGGGTGAATCTGCAGTGACTCCAATGACTACCGGAGTCTTTTGAGAGACCGCGATATTAGTTGTGGTTCGCATATGGCTTTGACTAGGAGTGAGTTTGAGTTTCTTTCTCATGAAGACATCTCCAGATCTTGAAGACTCATGAAGAGTGTTATCTGAAACATTACCTGGGGGATCTTGAGTCTTAGAAGGAGAGTGATGAACCGCATCAGTGGATTCTACGGTTTTGGACTTGCGTTTCTTAGAGGGAGTAACTCCCTTTTTCACAAGGTTCATTGGGGTCTTCCTAGAACTCACTAGATACTTAACTCTTTTGTGTTTGGGTTGAGCATACTGTTGCAGTATGGGCTGTGGTAGTAGGAGGAACCTATGTTGCGGTAGGGGTTGTGGTAGACTTACTCGGTCTTGGCGGGGAAGGGTGGTATCGGCAATACCACTCGTAGCCACATTATGGTCAGCTACCTCAAGGTTTATGAGTCCATTGGGCTCCAAGATATACATTGGCAAACGTCTAAGGGGTCCGAAAATAGTCTGATCTTTAAAGGTTGTATACCTTTTCAGATCACGAGTTGAAAATAGCTTTGTGTCGTTTCCCATATCCAGCTTGGCCTCCTTGTGCAAATCAAAGATGCAAAGCGACCAGAATCGAGAAAAAGTAGGCTCAGTAGTATCTTCTTTTGGAGCCTCCTTGGGAATGTATTGCAAGAAATCATCCGACAATATTTTCCTGTAACTCACAACATTCCATGTGTAGATACTCCAGACGATTTCCAGGAGCTTGATTCCCATGTTATCAGTTCCACCAGTTCTTCCTGAAAGACTCCTGATAATGAAATGGCATACAAACTATCAATCTACAGGAAGTTGGTTCTTCTTGAATTTGCCAATTCCTTTAAGCCTCTTCTAGTAACCCATTTGGTATAGAGTAAATACCAAATCATTTGTGCTTGGGGATTAAAATTTTGTCAGAGGAAGAACCCTAAGATTGATTGAATGCAGAAACTTGTCTTTTGTGAGCAATACCAGTGAACCATCCACCAGATTGAGATGAACTTTTTGTAAATTCTAGCTTGGTCGAAAAGCAGAGAAAGCACACTTGAACATAATCGTCATTGGAACTACTTCAATGAAATAATTAAATGTGCCATACAGTGGGTTTTTTGGGAGAAACTTGATCATCAACCTTATTGTGTCGTTGTAAGAAGGATGATCTTCGAAGATGGCCCCGAAGTTTCTTGAAGCAATGGATGGAGTTTGATCTTTGATGGTTGATTCAGAACCAGTTGGGTGAACAGAGCCTAAAGCTATTGATTGCTTCCTTGAAACACTAGATTTCACCATTGTTCCGAAATTTTTTTTAGGAACTTGCAGAAAACTGTTTAAGCAAGAAGATGGAGAAGATGAAGATCGTCGTAAGGATTCAGATAGCGTAAAGACTATCTTGGAAAGAATTGGGGGTTTTATACCTCCGGATTTCAAAAATAATTGTTATTAATTTAATTACAGCTGTTAAGGTTAAAAACTCTTGGGTTTTTACCATTATCAACCACAATTAGAATAAATCAAAATTAAAATGTTTTTGGGAAAAGAGGAGCATTTATTTCAATAACAGTACTATGATCACACGTCGCCTAAATGTGGGGTTGAGAGTCGTTTTATCCGTTGTGAAAAATGGGGAAGTGGAAACATATTTGACATCTAACGGCCTGGTGATATGACCGGTTAAGGAAAAGATTTCTTAAAAGATTTCATTTATGGAAAAACGATTCAACTGATTTTTATCCGAAAAAGGAACCTAACGGAGGAAAGTCATTTGAAAAAGAACTGAAACTGTCATGTGAGACTATTAGGTCACATTTAGATGGTTTGGGCTAGGCATTTATCTTATATAGGTCTTGATTAGTGTTTGGTCATGTGTTTGGGTGTTTGCGGCTGTTTGTTCATGGTTGTAAGGTGTTCACGGTCGTGAACATGTTCACGGCTATGACCCCGTTTGCGGTTGTTCGTCTCCTATATATAGTGTCAGAATGTGTCGGTGTCAGAGTCTGTCAATCAGACATATGTGTGTGTTCTTCAAGGTGTACTCGACGTTTATGGTTATACAAACGTGTGCATTGCTTGATTAATTTCTTCTTTTACTCCATACTTGTTCTTAATTGATTGATCTAAGCTTGATTCAATGTTTTGATCACTGGTTGGTTCTGGATTTGGGACTTACAATTGGTATCAGAGCCATTCCGGTGTCAAAACATATTCAAGTTGCGTTTGCAGTTAAAGGAGTCTTCGTTTTCTTCACTATTCAAGCTTGTTTATGCATCTGATCGTGTTTTCAAGGTTAAGGGAATCGAAATCTGCTCAAAAACACTTGTTTTCATCAAAATTTAGGAGTTTACAGTTTGCTTTGTTGAAGGGATTACAACCGTGAACGCTTGATCCAGCCGTGAACCATTCATCTTCAAGGATTGTGAACTGTTTTTGGACCGTGATCAATTACTTGACCGTGAACTATTCATCTAAAATTGACCGTGAACAATTCTTGGACCTTGAAGCATTGTTTGGACTTAAATATTTGAACCCTGATTGTGTGTACGGCCGTGAACAGATTTCAACCGTGAACACTATTTTTGTTCTGACACTTTGCTTTTCAAGTTCTTTTTCATTTTATCAAGAAAATTAAAAAAAACAAAAATGGATTCACAAAGCTCAACAGTTCATCAAGAATTGGACTTGATCATGGGAACCACTACTCGAATTCCTCGCTTACTGTCCGCTGAAGGTTTCCCAGAATGGAAATATCGAATGGAAAGGTAAATCAAGATGAAGGACTTCAAAATCTAGTGTAGCATCTTGAGAGGACCAGTTTGAATCGCCACTGCACCCGGGAATGGAATAGTCGTTGATAAGGAATTTGAAGATTACACCGATGAAGAATTTGAGAAAATTGAACAGCAAGAGAAAGCACTGGCTACACTCACAATGGCTGGCTTTATCCGTAGAGATTGCACAGGGTTTCAGAGAATACACTTTAGCAAAAGCTTTGTGGGAAGCACTGATTGAGGTATATGAAGGAAATGAAGACATGAAGCAAAGTCGTCGGGATATGCTGAGACAAAAGTTCAATATGTTCAACCACATTCTTGGAGAAACCCTGGAAGTTCAACTTCAACGATTCATTACATTAACCACTGAGATGAGTTCGGCTGGGATCTCAGTGCCAAGATCTGAAATCAACAAGAAGCTGTTGAATTCTCTTCCAATGACATGGGATATGAGTGTTGCTGTCATCAAGAAAACAAAATATCTTAACGGACTTAGTTTGGCTGAAACCATGGCCATCATCAAAGCAGGTGATCTTGATGACAAACAGAGTGAGATCAATCATGTGAACTTGTATTCAACTGCAAATATCGAGATCTATACAAACAATGCCTTTTCATCCTTTACCACTCCTCAAAATCCAGCCTTTGCTGTTCAAAAACCACAAAGTCAAGTGTTTGCTGCTCCACAACCATCACCTTATGTTGCTCCACCATCAATGCCCTATTCACAAGCAGCATCCTCTTCCAAAGCACCCATTTCCACTTATGCTACCAAAGAATCAGACGAGAACATTTCTTTAGCAATCGGACTTGTTAACTGCTATAACGCCTTTTGTGGCTGGGGAACTGCCTCCTCGGCTCTCTTTTGCTGACCTGGATCAAATACACCTAGAAGATGTCGAGGAGATGGATATTGAAGGGTCTAATTAGTGGTTTGGTCTAGGCTTTCTAAGTAATAGGTTCTCTTGGTCAATTTATAGCTTTTGGTACTCTATATGTAGTTTACAGCCCGACAGTGCGTTTACGGCCGTAAGTGTAACGACCCAAATTTCAAGGGCAAAGTTTTCGTTTTTGAATTAACGCGTTCAGCAAACATTTTTACCAAGACATTTTCAACAACATTCATTACAAAATCATAATTTTGTATTTCAGACCATAACATCAAAAGTATAGAAAATCAAAGTACAGTCCCAAAAACTTCTTGCGGAAACATGTGTGTGTGTGATGCGCTGTTACACCCGGCTCTTTCCCCTTCGACGAAGAGGTACCTGAAACCAAAACCGAAACTGTAAGCACAAAGCTTAGTGAGTTCCCCCATCATACCACATACCACACAATATCATCGGTATCTTTCAACCGGTAACCTTCATCAGTATCTTTCAATCGGTAGCCTTCATCGGTATCTTTCAACCGGTAACCAACATCGGTATCTTTCAACCGGTAACTGGGGACTATTTCACCCCCTGCTACTAACATATAATCAACAGATATAAGCATACAGTCAGGCATATCCGGGTACTGACCTACCCTTGGGTCCTAAGGACCACTGTCAGCGAAACTAATCCCTACCATACACATAACATACTACCAACACATAACCAGACAAAGATAATTATCATAAAGACCATTATCTTCTAAATACCCCTTTTTCGTGGGTCAGCATTGTGGCCTTAGACCCACCCCTACTAGAAGGTAACTCACCTCAATGTGGTGTAGTGTCTGAACTATCCTCGGCGCACAAGTCGACTCCCTACGACTCCTCGCCCCCTACACGCCAACCTTCAAGTCAACACACATCACATACAACCCTAAACAGGGTCAGTCCAAGTTCAGTCAAAGTCAACATTCAGTTGACCTGACTCGCCGAGTTGGCCTACCAACTCGTCGAGTCCATGCTTCTCCAATCCCACACAAAACCCTGGCTCCACTCGTCGAGTCTAGCAAAACTCGACGGGTTCTCCTACAATCATAACATTGGGACCATCTTCATCCGACTCGTTGAGTTCCTCTTTGAACTCGCCGAGTTCATCTTCAATTTAAGAACTTGTCCAGTCTATGACTCACCGAGTTGTATGAACAACTCATCGAGTCCATCTTCAAAGATTGGGAGATTGCTATGGACTCGCCGAGTCTGCTCAGACCACTTGCCGAGTCCCAAGGATTCCAAGTCCCTGTTCGCGTCTAAACCCACAAGGGACTTCCTTCCTATCATTTACCCATTCGCAGGAAGGATTTGGTGCACAATGGTCACCGACTCGTTGAGTGCCAAGAACAGCTCGCCGAGTCCAGTCTTGACCAACTCCATACAGTCGATTTAAATGAGGTCCAACACACCAAAACCATAGATCTGGCCTCCTAATGTCCATTTCATATGTAAAGTTCCAAACTTGATGCACATGCATGGGGTTTTTAGCTCAAAAACCCATATAAAGGGTCCTACAATGTGCATGGGGATCTCATGGCCCTAAAGTTGGCACCTTTATGCCACGAGACCCGTCTTAAGGCCCAGATCTGAAGCTAGAGTCCATACAACACTCCTTAAATCCGAAAATGGCTTGAAAAGGCCTAAATGCACCCAAGATCCACATTCTAAAGATGAACAACCAAATGAAAGACCAAAGCAGGAGCATTTTACCTTGATTAAGCTGAAAATGGAACGAGATTTCTGGATCTACAATCCCCAAGTCGAATACTCAAGCTCCTCTTCTTCCTTCCAAGCTTCACAAGTCAACAAAAGCACCAAAATAGCCTCAACACACACACAAACGGCTAGGGTTTCGATATGAATCTATAGGAGAGTGTTAGGGACAAGGGAGGCTGAGTTAAGGCATTTAAATAGGGTGCAAACCCTCATATTAGGGTTCTTGTCCAGACAGCACGGACTCGTCGAGTCCGGTCTCTGACTCGCCGAGTCAGCCACTTAACTCCCGTGTCCAATGCGCTTCTACACGACGAGTTGGGCCACCAACTCGCCGAGTCCCAGGCCAAAATGCAAAATACTTTATTTTTAAAAATACGTACCAGGAACCAGGTGTTACAGTAAGCCTGTTTACGGCCGTAAACCCAAGGCCAGCCCAGGTCCGGTATATATAGAGGTGTGCTAGGTCTTTTGTTAGTTGTTGATGCCTCAGAGTTCACGGCTGTTATAACCACAAGTTGTACCAGACGTTATTCCTAATAAAAAAGCGTGTGCAAGCTTGTTGATTCTCTATTATACTTGTTCTTTATTGCTAACCGATTGTATTTGCTATTTGATCACTAGTAAGATCCGTTTCAGGACCTTACAGATATCACATGGCAAATTGCCATGGCTGTGTTCAGGGCCAAACAATTCACAAAGAAAACAGGCAAGAACAACTGGGGAATGAAGGCGGAAAAGAAGGTCAGTTTCAACAAGGGAAAACTAAGATGTTTCAACTGCCATGAACTTTATCACTTTTCCTAAGAATGCCCAAAGCCATATAGGAGGGAAAACAGTGAAATAACCATGGTTCCCGTAGAAAGTAGCCGGGGAGCTACCACTAACAATCAGACAGTGAATCTTGCAGTAGTGGCTCAGTCGGTTGACTGGGAAGATCAGATTCAGCCCTGAACATCTCAGGACCTGAAAATACTCACCTTTCTCAGATCTGTTAGGGTGAAAAGTCACACTTGGATGCGGCTTACTCTTATTGATGTGTAAATGAGTTGTCATTCCTATAAATAGGAAGTGAGTGACACTCATATTTAGAATGATCTTTTTGGAGTGTTAGACTAGAGAGAGAAATTTGTACAAACCCATTTGTATATCCTTTCTAGATCTAATATGAGCTTACACAGATTTATTTGCTCCTTGTGTTCTTAAGTTTACATGATGATTCACTAGATCTTTTCTAATTCTGCACATGACATCATAATCAACACCACTACAATTGGTATCAGAGCGGGTTGTCGAAGATCAACATGATTTTTTGAAGAAACGATTCTCGGTTTGGCTACAATCATCACAATTGGAACATTCATGGTGAGCCTCTCTATGATCTCTCTAAATCTTGTTGATTCGTGCGTTGTGTTCTTGAATTTTTGATCACTTTGACTCATTGGATGAAAAAAAAAAATTAAAAACTCATTTGTTATGATCCAATAAATTTTTCTTTAATCAAGCCCGATCCAATATCATATTCTTTTGGTCGATTTGATTATAAACTATGTCTCAGAGGAGCAAACTGAGGTGGACCCAGAGGAAGATATGATGGAACTACAATTTTCTTTCATGGTACAAACTACCCCAGAGTCTGCAAAGCCAGAGGTCAGTGAAAACTCTTGTTCTCAAACTTGTATTAACACTGTTCAATTTTTACGTGAGCAAATTGAATTAATAAAAAGGTAGAACGTGGACCTTAAATATGAGGGGTACCAACTTATGAAAGGCCAGAAACCATTACAAGAACAACTAGAGGCCAAGATGAAGGACTTTAGGAAATTGCAGGAGGAATACAGTAACAAGTGTGTCAATTATAAATATCTTCAAAAAGAACTTGTTGCTATAACTGAAGAACTTGACACATTGAAGATCCGTTTTCAAAATGCTGATTTTAACTTCAAGAAATTCGATGTGTCAACTGAAAAGGTTGCAATAATAATTGAAAATCAAATGAAGTGGAAGGATAAAAAACAAATAGGTATAGGATATGAGAGTGTCCCTCCCCCATTCAATCACAACAGTATTGCTAAACCTTTGACTCAGGAGGAGATTGACCGAGAACCATTTATGGTGTATGGCAAACCAGCTGCGTTGGCAACAAGATGTAGTGCTAGGGAAATAGATACTAACGTTCTACTTCCTTTGCAGATTTGTCAGTAAGTCGGGGAAATCAAGAGGATGGAAATATTGAGTCTGGAAATAAATTTGTGTCAAAATTTGGTGTTTCTATTTTGAACAATGTTGATTCTATGTCTGTCGTTAAAACTGATATTTTGATTTGTGATGATTTAGTGTCTAAGTCTAATGTTTCTGATAAATGTGATGTTTCCTTTGTTAAAACTACTGAATCTGACACTAGCACATCCACTCTATCTACACCTGTCACACAACCTAACTCATACACTTGCACGTGTGGGAAAGTTAGAAGAGTCAATAAGAGCACAAAAATAGAAAAAGGCGGTACCATTTTTCATGATAAAAAGCAAATATGTTTTA
This sequence comes from Lactuca serriola, assembly GCF_051521515.1. Taxonomy (NCBI): domain Eukaryota; kingdom Viridiplantae; phylum Streptophyta; class Magnoliopsida; order Asterales; family Asteraceae; genus Lactuca; species Lactuca serriola. Next base: position 106,882,842 of record NC_136410.1, read on the forward strand.
ACTGTGGAACTACCAGCAACATTGCTCGCAATTGTCCTAATAGGGCATTTGTACATTTTTCTACACCAAGAAGAGAAAATGAGTCTCGAGGAAGGTCTCTAACGATAAAGTCCTCGAGATCTCGTCTTCAAGATGATGATTGGAATGTTCAAAAGGACAAGAAAAGGGCTGATCTTAAAAAGAATAAACATGTTTTTGATCAAAAAGGCACAGGTGTTTTGACAAGATCGAATGCTGCTAAGCCAAGATCGATTTCATCAAAGACAGCGTCAGGATCCTCGACTAATCCTAGCCGAAAATCCAAACGCTCAAAACAAAAGAAAAATATTTCAAAATCACCTGTAAATATTTCAAAACCTAATTACCAGTGGGTGCCTAAATCTTCAATTGGCCAATCATCTTCATCTTCTGACAGTGCATCTAATAGTAATTTAAAATCAAAAAGTGAAAAAGAAAAATCTATGAATGTCAAGGGTAAACCCAGGGTTGTTATGACATGGGTCCCAAAATATAATTGATCCCGCTCATCATGCAGGAACAGCTACGGAGGAATGTCTCCAGACCGTGGTATGTCGACAACGGTTGTTCCCGGCACATGACAAGAGACATTTCCCAGTTGGCATTCAAAATTTTAACGGGGGATTTGTTTCCTTTGCGGGAAGGGATTGAGGAAAGATCACGCAAAAAGGAACCGTTACCAATGGACTGCTATGCTTTGAGAATGTCAACTACGCGTCCGAGTTGAAGCATATTTTGTTGAGCGTCTCTCAAATTTGTGACAAGGGCTGCTCCACTCACTTTACCGATAAAGAATGTCTGATTTTGAAGCCGAGCATCGTCATACCTGAAGAATGGATCCTAGTAAAGTCAAAAAGAGACAGGAACGCTTACATCATAGACATGAATCATAATCTCCCAAAACAAGTCACATGCCTCTTCTCCAAAGTCTCTGATCACAATGCAATGTTATGGAACCGTCGGCTCGGACATGATAACACAAAGAACCTGAATCGAATTGCAAAGAACGAGATTGTACGTGGAATCCCAGTCAAACACTTCATTACATTTGAAAAAATGTGTGGCATGCGCACAAGGAAAACATCATCGGAAGCCACACCTGCCAAAACAAATCAACTCAATCAGCAAAGTTCTCCAATTCTTGCACATGGACATTTGGTCCAGTCAACATCCTCAGCATCAAAAAAAGCTCATACTGTTTGGTTGTGATAGACGATTTCTCGCGGTTTACGTGGGTTTTCTTCTTGTCCAACAAGTCTGGGATAACTGACCTAATCAAGAAGTTTGTGGTGATGATTAAGAACCAAACCAACGAGAAGGTGAAGGCGCTCGGAAATGATAATGGGACAGAATTCAAGAATGCCATTCTAGATCATTTTTGTGTTGAAAGGGGATCATGCGTCAATATTGTAACACCCAAAGTTTTGAAGACCAAGAAAGGAAAGAAAACCCTAAGTTTAGGGGTCGACTCGGCGAGTCCAAGGAGGGACTCGGCGAGTCCGAGCGGGATCCGGGTCGGGGAGTAAGTGACCGACTCGGCGAGTCGGCCAAGGAGACTCGGCGAGTCTGGTCTGTGTGAGGAAAACCCTAATTCTGGGAGTTGTATCCTATATAAAGGGTGTTATGTACCTCCCTCAGCCTCCATATCATCCTAGAGAACCTGTAAACCCTAGATTTCGTGGGAGCCTTCATCATTTGAGAGAAATAGCTTTGGAGGAAGGAAATCTTGGAAGGAACTTGAAGATCAAGAAGGTTGCTTCAAAGGAGAGGTGTAGATCCGAGATCTACTTCAGTTTGTGCTCTTCTTGGAGGTATTAAGCTGCCATGTTCCCTTCTTTGCATCTAGATCTATTTTGCTATGAGATTTGGGGGTTTTATGGTTGATTGAGACCCATTTCGAGTTAGAAGCTCAGATCTGAAGTTGCTACTTCAGATCTAAGTGTATCTTGGCCTAGAGAATCATAAAGCATCAGTTTTTGGGTTGATTATTAAGCCCCTTTGTCTTAAACCCTAGTTTATAGTGTTTTGAGCCTAGATCTCCTTAGCCACACGTAAAGTTTGCCACTTTACGTAAGGAATAGACTTTAGAAGAGTGGATCTACAGTTTGGAGTCCATGCATGACTCAAAAGTCCTTTGCATGTATGTAGATCTGAATGGACTCGGCGAGTCCTTTGAGTGGACTCGGCGAGTAGCATGAAGATAAGGAGGAACTCGACGAGTGGGATGAACAACTCGTCGAGTTAAGTTGGGCATGAACTCGGCGAGTTGGAAGGACAACTCGACGAGTTGGTTGAAGATTGCCTTGGGCTCAGCGAGTCTATTCGAGGACTCGGCGAGTCAGGTCGCGAAACCCCAAACCCTTCGAGTTGAGACTCGAATCAGTGAGTCGGGTGGAGACTCAGCGAGTTGGACAGGACATGACTCGGTAATCGTTGGACTCAGCGAGTCATGGACTGACTCGGCGAGTCGAGTCACGAATAGAAGGACCCTGAGCATATGAACTCGGCGAGTCAGTAGGTGGACTCGGCAAGTAGAGTTGACCTGGAAGGTTGACTTTGACCAGGATTTTGACCTTGACCAGAGTTGACTTAGTTGACTTTCAGAGGACTGTTAGACTAAGTGTCATATTGATATTGATAGCTCGGAGAGCTAGAGGAGCAGCGGCTCAGGGGATTGTCGAGTAGCAGCCAGAGGATTATCGGCAGAGCTCAGCAGTTCAGGTGAGTTTCCTTCCAGTAGGAACGGGTCTACGGCCACAATGTCGGCCCGAGTAGCTATCAATAGTTTCCGGACTTCGGTCCAATGCAGTAGTTAGTTTGTTCGATGCCTTCGTGTCTCAGACAGGATTTATGTGTTACGTGTTCCGGGCTACGGCCCGATGCAGTATGCAGTATATGTGTGTTCATGCTAGTTGATACGTTTATGTTATGCTTTATTCAGTCAGTTTCCGGACTTCGGTCCGATGTAGGGGGCAAGGCCCCAGTTAGTCCGGACTTCGGTCCGATGCAGGGGACAAGGTCCCAGTCAGTTTCCGGACTTCGGTCCAATGCAGGGGGCAAGGCCCCAGTTAGTCCGGACTTCGGTCCGATGCAGGGGACAAGGTCCCAGTCTGTTTCCAGACATCGGTCCGATGCAGGGGGCAAGGCCCCAGTTAGTCTGGACTTCGTTCCGATGCAGGGGACAAGGTCCCAGTCAGTTTCCGGACTTCGGTCCGATGCATTGGGCAAGGCCCAGTATGTGCTTTATATGTTATTGTATGGTATGTGGTAGATTGGGGGAGCTCACTAAGCTTCGTGCTTACGGTTTTCAGTTTTGGTTTCAGGTACTCAGTTTTCAAAAGAGGAGCTCGGGAAGATTGCAGTGCACACACCATAGTCAGTTAGCCTAGGAATGTTTGACTCTGATAATGATATTATGTTTTGAATTAATACTCGAGAAATTATGTTATGACTTATGATACAATTTTTATAAATATGATTTTAGTAATGTTTTTAAAGAAATTTTTAGTTGTGATTTTTGAGTCGTTACAAGTGGGTATCAGAGCCTTGGTTTGAGGGATTCGGGCGCACTCCTGAGTGTGTCTGAACTCTAACCAAGGAAGAGGTATAAAGTTTTCAAGAGAAAAACCATGGTTACAAAAGACTTTTGAGAAAGGAAAACAATTTTAGAAAAAGTATAAAGAAAAGAGTTTTAGAAAAAGCGAAAAGAATTTTGAAAATAGAAAAGGGTGTGGTGCATGCAATCAGCCGAGCTCAAGTAAGTACCCCAAAATACCCATACAAGTTTATGTTATGATTATCAGTTTCAGTTTCAGTTTCAGTAGAATAGCATGCTAGAATAGGACTAAGGATCTAGGGATGATGCCTTATGTGCCGGTTATTTGTGCTTTTGAGCTGCATAGTAGTGCTGATTAGACAGTAGTAGGATAGCCTGTGTAGGTTATGCCTGATAGTATGAGCTTAGCATTGTATGCTAGTACAGTTTCTTGTCATGAGAATAGATTTGCTTGAGTAGTTTCCTATGTCCGAATGTTGCTTGCTTTGTGCTTTGTGGGACTCTGAATGATGGGAGTTAGCCATTAGGTGAATACGTCACGTCGCATGTGAGCAGGGTTGAATAATCTCAGAGTGATGGATTTGGCCCTATTGCGCAGCTCTCGTCTGAGTCCAACTGTTGTAGGGACAAGTCTCTTACTCGAAGGATTATCTGAGCCTCGTCACATGTGATGGTATCCAAGTAATGGCTAATTGGCATCACAAGGAGACTTTCAGCAGTTGAGGACTGGTTTGAGCTGAGTTAGAGGTTTCCCTAGGGTAAGCCTAGGATGAGAGTAGCAGAGATCAGTAGAAGAGAAAAAGGGACTTGGTGGAGTTTGTTGGAATAGTGTCTAAGGCTGCAACTATATTAGGCAAGTATTTGACCCGGTTGTGCATGGTCCTTTTGGGTTGCCTTCACCATAGCAACTTGATAGGATGATTTATTAAGAGAGAGTAAATATTATTAATATATTATGAGAATAATATAAAGAATAATAATATTGTTATTTGATTAATATAAGTCATAGAATTAATTGGAATTAATTTGGCGACTTAAAGAGATTAATTAAATAAGAGGGCATAAACTGTCAATTGTTTGATAGTTAAACTTTAGACTGTAAATCCATATAGATATGGATTGGACGGATTCTAGAAGCTAAAGGATAGCTCAAATCGTCCATTGCTTATCTAAGGAAAGGATTTGGATAGCCTTAAGAGAAGATTATCCAATTAGGGTTTAGGTTGTAACCCTTAAGGAGTGTACAAGTATAAATAGACCCTATGGCATAAGGAAATCGGCACCTAACCTAAAGTAGAGAAGCCCTGGCCGATTTCCTCCCCTCTCCTCTCTCCCAAATCATCCTCCTTGCTATCTGGTGTTTGTAAGCCATTAGAGGAGTAACAATTGTGACTCTAGAAGCTCCAAGACAACAAGATCAACAAGGAATTCAAAGGTATGATTCTAGATCTGTTTTATCATTGTTCTTATTCCTAAATAGTCATTAGAAGTCTTGGATTCAAAGCATGTTTAATTAGAAAGCCTAGATCCAAGCATTAGGGTTTTGCATGCGCACATAGGAAAGTTCTTATGGCTAAAACCCATCAGTGGTATCAGAGCCTAGCTTGGTTTTCATTAAATTGTTGCTTAATTGTCTGAAACTAAATTGCAAAATTCGAATTTTATGTTTCTGAGTCATGGACTCGGTGAATTCCAAAGTGGACTCGGCGAGTTGGCCTGACTCGGCGAGTCCCTTTGTGCACTCGGCGAGTCCAAGCGTCAGGAATGGCCAGATTCGGGATTTCTTCATGATTATCTTATGGAAACTTACTTTAATCATATTAGATCAACCCTAATCCGATTTTTTGATATATATGACTATAATCTTGATCTAGTTAAAGATATTTATCAACTAATAAAATATTTAATTTCCTTGTATGATAATTAATTAATTATTTTGATTATTTTGGTAATTATCTTGAAAGAAATCTTGAATAAATCAAATATAGATAATTAGGAAATTAATTGTTAATTGAAATTATTTGTTATTTGATCCTCCATGTTTTAAATGTTTAAAACTTGCCCTCAAGTTTTGAAATTTCTATTTTGTGATTAAAAGTTTTAATTTAGACAATTTAAATTTCAACCACTAGATTTTAAAAGGTTTAAAATACAACCCTATACTAATATGATATTACTAGAATAATATATATATGTATAACTAAATGCTAGTCTTACCGTTAGTAGGCCTCATTCACAAAGCCGATCTATAAGGTGGGTATAAGGTTGCGGCCTATAAAATGGCGCTTAATGGGTGTTCACTCACACCCACCGCTTGCTTGATCGGTGGAGGGTCGTTAGCCGAACGGGTAGGATAAGGCAACCTCATTAAAAGTATAATAAATAATACAAAGTAACTACACATATTTTTAAAATTTCCCAATCTTAGTTACTTTAGGAAAAGTGAATTGATGCAATCCCATGAAATTACACTTTGCACCCTTGCTAAGAAGTTAGTGGAGCGTGTGTGGTTTACCGGCACACTAATTGGTTCTAAGCAAAGGTGGCAAAGGGTGATTCATTGTTTATCATATTTCGATGGAGCGTGTGTGGTTTACCGGCACATCGAATAGGTGATCGTTACAATGAAGGCACCATGTGAATTTGCATGGTAATTCACACCCACTTTGTGATCCTCGGTATCCCAGTCACAAATAAGAGGGGCATATTGAGATTTAAACATGCCATTGAATAGTTTCAATGAATCTCATCCGAACCTAGGAATTCTCAATACATTTAGGTCTAATAGTTAGTTTTTGTGGTGGAGAATTAGTGAATCGTCATTCACTTACCTTCAATTTATTTGCATGTTAGATTACAGCATCCCTTTTCTAGTATGTAAATGTTATTGTTGGATCCTAGCCCTAATTTTTCTTATTGGGTGATAATTAGGGATTCTTATTCTAATCTATCTTTGTCCTTTCTATTTGTAGATGTCGAACGCTAACAACGCTGATGCTAGTTCTTTCACGTTGATGAGCCTTTACCAAAAGGTCACCTTTGAAGGAACAAACTTTAGCGAATGGATAAGATACATTCGCACCATTGCTCGCTATGAGGATAAGGAGTATGTCCTCGATGAGAGGCTCGAGAAGATCAACCCTGAAATCGCTACTCCGGCTGTAATTACTGCTTTTGAAACTCATGAGCGAGATGCAACGAAGGTACATTGCATCATGATAGCCACCATGAACTCCGAATTCCAAAAGTCCTACGAGGACATGTACCCGTACAAGATGCATCAAGACTTATTGGAGAGATACCACCAGAACGCGAGACAAGAGCGTTATGAGATTTTCACTAACATGATTTCCGCTAAGATGGGTCATGGAGAATCTCTTACCGTGCACCTGCAAAAGATGCAAAGGTATGTCAACCGCCTTCACAAGTTAAATGTTGACTTTGGGGAAGACTTGGCGATCGACATGGTGCTTCACTCTTTGCCTCCGATGTACAATCAATTTAGGATGACCTACCACATGAACAAAGAGGAGGTCACCCTAAGCGAACTCCAAGGTCTCTTGAGGTTTGCTGAGAGCAACTTCAAAGACAAGTCTGTTGCACCAACTCCCAATCCACCTGCTGCTCCTGTCCTGGCTATTAGTCAAGGAAAGGGAAAGAAGAGGAAGGCTTCGTCTAAGAACTATCGCAAGGTTAAAGCCCGAGATGGTGCCTCTTCTAGTGGGACCAAAGTTGATCCCGCTAAGCCCTACCCTAACCCGAAGGAGGCAAAGTGCCACCACTGCCACAAGATAGGACATTGGAAGAGAAGCTGCCCAGAGTACCTGCAAGCCATCAAGGAAGGAAAGATCAAGCCATCTTTCGCAGGTATATACACAATTAAATCTAACGATTCTAATCATGCTATTTCTTAGGTTCTTGATACCGGTTGTGGTTACCACATTTGTTCTAATGTGCAAGGACTAAGAAGAAGTAGGGATGTGGAGCAAGGAAGAATCAATCTAATCATGGGGAACAGAAGATCGTCGCCTGTGACCAAGATTGGAGTGTATTCCTTAGTGCTTAGGAATAATTTGTGTTTAGATTTGAACAATTGTTGCTATTCACCAGAAATGGCTAGAAACATCATTTCATTTCATGGTTTATATAGACAAGGTTTTAGATTTTCTTTTAATAATGAGAATGGTTCTATTTTAGCTTATCTGAATGGTGTCTTTTACTTTGAAGCTATACCATGTAATGGAATTTTTGAAACTGTTATGATTGTTGATAACTTAGGAAATGATGTTTTGAACATAGATTCTTCCACTAGTATGGATAAAGCATCCTTGTGGCATTGTCGTCTTGGACATGTCAACAAGAAACGCATAGCCCAACTCCAAAAGGATGGAGTGTTGGAGTCATTCGACCTTAGGGAAGATGACACATGCGATTCTTGTTTACTTGGAAAGATGACTAAATCACCCTTCACGAGTACGTGTGAAAGGGGTGAAGGTCTATTGGACTTAATACATACCGATGTATTTGGACCGTTTAGATCAACCACGAAGGATGGGAACCACTTCTACGTGACTTTTACCGATGATTATAGTAGATATGGGTATATCTATTTAATCAAGCAAAAGTCAGAAACCTTTGAAAAGTTCAAAGAGTTCAAGAATGAAGTGGAGAATCAATTAGGCAGGAAAATAAAGATGCTTCGATCCGATCAAGGAGGAGAGTACCGAAGTCTTGAATTCCACGATTATCTCAAGGAGTGTGGAATAGTTTCGCAATTGACGCCTCCTAGGACACCGCAGTTGAATGGTGTGGCAGAAAGGCGAAATCAAACTTTATTGGATATGGTTCACTCTATGATGAGTCGTGCTTCACTACCTATCTCTTTTTGGGGGTATGCCTTAGAGACTGCTGCCCATATCCTTAACTGAGTCCCTACTAAGAAGGTTGCCAAAACACCTCACGAGATGTGGACAGGGAAAGCTCCCTCGTTGGCACATATCAAGGTTTGGGGTTGAGAGGCTTTCGTAAGACGAGATACCCACGACAAGCTTGAACCTCAAAGTGAGCGATGTATTTTCATCGGCTACCTGCAGACATCCTTTGGATATCTCTTCTATAGACCGAAGGAAAATGTTGTCTTTGTTGCGAGGGGAGGAGTTTTCCGAGAGCGAGAATTCATAGGCCAAGGAGACAGTGGGAGGCAAATCGAGCTTGAAGAGATTCAAGAGTCGATAGATGAAGGAACCTCTATCGTTGGCGCTCAACCCGAGGAGGAAACTCCGGTTGAACCTATTGACGAGTCCTTACCTCTTAGACGTTCCGATAGAGTTAGAGTACATCCCCAGTTTTATGGTTTTCATATTACTACCGAAGGGGACACGTATATTAGTGATGGTACACTAATAAATGTTGATGAACCTAATAGCTATAAGGAAGCCATGGCAGGCCCGAAGTCTGTGAAGTGGAAAGAGGCAATGGATAGCGAGATCCAATCCATGTATGACAACCAAGTTTGGAATTTGGTTGATTATGTGCCCGGACGTAAGACCGTTGGGTGCAAATGGATCTTCAAGAAGAAGACCGACGTGGATGGAAACGTACACACATATAAAGCGCGATTGGTTGCGAAGGGCTTTACTCAAACTCCCGGAGTTGACTATGATGAGACCTTCTCAGCAGTTGCGAAGATTAAATCTATTAGAGTGATGCTAGCGATTGCCGGATTTCATGATTATGAGATTTGGCAAATGGATGTCAAGACCGCTTTCCTTAGCGGAAAGTTGGCTAAGGATGTTTACATGGCTTAGCCAGAGGGGTTTGTGGATCCGAAGCATCCAAATAGAGTGTGTAAGCTTGAGAAGTCCATTTATGGACTCAAGAAAGCGTCTCGCAGATGGAATCTTTGCTTCGATGAGAAAGTCAAAGAGTTTGGATTTGTACGAAGCGAAGACGAATCATGTGTATATGTCAAAGCCAGTGGGAGTATAGTAAGCTTCCTCGTTCTATATGTCGATGACATATTACTCATAGGAAACGACATCCCGACTCTGCAGGAGGTTAAGTCCTGGCTCGGGAAGTGCTTCGCTATGAAGGACCTCGGAGAGGCTTCTTACATTTTGGGAATAAGGATAGTAAGAGAAAGAAGTAAGAGACTAATTGGACTTAGTCAGAATACTTACTTAGAGAAGGTACTAAAACGTTTTAGTATGGAGAACTCGAAGAAGGGAGAATTACCGATACAAAGTAATGCCAAGTTGAGTAAGACTCAAAGTCCGAGTACCGAAGCTGAGATAGCAGAAATGAGCCGAGTGCCATACGCTTCCGCAGTTGGCTCAATTATGTACTCTATGACTTGTACTCGCCCTGATGTAGCCTTCGCTTTGAGCATGGTTAGCAGATATCAAGGGAATCCTGGCAGAGCACATTGGATTGCGGTGAAGAATATCCTTAAGTACCTTCGGAGGATGAAGGAATGGTTCTTAGTCCTTGGAGGGAGTGATGACTTGAAGGTGCGAGGGTATAGTGACGCCAGTTTTTAGACCGACAGGGACAACTACCGTTCGCAGTCAGGCTGGGTCTTTACCCTGAATGGAGGAGCAGTGACATGGAAGAGTTCCAAGCAGGAAACCGTAGCTGATTCGACGTGCGAATCAGAGTACATTGCAGCGAGTGAAGTGTCGAAGGAGGCAATATGGCTGAAGAATTTCATCGGTGATCTTGGAGTTGTACCTGCCATAAAAGAGCCCATGGAGATTTTTTGTGATAACGAAGGAGCGGTTGCCTTGACCAAGGAACCGAGAGATCATGGTAGATCACGACATATCGACATAAAATATCACTTCATTAGACATCGTGTAGAAGAAGGACAACTCGTAGTGAAGAGGATATCATCAGAAGATAACCCAGCAGATCCGCTTACGAAGGGAGTGAGTAGGGTTAAGCACTTGCAGCATGCTAGGAGTATTGGGCTAAAGGATGATATTAGCATAGATTAGATAGTATTAGAAACGTGTAATAGATAAATGTAATTAACATTTGATGATTAAATAAAGGAGTTTTATTTATGAGTAATGTTACTATCTTATGTTAATTGTTTAGCTATTGTTTCACTTTGCATGTTTTGACTTCTAGAATAATTGAGTTTATTAGGAATAATCGAATTATTCAAATTGTCCACAATCGTTCATATGTTGGAAGTAGATATGAATGAAGATTGTCATGAATTGGTGTGTAGATTGTCTAAATGGTGTTAGACATAGCAAAGAGTTGATGCAACGTTCATGAGTGCTTATGAACTAGTTTTGAGCATTGGAACAAACCCGCGCTTGCTGGAATCACCTTATGGAATATGATATAAAAGGGTGATCGCAAGACGATAATATCATATAGTCTTAAAACCTAGATATATGGTTTGTTATTTGTTAATTGATTGTACATTGATAATGCGAAACCGCATCAGTAACTCGGTGTTATAAAACGCATTGTTGTGTATAGTTGGTTAATGAATAAGTAAATGCATATAAGTCGAAGTTTATCTGTAACTTTTGTCTAAGAAGGTAAAAGCGATATCTCGGCCGCTCGATGATTTGATTTGACTTATGTGTTGGGCCCGGTCAGAACTGAATTGATGTGTTCGATTAAGTTCTATGTCAAATAAATCAGAGATCGAGAAACCTAAATGCTTGACTAAACATTCCATAGGATTGCCAGCATGATATCTAACAGAGGATTGTACGATCCCTTATCTGAAGGACAAGATTGATTAGATTAGAGTTTGACAGCGTCTTTGAGAGCTACGATTGCAAACCGAATTGTACTTGTGCATATAGTTACTAGACTTATCCCAGTGGGAGACTGTTGGAATAGTGTCTAAGGCTGCAACTATATTAGGCAAGTATTTGACCCGATTGTGCATGGTCCTTTTGGGTTGCCTTCACCATAGCAACTTGATAGGATGATTTATTAAGAGAGAGTAAATATTATTAATATATTATGAGAATAATATAAAGAATAATAATATTGTTATTTGATTAATATAAGTCATAGAATTAATTGGAATTAATTTGGTGACTTAAAGAGATTAATTAAATAAAAGGGCATAAACTGTCAATTGTTTGATAGTTAAACTTTAGACTATAAATCCGTATAGATATGGATTGGACGGATTGTAGAAGCTAAAGGATAGCTCAAATCGTCCATTGCTTATCTAAGGAAAGGATTTGGATAGCCTTAAGAGAAGATTATCCAATTAGGGTTTAGGTTGTAACCCTTAAGGAGTGTACAAGTATAAATAGACCCTATGGCATAAGGAAATCGGCACCTAACCTAAAGTAGAGAAGCCCTGGCCGATTTCCTCCCCTCTCCTCTCTCCCAAATCATCCTCCTTGCTATTTGGTGTTTGTAAGCCATTAGAGGAGTGACAATTGTGACTCTAGAAGCTCCAAGACAACAAGATCAACAAGGAATTCAAAGGTATGATTCTAGATCTGTTTTATCATTGTTCTTATTCCTAAATAGTCATTGGATGTTTTGGATTCAAAGCATGTTTAATTAGAAATCCTAGATCCAAGCATTAGGGTTTTGCATGCGCACATAGGAAAGTTCTTATGGCTAAAACCCATCAGAGTTGAGGTAACTCTTGAGGAAAGTACGGATAGATGTGGAAGGTAGTATGGGCCCGTACTACTGAAAGCAGAGGATCCGTACTCGATTCAAGAGGGGCCAAGGCAAAAACCAGGGAACTAGTAGAGTGTGTGAGAGATCCCTCAGCAGTAGTGTGTAAATTGATCATGAATTGTTATATTTTCAGCATGGTGATATTGCGCGAGTTACCAGTTAGCAGTTCAGGTATCGGAGAGGGATCTGCCTCGGGCTCTGGAGCCGGGCAGCTTGATGATCAGATGAGGGACTTCATTTCCGCAGAGATCATGCACAACATCATTGATCAGACTCCTGTGATTTTCGGCTCGGTTAAAGAGGCCATTGTGGAGCGTATAGACAGTCATCTTGAGGCCTTTAAGGCTGGGATAGTTTCAAGACAGATTGGGGCTCGTCTATATCCTGATTCTTATGGAGTTCAGGGATCCATCAGGGAGGGAGATCCCATTTCTAGTTTTTGCCATCAGGGGACAGGAGTGAGTGGGGCATCCTGTCTCCAAGAGAGACCTCTGCATTATTGGATAGTTGAGGAGGTTTCGCGAGCCATTCGCGAGGATCTGCCCGACATGGTCGTGAGGATCACTGATAGGTTGATCGCGAAGCTCCAGGATCAGACAACTGTTGTTCAGTCGACGGGCGATGTCGACAAGGTAACGCAGGAGCGAGGGACGGGTAGGGAATCAGATAGGAAGAGGAAAACGGATGAGACTCAGGTAGCCACAGGTTCGGGTAAGAGGCCCAAGGGTTCGGATTTGAGGACGAGTGACTATCAGAGCCGCAGTCGATGCGGGAAGTGCGGAAGGACGCACATGGGTGTGTGCAGGCGTAGAAGTGGTGGCGATGTTGGATGTTTCAAGTGCGGCCAGATTGGTCATTTTAGCAGAGACTGTGTTGTTACCATCGCCCAGGGACTTGATCCGATATGTTTCGACTGCAGTCAGAGGGGCCACAAGAAGGCCCACTGTCCGAGTTTGTATACAGCAGGGCTGGTGCCAGCTCCTGCCCCTGGGACTTCGAGAGCCACCAACGGACATCAGGGTCGGGCAAGGGCGCCCACGGCTCAGAGCCGAGTTTTCCGGTTGATTTCAGCAAGGATTCGAGCAGCGCTAAGTGATGGAGGTATGTATCTTTTACCTCCCTGTCAATTGTTATTCATGATATTATTGTTATGTTGCCGCATTGATGTCAATAAGCATATGTGTTGGGGTATTATATTACCTACCTATGGTTAAGTTTTATGCCATCTGCATACCTTGGAATTGAATGGTGAATTGGAGGTCGCCCCCTCTAGATCAGGTTACTTCGGATACAGTAACTGTAGCATGTATGTGTAAGATGCAGTAGTGCCTTAATACTTGCGGAAGGCGTTAGTCGGGTAATGATCAGTTATATTTTCAGTAGTGATAATCCAGAGTTTTAGTGGAGTAGCTAGCGGTTAGTAAGGAAGTGGGTTGGGGATGTGCACCCCAAACGCAGGTTCTCGGGATGTAGTCCCTAAAGCAAATACAGTTAAGGATCGAAGGGTGCTCAATTAGATAGTAAGAAGGGTGCAGATCTGGTAAGAGTTGGTTGGAACGTCGACGGAGGTAAACGTTGGCGGACAGCATATCGCCCTTTTAATGGAAGGAAGGTTAGGAATCCTTTCGACCAATGAGCAGTAAGGAGTTAGCCGAATCCAAGTGGGGGAGAACCCTCCGAGTATACAAGGATATGAGCCACATAGACCCAGAATGAGTGTGCGGCCTTTGAGAAGAAAAGATAGTAGCACAATGATTGATGGTTTGAGGAGTCCAGAATTGGGAGTTTGAGGACCTTCCCAACAGTTAGTTCATGTAATCGAGATGGTTAGAAGCTGGTTGGGAATCCAGGATTGGAGGACCACCTGTAGGGATCAAGTGAGTCGAGATGAGGATCCTGAGAACGGTTAGCAAGAGATGCTTTCGTATTAGTCGCCAGTGTCAGAGTCAGCATGCAGAATTGTGTAGATTTAGGAGTTGGGAGTTTGGAAACTTCCCAACAATAGCTTCTTGTATCCGGATTAGTAGACGGTTGGTTTGGGAACCAAGCCGAAGAATTCCTCGACGAAGCGCTAAGTGTATCAAGGATATAAGATGTCGAGGTTGATGTAGCATTCGATGTTTGAGGGTTGGTTTTGAGAAATCAGGATGAGGAATCACTAGCAGGACTAGGGATAGTCAGGATGTCCTCGGGATAGTAGTAGAGTGTTGTAAGTCTGCAGGGGTAGCCGTAGCATTCACTAGCAGTCAGATAGTAGTAGAGTGTTGTAAGTCTGTGGGGGTAGTCGTAGCATTCACTAGCAGTAAGATAGTAGTAGAGTGTTGTAAGTCTGCGGGGGTAGCCGTAGCATTCACTAGCAGCCAGATAGTATTAGAGAGTTGTAGGTTCGCGGGTGTAGCCGTGGCCTTTATCAGGTTGGTAGGCAGCATGAGCGCGTTGTTGGACGCGGGGGGAAGCAGTAGTACCCACCCGTTTGGGTGCAGTAGTGAGGATATGGGAATCCACGGGTTAGATTTCGGATTTCCCAAGTGTTTCAGTTATGGTTAAGTCGGCGATTTGTCAGTAGATCGTCACCTCAGTTATGAGATTTGGGAAGCAGTGGACCGTTTGGGTTCGTGTATGATAAGGGCTACCGTTAGTCTGGGAGCCACCATTCTTTAGCTTTGGATTTGATGATGTCAGGATTCGACGTATGGACCCGGTCGACTGGATCGGGAGGTTGTTAGAGTTGTAGTGTTAGGATGACTGGTGGAAACTAGTTCCAGAGAAAGATTTCGTTCAGAAGTTGTGGGAGCGACTAAGTAAGAAGTCCTTGGGCTCCACAGTTGAGTTGGAACCCAGTATTGCAGATAGCCGATGAATGATTGGAGACCTGGAAGGTCTTGAGATGTTGTGGGAAGCAGCCATTCAGTCAGTTCAGTGTTTCAGTCAGTTCAGTGCCTCAGCCAGTTCAGTGTTGCAGGTAGTTTAGTGTTCTAGGCAGTTCAGTATTGCAGGCAGTTCAGTGTTTCGGATAGTTTTAGTATTAGTGGCAGAGGGGATAGAACAATTATAAATAGTCGAGGTATCTTCAGAAGTCGCTGAAAGCAACTAGGAGATTGCGATGGGGTGTAGTAACCGGTAGGAGACCGGTAACCAAGAAGTGGAGACATCAGTAAGGACCAGGGTGGTCTCGGTTCATCCGGAAGGCGGATGAGGAATAGCAGAAATTTTCGGTCAGTAAGTATTACGGGTAAGCAGTCTATGGTGGATTTCAGTTAGTCGAAATCGAGGGGTGCTCGGCACTAAGTTATGTCAGATAGGAGTGTCAGTGGTTGCTGGCGGTGTTGACCCATACTGGAATTAGCGGGGGTGATGGATTGGTGAAGATAGGATCTTCATAGTGACAGAGGAGATAGTTGGATATAGAGCATCGCCTTGGGAAGGCAAGGGAATCGCGTAAAAGAAGGGGTGAACCCCTATAGATTTGGTGCAGTACTCGGTGAGTACCAGAAGGATTGTCAGTTGAGTAAGTTGTGTTCCAGGATGTTCAGGGTCAGGGTGACCCGAGGCTATTATCCGCAAGGATGGATGATAGTCAGAATGACCGAGCAGTAGGCCAGCGAAGGTAGGCAGCTAGTGTTGGATTAATTGGTGGGATATTGGAGGCAGATCGCAGGCGGTGGGCCATCGCAAACTTCGAGGATGAAGTTTAGTTTAAGTGGGGGAGAGTTGTAACACCCAAAGTTTTGAAGACCAAGAAAGGAAAGAAAACCCTAAGTTTAGGGGTCGACTCCGCGAGTCCAAGGAGGGAATCGGCGAGTCCGAACGGGATCCGGGTCGGGGAGTAAGTGACCGACTTGGCGAGTCGGCCAAGGAGACTCGGCGAGTCTGGTCTGTGCGAGGATAACCCTAATTCTGGGAGTTGTATCCTATATAAAGGGTGTTGTGTCCCTCCCTCGGCCTCCATATCATCCTAGAGAACCTATAAACCCTAGATTTCGTGGGAGCCTTCATCATTTGAGAGAAATAGCTTTGGAGGAAGGAAATCTTGGAAGGAACTTGAAGATCAAGAAGGTTGCTTCAAAGGAGAGGTGTAGATCCGAGATCTACTTCAGTTTGTGTTCTTCTTGGAGGTATTAAGCTGCCATTTTCCCTTCTTTGCATCTAGATCTATTTTGTTATGAGATTTGGGGGTTTTATGGTTGATTGAGACCCATTTCGAGTTAGAAGCTCAGATCTGAATTTGCTACTTCAGATCTAAGTGTATCTTGGCCTAGAGAATCATAAAGCATTAGTTTTTGGGTTGATTGTTTAGCCCCTTTGTCTTAAACCCTAGTTTATAGTGTTTTGAGCCTAGATCTCCTTAGCCACACGTAAAGTTTGCCACTTTACGTAAGGAATAGACTTTAGAAGAGTGGATCTACAGTTTTGAGTCCATGCATGACTCAAAAGTCCTCTGCATGTATGTAGATCTGAATGGACTCGGCGAGTCCTTCGAGTGGACACAGCGAGTAGCATGAAGATGAGGAGGAACTCGACGAGTGGGATGAACAACTCGTTGAGTCGGATGAAGTTGGGCATGAAGTCGGCGAGTTGGAAGAACAACTCGACGAGTTGGTTGAAGATTGCCTTGGGCTCGGCGAGTCTATTCGTGGACTCGGCGAGTCAAGTCGCGAAACCCCAAACCCTTCGAGTTGAGACTCGAATCAGTGAGTCGGGTGGAGACTCAGCGTGTTGGACAGGAAAGGACTCGGTAATCGTTGGACTTAGCGAGTCATGGACTAACTCGGCGAGTCGAGTCGCGAATAGAAGGACCCTGAGCATATGAACTCGGCGAGTCAGTAGGTTGACTCGACGAGTAGGGTTGACCTGGAAGGTTGACTTTGACCAGGATTTTGACCTTGACCAGAGTTGACTTAGTTGACTTTCAGAGGACTGTCAAACTAAGTGTCATATTGATATTGATAGCTCGGAGAGCTAGAGGAGCAGCGGCTCAGGGGATTGTCGAGTAGCAGCCAGAGGATTATCGGCAGAGCTCAGCAGTTCAGGTAAGTTTCCTTCCTGTAGGAACGGGTCTACGACCACAATGCCGGCCCGAGTAGCTAGCAATAGTTTTCGGACTTCGGTCCGATGCAGTAGTTAGTATGGTTGATGCCTTCGTGGCTCAGACATGATTTATGTGTTATGTGTTCCGGGCTACGGCCCGATGCAGTATGCAGTATATGTGTGTTCATGTTAGTTGATACATTTATGTTATGCTTTATTCAGTCAGTTTCCGGACTTCAGTCTGATGCAGGGGGCAAGGCCCCAGTTAGTCCGGACTTCGGTCCGATGCAGGGGACAAGGTCCCAGTCAGTTTCTGGACTTCGGTCCGATGTAGGGGGCAAGGCCCCAGTTAGTCCGGACTTCGGTCCGATGCAGGGGACAAGGTCCCTGTCAGTTTTCGGACTTCGGTCCGATGCAGTGGGCAAGGCCCAGTATGTGCTTTATATGTTATTGTATGGTATGTGGTAGATTGGGGGAGCTCACTAGGCTTCGTGCTTACGGTTTTCAGTTTTGGATTCAGGTACTCAGTTTTCAAAGAGGAGCTAGGGAAGATTGCAGTGCACACACCATAGTCAGTTAGCCTGGGAATGTTTGACTCTGATAATGATATTATGTTTTGAATTAATACTCGAGAAATTATGTTATGACTTATGATACAGTTTTTATAAATATGATTTTAGTAATGTTTTTAAAGAAATTTTTAGTTGTGATTTTTGAGTCGTTACAAATATAGTGTTGCTCGCACACCGCAACAAAATGTTGTTGTTGAACGGCGGAACTGAACATCAAAAGACACCACAAGGACGATGCTTTGTGACTCCAAACTTCCGGTCTTCTTTTGGGCCAAGGCGATCAACAGGGCCTGCTATGTTCAGAACCGGGTCCTGATCAACAAAGCTCAGATGAAGACCCCGTATGAAATTCTATACAGTTACAAGCCATCGGTTGCTTACTTTTGTATCTTTGGATGTCGTTGCACCCTCCTTCACTTAGATTCCAACCTCAAGTTCAGCTCGAAGGTCGATAACTGTTACTTCATGGGATACGCCGCACGCACAGCATACAAGGTCTACAACAAAAGAACAAAATAAATTATGGAATCCTATTACGTGCGCTGGCTGGAGGAGAATGAGACTGACGCCAGAGTCGGTCGTGACTGGTTATTCGATTAAGCTTCTTTATTTAAATCATTTGATGTGTTTTTGGATGTTGTATCAGGTACTTCCTCAGGTTCAAAGGCTATTCTTGAAGATGAGAGGAGGATATTGTCTACAGACCAGTTGTGGTGCCTTCTACGACTCCTACGGTGGATACTGCTGTTCCAAGTACTTCATCTGAATCTCCGAGTCAACAACTAAATCCAAATGTTGATGTCTCTCCGCTCACTCCTGCCGAAAGAGAGTTCATGACTAGAGATACTTCCGCTGCAACTCAAACTTTCATGGAGCTTCTCTTTCCTGAGCCAATAGCGAATGAGTACGTAGCAAGCCCCTCTAATGGTCCCAGATTGTCTAAGGCGGATCCTTCAGCAAATGAAGGATTAATAAACATTAACAACCTTCCTGTCTCGCTAGATGATATCAGCCATGAGATCCCCACGATACTTCAACATGATCATCCAATTGAGAATGTCATTGGGCCACTGGGAGACGGTGTCAAAACGAGGAGTCAGAGTAGACACGTTAACACATGTCTCTACTCTTGCTTTATCTCCCAAATCAAGCCAAAGAACGTCCAAATGGAATTGAATGAACCCAGCTGGGTTGATGCAATGCATGAGGAGTTACATCAGTTCGAGAAACTAGGGGGCAGTTGGTCGAATTTCCAAAGGGCAAGAAGTCTCTTGACACGCGGTGGGTCTATAGAAACAAACAAGATGATTCAGGGGTCATTGTGCGTAACAAAGCACATTTGGTCGTTCGTTGGTTTTGACAAATCGAAGGAATTTACTACACTGAGGTGTATGCTCCTGTAGCACGTCTTGAAGCTATCTGTATCTTCTTGGCGTATGCTTCCTACATGGGGTTCACTGTATGTCAGATGGATGTTAAGACCGCCTTTCTTTATGGAGCTGTGAAAGAAGAAATTTACGTTGATCAGCCTCCCGGTTTTGTTAACTCAAAGTTTCTGAATCACGTGTACAAATTAGACAAGGCTCTGTATAGGTTGCATCAAGCTCCTCGACCTTGTTACGCTACACTAACTGATCACTTGCTCGAGCATGGTTACACTAGAGGCACCATTGATCAAACGCTCTGTATAGGTTGCATCAAGCTCCTCAACCTTGTTACGCTACACTAACTGATCACTTGCTCGAGCATGGTTACACTAGAGGCACCATTGATCAAACGCTCTTTATAAAGCATGTGGATGCCGATCTCATTCTAGTTCAGATATATGTTGATGACATTATCTTTGGGTCGACAAGCCAGCAGCTTTGCAAGGAGTTCGAGACAGTGATGAAGAAGCGGTTCGAGATGAGTTCATTGGTGGAGATGACGATGTTTCTAGGTTTGCAAGTACGTCAAAGTTCAACTAGAATCCTGATCCACCAAGGCAAATATGTAGATGATATGCTTAAGAAGTACGGGTTTAAGGACGCCAAACCTGCCTTAACGCCGATCACCGAACGACCCATGTTGACTCCGGATCCTGAAGGCGAATCCATAGATCAGACTAAATACATATCGATGATCGGATCCCTAATGTATCTAACTGTGAGCAGGCCAGACATCATGTTCGCAATCTGTCAATGCACTAGAGATCTGGCTAATCCTAAACTCTCCCATTTAATTGCAGTAAAAAAAAAATTTCATATCTCAAAGGTAGCCCAAAATTGGGTCTTTGGTACCCGAAAAATTCTAATTTTGATTTATATGCTTTTGCTGATAGCAATTATGGAGGGTGTGAACTTGACAGGAAATCAACTTCTGGGGGCTGTCAATTTCTTGGTGACCGGTTGGTGTCCTGGCAGTGTAAGAAAAAACAAACGGTGTCTACCTCAACGGCGGAGGCGGAATATGTTGCTATTTCTGCTTGTTGTTCTCAAGTCATATGGATTCAACATCAATTAATGGACTACAGTTTGAATTTTCTACAAACTCCCATCTTTTGTGATAATGATGATGCAATTCAAATTGCTAAAAATCCAGTCCAGCATTCAAAAACCAAGCACGTCAACATCAAAGTGCAATTTATCAGAGATTATTTTGAGCGTTGGCTCATTCGGTTAGAACAGATCCACACTAATAACAATGTGGCAAATTTGTTCACAAAACCGTTTAACAAAGCTCGATTCAATGTGCTTGTGGGCTTTTTGAAAATGATATGTTTTGAAGAGTAACTTTTGTTTTAGGATAGTTTAAATTTGCGCATTTAATTTCCATTCTCTCCTATGCACAAATTTAGGGGGAGAAATAAAAACAAAACAAAAATCAAAAAATTCAAAAATATAAAAATCAGAAAAATAAGAAAATCCAAAAATAGCTGGTCTGTAAGTAATCTGATGGGAAGTGATACCAATATGTGATAACAGGCAATTTGAATCTGTGTAAGGCACCAAAGTTGAATTGTCTAGGCTCTGTGTTCAATGCGCTTGTAGGCACGAATGGTTTAATTGGACTTGACTAGGCATAGATGAACTTAAGGAATCTAGAGACTGGACAAATCTTGACTTAGATAGTTCTGCTTAGCCTGACAATACGACGCTTGGGTAGGTTGAGCAGGAAGATATACATGGGAATCTATGTATTACACTAAATAATCTGTATCTAGAACCGTGGTTTAACTTTTCCTCGGTGTACAGACTCTATCCTTAATTCTGGTATTGATAGGGCAACCGGGGAATTCCGATAAATTAGGTGTGTAGAAGGTTATTTTCTTGCTTTCTTTCTGTTAGTCATATGTTGCCTCCTCTGTGTGATTGAAATACATCCGACCTGGACTGAAACATATGCAATTCTATCTCTCTGCATCTCCTATCTATGCAATTCTTCCTGTCTGCTAGTCATATGTTGTCTCCTCTACATGATTGAAGCACATCCGACCTGGTACATAGCATATGCACCATTCTACTTCTCAATCCCTCTACTTCTGGTTAATCATATGTTAACCCCTATGCGTAATTGGAAGAGATCCGACCTGCGTGTTTAACATATGCAGTCTAAATCTGTCTTCTCTCCTAATAATTGTCTACTCACCTAAAGTAAGGAGTATCTCGGAAATTCTTGATTATTGGGGTATATCAGGAAGCGGGAAACATGTTCTTGTACAGCTAAAATTGAACATTTAATGGGTTGTCTGTAGATCTTGCAGCTTAATTTAGGTGGACAACAATATCCATGGTCGTCGTCAGCTGAATGGTCCCTTAGGAATTTTGTCTATGAACATAGGGTCAAATGTTTTGTCACTTGTAGTATGTCCAAAATTTGTCACAATTTTTTGTGTTTAAGTGGATCACAATACCGGCAATTGACCAGATCTATTCATGAAGGGGGAGGTACTGAAAAACAAGTTGAGGCTGTCTAAGAACTTTGATCCCAAACTCACAAAAATATTATTAGCATTGATGAAAGAGAAATTACTGTTAATTCATTTTAATTTCAATTTTATTTTTATTTTATTTTTATATTTATTTTGCTAAAAATCAAAAATTAAAAATATTTTATTTTAAACTTTTAGGATTTTATTTTATTTTTATTTTTATTTTATTTTATTTTAATTTTTAGTCTTCAAAATGTATTATTTTTAAGTATTTGGCTTGGATTTAAAGCTTTTTTGGTTTGTAGCCCACTAGACATGGACCGGGTTTTGATCCATGGTATAAATGGTGGAGTTTCCGGCCAATAACCCTTTTCACGCTCATTTTTAGATCACGGCCGTGAACCCCTTCACTACTCCCTCTCCTTTGATTTTTTAATTTGTCATCTTTACGTGTTTTTCTGTCAAAATCGTTTACTGATTTGTGTTGGTATGCTCATTGCGATCACATACATGCTAAATCCAACAGAAATCAACCGTGTTTAATGGGATTATTGAAGAAAATGGAATTTTCGGCGTTCACGGCTCCGTTGAAGTGTTCACGACCGTGAACCTTCTTTGACCGTGAACACCCATTTTGACCATGAACTCCAATTTTGGACTTGAACTCAATTTTTCTAATCGTTTAATTCAACATCAAGCCTAAATTAAATTGTTTAATGAGTAAAACCTAAACTTGATTGTATAAATCAATTGTTTTCTCACTTGGCTTGGTTAAGTGCAGATCAAAATGGCTGCTTTGAAGATTTCATACAACCACAATGTTGCTACTTTTTTGATGAATCCACCAACTGCTCACACAGATTTCAAGTCCATGACCCATGGACTGAAGAAATGCTATTTGACGTATGCTCTCACAGCCAGTCTTGTCATCTACTAAGAGCTTGTGATGCAGTTTTGGAACACTGTCGTGGTGCGAAAAGAAGTTGGTGATGATGTATCAGTGGAAGCTACTGTTAATGGAAGGAAGATCACAGTAACGGAGTAGGTCATTCGTGAAGTACTCTAGATCAATGACCAACCGGGTTTTCCAACCGATATCTCTATGGACCAGACCGAGGAGATCATCGTACGCATGGGCTATGAGAGTGTGTTTCCTCCAATAATCAAGAAACTACTGCCACCCTACTGGAGGTTCTTGGTCCAGGTGTTCATAAGCTATGTCTCTGGGAAGAGAGCAGGGGCCGACGAGGTCTCGTTGCACAACATGGGTGCCATTTGTGCTCTTGCTATTGATCTAAACTTCAATTTTTCAAGATACTTCTTAGATGAACTGATTGGTAATGTGGAAGGGAAGAAGAGAGACAAATTTCTCATGTTTCCAAGGTTCCTTCAGATAATCTTTAATAGCAAATACCAAGAACTAGAGAAAAGTGGAGAAACTATCGACTTGAAATCCCTTGGTTCTAGTACATTCGGGCTTATGAAGCAAAACAGAAAGAGAAAGTTCATGTTTCAGGGCAAGTATCCATTGGTGAAATTCAGAAAATTCACAGAAGTCAGTAATTCATCTGCAACTGAAAGCTCATCAGCTTATGAAGAATCTGAAGATGATGTGATCACTGCTTCTGAAAAGGAAGAAGAGCCCGTTAATCCGGTTGCCATAGTCACCGAAGAGCATGTACGAGTATCAAACGAAGAAGCAAGTAAAGATGAAAATGATGGTGATGATGATGAAGAGAGTGGTTTTGAAAGAGGATTGTTGGATAATTTCGTTGAAGAAGATAACGAAGAAGATGATTATAATATGGATTTTGGGGGGTAATCTATCCGATTTTGATGGTGACGAAATTTCGTTTGATTTTGAGCATGACGACTATCACCCAAGCGTTGAGGTTCTCAAATCTTTGTTTGATAATGTCAATGAAGTTGCACAACTGGAAATGGAGACAGGGAGAGTTGATGACGTTCAAAAGGTGATGCCTCCTACTTTAGTTTAGATGGTTGGTGCTATAGTTGATAAAGATGCAACCATAAGGATTCCTCCCCTTCCGGTTGTCACTCCAATGTCTATGCCATCAGAGCGTGATTATGTGATGACCCTTGCCTCCCAGCCTCTGTTGAAAAGAAGACGAGCTGACCCAAGGACGGGAGTGCTTATTAGTGAACAAGCCCCGTCAACGCAGCCTGCCACAACTTCAGCTGCTACACCAGCCATACCAGTCCTGGTTGATTCTCAAAAAGGTCCAAGTGGTATTAGATCTTCTTATGAAGCTGGGAGCTCTTCGGCTCCTAGGGGTTCTCCTCCGAGACATGCACACGACGTTGATTCAGAAAGGCTCACCAAGTTTCTTGCTCAATTTGATACAGACCCTTCACCTTGTGGAAAAGGAATATCAATTGGTGAAGGAAGCTCAGGAGATGCGAACCCATCTATTACAGAACTCAAGACGGAGATCGGTGTATTGAAGCAGACACTTATTGAAAAAGATGTTTTAATTAAAAACCTCGACACCCAAGTCTCCGAGCTTAAAGCAAATAATTCTCTAAAGACAACACAAATCTCTGATCTACGAACCCACCTTGGAGCCTTGACTGCCTGCTATTTCGACTTAAAGAACAAACTTGCAGAGGAATTTGGCGACAAACTCAATTCCTTTGTCGAAGGATTTAATGCAACCGAGGATTCTCCTAACGCCCCTGCCCAGTCATTACAACAAGATCAGCTTGTAGATTCACCACCTGTCAGAACCACACAGATTGTTGATCGTTTCGAAAAGGAGCCTGCTCAAGCCAACTCTCGAGTTACTCTCAAAAGAGATCATAAACTGTCTGCTCCTAAAAGGAAAGCACAATGGCTCCTCATGAAGAGTTCCAACGAGAATCTTCGTGCGGACCAACCAAAATTGACGGTGACTGATCTTCAAAGGAGGAATTTTGGTGACAAATACGGCAACCGATCAGGAATCAGAATGTGGGGGTATCATGACAAACTAAAGTTATGGTTTGTGAAAAGACGAATTGGTAATCCGGAGTACTACAAAGATAAGAATGACTTTTGTTCTTGCACGAAAGTCGATCTCACTGAACTCTTAGATGCTCCATTTCTTAACCCATCCAAGGATCCTCAGGTTACTGCTTACAAGCTGTTCTTAGAGAATCAAGTCAAATGTCAGTGTGATGGGATGAAAACTACGAATTCCTTTGTGAGGAAAAACAAGGATGTGCTCGATCCCAAAACTAATAAGCCTATGAAGATAGGATGTGGCCTCCAACTAAACAGACAAAAGAGATTCCTATTATTCAATACTATCAAGATGGATCTTTGGACAATATGGAATTTTGGGCATACAATGAGGCCATAGCCACTGCAGTGATCAAGTTTCCACATGGTGTCCACCATCTTGTTGAAGCGAAGAATCTCCTAAGGTTTAGGGAACGGGACATACACACCTTGCTTCACCACCAAATTGTCTGCAAATCTGAGCTTCTGGAGCTGGCCACCAAGGAGTTTACAAGCATGGTCATTACTATTATTGAAAAGCAAATCTGTCTTGGGGCAATGGGAAAGTCGGACGTGTTGCTGATTGAAAAAGACTAAGTTCATGCTAGCCTCAAACCAAGGGGGAGACTGTTAGGTCACATTTAGATGGTTTGGGCTAGGAATTTATCTTGTATAGGTCTTGATTTGGGTTTGGTCATGTGTTTGGGTGTTTGTGGCTGTTTGTTCATGGTTATAAGGTGTTCACGGTCATGAACCCGTTTGCGGTTGGTCGTGTCCTATATATAGTGTCAAAATGTGTTAGTTTCAGAGTTATTCAATCAGATGTATGTGTGTATTCTTCAAGGTGTACTCGATGTTTACGGTTATATAAACATGTGCATTGCTTGATTACTTTCTTCTTCTACTCTATTTTTGTTCTTAATTGAATGATCTACGCTTGATTCATTGTTTTGATCACTTGTTGGTTCCGGATTTGGGACTTACAGAGACAAAATGAATTTTTGAAATAATGTTTTTTTGTTAAAGTCCATAAAATAGCACACAATGTTATTCAATTCATTTATGAAGTTATGACTACAGGATCATTAATTGCAACTACGGTAGGATTCAGGTGACTGCGGTAGCATTAGCTAAAAGAACACTTGATCACGAAGGTTAGACATGAAGGAAATAAAAGACCCAAAGAATATATTGATCATATATGATTGCGGTATACTAGGTATACTAAAAATAAATATGAGGAATATATTATTCTAGAACTGCAGTGAAGAGAGTGCTTCAAGAGTATTTTTTTATTTTTTAAATTGAAAAGAAAAAGAAGCAATTCCTTCACACTTGAAGACCAGATATGGTTTGTGGTAGTTATCAATTCAAGAAGAATTGAGGGTCTGGGTTCATCATTCCTACCATTTTCAGAAAGCCATTTAATTTTTTAGCATCAAGTGCCTTAGTAAAAACATTAGCTTTTTCTTCATGAGTGGGCACAAAAATGAGTTCGATGTTACCCTTGAGGATGTGATCCTTTATGAAGTGGTACCGTAGCTCGATGTGCTTAGTCTTAGAGTGGTGAATAGGATTATGAGAAATCGCTATAGCACTCTCTGAATCACAGTAAATTGGAACCCCTAGCATTCTGTAACCGTAGTCCATGGGTTGAGTCTTCATCCAAAGAACTTGGAAACAACAGCTGGCTGAGGCCACATATTCCACCTTTGCGGTAGACAAAGAAACAAAATTATGCTTCCTTGAAGACCATCTGACTAGTCTTCCTCCTAAGAATTGGCATCCACCCGAAGTTCTTTTACGATCTAATCTGCATTCTGCATTATCCGCATCTGTGAATGCTTGAAGGTTGAAGTCATTTCCCATAGGGTACCAGAGACCTAACACTTTACTTCCTTTTATATATCTTAGGATTTGCTTAACTGTGGTCAAGTGAGATACTTTAGGGTCAGCTTGCTACCGAGCACATAATCCTATTGCAAAGACAATATCTAGTCGATTTGTAGTGAGGTACATCAATGACTGATGCCCTTGGAAACCACAAAACTATTCAAGAGTTGATTAGTGAATTTGGTTCCATTATCACTTTTTATCCTTCTAACTGGTAGCTTGATTTGGAGCTCTATTTCTGTTATGAAGTTGATCATGATCTGTGGTGTGTCAGATTTGAGTCTCAGGAAGAAGACGTAAGTGAAGCGAGCAAAGTCATCAACTATAAACAGAATGTATTTTTTGTGATGAAGACTAGCTACGATAGATGGACAACAGAGATCAATATGATGTAGCTCTAAAGGTTCAACGATTGAAGAATTAGGATGACTTCTCTTGGTTTATTTTCCACACTCACAAGCCAGGAACAACGTATGGTTACTGTACTTTAAGATCAGGAGACCACATACTAGTTCTTCGGTGACCAGGTTGCTGATGTATCTGAAGTTGAGACGAGCTAGTTTGCGGTGCCACAACTAACTGACTTTGGATATCGCTTTTCATAGAAAACACAACTGTGGTTTGCCAATGATCAATGAGACATACAAAGGATTCATTGTCCCTTCATCTTTGTACTTGATCAAGCAGGTGTTTCTATCATTTTTCATTATGTAGTAATATTCACTATCAAATTCAACCCGATGACCAACTTTGCATAGTTAGCCCACGTTGATCAAGTTATGTTTTAGGCCTTCTACGTAGGCGACTTTTTCAATTGTGAAACTTCCCGTGGTCAACACACTGTCACCCCTGATAATTCCATTTGCATTATTTCTGAATGTGACGTGTCTGTTGGATTAGTGTCTAAGTCCATAACTATTTTGGTATGTACTTGACCCGATTATGAGCATGGTCCTTTTGGGTTGCCTTCACCATAGCAATATGTAGGATGATGTAAGGAGAGAAAGGTTTAAATATGATTTATTAATATATTATGAGAATAATATATTAAAGGAGAAATCATATTGTTTAATTAATATTAGTCAAGAATTAATTAAGAATTAATTTTGTGGCTAAAAGAGATTAATTAAATTTAGGGGACTGGACTGCAATTATTGGATAATTGAGTTATTGGGCTAAGGAATGCTAAAGTAATAAGGGGTGAACGAAATTATGATGGAAGCCCATCATATTTTCATCCATGGCCTTATCCAGAAGGTTCCATGGGCTACTTAGAGTTTAAGCTATCCATTAGGGTTTAGACTGAAACCCTAGCAGCCCACACAAGTATATAAAGGACCCTTTAGGCCCCAAAAACGTGGACAACTGATTCTCTAGGGTTTCTAGTCGTTTTTGGGCAGCCTCCTTTCTTCTCCTCTTCACCCAAGTTGCATAAGGTGTTTGTGACTCCATTAGAGGTGCGGCACTTGAGGCACTAAGCTTTTGAAGCCAATCCAAGCAAGGAATTGATTGTTATTGCTATATAACAATCAAAGGTAATTCTATAAACCCTAATTCAGTTTATAATATGTTAGATCTAAGTTTGTTAGTCTTGGATTCAAAGCATGTACAATAGAGAAACCTAGATCCAAGCATTAGGGTTTGTATGAGCACATAGGATTGTTCTTATGCATAAAACCCATCAGTTGTATCAGAGCCTTGATTGGTTTCAGTTGTATGTGATGCTTAACTATTTTGTTTGCTAAAATCGAGTTTTTGGCCCCTGCCCGACACAACTCGGCGAGTCAGTATCTGGACTCGGCGAGTCCAGGTCTGACTTGGCGAGTCAGTGCGTCAGGCAGAGGGTATTTCGGGATTTAGCTACTGTTTTGACTTGGATTTGATGCTTAAATTGTTTTATGAAGTTAAAATCCGAATTTTATCTTAATTATATGTTTATCCTTGCCAAAACAATAGATAATTTCAAATCTTTTAAATATTGGTTGTTTATGTGATAAATATGGATTATTTAAAGTTATTTGGTAATTATCTAATGACTAATATAAGATTAGGTCAAATATAGATAATTATGAAATTAATTGTTTAATTTGAATTATTTGTTGTTTGATCCCTAATGTTTTGAAATGTTTCAAAACTTGCCCTCAAGTTTTGGAATTTAAAAGTTGATTAAAAGTTTAAATTTTGAAATGTTAAATTCTAAAACCCTAGTAATTTGAAAAGTTCAAATCACACCCTTATGGTTTTATTAATTAATTAAAGTGTATAATTAAAAGTGATTTAATAAACCCATAAAGTATTGGTTTACATTTAATTAAATTAAAAGTATAATTTACTAAATTAAACCACCGAGTATTTTAAAAGTGTAAAATACACCTTATACTATATATAACATTAAAAGTCTAATATTATATATATGTATGAGTAAAAGGTCAGTCTTACCATTAGTAGGCCTCATTCACGAAGCTGGTCTATAAGGGTGTTTAAGGAAATTGCCTATAAAATGGCGATTGAATGGGTATCCACTCTTACCCACCGCACTCTTGACTAGTGGAGGGTCGTTAGCCGAACGGGTAGGATAGGACAGAAACCTTCCATTATAAGTATAATGAGGTACAAAGTAACTAAATGCTTTTTCAAATTCCCAAATCATAGTTACTTTAGGAAAAATGTGAAATTGTATGCTAATCCATAGAATTACACTTCGTACCCCTGTCAAACGTTAGTGGAGCATGTGTGGTTAACCGGCACACTAATTTGGGGATGACATTGGTGGCGAAGGGTGGCTCGATGCTTATCATAGATCAATGGAGCGTGTGTGGCTAACTGGCATATTGATTAGGTGATTATAGCATTGGTTGCACCACGTGATTCGTATGGTTATTCACACCTTGTTTGTGATCCTCGACATCCCAGTCACAAATAGTAGGGAATAATCGAGATTAAACATGCCATTGAAAAGTTCAATGAATCTCAAAAGATCTAGGAGTTTCAATTCATTTAAAACTTAAACTTCTGTTTCATTTTTCATGGTGGAAATTGGTAAATCGTCATTTACCTACCTTCAAATATTCTGCAACTAGATTATGGCATCCCTCTTCTAGGTTGTAGAGTATTGTGTTGGATCCTAGCTTGATGTTTCATTTGGGTGTTGCATCAAGAATTCTAATCAACTTAACTTGAATTTTCTCCCGTTTTGTAGATGTCTGAATCTTACAATGGTCTTTCCAAATCCTTTGGAACAAGCTTTCCAAATGAAGATGACGTTCCGAGATACGATCAAGGAAATGAGAGTCATGCTTCACTTCCTCCACCTCCTCCAATTATTCTCCCTGACCCACAAGTTCAAAGGCTTGAAAAGTTCAAGCTCACTCAAGCCCTTTTGGCAAGTAAACACGAAGATGGGAAACCTGTGTGTGCACACGTCTTAGAGATGAAGTCACACATTGATAGGTTAAGCATGTTGGGTGTCGAGATTTCAAGCGAGTTGACTGCTGACTAGGTTCTTTAGTCACTTCCTGAATCATATAGTGAGTTCGTTAGAGAGTACTATATGATGGATCACAACGTGACCCTCATTGATCTCACATATTTGCTTATAGCTGCTGAATCAGCAATGATTTGGCGTGCTGGTCAAGCAAATTTGTTTGGTGAATCAAACTCCCAAGCTTCAAGGGACACTGGCAACATTGGAAGTCCAGAAAGAGCTAAGTCTGTGATTGTCCGATATGCTGTGCCAAAGGAGTCCATTTTCTTTTATTGCCAAGAGAAAGGGCATTGGAGACGAAGCTGCCCTAACTACCTGAGAGATCTAAGAGATGGGAGAGTCAAGACATATGGCTCTGCTTCAGGTGAAATCCATTATCTAACTCTTTTAAGTTCCTATTCTAGATTCTTAATACATGATGTGATAAGATTACATTTTGATGTTTTGTAGGATCGAAGAAAAGAGAGGAAGCTTAAGGGAAGAAGTGAGCTGAATCTAATCATGAAGAAATGGATTTCGATCGCATTACTTGAAGAATGGATTCTTGAGCTACTACTTGGAGTTAGAATAGATTGTTAAGAAATATGTAATAACATAGTTTTTTTTTTCATTTGAATTTTGCATTGTAAGGACATGTTTTCCGCTGTTTTTATGAATAAAAAAAATTTTGGTTTTATCTTATTTGTTTATCCTTGCAATGAAATATATGAAAAATTGATGTTTGTGTACTTCAATTATTAGCAAAATGGATTTGATTCTTAATTATGTTATTTGTGGAAATGTCAAAAGTTTACCAAATAGGGAGAGTTTCTCATCGCCCAAGTTTCAATTGGACAAAAACTTGGAATCATGCAATGTGTATTGTATGATGAATGAAAAACTTTCACATTTGGGAAACTTAGGCTAATTCTTTGACAAAGTGTCAATTGAAGGACAAGGAGATCAAGTACACTAGGTTGTGCGTTGATCAAGTCCACCACAAGAGTGACAAAGATATTCGTCATGATTTACTAAAGTTTAGTAAATATGATTATACTTATAAGATTAAGTGTAATTCTAAGTTGATTGAAAGAGTTTCAATGAATAGTAGAACGAATAAAGAAGAATCAAGTAGGCAGAAAGATAAAAGTTTCTCTATTCTAAGAAGAAGGGAGAGTACCTTTTATTGTGTTTTATGATAAGTCTTTATGATTAAGAACCATGTCTCAATTGATCCTCTAAGTGAGTCTTAGTGCAATTGCATGTCTAAGAAGAGGAATCGAGAAATGGTTAAATCAAGAAGTCAATCATACTTCATTCCAATATCGAGTCTTAGAGTCAGGATTGTGACATTGAGTGAAAAGTATTAAGTAGGTTTATAACACTCATCAAATGTGGAATTTAGAAAAGTTTTCTTATTCTTGCACATTTGAAATTGGTAAGTTGTGTTGTCTTGGATAATACAAAGACCAACTAGGACCAATTATGTGAAGTGTTTTGTCTTGATAAGAAGTACACTAACTCTTGAATATTTGCTTTGTCAAGAAATGTTTCTGGAAAAGAGAATCTTATATGTCAAAGAGTCAGTGGGAGTCTTAACGGTCTTGAAAGGTTTCAAGAACAAATCAAGAATAAAGCTTATCGATCATCACTAGCACACGACTTGAGGTTTACAACCTATCGTGCCAACATTATTTTGTTTCTGTGCCATTCCAATTCAATTAATTGTGTATTTGAGTTCTATGAGTTCTCATTTGAATGCATACTAAAGCCTTAGTCGATGGAAAGTACATTGATATGTAAGGACAAATTACTAAACTACTTGGAAGACATGGTGGACACTCGTGTTACCATAGGGCAAGAAATCAAGATTAAGAAAGTTCAGTCCATATGAGTTTGGATTTGTCGCAAACCTTGGTTTTGGCAAATTCACATGGATAAGAACTCATACACCATAAAATCTAAGTGTCATAAGGTTCCCTCCTTCATGAAAATGACTGTGAGGAAATGCTTTCACTAAGAGAGATCTTAAGAAGATAGCAATTGTGAAAATTGTATTCTCAAATTCGATTATGGTTACGGCATCCCTTTCCATAGTTCGAATTGTGAGATTTGGCAATTAGTTTGAAGATTTGGCACTTAGTAACATAAGTTCTAAATTGTTTAAGCACACATATGAGCTATCTAAGGCAAAGGTGTATAAGTTTAAGAAGCTTAGATAAAGACTTATCGAAGCATCTCGTATTAAAAATATGAATTTCAGATTTTCAATAGGCATTGTTTTTCTGGAAGTTCATTTGTTTTCTGAATACATGTCAAAGCTAGTGGGAGCATAAATGTTATGCTTATATGATAATCATCGTGATAGTGGGAGCATAAATGTTATGCTTGTATGATTATTATGTCGAGTATTGCAAGTTAGCAATATTAATTATAGAAAAACAAAGATTCAATTTGCAAAGTTGTATGGGTTGAAAAGTTGTTTTGATATAAGTAAGGGAGAGAATGTTATACTTTGTTTCAAAATCTAAAGCTTAGATTGAGAAATTTTAATATTTTCACTCAAATGATACATTGTGTGTTCTCAAATTTCGATTATGATTACCGCATCCCTCTTCATAGTTTGAATTGTGAGAACATGACACATAAAATATTATGGCAAAAGATTGGTAAAATATCATATCTTTATGTAAGACATTATGCATCGTGTCCCATATGCTTCGGGTATAGGATCGATTGCAAATGCTATAAGATTTTACCATTCTAAAATTTTCCAAATGTCTAGCGCATTAAGAGGGAAAAAGGACTAGAATTGGTTTTGAGTAAAATAATTATACAACTATCAAAGGACAATCCAAAGTTCACTGAGGATTGGTCGCTTGTGAGTAGTTGGTAGTATGGTACTGGATGGACCATATCGACATTAGATAAGATTCTATTAAGAATGAGTTGTCATATGGAAAATGTGGAAATGTTTCCATATTGGGAGTTAAATATTGAGATTCGATGTCTGGATTAGAAAACTTTATGCAAGAGGAAGTTCAAAGGAATGTACTTTGAATGTGAAACTTCACGTCTATGGAATTGTCTTGTAACAATTTCTAAGAAAGTACTTTGTAATTTCATTAGCCAAGTCTTGGTGACTTTTGTGCTATGACTTTATGAAAGGATCGTTGTGTAAAATGTTAGAATCTAGCATATTCTAGTAGTGGCAAGAACCTTGTGTTCTTACACTAACAATGGGGATTGAGGAATTGTGAAATGAGAATCATTGGAAAAGTTTTCAATTGTTCTATTTCACAAAGCATGGACCATAGGAAACAAAGTGTGCATGCTTAAAGCATGGGACAATTGTTTTTGTAGTTCAAGTAATGAGTTGATTATCCGAAACATTAAATGATAATAATGAGTAATCAATATGGTGGATAAATAGAAGTGTTTTATTTACTATCACAAGTTTGGGGCCATATAGGATTAAGTATTATTGTTATGTTTCAGCTTGCATGTTTTGACTTCCAAAATAACTAGGTTATTCAAACATCCACAGTCGGTCATACGTTGGAAGTAAGTATGAAGGAAGATTGTCATGAAAAGTCCGTAGATTCTCTGAAAGGTTTAGACATAGCACAAGTTTGTTGCAGAGTTCATGAGTGCTTTGATAAGATTAGAGTATTGGATTAAACCCACGCTCACTTGGATCACTTCATGGTTTTATCACGAGTGATTAGTGAGACGATAATATTATATATTCTTAAAACCGAGACGTGTGAGTTGTTATTTGTTGGTCGGTTGCACATTGATGTTAAGTAAACGCACCAGTAACTTGGTGTTATAAAACTTATTGTTGTCTGTGATTCGATCAGTGAATGCAAGCAAGCATATGAGTCGAAGTTTATCCATTCCTTTTACCCAAAGTGGGATAAAAGCGATATCTATGGGCCTCTCGATGATTTAGTGATGACACCTAAGCGCTTGGCCAAGCCGGGACTAAGTTGATGTGTTCAATTGTAGTCTGTTATCAGTCGTCATAAATCGGAAGTCGGGAAACAGTATAGAGAGAATGATTGAAATTCATGTCTTTTCTCTATACGATATCTTGAGAATGGAGGAATATATAATCCCTTATCTAGAGGACACGCTATCTGATAAGATCAGAGTTGACATCGGCTTTTGAAAGCTACGATTGCTGATCAGGTTCTGAAGTCATACGGAAAATAGTTATTAGACTTATCCAAGTGGGAGAATGTTGGATTAGTGTCTAAGTCCATAACTATTTTGGTATGTACTTGACCCGATTATGAGCATGGTCCTTTTGGGTTGCCTTCACCATAGCAATATGTAGGATGATGTAAGGAGAGAAAGGTTTAAATATGATTTATTAATATATTATGAGAATAATATATTAAAGGAGAAATCATATTGTTTAATTAATATTAGTCAAGAATTAATTAAGAATTAATTTTGTGGCTAAAAGAGATTAATTAAATTTAGGGGACTGGACTGCAATTATTGGATAATTGAGTTATTGGGCTAAGGAATGCTAAAGTAATAAGGGGTGAACGAAATTATGATGGAAGCCCATCATATTTTCTTCCATGGCCTTATCCAGAAGGTTCCATGAGCTGCTTAGAGTTTAAGCTGTCCATTAGGGTTTAGACTGAAACCCTAGCAGCCCACATAAGTATATAAAGGACCCTTTAGGCCCCAAAAACGTGGAAAACTGATTCTCTAGGGTTTCTAGTCGTTTTTGGGCAGCCTCCTTTCTTCTCCTCTTCACCCAAGTTGCATAAGGTGTTTGTGACTCCATTAGAGGTGCAACACTTGAGGCACTAAGCTTTTGAAGCCAATCTAAGTAAGGAATTGATTGTTATTGCTATATAACAATCAAAGGTAATTCTATAAACCCTAATTCAGATTATAATATGTTAGATCTAAGTTTATTAGTCTTGGATTCAAAGCATGTACAATAGAGAAACCTAGATCCAAGCATTAGGGTTTGTATGAGCACATAAGATTGTTCTTATGCATAAAACCCATTAGTGTCCACCATTACAGATTGGCCTGAAGTCGCGAAGGTATTCTAACCTTCCAGTCATGTGCAAGGAGCAGGCACTATCAATTAACCACTCTTCTTCTTGTTCCTCCTTGCACATTGCCTACAAATTGAAGGGTTAGTTTGGGCACCCAAATAAGTTTGGAGCCCGGGGTCACATGAGAAATTTTCTTAATGGATGCATGCATGTTGGTTTTAGGAACAGGTTGCATTTCATTTTTTAAACCTAGTCCTAGGTATTTCACAACTTTTGGAATGTTACAAAGTTAGATTAGACGAGACGTTTTTAGCAGATAAAATCCAAATGAGAGATTTTTCTTGTTTATCCAGACACCATACTTGGTCAATGTCCGGAAGGTGTGGTTGGAGACTTGGGACTGGTCCTTAGGTGATGTTTGGCTACAGTGCCTTTGGGATTTGAAAAAGTTTTGGCATGTGAATTACTCCTAGGTTTTGACCGGATGACAGATTGATGTGATTTTAAAGGTTTAGGAGTTGGTAAAATACATTTCCACTTTGCATCATTTAAGGAATATTTTTGAAAAGACGTGACTTTCTTTTGGAATTTTGCAGGAGTGTTTGAAAAGGTTTTTGTCACTGTACATTCCTTTTCGTTGATCCTCTGACTGCCATATTTTTTGAAAGATTTTTTTATAGCAGTGGATTTTTCGAAGTTCTTTTGATTTGAAAACCTGGCTTGTTTGAAAGTTTTGTTTTGGAGATCAGTATCCCGCTTTTTACCTCGGGACCTAAGTTCCTCTTTGAAAGCCAATTTTACTTGAGTCTTTGGAAAACCGCAATCAGAAATATTTAACTACGTTTCTTGAAAACCTTTGAATGAGTTGAAAAATGAGGACTTGAGTCATCGAAAGTTCAGGACTCTAAGAACATTGGCCAAATTCAAAATTTTCAATTGGTAATTCATGAAGAATGGGTTGAATAGTCAATGTGATTTTGACTGTGGTTTGCAGTACGGGTGACTGGATAACTGTAGAGTATGTCAAGGATGGTTTTTTTAGGAAAATTTATGGAAGGCAATGATGGACAATTTAAAACTAATTATGGTCCTTCCACAATGATTTCTTCATCTACAGCTGAAGGTGACTGAGAATCGGGACAAATTATGCCAATGATCCATTCTAATAATTCCTCTTCAAATTCATTGATCCATCTTCTTCAGCAGTTGCAATCATGTAAATCATCCCTTTTCTCTTGTTGTTGTCAAACTCTTCATCCTCATCTCCGGATGACCATACATGATGATCCCTTTTCTTTTTCTTCCATCTCTTGGGCCATTCTAAGGTAGAATGCCTTGTCCTTAACCACATTTGCTTTGCAGTCTTTGGCAAAATGAATTTCTTTATGGCACTTGTGACAGATAATGACTTCATTTATCTCTTCAGTTGAGGTACCAGAGTCTAATGGTTTATTGGAATGCGGTGCCTCTTTGGAATGATGTGCATTCTGTTGTTGTGGTTGATGGTGAGGGTTTAGGGGATACCATGAGTGGTTATTCTGTGGATTGAATTTGCGGTTAAAAGGAAGTTTGGTAAACTGCTGATTTTTACGAAATGATGGTGGTGGTAGTCGGTGGAATTGTTGGCTAACCAAGGCGATGTCATTCTGGAATTCTTCTTCGTCATCGACTTCAGCATCAGCCTCATATGACTGTGGTGGGTTATCATATGAAAGTGGATAGGATGATTATGTGGGATATGAGTATTGTGGAGTTTTGACTTGTGGGGTTTGAGCTATCAGGGCGAGTGGTCCACCTAGGTCTACACAATCTTTCAGCACAGTTGATTCTTGGGCCTGAAGTTCTCCATATAACTTGGACAAGGACAACGTATGAATCTTTCTATCCCCTTGCACAATCATCTTTGTGGTAGACCAATGTCTTCCAAGACCATTGAAAAACTGTAGGTTTGTTTCATGATTGCTTCGAACTGTACCATCATTTGATAACTTTGTGATGATGAGATTAAACCATTTGAACGAATCGTCAAGACTTTCACCGGGATGAGCTTTAAAGTTGTTAAACTCATTGAGAGCTGTGGTGAGTTTCTTATCTTGAGCTTGTTATGACCCTTGATAGAGATTCTTGAGCACCTCCCAGATCTCCTTAGCAGATTTGCAGTTGACGATGATTTCAAAATTATCTGGAGCAACATCGCAAGAGATTTCATAGAAGGCTATGGCATCATTTTCCATTTTGTCATGATCGAACTTTGGTTGGTCGATTCATTACGGTCGTACCTCCACCTAGTCGTGCTTGAGCACCATCTGCTTGAACAGGAGTAAGAACAGGGACATGGGGTCCTCCTTCCACAGACCTCCATACATCTCTACCGAGCCTCTTAAGATACATTTCCATTCTTTGGGACCAATGGTGGTATTCATTTGCAACAAGAATTGGTGCACTGTTCGAGCCTCCAACACTGTTGGAAACGTTCAATGATAAAGCTAGTGCCATATTTCCTTTTTTATGTTTTTTTTCTTATTTTTATTATTATTATTTTCAAGAAGGAGCTTTAGTGGTATAGAATGCTTTTCAAAATCAGAGTTTTGTTTAAAAAGCAACCGTTTGGCTCTAATACCAATTATTCAAAGAAATACTTGAACAAACGTTAGTACAAGGTAATAGTTGTGGAATAAGTAAATCTCAAGGATCAAGGTAGCTCAACAATAATAAGTTAGAAGTGTTAGATAGTTAGTTGCAGAAATGTAAAGGATATATAAATGACAAGAAGTTATATCAAGTAGACATCAAACTGATTCGTAACAAGGTTTGCAGTCAAACACAAGTTAGTAATTGTGAACAGTTTAAGATGAAAAGGATCTCGAATATTAGATAAGATGGAGATTTGAGAGAATCATATTTGTATTTCTGTATTAGCTCAAAAGATCGTGAAAGTGGATACGATTACATGAAGAGGGAGTCTCTATTTATAAAGTCCCAAAAAATTACATCTGAAATAAACAATTAATATCCTACTGAGTTAATTGACCATGAAAGGTCACTGGATAAAGCTAAGCTAACACGCTAAGTCAATTATGTAACTAGAATGTCTTCATCATTCTTCACTACGGTAGTGGTTTCGGTTCAATGCGGTTGACAAAACATCTTCTATAATTGCGGTAGACAAACTTCAGTTGCGGTAGCATCTCCAATTACGGCAGCATCTACAATTGCGGTAAACAAACAAGACTGCGAATCACTAAGTTAAAGAGGGTCACTTTTTGTATCAACACTTGGCGTACTCATGTGAGGGTTTGATCGTGGATTCAGAGGTGTACATTAGGCATACAGAAGCATATGTGGGGTGTACGTAAGTATTTTGAAAACCCTAATTCTCGTGGTTGGCCACTATATAATCATCCTTATGGACTTGAAACCCTCATTTATTCAACCTCCTTGTCCTCTCAGCCATATACTCGAAACCATAACTCCATAGTTGAATGTTCTGGATCTTAGAAGGTTATTTGGTTACATTTTTAGTGTTTTGAAGGAAGGAGGTCATCTTGGAGCTTCACTGTAAGAGTGGGAGCTTGTAGATCTGGGAAATCATCATCATTTGGCATTCATTTAAGGTATAAATCATTGAACTTGTTGTGTTATAGCTTAGATCTCATTTGTGTGAGTTTTAGACCCATTTTGGTCCCATAGATGAAATCTTGTGGATTATTATCATTTCTGAAGCTTAGAATTACTACTCTTGGTGTTCTTTTGGTCCTAGAGTCATAAAGTTGTCATCTTTGAAGCTTAGAACCATCCATGCACGAGTTAAGGCCATTGTATTGAAAGTAGAATGTTATAAATCGAAATTGGGATCTTTTGGGGCATGCAAAGTCACCAAGTTAGTGACTTTATGGTTCTGGATACTCTTTGGAACTTAGATTTGTGTTTTGGACCATTAAACTTAAGCATTAAGAGCTTAATGGAAGAAATGGCTTAAGGGAGGAGTAGGTTGGGCGTACAAGCCAAAACGTGCAGCATACAAGCCATGTAGCGAGTACGCTTAGCGTACAGCTGAGTACGCTCTACATACTCAGTCGGTGTGGGCTTCGCAGCTTTTGGGCCTCGGTTAGGTCACTTCTTTGGACTTTGTTGCTTTGGGCCTTTTGGGCCATCTAAAATCAAGCTTTTGGGTTTTAGGGTAAGTCCCATATGGTGGTTGGGCCCAATTTAGAAATTTTGCCCATAAGTGGGCCTTAATGGATCTATTAGTTTTAGGCCTTTTTGGTTATTGGATTTAAGCCTCAGTTTTGGTTCAAGCTAGGCTAGGGTTAAAATGGTCATTTTACCCCCAAGTATGGATTATAGGCTATAGATTGGAACCCAAGTATTAATTGGGTGTTATTTTTGTATTAATAGCTCGGGGTGTCGTCAGGGCAGCAGCTAGGGATTTCTTTCAGTGAGCTTCAGCATTCGAAGTGAGTTTCCTCATTAGGTTTAGCGGGTCCAAGGCACCAATGTTGGCCCTAATTGATTATGCTAGGATGCTAGGAGTTTGTGTGACCCTTGCATGCGTTATGTGTTTCTATGTATACCGGGCGGGGCTCGATGCCAGGCAAGGCCTGAGGACTGGAACATATGCTAGTGTTGTTGATCATTATAGGTGTTAGCATGATTATGTGATATAGATTGTATGTGTACAGCGGGGGAGTCCCAGTGACAGGCGAGGCCTGAGAATAACAGATCTATAAACCGAGTGGGGGTCGATGCCGAGCGGGGGGGGGGGGGGTGGGGGGCAGTATATGATTTATTATGTATGGCATGGGATAGTTTGGGGAACTCACTAAACTTTTTGCTTACGGTTTTTAGTCTACGTTTCAGGTACTTCCAATGGCAAGGGGAAGAGCTCCGGGTTACTACATTGCACATACCACATGGATTCCGCATTGATATTTCACTTTGATTTTATGATATTTGATACACTTGTTTTATTTGGGATGTATGGATAATGATTGGAATACTACTTTATTTCTTTTGAAAAATAAAAATTTTGGACTATATTTTTGGGACGTTTCAATATCTATGTGTGTATTCATGAAATGTTGTTTTGAAATGATTTTATATTGAAAACAAAAGAGTTATAACCCTTACAAATGCTTTAAGCATCTTAATTATGCATCTCATGTTAGGATGGGTGTTAGTTTGTGATCCCATGTACCCAAATTGACAATTGTTTATTATTTGTTGTGAGTAGATTTCTAGATAAATCTCAAGTGCGTAAGGTTGACATTCGTACTTTATATACTAGTTTTTTAATTTATATAACCTGTCAAATCTATGCCTATTAAAACACAATTAGGCGGTGTACCTAGTCACAAAATAATATAGTTTTCGGTGAGAAAGGGTTATCGAATACTTGGAGAATGGGAATGATTCTAGATTAAAAATATCTACTAAAACTTAACTTATTAAATAAAATAAAAGTTAGGGTTTGTTCTGATTTTCCAAGTTCATAAAACTCAATGACATCCAAAGTTTTGAAATACTTTAAAACAAAAAGGTACTTAAACTAAAGACAAATTAGACTATGTTTTGAAAACAATATTTAAAGAGTACTTCCGTTTAGATTCGATTCTCCTATTCCCTATGGTTGATTTTATGGATAGTGCAATGGATTCAATTTTGTCGATTACTGATTCCTAATATGACAATAAATAATGAGCAAATTACTAATCCTTTGATTTAATAAGACTATTTATTCAAATTATCAAGTGGGAAAATAATCAAATAAATCAATGCAAGACCTGAATGCTAAACGGATATTAATAATAGTAAATACCAATTTTATATATGAATGTTCATCATATCTTAACACATACATTAAAGTAACCAAGTTTTCTATTTAACCCTAGGTTTTTGGTTAGAACTCTAGTCCTACAACTTTATAATTCATAAAATCATAAGATTCAAGCACATCAAGATAGATAGATCATCTAATCCTATCAATACTCAGTAATAAATAGAATAGAGTGAAACTTTAACACAAAAGGATCTTTATCAAGCAAGCATAATGAATAAACGACTAGATTAAATCCAAAATCTTCAAATCAAAACATAGGTTCAAGTTTTATCTACTCTAAACAAAAGCAAAGGGTTATTAGTCCATAATTACTACAGAAAAACAATTAAAACAAAGTAAATTTTGAAACACATGATTGGATCAATGCAAACCAAATGATTAATTGTGATTAAGCTCTCGATCTATTCGAATCTAGCTCTGCAATCAATCTCTGAACTCCAAAGGCTCTAAGAGGGTTCTATGGTCATCAATGGTTGAAAGTAACTTGTTTCATAAGTCATAGAATGAGGAAAAATTGATATTTATAATTTCCTTAATATAGTCGTCACGTTGTGGGAAATAGATAACCACGTCCTGGGATCAACTTCCTTTGTGTGCCCTCCAATATTTTTGTCGTTCATTTTATCGCATGTTTATCAGGTAAAAACTCTCCACCATAGCATGGAAACTATGTGACCATGACGTGGGACTTCAAATTCCTCCAGATGTTGACTTTTGTTGACTCAATCCGCCAATCTCACTTCCAGCTCCGCATTTCCACTCCTTTTATCCTGCACATGTCTTTGTTGCAACAAAATAGAATTATAACATAATAACTACCTTTTATCTTTAATTTAATACCAAATGTAGCTAAAAACATTAAAATAACCCATAAAATATATAACCAAATATGGTGATATCAGTGGCTAGCAACCCCTTCTGTTGTGTTATGTAGGTGGATCGCCCTTACTACCGAATTATGGATATAAGTGCAAAAGTTGGTAGTTTCGTCTGTCATGAACTCTTCATATTCGACTATCAATTGGTGAGTTGTACATTTGATATTGTCAATGTGTTGGGAGTAGTTACATACATTGCATTATACTTAATGTTATAACTTGTTTACCCTTTTTATTTTGATGGGATTAAAATGACCACTTTAAAATATTAACTTTTAAATTGTGAAGTTTTAGGCATATAAGACGTTGTTAGTCAAAATCGTAACCAACATAAGATGAATAAATTATAAGAGTCTAAAATATGTTTCCGACATGAATATTTGTCATATAACGTAATCCCTAAATGCATTTTCTAAGAAAGTACTCCAAAATGTCATATTTCAGAACGTTTTATGTCACATCTCCTCAGAAAAGTTAACTCTGAAATATAATGTCACAGGCATGGTGATGATTTGTCAATTTCTCAAAACTTGGTTCAATTACACATATTCTAACAAAAATAATACACATGTCAATATTAAAAACCAAACAATTTTATACATACGCAACACACGAGATGCATCTACTTTTTCTAATAATATATTTCATTCATTGAAATGAAAAAACGTGATAATGTAATAATCCATTGTATTATATTATTCATTCTATTATATTATTTGTAATTCATTCATCATACCAAATTGATTAATGAATAAGAATTTATGTCCAAAGATTCTTATGTTTTTATATCTTTTGTTATAAGTAGTATAAAAAATTTGCATTATTGAGACCATTATTCGGTTACCGGATCACTTAAGATAAAAAAAAATTAATAAAAATTCTATGGAATAAATGTTATATACTTTTATACTTCATGAGTGACTAAAAATTAGTCACTGTGAAATAATCTTTATCATTACTAATAACAATATAAAAATATATCAAATTTTTCCTTATTTTAAATGTTACAATAATTTATTGAAAAAATATGTTGTTTAGATATATGTTGTAATAAATAATATTTTCAATAAGTAGTCCCCCGAAATTAATATAACTCTTGTGTTACTTTATCATCAATGTACTTTAATTGTTTCATTAAATTTCTTTTGTAAAACGTTCCTTCAATTTACATCCACAAAACATCATACATATTATTTATTCAACTCGTCAATCTTCATCTCCCTTAAGTTGCTCATTACAAGATTTGTAAAATGAAGAACACCGCTTTTATTCTTGTTATTTTCATTGCATTGACACTTCTTTTAGGTGACCTTCATGCTCAAGATTGTAATCATTATAGAGATATAAATGATTGTTATCCCGCTCTAAATGCAAAAGGATTGCCATCTTCACTTTGTTGCGAGGAATTAAATCAGCATAGCGATTGTCTATGCAATTACATAAGCATTAATCAATATATGTATCCACCAAACTATCGATTTCTTCGTAATATTACCGAATCTTGTGGCATCCTCTTTCCCTATTGTCCTGAATAGTACTTTGATCATGTCAATGTTACATCAACGCATATGAATAAAAGTATTGTTTTCATGGTTTTACATTTTTGTATTTATTTTTAGTTTTATTTATATGTTTCGCAACAAGTCTCTTGTTTCTTTTCTTGATGGTAACCTTCTAGTTTTTGTGTAAAAAAAACTATCTTAATATTCAAGTTTGTTTGATCTAAATGTTATATTTTACAATTTTGAAAGTTTTAAATCTCAAATGATCATCAACACTTTACGTTAATGGTGGTTGTTTTTGTGATAAAATAGAAGAAAAAAATAAATTAATTTAGACAAAGGTTATAAATAATATCAGTTTGGATTTTAATTATAAGAGGAAATTAAACTTAACAAAAGTAAAATAAAAGAATGTGCCTTTGTTTTCTTACGGATAACATCCATAATTACAACATATTTTTTACAATTTTATTTTTTCTAAATGGGAAAATGCCTTAAGAAGGTAACCAACTCTTCATTTTCTTCACATTTGGTCATTTTTTTGTACATCATTTACCATTTAACTAGTTGTAGGTGTTCACAAAAACCATTGCAACCTAAAGGTTTCCGGTGACTTTCTCATCTTCGGCAACTCTCCAATCGTCTTCACTGGCGAGCCTCCGGCCAACATGAGTTTTCCGGCGATTTTAAAACCATGAAACCCATTATTGTTGAACCCATCGATGAACATCTAAAACCTTTATCAAACCCCCACTATTGTTGAACTTATATGTATCATTCAACACACAAAACTCATATTACAAAACCCATTTTACCTTTACCTAAACCCAAATTACAAGAATCAAGAACAAAGTGACATCTTAATCGACCTAGAGATTAAACCTTCACCGAAACCTAGATATATCATAAGATCCTAATCTGAATCTTCATCTCCTTTCGTATTTTTAAAGAGTAAGAGAAAAATAAGCAAAGTTACACACTTTAATCTTTGCAACTCAATAACTCAAAGTAAAGAAACAAAGTTTAATGTAACATCGGGGTCGCAGGTAAACTTCCTTAAGCTTTTATTCATATTTTATTTTTTATGGGAGGGCCGTACGTTGGCATAACCAAGTGTTACGCAGGGTGTAGCTCATTTAATCTTGGTTGTGATATTTATTGAGTACGCTGGGCATACCTAGAGTACGTTGGGTATACTCATGGCAGATGGAAACCCTATATTTTGGGTTTGGACCCTATTTAAACACCTTATGTCCCCTTTTGGCCTCTTCATGCTCATCCTCCTTTCATCCCATAGCTATTATTCGAAACCCTAGATCCCATTACTGGAAGTGTGTGACCTTTGAGTGTTTTGTGGGTTTTTTTGTACTATTAGAAGAATAATAAGAA
Organism: Lactuca serriola; assembly: GCF_051521515.1. Classification (NCBI taxonomy): domain Eukaryota; kingdom Viridiplantae; phylum Streptophyta; class Magnoliopsida; order Asterales; family Asteraceae; genus Lactuca; species Lactuca serriola. The sequence goes on from NC_136410.1 coordinate 106,927,597, forward strand.
GAAGAAGTCCACCATTGAAGCTTAGAGAAGCTCAAGCTCCTAGATCTAGAACTCTCATCATCCTTGCAAGCTTCTAAAGATATAAATCTTGTACCTTTATGTTCCTTTTTTTTAGATCTAGAGTTGGTTCATGTCATGTTATACTCTTCATCCCAAGATTTAGACTTTGGAGGAGTAGGTTACTCCAAATGTCATGAGTTTCATTTTTGGTCATTTTTGAGTTGATAAATACATAAAAATGGGAGTTTGAACACTCCCATTCACCCATGCATGAGATTTGGTCATTAAAGTGTGATTTGGACTTAGGGTTTGGATTTGTGGCGTATTGAGTCATGCAAAGGCATCAAGTTGTCGACTTTATCAATTAAGACGTTCCCAAGGTTGAGATCTCTAAGTTGGATGAAAGGTATTAAAGCATTAAAGGCTTAATATCGACTTTTGGACTTCTGGCGAGTACGTTGGGCGTACTCTCTAGGTACGCTCAGTGTAATAGGTTTAGCCCATGTCCCCATTTGGTGAAGGTCCAGTACGCGAGGCATACGTAGGTTGTATGCGTGACATACTCACCTGAAACCCTTTTGGTCTATTTTTGAGCCTTGGGTCAGTTTGGGCCTTGGGCCATGGTTAGTTGGGCCCAGAGTAGGAAGGGTAAAACGGTCCTTACACTTTATGACAGGGTTTATGATTTGGGATTTTATTTGTGGGTTATTACCCTAAATAGTGATTAGGGTAGGTTTGAATGTGTTCAATGTGAGGAGCCATCGTAGTAATAACTTTTTTTATCATCGGACTGAGGTGAGTCTTCTCACAGTGTTTGGCGGGTCGAAGGCACCAATGTCGGCCCATTAATTTATGTTTATAGGATACTAGTTGTTTGTGTGACTCTTGCATGTATTGTATGTGTTTGTATGTATACTAGGCGAGGCCCGATGCTTGGCAAGGCCTGATAGATGTTTTGGGTGAGGCTCATTGCATGTTACTGATAGATATGTACCAGGCGGGGCCCGATGGATGTCGGGTGGGTCCCACTGTATGTATGGTATGTGGTATTTTGGGGAACTCACTAAGCTTTATGCTTATGGTTTAATTTTATGTTACAGGTACTTCCAGTTCGAAGGGGAAGGGGAAGGGTCCTGGACTGATCACAACGCATCCACCCATGTTCAACCTTTTTATGTTTTTGGGATTGTACTCTGATAACTATTTTCACATTGACATACTTCTGATGGTTGATATGAATACTTGATGGTCATTAATTGACTTAAAATGAAATTTTTACTTATGATTTTTGGGATGTTACATTTAAAAACATGCACCTTGATGAACTTGGTTTTGGATAGATCTTAACAAAACTATTAAATCGATGCAAACTAGTATGTTGATATAATCCGATCTAGAATGAAACCTTGCTGAAACCCTAGCCATCATTCTCATAATCGTCATAATCTGAACGGAACCTTGCCGAAACCCTAGACGTCATCACCAAAGAAAAAAATTACTGAAATGGTGGGTTTTTTTTGTCGAAAGCTAATATGAAAAGAGATTGGTTGTTGGAAGTTTTTTATTTTACATTGTAATCTAAACTTATATGAAGAAAACGTAACCTACAATAATCAAAACCTAAAAAAAAAAAACGAGTTTTATTGTTTTGTTCTTCAAAATCGAAGCCTTAGTCATGTTCCAGATCGAAACCTGAAAAAATATGTTGTGCTTTGAGTTCATGTGTTCCAGATTTTGCCGAAAAACTCATGTTTTTTTAAGGCTCGCCGGAGAAGACAACCGGAGAGTCAACGGAGATGAGAAAGTCTTCGGACACCTTCAATAGCAGGTTGCAATGGTTTTTGTGAACACCTACAACAAGTTAAAAAGTAAATGATGTACAAAAAAAGACCAAATGTGAACAAAATGAATAATTAGTTACCCTCCTAAGTCATTTTCCCTTATTATTACTGAATAGGTTTTTTTAAGTTTGACCATCAAGAGAATCATTTTTAGTTATTTCCGGTAATAAATTCCCAAAAAACAAAAATTAGAAAAATATCATATAGCTTAATTGGCTTTTGTGTTGATTTTTTTTTTTTGATATTTTAGTGGCTAAATTGAAGGGGAATCGTCACAAAAGCCCTTAAGGTTGTTAAAAAATGGTTTATTTAAGTTTGTTTTTATGTTCAGTAATACCCAAAAAATTAAAAACTTTGGTCATAAATAATGGTTTTTATCATGCTAGGGTTGAGAGGAGACTGTTACATACCTTGAGGTGGTCTGAAACGTCGAAGAAACAAGCTTGAAGCTATTTTTTTCCTGAAAACCCTAACCCGGCACCACCTTGTTCTTTCTTGTTTTTTTGTCGAATCGGAATCAGAAGGGAGGGTGGTGATCAGTTTAAATAGTTAAGAGGACAAGTACAAAGAGTTAGAATAAGTGGGATTTCATAGAAACCGCAAGTTGTAGGTCCGAAAACAGAAAAGATGAGTGTATGCGATGTGTCGCTGATAAAAAGAAGAACACAAGTCAGTTTCCAGAATTGATAGATTTGATCCCTAGAGTTTAACATGTTGACAAGGTCTACCCTAAATATGATTCCCTTTTCAAAAGTGATGTAACGCCCGTTTTTCTAGGCTAGGCATTAATGATGAAGTAATAGTCTAGGTCAACCATTGTAACTCATTTTGAAGTAATAAGAATTAATTATGTGAATTTACGTGTTTTATACTTAAATATTATAATTTAATAAATCAAGGATAAAAATATGCGTCGAAAATAAATATTAGATAAACCCGGAATTTATGAAGAAATTTGTAGAGGTCGAAACAAGGATTCCGGAGATATACAGAATACCAAAATCCGAGTTATAACGAATAGGTTATGACCGAAGTTTCGCGACAGAACCGGCACGATGTTGTATGATGTAAAAAGTGAATTTACGATAAAGTACTTTTTAGCGTTAGCAATCTTAATGAAAGTCGTAGTATATGTTAAACAGAGAGCGTGCATAAAAAGAATGCCCAAATCTGACTTCATATGAGGATATTATGAATTTTCTAAGATTTGGTATAGCAGTATGCACCCCAAAACTCGAATTTTAGATCGAGCGATTTTTAGCCGACACAACCTAAATGAGAATTGAAGATCTTGTCGATTTTGGCTTAACAGTAAAAAGACGGACGAAAACAGACTTCAGATGAAGAAGTTACGAAATTTTTAACGGACTTTTCCTGTCCCGACCTGTTAAAATATAACATTAAAAATAAAGTCAAAATTAGCCGACGGAGTCTAAACAAAAGTTGTAGAGCATAATTTCACCTACGCTTGGATATAAAGAACGTCAAAAACGGAGCCTATATGTGAAATATATGAATTTTTGAAGATTAAGGCACAAACTTCGAGGCTGGAAGAACGCCCAGTGTACCAAGTGGTATGCTTAGCGTATAAATATGTACGCCCAGCGTACGAGATATGTACTCCCAACGTACTTTTGTTCATGGTACATAATTGGCCATGTAGCCTACTCTATTGCATGTTGGACACGTGTTCGTAGCCTCGACGCGTCCGAGATAATCCTTTAGTACGCCTCGCGTACCATGATGTACGCCCAGTGTACTGGTTGAAGACGCAGTACTCCCCGCGTACTATATAGTTACGCCCAGCATAACTCACGTGTCCAGCCTCTATAAATAGTGATTGATTCCATCCGAATTTACGTTTACAATTTCCATTCTCCCACCCTATACTTTCCTTTAAGTTGCAATAAATACCCCTAACCCTAAAATACTATCCTAGCATCATAAGAAAGTCCTGAAGCACCCGGAGATCCCGAGAAAAAGAGTTTTCAAGCCGAAACTCAGCCCACGTAAAGTCCGAAACTCAGCCCACGTCAAGTGAGTGTATAGTCACTTTCATCTTACACATAGATATGAAGTATTTTATATAAAATACATGTTGTGTGTGTGTGTGTGTGTATATATATATATATATATATATATATATATATATATATATATATATATATATATATTGTTTGTTTATTTGAGATGGATGTTTATTGAATGTTTTATACATATTTAGAATGATTTAAACTATATATGTATTTTTACCTACAAATATGTTGGGTATAACATGGGTAGATGAAATAGTTGATGCGAGACGAAATAAAATGATGAGAGGTCTCGATGTTAATGATGTTCCAGTCATCTAGTGGAATATATATGACAACCACAGACTTTTCTAGACAATCCAGTGGAAAGTTAACATGCTCGTAACATGTAGGTGTTTTTGAACTTATGTGTTCATCGGGTATTTTTGAACTAATAGTTTAACAGGTGTTTTGAACTATGTGTTTATCAGGTGTTTTTGAACTATGTGTTCATTAGCTATTTTTGAACTAAGTGTTCACTAGGTGTTTTTGAACCAAATTTTTTAAACTACGTGTTCATCAGTTGTAATTTGAGAAATCCAGCAACGATGGACTTCGTGCCTATTCCTTAGGATAATCCTTAGGAATGAATGAATGAAGAACAAATGATTTTTAAGATCTTTAATAACTAAGAAGATAATGGGGATGGGAAATTGGGTTGATTATTTGATGATTCAACTTCATAAATTTATTTATTGTGGGTTGAAAACCCTATATATACTCACCAAGCTCCCAAGCCTGACCCACTAAGCTTTCTATATTACAGGTAGTGGACCAAGAGCATAGTTGGATGATGACGAGGGATTATTGGATTATAGGCCAGTAGACGTAAATAATAATTGTAAGGCCTATATTGTACTATTTATGCTTTTGGTCTGTATCGATGTGGACATCCCGAGTTTTGTAATGAACTGAAAAAATACATTTCTTTATGAAATGATTTGATAAAATTTTATCATATTTTGTTTTGGGACAAATTCTGCATATTTTTATTTAAGAGATTACTTTGATTTTATTATAAAAGCATAAATCAATCTTTTATGTCCGTAAAAATGGGGATGTCATAGTTGGTATTAGAGCATTAGTTTAAGCGAACTAGGAATTCGTAGGATTTTTAGACTTAAACTTAGAATGCTAGGTGATGATTGTGAGATGAGTGTCTACCATATGTTAGATACGGGCACTAGTATATTTTAGGAAAGATGACTAAAATGCTTTTATGTGCTAAATGTTATATGTTTGCCACATATGATATTATTTGTTCGGATATATGGTCTGCTGTCGACCGGATCTGGAAACCTTATGTGCTCAGAATTCTAAGCATATGACTACGATATTAGAACTAGCATGTAACGTTTTGGAGTGATAAGGAGAATTTAGGTATCTATCATGAATGAAGATATAAATTTGCCTAATTTGGTGTATAGATCATAATGGCAATAACCTGAAGTGGAGCTGGAAATGCAAATAGAAATCAGTAACCTCAACCCTAAGTGATGGAACAGGTTTCTATAGCAGAAGCTGCACCATTACCAATCACAATGGTTGGAGTACGAGTCATGATTCAAGCCATGATGGCTGAACAAAGCGAGGAAATGAGACAACTATTGTTGAACAACAGGAGTGAACCTTCAATGCCTATTGAACAACCTGAACAAAATGATGGTCAGTCAAAGGAAGGAAATTATAGTACGTCTGTTGGTCAAGCTGAACCGCCTATGGTTAGGAGGAATAACCAAGAGGACAGGAGTTGAGAGAAATGGATGCAAGTACAAAGGCTTTACGACTTGCAAGTTTTCAATTTTCACTGGAAAGGAACATCCCGTCGGAGTAATGGATTGGATCTCGGAGATGGAAGTAGCCTTCCTGACATGTGATTGCAAAGGCAAGCTACAAACCACATTCGCAGTGCGTCAGTTCAGAGGTGGCGTTGTTTGCTGGTGGAACACTCTGGGGAAGACCCTAAGCCCTAATGATCCCCTGCAACTAACTTGGGCTGAGTTCTTGGTGCAATTCAAGCGCAAGTTTTGCTCGTCCCAAAATTTTCTTGAGCTAGAGACCAATTTCTGACATTAAAGAAGGGAAGCATGTCCATCGATGAATACACCAATAACTTCACAGATAAAATGGAGATTGTTTTTCGTATTGTCCCAAACAAGTTGACAAAAATAGACAGGTACGCAAAGGGACTTCCATGGGAGTATGCAGTACCAATGTGTCAGGCACTTACTATGGAGACAGCTATCTGGGCTGCCAAGTCTGTTGAGGAGATGATCAAGGGAAGAGCCACCAGCAAGATTGAATTTGGCGAGAAGAGAAAGTTGGAAGGAACTCACGGTCCAACGAGAAAAGAAAATTCTCGAATTCTAGAGGAGGAGGAGATGAAGGTAGATGGTGCGATAAGTGCAAGAAGAAACACGTTGGAAAATGTGGCGAGGAGGTGACATGTTTCAAGTGTGGAAAGTCTGGGCATTACGCCAATGAGTGTACATCTAGCAAGAAGGTGCTATGAATGTAACGAAAAAGGGCATATTTCGAAGAATTGCCCAAGGAAGAATGAACCAGCAAGGCCAAATGTACCACCAAAGCCAAAGGCATTCCAAATAATCATCGATGAAGCAGGTAACAGTGTAAGGAATCATGAGTAAGGACTCCATATCCAAAGATCAAGATATGAAGTGGCCAATATAATCTGATGGTGTAGCCTATAAGAGGCATAGTATAGGTTAAACTTGAACGTTTATGTAACAGTTTCAGGAAATAATATAAATCTTTGTTTTGTTATCTGTTGTGTTAAATGATTATGTGAAATTCTTGAATGGTGAATTTCAAAATTGTGAGACAATAGCTGGGACGAGTATGAGTAGGTGTGAATAGTACTAGAGGCCTATACTACTGGAAGCACTTAACTCACACTTGGATCAGGAAAAATTCACAAGGTTACCAAGAAGCTAGTAATTGATTTCGTTTTGTTTAAGTTTATCGTTACCATCGTTTCGGTAATAACTAAGAAGATGATTGATATTCCGACCCTAGAGGTCATATCGAATCAAGTCCGACCAAGATGAGTATGTTACGTGGTTCGGGGTAAGTTGAGTCCAATATTTATTGGACCATTTAAAGTTCTTTACAGGATTGGGAACCAAGCTTACAGACTAGAACTACCAGAAGAAATATATGGTATTCATAACACTTCCCACGTGTGTTATTTGAGGAAGTTCACGAGAGAAGTTCCCGACATAATTCCAATTTCTGAATTAAGGTTGGATGAAAGCAAGACGTTAATTGAAGAGCCTGAGGCAATTTTTGACCATAAGACTAAAAAGTTATGACGCAGGATGGTCGATTTAATGCTTGTGCGATGGAAACATACGAATGGGCCAAATCTCACCTGGGAAATGGAGAGAGTGACATGATGAGTCGCTATCCGCTTTTATTTGTTGTTGTATGATTCTGAGTACGGAATCATCTTAAGGGGGGAGAACTACGCCCGTGTTACTAGGCTACGCATTAATGATAAAGTAATAGTCTAGGTCAACCATTGTAACTCGTTTTGAAGTAATAAGAATGAATTATGTGAATTTATGCGTTTTATATTTAATTATTATGATTTAATAAATTAAGGAAAAAAATAAGTGTCGAAAATAAATATTAGATAAACTTTATAGCTATGAAGAAAGTTGTAGAGGTCGAAATAAGGATTCTGGAGATATAAAGAATACCGAAATCTGAGTTATAACGAAGAAATTATGACCTGTTGAAGTTTTGTGACAGAGTCGGCACAACGTTGTATGACATAAAAAGTGAATTTACGATAAAGTGGTTTTTAGCCTTAGCAATCTTAATGAAAGTCGTAGTATACGTTAAACCGAGAGCGTGCATAAAAAGAATGGCCAAATCTAACTTCGTATGAGAAAGTTATCAATTTTCTAAGATTTGGTATAGCAGTATGCAGCCCAAAACTCGAATTTTAGATCGAGCGATTTTTAGCCGACACAACCTAAACGAAAATCGAAGATCTTGTCTATTGTGTCTTAACGATAAAAAGACAGAAGAAAATAGACGTCGGATGAAGAAGTTAGAATTTTGAATGTACTTTTCCTGTCCCGGCCTGTTAAAATATAACTTTAGAAATAAAGGCAGAATTAGCCAACGGAGTCTAAACGAAAGTTGTAGAGCATAATATCACCTACGCGTGGATATAAAGAACGTCAAAAACGGAGCACATTTGCGAAAGATATGAAATTTTGAAGAGTTAGGCACAAACGTCGAGGCTGGAAGAACGCACAGCGTACCAAGTGGTACGCTTAGCGTATAAATATGTACGCCCAGTGTACGATATATTTATGCCCAGCTTACTTTTGTCCACGGTCCATTATTGGTCACATAGCCTACTCCATTGCATGGTGGACACGTGTTCGTAGCCTTGACGCGTCCGAGATAATCCTTTAGTACGCCCTGTGTACCATGATGTACACCCAGCGTACTAGTTGAAGAAGCAGTATGTCCTGCGTACTATATAATTATGCCCAGCGTAACTCAAGTGTCCAACCACTATAAATAGTGATTGATGCCATCCGAATTTACGTTTACAATTTCCATTCTCCCACCCTATACTTTCCTTTAAGTTGCAATAAATACCTGTAACCCTAAAATACGATCCTATCATCATAAGCAAGTCCTGAAGCACCCGAAGATCCCGAGAAAAAGAGTTTTCGAGTCGAAACTCAGCCCATGTGAAGCATGGTTTTTGAGAAAACATCCTGGTTTTATCAGAAACGATTGTTTTAAGAGACGAGGTGTTGCCCAATCATTATTAAATCAAGTGAGTGTATAGTCATTTTCATCTTACACATAGATATGAAGTATTTTATATAAAATACATGTTATGTGTGTGTGTGTGTGTATATATATATATATATATATATATATATATATATATATATATATATAGATTGTTTGTTTATTTGAGATGGATGTTTATTGAATGTTTTATACATGTTTAGAATGATATAAACTATATATGTATTTTTATCTACAAATATGTTGGATATAACATGGGTAAATGAAATAGTTGATGCGAGACGAAATAAAAAGATGAGAGGTCTCGATGTTAATGATGTTCCAGTCATCTAGTGGAATATAGATGACGACCACAAACTTTTCTAGACAATCCAGTGGAAAGTTAACAGGCTCGTAACCAGTAGGTGTTTTTGAACTTATGTGTTCATCAGGTATTTTTGAACTGAGTGTTTAACAGATGTTTTGAACTATGTGTTTATCAGGTGTTTTTGAACTATGGTTTCATTAGGTGATTGTGTTCATTAGGTATTTTTGAACTAAGTGTTCACTAGGTGTTTTTGAACCAGATGTCTTAAACTACGTGTGATTTCCAAAAATTACAATTAGACCCCTCAACTTTTATATTACATTAACTTTAATTTAATAACTTATTATTATTATTATTAATTTAACCTTGTTTATTTATTTATTTATTTATTGATTGATTATTATACCTTAATAATATATTTTTAAAACGTTTAATTATTCGTCTTATGGGGAGGTTATTGTAACATCCCAAATTTAGGGTTAATGTTTTTCCATTTTAATAATAAAGAAATTAAATAAATAAATAAAATATAAAATAATAAAAATAATCACACATTAATTTAATACAAAAAATTTGAATAAATATACAATTAAAATTTCAACATTTAAAAATTTAGGACTGCTTAAGTAAAATTTGTCATAGTGGGGTTAACTAAGGTATCGACCCATGCAAGTGACTTTAGACCATATAATGGGACCCATGCAAGTGACTTTAGACCATATAATGGGACCCATGCAAGTGACTTTAGACCATATAATGGAGAGAGACTTAAGATTCTAACTTCCAAATTTATGTCCCACGTATTAGAAGATTAGACTATAATTATCAAAAACGTGAAATTAAGGGGTGGAAATGTAAATTCGTAAAATAAGAACACAATCTTCTTCATTTCAGCAAAACATGTCGAATGGGAGGGAAAAGAGGATGAGAAATGGTTTTTTCACATAGAAAGCCTTCTATATATTTGATTTCAAGCTTATTTGGGTTCATTTGGCACTTAGAGTGAAGAAATATAAGGTTTCAAGGTACGACTCCAACCTCTCTTTGTTGAATTCGAGTTTCATATGAAGAGTAAGAACTAGATCTGATTTTCAACTTATTTGAGGGCTAGTGTTTTTCTTTCTAACAATTTTATGGTGATTGATATGGTTTTCAACTCAAATCTAACATCCTTCGGTAGATTTGATGCTGAAATGGAAATATCACCACAAACCCTAGATTCCAATGATGGTGATGTTGTTGCTCATTTACTTTCTAGATGATTCCATGAATTATTGTGAAAAGTTAATGGATTAAGTCTATGATTTTGAAGTGAATAATGGATATTTTGGGACTTTGGGTACCCTTAATGGTTGAACAATTAACTACAAAAGAAAACTTAATGGTTAAAGACGTAATAAGGACTAAGAAGTGAATAGGGAAGAAGGTGTTGATATGTTCTACAAGAGTGGCATGCCCCAACCTAAAACCTGATGCACCCACGTCTATGTAAAGCAAAATCATTATAACCGGAGTTTAGCTTATCTTTTGGACTCAATTCTAATTGCATGTCTTAAATAGTTTGATAGCTAATCTAGGAGGTTAATAGTGTGCTATAGTGGTGCTATAGCGTTTTGTGGAGGTGTAAGAACGCTATTTACCAAATAGCGGTTTGGAATAATAGTGGCGCTATTATCACCACGATTCTCTGGTATTTACCGTGATTATGGTCACCGCTATAGCAACGCTACAACTATTATTTGAATAAATTCTATTTTTGGGCTATTTTACATAAAGAAAACATTTTTTGTGTCATTCCATTGAATAGAATTATTTCTTCTTGGCCCAAACCAAAATAATTTATTATGTCTTGGGTCTATGATGACTTCCACTGAAACCATGTGTGTTGTCTTGCTAATTGTGTTGAAGACTTGAAGTATTGGAGTGCGATTAACTGTTAAATTGCTTAATCATTTTATTTGTTAATTGTGATTGTGTTGAAGTACGATTAACATGCTAAGTATTGCTCACGTTTTCTTGGTAATTGTGTAAAAGTATGATTATATGTGACATTGGTAAACCTGTCAATGGAGCGAGTTTTGACCATGATTCGCTCCAAACCTGTAAGAATTTTAAGGGTTTGGATTTTAATTTTTTATTTGTTTAGTTGTTTACCCTTTTATTAAAGGTGTTGGATATGCATCACTATCAATTCACTCCATTTATAACTCTCCCCGTTTGATTATATATATATATATATATATATATATATATATATATATATATATATATATATATATATATATATATATATATATTTCACAGTAAATCATTACTTCTTGTATCTTTTTTCCAACTGGAAAATACTAATTACTTTTATCTGATCACTAGATGTTTTTTGATTTCCCAAAAAATTCACCGACCACTCCTAACCCTAAGTTTACGACTCTTTGATTTCTACGACTAATCTTCTTTAAAGCAATCATCATTCATTCGTTCATGGCGCCTACAACTATTCACAATCTCCAGTTCATCTATAATAGGTCTTCATCTCATGTTCATTGCTCTCGATAGTCAAAAGTATTCAGGTCATCATCAATATTCACGAGTTTCCTCTATTCATCATTGGTCCTTACATATCGACAGTCGGTGGTGATCAAAGATCAGTACTACATCCATTCTCTTTCAATCGTTAATCGATGAATGTCGTTCATTGATGCTACCTGAAACTATAGAGGGTTTGGTGACTACACAAGATTGGTTGCCGTCAAAGAAACAAAAAAATGTGCAACTCGATGTCTAAGTAAAATGTAATTCTTTTTGTATTGTATTTTTAGTATTAAGTGTTGTTTGTTGTATTTGATTTTGAATTTTAGTAATGTAATTCTTGTTTTAGTAAACATTCTATCTTTTTTTGAAAAATATTAGTTTATAGAAGATTATTCGCGATAAATAATCTTAACCAAAGTTACAGTATATACGACAACAATTTATAAAGAAGTTATGCTTCTTTGAAGTTTCGCAATTAAACTGACATGGCTCTACGTATTGTAAAAAGTGAATTTTTGATATATTGCTTTTTAGCCTAAGTAATCTAAATGAAAGTCGTAGTATTCATAAAACTGAGAGAGTTCATGTAGAGAATGTCCAAATATGATTTCGTGATAGGAAGATATGATTTTTCGAAGTTTCAGCACAATAGTGCAGACATAGAAATTGAATTTCAAATCGGTTGATTGTTAGCCAAAACAATTTAAATGAGAGTTCAATATCTCGTGAATATGAGTCCGTCGATATAAAGAAAGTCGAGAACGGACTTTGTATGAAGAAGATATGAATTTTGCACGGACTTTAACAGTCTAAACCGTTCTAAATATCAATTTTAGTTAGAGTGAGAATTAGTTGTTGAGACCTTAATGAAAGTGGTAGATATCATTGATGGGATTCTGAAGATATAAAGAACATTGAAAATGGATCTCGTATGCAAGAGTTATGGTTATGCTAAGATCTGCGAGAAAATACATGTGTTGGTGACGTGGCAGCATCTAAGTGCACCACGTGGCATGGTCGGAGACTGAACTCTCCCTCGAGACAAGGTGGCGTGGCACCATGAGAATGAGACAAGTGGCGCCACAAAAAGAAGACACATGGCAATCTTCTAAGAGAGATGACATTGTGAGATCTGGACGAGACACGTGGCAGCAACTAAGAGGGGCCAGCATGACAAGAGGGCGTTGCGCACCTCTCGACAGCCTATATATACCTTGCAATTTTCACTTCATTTCTCACCCAAAATCTTCCAAACACTCTTAAACCTCCAAATTTATCTAGATCCAACTTTATGGGTTTTAATTGACCAATAGCAGGGCTCTAGTGCATCAGAGGGCTCGGGAAATAGAAACTTTTGGGTCGAGAATCTGCCTGTGCAATTTCCCGGATTTCGCTAAAATCTTTGTAAGTTAAGCTACACTTATTTTATTTCAAGTGTAACTTATATTTATGTTCGTAGTTGTTATTACAACCTATAAATAAAATTTATATGTGATTCAAAGTCAGTATACTGATTGTTCTACTTACGGGAGTAATGCCTAGGCTGGATTTAGTGAGGTGTTTAAAGTAAGATTTCCAAACAGTATACTCCATATACCAAACAGACCCTACCTCCAACATGATCCTACCTGGTTATTCCTTACTTGATAGATCTTGATGTAGTGATATTGTTGACAAATCTAGACTATCATTAGTCACAGGGAAAAATTAGACTAAGACTTAATGATAATTAAACCTAGGTCATGTCAAGGGGGAAATTAAAGGTGTTAGGTGAAGCTCTGCCTAAATCACCAGTCCTCCACTTTAACAAGTGAGTGCATAGTTACTTTCAGCTTACACATAGATATGAACTATCTATTAAATGTTATATGCGCTTATTATCTGCGTTCTTGATATATGTGTTATAACAACTATACATAATAATATGATATGATTTTATTGTATAAATTACTTTATCATATTTAAATTTGCATTGGGTAGTGAAGTATTTTTCGGAAAATAAAATAATGGTGAGAGGCCATGCTTTGAAATATCGGGAACAATCATCTAACAGAGTATAGGTGATGACCACTAACTATTCTAGGTAGTCTGGTCTAATGCTAGCAGGTTCACCACATGTAGGTATTAATGATCATACTTTTCAGGGAAAAGGAAAGTTGTCCGTTTCGGTATTCTATCCCCCTCAGGGTTGCCTTATTGACTTATATTGTTATGGATTCCCTGAAGTAGTATGGTCTACTCACAGAGATCATTTGTGACATCCCCAATTTCACGGCCAGAAAAGACCAAATTAATTTATGCTTTTAAAAGAATTTCAGAGTAATCATTTGATTAAAAGTGTTGTCGGAATTTGTTCCCAGATAAACATGATAACTATGTTATCAAATCATTTCCGAAGAAATGTATTTTATTCACTTAAACCATTGGGATGTCATTGTCAATACAAAAACATAAGCACAAACAAAGCTTACATTTATTTACACTAGTGATCTACTTCTCTTTTAATCTCTTAGTGTAAAGCAACTTTGTATCGATACCTGTGATACAGATAAACTAAGTAGGTCAGGCTTGGGAGCCTGGTGAGCATATAGGGTTTTCAACCCGCAATAAATAATAAACTTATTAAGTTCTCAATCAACAATAAATTTATTAATTTCATCAACCAAAATAACCCTAATTACCCATTCCCATTATCCTCACTTTACGTCCCTATAACAACCATTATAAGGGACCTAGCCTAAGGATTATCACTAGGGGTGACAACATTGCTTTGGGGGTTCCTCAGCAATTTATGTCAAATAAAACAAACATCGGAGTGACAACATTGCTTTCCCTCAGCAAGTTATGTCAAAGAATACATCCTAACATAAAACAACCAACAAGGTGACAACATTGCTTTCCTTCAATAATTTATGTCAAATAGGCACGAATTCACACCGTCGCCATGTGCTAGTCCAAAGCTCTTATTCATCGACGGTATTTCCTACGAGAGTTTTCCCCGCAATACATGTCAATAGGTTTTCCATATACTAAGTCCATAGCTCTTATTCATCGACAGTATTTCCCATGGGTCCCCCCCCCAGCAATACTTGTCAATGGGTTTTCCATACAGCTGATGAACATACTAAGGGGTTTCCCCAGCTACACATGCACTAAGGGCAATCATGAGGGGAATAGAGTACAGCGAATGAACACTCAAGTTCATTAATACCTACAGGTTCCGGGCCTGCTAATGTTTACCACTGGACTGTCTAGAACAGTTCATGTCACACCCCGAAAACCGAAGGCGGAAACATTTCCGGGGTTGACTCCACGTTGAGTATCAAATCCAATGCACATAGTAAGTAAAGTAAACAACCACTACATTACATATATTAAAAGTTTACATTTGTTTTCAAAAGTAAAGTTGTACATTGTTATACATATGTATATATAAACAAAAGCAAGACGTGTCTTGAATGCGCTCCATCTTCTCCAAAAGGAGTCATCGGGTACCTGTCTAATACGGACCTGAGAATACAATCAGTTTGAAAATCAGCATAACGCTGGTGAGTTCATAAGCGGTTTTGTTTTGTGAAAAATGTACAAGTTCCTTTCCGTTTCTGAAAAAGTTACACACCAAGAAAATCCCATATTTTCTTAAAAGTTGGTTATTGAATCCCAAAATGTAATGTAAAGATGTACACTGAAAACATGTTTACCCTTGTGAAATGTAAAGTTTAGTTATCTGGTTTGTTACACGTTTCTGGTTATGTACAAATGTTTCCCCAGGAAAATCCCATATTTTCCTAAATGTTGGTTACCAAATGTGAAATATGTATACTGAAAACCCGGTTGTCCTTGTGAAATGTATTAGTTTTAACATACACATAAAACTAATAAGTATAAACAAAGTAAATAATTTACTTAATTCATTATTACTATTAAGTAAATCTCTGTTATCCTAATTGCGAGTTCCATAACCATACAATAGACTAGATATGGCAATAAGTAGTCCACATCACCTTATGACTTTCGTCACCCTTGAACCATTTCGGTTCAGCTGTAGCTAGCAGCCAGGTGTGGGGTAGTCAGCCCCGTATAGATCTATACACTCAAGTCACGCTCCCTATCTAAGAGATTCCGGTTACGGTTGTGGTCCTCCACTCGCGTATCTCTGTGGAGTGTTCACCGAGGACATGTCTCCAATTATATAGGATTAACAAATTTACTAGTAATAATACGATTATCCTCCACTCGCATATCTTTGTGGAGTGTTACCGAGGACAAAACAGTGTACTAACTTTTATGTTCAAAGGTTCAAATGTCATGCTTTTAAATGATAAAATGTGGAAAACCATTTGTGAAATATATAAAACATAACAGTTTATAACTAATTTCACAAATAATGTGTATGATTATCCTGCAAGTTTCAAACGGTTATCTGTTACGATTATCAGTATTAAAAGCATATGAATTATGAAACACACACATGTAAAACCAATTTATAAGTACAAATATCCCTTGTACTTTGCTTGTATTCCCCCCCCCCTAAAAACAATGAAAATATTGAAAAAGGGTAGGGGTATGAACTCACCAGACAAGAAAACGCGACTGTTTGGATGCTAAACGTTGGTTCGGGGCTTGATTACGCGTGAGGTTCCTATGTATGATGAAATGATATACAATTGTATCTAATTAGACTTTGAACCACTAATTAGACATGAATATGCACTCCAAGATGTGAAAACACTTCAATTCAAGTGTTAGGAGTGATCCGGGTAGCATCTAAGGGTGTGTAGGGCCTAAATATGGAGTTTACTCTTCAAGAGTAAACTCCTTAAGGAGTTAACGGCCCATTGACCATATCCCCATGCGTTTACGGCCGTAAACTCATGGTTGGTGGGTTCTTGGATGCCAAATGGTCATACAATGCACACGGGAAGGCTCTAGGGTCGATTCCATGGCTTAGGAAGTGATCGGGACTTGAAATGGCCTTGGGAAATGAGTTTAAGGTCTAAGGAGATGTTATTTAGGAGTTTACTACCTTAAACTCATGAGTTTACAACCGTAAACTCATTTTTGTCCATGAATTAAGGGCTTTGATGGTTGTTATTCAATCACATGTGATTCTAGGTCCAAAACCAAGCTTTTCAAGGGATTAAAGGCACCTTAACACCCTTTGGGGGGTGTTTACGGTCTAAGGAGGTGGTTTTACGGTCCAATAATGTTCTTGGGCCGTAAACGCAAGTTTGATGCCTTTAAGGATGTTTTGGTGCATTTCTTGAAGGGTTACAAGGTTCTATGCACTCATGGAAGTCCATTGGAGGTGTTTAGAGGCAAACTAACACCCCACAAGGTGTTTAAGGTCTATGAATGAGGGTTTACGGTCCAAGAACATGCTTGGGCCTTAAACTCATGTCCATGCCTCATTTGGTGCGATTTGGGGTCCTAAGCTCATGCATGCAAGTTTCTAAGTCAAATCTAAGCCCTAGAATTGGTTTGAAGGGGTTTTGAGGCTTCAAAACCCTCATATGAGGTGTTCACGGCCTAAGGAGGCTCCAAAACCATAAACACTTGTTTATGGTCCCATTCCTCATAAAAATTCCGATTTTGAAGGTCTAAGATGCTAATTCATGAGTTAGGGAAGTTACCTTAGAGATTTGGAGCTTGTTTTGGATGATTTTGGCTAAGTTTTGGATTTTAGAGCGAGAGTAGTGAGAGAAAGTTGTGAGATGGGCAAAAGTCTTCAAATGTTTCCCACACAACCTTTATATAGTGGTTAGGTTTGGGACCCGGTGGAATTATACCCGATACTGACGATATATGATGCTTTTGGTCGCACCCGATAAAGTTGTCGTAACTCGATATGGTCGAAACTAAAAATTTACTAATATTAAGTTTAGTAAATTTTCTAGAGTATTTATTATGTTTGAACATCCATTAATTCATAATAAACAACCCAAATATTATGACTTAATTTAATAACGAAAACGGAAATAATTTGAAAACGACGAATTTTTTAACGGAACGAATTTAATACGACGGTTTTATTTGACGGGAACAGTTTTAGTGACGGAATAAATTACAGGTTGTCACAGTTCATGGTTGTCATCCCTACTCTGTTGAATGGCTGAATCACAAATCACAGAGAATGAACACTCAAGTTCATTAATACCTAATGAACATATAGTTCGAGAACACTTTATGAACATATAGTTCAAACATACGTACCGATTACAAGTCTACTAACGTTCCAATGGACTATCTAAAATAGTATGTGGCCATTGTCTATACTCTGCTAGATAACTAGATCATCTTAAACATTGATACCTCTCGTCACTTTTATTTCACCACACATCATCTAATTCATCTACCCATGTTTTACCCAACATATTTGTAGATAAAAATATATATACAGTTTAAAACTTGTATAAAACATCAATTCAACAGTCACCTCAAATAAAAAATTAATATATTTACACATAGCACGTATTTTAAGATAAATACTTCATATCTATGTGTAAGGTGAAAGTGACTATACACTCACTTGATTTAATGAAAATCGGGCAGCAATTCGTTTCCTAAAACGATCGTTTCTAATAAAACCGGGAGTTTTATTGAGAAACCGGGCTCTGCGAGGGTCGGGCTTCGAAACCAGAAAAAATACATTTTTCGGGCTTCACGGGCACTTCGTGGCGTATTCTAGGGCTTATAATCGATACCGGGGCTTTGGGGGATGCTAAGATGAAGAAAATATGAAGAAAGGGGCTAAATATGGCAAAATTCCAAATCTAACCGGGAAGGCTCGCATACCCCTTGTATTTATAGGGGTCCGAAGTCGGCTTGGTGGTGGGGTCAGCAGGCGAGGGTCCACAGGTGGCTGCACGTGCGAAGGCCTCGGTGACAGTTGCTAATTGGACCGAGGTCTACTGGTCCATCCACGAGGCTCGGAGGCTAGGCGGTGCGAGGCTCGGTCCAGCTGCGAGCTTCGGATTGGGCCCCCTTTCGGTCAAATCAGAATCCGACACGCAGCTACTGTTCATGCGAGGGAAGGCGATACGTGGCTTCGCATGACTCACCAATTTTGGACATGTGGCACTCTTTCAGCGAAGGTGACGTGGCAAAAGCATGACTATGCGAATTTTCTCCATTTTCGCGCCAAAACGTCTAAAATCCATAACTTTCACATAAGAGCTCCGTTTTTACGTTCTTTATATGCACGAGTAGGTAAAATTACGCTCTACAACTTTCGTTTAGATTTTGTCGGCTAATTTTGACTTTAATTTTTATATTATTATTTTTAACAGACCGGGACAGGAAATCCGTTAAAAATTCATAACTTCTTCATCCGACGTCCGTTTTCGTCAGATTTTTTACCGTTCTACTGCTAATGACAAGACCTTCGATTCTCGTTTAGATCGTGTCGGCTAAAAATAACTCGATCTAAAATTCGAGTTTTTAGTTGTCTACTACTAAGCTAAAACTTCGAAAAATCATAACTTCCTCATACGAAGTCAGATTTGGGCGTTCTTTTTATCGAACTTCTCGGTTTAACGAATACTACGAGTTTCGTTTAGATAACTAAGGCTAAAAAGTAGTTTATCAAAAACTCACTTTTTACGACATTCGGCACCATGCCGGTTTATCGTGAAACTTCGACAGGTCATAACTTCTTCGTTATAACTCGGATTTCGGCATTCTTTATATATCTGTATTCCTTGTCACGCCCACTACAAGTTTCTTAATAGATATCGGCTTTATCTAATATTTAGTTTTGATGCTCATTTTTATTCTTAATTAATTAAACCCTAATAATTAAGCATAAAACACATAATTCACATAATTCCTTTTCATTTCTTCTAAATGAGTTACAAAGGTTAACCTAGACCATTATGTCAATATTAATGCCTAGCCTGGAAACACAGGTGTTACATCATTGAGGGTAGATCTCTTGAGATTAGCATTTTAGGGATCAAAGAGTAAGAATAAAAAGAATATGAAATTGGGATTATTTGTTTATTGTAAAAAAAATATATAATCACAATATATTGGGTTGAAAACCCTATGTGCTCACCAGGCTCCCAAGCCTTAGCCACTTAGTTTTGTGTATCACATGTAGCAATATAAATGTACAATCCATTGAGAGATTTGAGGAGTTAGGTTATTAGTACAATAAGTTAATGTAAGGCCGATAATGATTACGTTTATTCTTATGTTTTATATCAGTTATGACATCCCAAGTTTAATAATCAATGAAAGACATTTTCTTCATAAATAATTTTTATGGGACAAATTCTGCATTTTATAAATATCACTCTGATTTAAAATAAGCATAAATAAAAAGGTATTTTCAGACCATAAAAATTGGGGATGTCATATAGAGGTATGAATTCGATTATTCAAAATCATGAGGGTTATCAGAGCAGGGAAAATCATGTTTTCAAATTTTTAAAAGGGTTTGGATCAATGGTAATTCGCTCCATTCACAGGTCTAGACATTGGTAACATGTTTGTGAAGTATGATTAACTAATTATGATATATGAAGTATGATTAACTAATTAGCTAGACTGGGTTAAACATAGAAGTATGATTAACTGATTAATACTCTAATATATATATATATATATATATATATATATATATATATATATATATATATATATATATATATATATATAGAAGTATGATTAACTAATTATGATATATGAAGTATGATTAACTAATTAGCTAGACTGGGTTAAACATAGAAGTATGATTAACTGATTAATACTCTAATATATATATATATATATATATATATATATATATATATATATATATATATATAAATTCTACAAAATACAAATTCTACATAATATAAAAAAACATTATACCACCGCGAGAACCACAATTTCAAAGAGCCTTCGGTGACCGCTATTATATTTTTGACAGCGATAACTGCAAAGTAGCTAATATATACTGAGAATTTAAGGATTTTCTGAGACTAGTGGTATTTTAGTCATTTCTAATTATATACCTCATTTCTTCTAAGAACTAATTGAGGAAGTCCACTTCTACAGGAGTATTTATAGGGATCTAGAAGTTGTGGTGAGTTACCAGGAACATACATCCCCTATCGTACTCTAAATTTTAATGATTTTACCTTAAATGATAATACTTGCTATTTTCTTGCTTTATTTATGTGTGTATTCATGAAATGTTGTTTTGAAATGTTTTGATATTGAAAACACAGGTGTGACTTTGTGATCCCAGGTACCCAAATTGACAATTGTTTGTTTTTTATTTGTTATGAGTAGATTTCTAGATAATCCTCACGTGCGCAAGGTAGCTTTATTATGAGTAGATTTCTAGATAATCCTCATGTAGGCAAGGTGGCCAGCTACTCCTTGTGTGGCCTAGGTGGATAGACCCTAGTGCCTAAATATGGACATAAGTGCAAAAGTTTGTAGTTTCGCCTGTCATGAGCTCTTCATATTTGGCCATCAATTTGTTGAGTCAGACTTTTGAGATTTACAAGAGGTGGGAATAGTTGAATGCATTGAATTATAGTTAATGTTATAACTTGTTTACTCTTTATATTTTGTTGGGGTTAGAATGACCCACTTGAAAATATTAACTTTTAAATTCTAAAGTTTTAGGCATATAAGCCTTTGTATTTTTTTTTTGAAGCTATTAACTCGTGTATTCATGTGTTTTTCATTGTTTTATTTGATTCGAGTAAGTTGGATTGTCATCCCTTACTGTAAAGGAATCAACTCTCGGGTAAATCACTAGGCAAATCCATTTCCTAACTTATTTTAAGGTGTGTTCATATTGAAGGTATCAGTGGATTTTGAAGTGAGAGATATTTAAAACTTCATCATGATACGTATTAACACTTTTCCTTTTGGAAACAAACAAACTTGAATACTTTTGGGGACTTGTTTCTTTTCCGCAATTCATCTTAAAAACTCTGAACATTTAGTTTTTAGTATTTAAAAACTCTTTTAAATAACTCTTATAAAAATACCCACGAGAAGGGCGTCTCAACTTATATGCTATAGAACTTACATTCTAACCAAGTGGCTCCTAGCCCAGCAGTATCAGGTGTTGGTCTCCTTTTTTGAGGCCGGGGGTTCCTTTTTCGAGGTCGACGGTTCAAGTCCCATCATGGACATAGGTAGACTTAGGTGGTAGTTTAGTGTTGGGTTTTTATTCAAAAACTAGTTTCACAAACAAGAGATTTAACAATGGACGACCTAAAATTTTGAATAACATAAAACAAGTTTAAACCAACCAAGGATCATCTTGCAAAGTTTTGAAAGAAAACAAGCACATCCAAAGGATAAGAAGAACAAATAACAACCTTTGTAGTTCTTTGGACCCTCTTAGGAGGCTTGGAAGTTGATGAAGAATGATCAACTTTAGAGACACCAACAAGAAGCTAACTTGATGTAGATGCTAGTCTAAAACTCTTAACTCTTAAGCTTGAAGTTCATAACCAAAGTATGAACTTCAATAGAGTATAAAAGCAAGTAAACTCTCCAAGACTTAAGAAGAAATGAGAGAGAGTGCATATCATATGCACTTACAGTTTTGGTGCATGAAGTGTAAAGAATGAAAGCCTTTTTCTTATTCATATAACATGCACAATATTCATGAGTCTTTAACCATTAGGCACCCATGCTTCAACTAGCTAGATTGTCCCATATGCTTCTTAAGACAAGCCATACTTCTTATTTAAAAAATCAAAAGGCATGTCTTCCTTTTTTTCCTCTCATGATTTCGAAAATAAGAGAGTAAAAAGAAGACAAACCTTTTATATTTTATAAACCAAGTTTATAAAAAATAAACTTTAACTTTTTGTTAAAAGATAAAAGAATTTATCTAGTCCAAAATGATGTGCATGACTTATTAATTCATATCATATGAATTATACATAATGTTACTTGCTAATGAAAATTATTATTTCCTAGAAATAAATAATTTTCAATTTAATTATATGAGTTCATTGAATATTTGTTAAAATCAATGTCTAATAAATAATCAATTATATAAAGTTGTTGTTAGTGTTACCCATTAGTATCATATGTTAATTAGCAATATCACTTTTCAAAATAGTTTGAACATCAGAATATCCCAGTAAATCAAATCATAACATGTGAGGATGTGTACGGTCACACCTTCGCCTTCCCTCGATCATCTGAAGTACCTGAAACAATATTCCATAAATGTAAGCTTGAAGGCTTAGTGAGTTACCCCCAAAATACCCATACACATAACAATAAACATGTAATCAGAAACAACATACTATGGGTCTAATCAACCATCAGGTTGGAATACCCCATGCCCTCAACCATAGGGTTGGGATGCCAACATACTATGGGTCCAATCAACCATCAGGTTGGAATACCCCAAGCCCTCAACCATTGGATTGTAATGCCAACATACTATGGGTCCAATCAACCATCGGGTTGGAATACCCTAGGCTCTCAACTATCGGGTTGGAATGCCAACATACTATGGGTCAAATCAATCATCAGGTTGGAATACCCCAAGACCTTAACCATAGGGTTGGAATGCCAACATATTGTGGGTCCAATCAACCATTGGGTTGGAATACCCCAGGCCCTCAACCATCAGTTTGGAATGCCAACATACTATGGGTCCAATCAACCATCTGGTTGGAATACCCCAGGCCCTCAACCATCCGGTTGGAATACTCATATACTAGGAGTCCAATCATCATCGGGATGCAATACTCTCCACTACTAATCAAACATGTGCACTTATATCAGATAATCACGTAGTAGTCTATAGAGACAACATACTAGGGCCAATCATCCTAAGGAAGGAATACCCCAACTACCAATCAACCATGTGCACATATATCAGGTAATCACATAACAGTCTACAGATAGACAAGCAGATCTAGCAGATCACTAAGCATAGCATCATGCTAACTACCAGGATACCAAACTAACATATCATAACATCACACAACCATAAGATAACCATGATAACAATCCAAAGGACCGGCCTTGGTGCCTTAGACCCTTGGGTATAGTGAGGAGTGATGGGTTTTAGCCATAAGAACTTTCTTATGTGCGCATGCAAAACCCTAATGTTTGGATCTAGGCTTTCTAATTAAACATGCTTTGAATCCAAGACTTCTAATGACTATTTAGGAATAAGAACAATGTTAAAACAGATCTAGAATCATACCTTTTAATTCCTTGTTGATCTTGTTGTCTTGGAGCTTCTAGAGTCACAATTGTCACTCCTCTAATGGCTTACAAACACCAAATAGCAAGGAGGATGATTTGGGAGAGAAGAGAGGGGAGGAATTAGGCCAGGGATTCTCTACTTTAGGTGAAGTATCGATTTCCTTATGCCATAGGGTCTATTTATACATGTAGACTCCTTAAGGGTTACAACCTAAACCCTAATTGGATAATCTTCTCTTAAGGCTATCCAAATCCATTCCTTAGATAACCCCTTGGACGATTTGAAGCTATCCCTAGCTTCTAGAATCCGTCCAATACATATCTATATGGATTTACAGTCTAAAGTTTAACTATCAAACAATTGACAGTATATACCCTCTTATTTAATTAATCTCTTTAAGTCACCAAATTAATTCCAATTAATTCCGTGACTTATATTAATCAAATAACAATATTATTATTCTTAATATTATTCTCATAATATATTAATAATATTTACTCTCTCTTATTAAATCATCCTATCAAGTTGCTATGATGAAGGCAACCCAAAAGGACCAAGCACAACCGGGTCAAATACTTGCCTAATATAGTTGCAGCCTTAGACACTATTCCAACAGTCTCCCACTTGGATAAGTCTAGTAACTATATGCACAAGTACAATTCAGTTTGCAATCGTAGCTCTCAAAGACGCTGTCAAACTCTGATCTAATCAATCTTGTCCTTTAGATAAGGGATCGTACAGTCCTCTGTTAGATATCATGCTGACAATCCTATGGAATGGTTAGTCAAGCATTTAGGTTTCTCGATCTCTGATTTATTTGACATATAACTTAATCGAACACATCAATTCAGTTTTGACCGGGCCCGGCACATAAGTCAAATCAAATCATCGAGCGGCCGAGATATCGCTTTTACCTTCTTAGATAAAAGTTACAAATAAACTTCGACTTATATGCATTTACTTATTCATTAACCAACTATACACAACAATGCGTTTTATAACACCGAGTTACTCATGCGTTTTCGCATTATCAATGTACAATCAATTAACAAATAACAAACCATATATCTAGGTTTTAAGACTATATGATATTATCATCTTGCGATCACCCTTTTATATCATATTCCATAAGGTGATTCCAGCAAGCGCGGGTTTGTTCCAATGCTCAAAACTAGTTCATGAGCAGTCATGAACGTTGCAGCAACCCTTTGCTATGTCTAACACCATTTAGACAATCTACACACCAATTCATGACAATCTTCATTCATATCTACTTCCAACATATGAACGATTGTGGACAATTTGAACAATTCGAATATTCCTAATAAACTCAATTATTCTGGAAGTCAAAACATGCAAAGTGAAACAACAGTTAAACAATTAAGATAAGACACTAACATTACTCATAAATAAAACTCCTTTATTTAATCATCAAATGTTAACTACATTTATCTATTACATGTTTCTAATACTATCTAATCTATGCTAATATCATCCTTCAGCCCAATACTCCTAGCATGCTGCAAGTGCTTAACCCTACTGAGTCCCTTCGTAAGCGGATCTGCTGGGTTATCTTCTGATGATATCCTCTTCACTATGAGTTGTCCTTCTTCTACATGATGTCTAATAAAGTGATATTTTCTGTCGATATGTCTTGATCTACCATGATCCCTTGGTTCCTTGGTCAAGGCAACCGCTCCTTCGTTATCACAGAAAATCTCCATGGGCTCCTTTATGGCAGGTACAACTCCAAGATCACCGATGAAGTTCTTCAGCCATATTGCCTCCTTCGACGCTTCGCTCGCTGCAATGTACTTTGATTCGCACGTTGAATCAGCTACGGTTTCCTGCTTGGAACTCTTCCATGTCACTGCTCCTCCATTTAGGGTAAAGACCCAGCCCGACTGCGAACGGTAGTTGTCCCTGTCGGTCTGAAAACTGGCATCACTGTACCCTCGCACCTTCAAGTCATCACTCCCTCCGAGGACTAAGAATCATTCCTTCGTCCTCCGAAGGTACTTAAGGATATTCTTCACCGCAATCCAATGTGCTCTGCCAGGATTCCCTTTATATCTGCTAACCATGCTCAAAGCGAAGGCTACATTAGGCCGAGTACAAGTCATAGCGTACATGATTGAGCCAACTGCGGAAGCGTATGGTACTCGGCTCATTTCTGCTATCTTAGCTTCGGTACTTGGACTTTGAGTCTTAATCAATTTGGCATTACTTTGTATCGGTAATTCTCCCTTCTTCGAGTTTTCCATACTAAAACGTTTTAGTACCTTCTCTAAGTAAGTATTCTGACTAAGTCCAATTAGTCTCTTACTTCTTTCTCTTACTATCCTTATTCCCAAAATATAAGAAGCCTCTCTGAGGTCCTTCATAGCGAAGCACTTCCCGAGCCAGGACTTAACCTCCTGCAGAGTTGGGATGTCATTTCCTATGAGTAATATGTCATCGACATATAGAACGAGGAAGCTTACTATACTGCCACTGGCTTTGACATATACACATGATTCATCTTCGCTTCGTACAAATCCAAACTATTTGACTTTCTCATCGAAGCAAAGATTCCATCTGCGAGACGCTTGCTTAAGTCCATAAATGGACTTTTCAAGCTTACACACTCTATTCGGATGCTTCGGATCCACAAACCCCTCTGGCTGAGCCATGTAAATATCCTCAGCCAACTTTCCGTTAAGGAAAGCGGTCTTGACATCCATTTGCCAAATCTCATAATCATGAAATGAGGCAATAGCTAGCATCACTCTAATAGATTTAATCTTCACAACTGGTGAGAATGTCTCATCATAGTCAAATCCAGGAGTTTGAGTAAAGCCCTTCGCAACCAATCGCGCTTTATATGTGTGTACGTTTCCATCCACGTCGGTCTTCTTCTTGAAGATCCATTTGCACCCAACGGTCTTACGTCCGGGCACATTATCAACCAAATTCCAAACTTGGTTATCATACATGGATTGGATCTCGCTATCCATTGCCTCTTTCCATTTCGCAGACTCCGGGCCTGCCATTGCTTCCTTATAGCTATTAGGTTCATCAAGATTTATTAGTGTACCATCACTAATATACGTGTCCCCTTCGGCAGTAATATGAAAACCATAAAACTGGGGATGAACTCTAACTCTATCAGAACGTCTAAGAGGTAAGGACTCGTCAATCGGTTCAAGCGGAGTTTCCTCCTCGGGTTGAGTGCCAGCGATAGAGGTTCCTTCATCTATCGACTCTTGAATCTCTTCAAGCTCGATTTGCCTCCCACTGTCTCCTTGGCCTATGAGTTCTCGCTCTCGGAAAACTCCTCTCCTCACAACAAAGACAACATTGTCCTTCGGTCTATAGAAGAGATATCCAAAGGATTTCTGCGGGTAGCCGATGAAAATACATCGCTCACTTCGAGGTTCGAGCTTGTCGTGAGTATCTCGTCTTACGAAAGCCTCGCAACCCCAAACCTTGATATGTGCCAACGAGGGAGCTTTCCCTGTCCACATCTCGTGAGGTGTTTTGGCAACCTTCTTAGTAGGGACTCGATTAAGGATATGGGCGGAAGTCTCTAAGGCATACCCCCAAAAAGAGATAGGTAATGAAGCACGACTCATCATAGAGCGAACCATATCCAATAAGGTTCGATTACGCCTTTCTGCCACACCATTCAACTGCGGTGTCCTAGGAGGCATCAATTGCGAAACTATTCCACACTCCTTGAGATAATCGTGGAATTCAAGACTTAGGTACTCTCCTCCTCGATCAGATCGAAGCATCTTGATTTTCCTGCCCAATTGATTCTCCACTTCATTCTTGAACTCTTTGAACTTTTCAAAGGTTTCTAACTTTTGCTTGATTAAATAGATATACCCATATCTACTATAATCATCGGTAAAAGTCACGTAGAAGCGGTTCCCATCCTTCGTGGTTGATCTAAACGGTCCACATACATCGGTATGTATTAAGTCCAATAGACCCTCACCCCTTTCACACGTACTCGTGAAGGGTGATTTAGTCATCTTTCCAAGAAAACAAGACTCGCATGTGTCATCTTCCCTAAGGTCGAATGACTCCAACACTCCATCCTTTTGGAGTTGGGTTATGCGTTTCTTGTTGACATGTCCAAGACGACAATGCCACAAGGATGCTTTATCCATACTAGTGGAAGAATCTATGTTCAAAACATCATTTCCTAAGTTATCAATAATCATAACAGTTTCATAAATTCCATTACATGGTATAGCTTCAAAGTAAAAGACACCATTTAGATAAGCCAAAATAGAACCATTCTCATTATTAAAAGAAAATCTAAAACCTTGTCTATATAAACCATGAAATGAAATGATGTTTCTAGCCATTTCTGGCGAATAGCAACAATTGTTCAAATCTAAACATAAATTATTCCTAAGCACTAAAGAATACACTCCAATCTTGGTTACAGGCGACGATCTTCTGTTCCCCATGATTAGATTGATCCTTCCTTGCTCCACATCCCTACTTCTTCTTAGTCCCTGCACATTAGAACAAATGTGATAACCACAACCGGTATCAAGAACCCAAGAAATAGCATGATTAGAATCGTTAGATTTAATTGTGTATATACCTACGAAAGATGGCTTGATCTTTCCTTCCTTGATGGCTTGCAAGTACTCTGGGCAGCTTCTCTTCCAATGTCCTATCTTGTGGCAGTGGTGACACTCTGCCTCCTTTGGGTTAGGGCAGGGCTTAGCGGGATCAACTTTGGTCCCACTAGAAGAGGCACCATCTCGGGCTTTAACCTTGCGATAGTTCTTAGACGAAACCTTCCTCTTCTTTCCCTTTCCTTGACCAATAGCCAAGACAGGAGCAACGGGTGGATTGGGAGTTGTTTCAACAGACTTGTCTTTGAAGTTGCTCTCAGCGACCCTCAAGAGACCTTGGAGTTTGCTTAGGGTGACCTCCTCTTTGTTCATGTGATAGGTCATCCTAAATTGATTGTACATCGGAGGCAAAGAGTGAAGCACCATGTCGATCACCAAGTCTTCCCCAAAGTCAACATTTAACTTGCGAAGGCGGTCGATATACCTTTGCAATAAGTCTTGATGCATCTCGTACGGGTACATGTCTTGATGCATCTCGCGTTCGAGTGGTATCTCTCCAATAAGTCTTGATGCATCTCGTACGGGTACATGTCCTCGTAGGACTTTTGGAATTCGGAGTTCATGGTGGTTATCATGATGCAATGTACCTTCGTTGCATCTCGCTCATGAGTTTCAAAAGCGGTAATTTCAGCCGGAGTAGCGATTTCAGGGTTGATTTTCTCGAGCTTCTCATTGAGGACATACTCCTTATCCTCATAGCGAGCAATGGTGCGAATGTATCTTATCCATTCGCTAAACTTCGTTCCATCGAAGGTGACCTTTTGGCAAAGGCTCATCAACGTGAAAGAACTAGCAGCAGCGTTGTTTGTGTTCGACATCTACAAATAGAAAGGACAAAGATAGATTAGAATATGAATCCCTAATTATCACCCAATAAGAAAAATTAGGGCTAGGATCCAACAACAACACTTATAGATTAGAAAAGGGATGCCGTAATCTAACATGCAAATAAATTGAAGGAAAGTGAATGACGATTCACTAATTCTCCACCATAAACTAACTATAAGTCCTAAATGTATTGAGAATTCCTAGGTTCGGATGAGATTCATTGAAACTATTCAATGGCATGTTTAAATCTCGATATTCCCCTCTTGTTTGTGACTGGGATACCGAGGATCACAAAGCGGGTGTGAATTACCATGCAAATTCACATGGTGCCTTCATTGTAACAATCACCTATTCGACATGTCGGTAAACCACACACGCTCCATCGAACTATGATAAACAATAAATCACCCTTTGCCACCTTTTCTTAGAACCAATTAGTGTGCCGGTAAACCACACACGCTCCACTAACTTCTTAGCAAGGGTGCAAAGTGTAATTTCATGGGATTGCATCAATTCACTTTTCCTAAAGTAACTAAGATTGGGAAATTTTAAAAAATGTGTAGTTACTTTGTATTACTTATTATACTTTTAATGAGAGGATGAGGTTGCCCTATCCTACCCGTTCGGCTAACGATCCTCCACCAATCAAGCAAGCGGTGGGTGTGAGTGTACACCCATTAAGCGCCATTTCATAGGCCGCAACCTTATACCCACCTTATAGATCGGCTTCGGGAATGAGGCCTACTAACGGTAAGACTAGCATTTTAGTTATACATATATATATATATATATATATATATATATATATATATATATATATATATATATATATTATTCTTGTAATATTATATTAGTATAGGGTTGTATTTAAACATTTTAAAATCTAGGGTTTGAAATTTAAATTGTCTAAATTAAAACTTTTAATCACAAAATATAAATTTCAAAACTTGAGGATAAGTTTTAAACATTTAAAAACATGGAGGATCAAATAACAAATAATTTCAATTAACAATTAATATCCTAATTATCTACATTTGATTTATTCACGATTTCTTTCAAGATAATTACCAAAATAATCAAAATAATTAATTAATTATCATATAAGGAAATTAAATATTTTATTAGTTGATAAATATCTTTAATTAGATCAAGATTATAGTCATATATATCAAAAAATCGGATTAGGGTTGATCTAATATGATTAAGGTAAGTTTCCATAAGATAATCATGAAGAAATCCCGAATCTGGCCATTCCTGACGCTTGGACTCGCCGAGTGCACCAATGGACTCGCCGAGTCCTTGACTCAGAAACACAAAAATCAAATTTTGCAGTTTAGTTTCAGACAATTAAGCAACAATTTAATGAAAACCAAGCTAGGCTCTGATACCACTGATGGGTTTTAGCCATAAGAACTTTCCTATGTGCGCATGCAAAACCCTAATGCTTGGATCTAGGCTTTCTAATTAAACATGCTTTGAATCCAAGACTTCTAATGACTATTTAGGAATAAGAACAATGTTAAAACAGATCTAGAATCATACCTTTGAATTCCTTGTTGATCTTGTTGTCTTGGAGCTTCTAGAGTCACAATTGTCACTCCTCTAATGGCTTACAAACACCAAATAGCAAGGAGGATGATTTGGGAGAGAGGAGAGGGGAGGAATTCGGCCAGGGCTTCTCTACTTTAAGTGAAGTACCGATTTCCTTATGCCATAGGGTCTATTTATACTTGTAGACTCCTTAAGGGTTACAACATAAACCCTAATTGGATAATCTTCTCTTAAGGCTATCCAAATCCATTCCTTAGATAACCCCTTGGACGATTTGAAGCTATCCCTAGCTTCTAGAATCCGTCCAATACATATCTATATGGATTTACAGTCTAAAGTTTAACTATCAAACAATTGACAGTTTATACCCTCTTATTTAATTAATCTCTTTAAGTCACCAAATTAATTCCAATTAATTCTATGACTTATATTAATCAAATAACAATATTATTATTCTTAATATTATTCTCATAATATATTAATAATATTTACTCTCTCTTAATAAATCATCCTATCAAGTTGCTATGGTGAAGGCAACCCAAAAGGACCATGCACAACCGGGTCAAATACTTGCCTAATATAGTTGCAGCCTTAGAAACTATTCCAACAATGGGAACTCACCTCACAGTAGGGCTATAGTGACAATATCCAACTCTCGAATCACAGCTACAAACTCAACCGCTTGTAACCACCATATGACTAGTTCCATTAAAATCCCAACTTACCAAAATACCCTTAACCAACTCATCGAGTTATCTCACAAACTCGTTGAGTTCACTCATAATCTATAAAGCGGGAAACCCCTTATCTAACTCGTCGAGTTGGCTAAGCAACTAGTCGAGTTCCTTCATCCCTTTTCTCATTCAGACGCTTTTAAGCGAAACAAAGGCTCCAAACTATAGATCTAGCCTCCTAGGGTGTAGTTACCACGTAAAGTTGCCAACTTTATGTGCATCCAAGGCTTCAAGAGACTAAAATGCTAAAACTAAGCTTGATAATAGGTTTAGGTCATCGAGAAGGGCTAAAGTTTCATAAAGTCGATCACTTTATGACTATGGGGGGCTAAAGGAGTCCAAATCTGAAGTTATAACTTCAATTCAAGCCCAACTTCCAAAATGGGTCCAAAATGGGATAAAAAGACGCTAAACGCTTGAATGGAGAGATCTAACGAGAGAATGATCAAGGTAACAGCTTTTTACCTTCAAATGGTTGTTACAACTGAGTAGATGTTGGATCTATAAGCTCCTTCTCGTTCCAAGCTCTTTAATCTCCGAGTTCTTCAAGAAGTGCACCAAACACACACACACTTTAGCCTTACACACACTCAATATGGAAGGTCAGCTTGATTAGGGTTTGATTCTGGATGATAAGGTGGTAAGGTAGGCTGGAGAGAAGACTTGAGGATCTTTAAATAGGGTGCAAACCGTAAAAATTAGGGTTGTCATAATCAGCTCCAACTCATCGATTTGGGTCCTCCAACTCGTCAAGTAGGTTCTCCGAAATACGCGGCCCATCTTGGTTTCTACATGACGAGTTAGGGCCTCCAAGTCGTTGAGTAGACTTTTTTAAGTGCACAAATCCCTAAATTTCATTCCTGGAAATCGAGATGTTACATTTTATAACTTCCCGGTTAAGGACCAGCATTTGACCATATCTAAGCACAGCACTCCCTACACTTAAGACGCACTATATATCTCAGGTGTTAAGGATACAAATATAGTACCATTTAATCAAGTATCATTCACGATAGCGATCCATGAGATGATCTTGATGTGGTTCAGTTCAATACCAGTTCTCTGACAAGTACCTATGAAACTTGGTTACAACCCATTGCCTACCTTCATCCGGTGAAAGTTAACAAATCCAATTCATAATAGTCTTATTTCATAATTTCTCCCACAACTATAACTGATTATGAACATTTAGAATAATAAGACTATTCATGGATTAAACATGTTAATATAGAACACAACAAGTATTGATGTTATGATCATATCCCAGTATATCAAAAAATTATATAATAGTTGTTATTACAATGTTCCAATATCCAAATACTAAATCCAAATCAAAATCTCATTTCTAGAATAATAAAGTATCACTACTAAAGTGTGACCATTCATACTTAGCTCAAAAGAAGCACTTTATTAATGCGTTCGACTAAACTTAATTTGTATGAATTCTGTGAATACTATCATCTCCATATTTGACTTTACTCTAGGTATAGTTAAATACCTTTGAGTATATGATTGATGTTCTTTCATGATATATAGT
Organism: Lactuca serriola; assembly: GCF_051521515.1. NCBI lineage: Eukaryota > Viridiplantae > Streptophyta > Magnoliopsida > Asterales > Asteraceae > Lactuca > Lactuca serriola. The sequence goes on from NC_136410.1 coordinate 106,960,629, forward strand.
CTCTTATCTCGATTAAGTATATTCTCGAAGTCAAAAAGATTCTATGTGATCCATGAATGGCAAAGATCAATATAGTTTTTCAATGAACTCATTCATCCAATCATATTAGATTTCAACTTCTAAAGTAGTGTATTCTTATTTTGTAGTATATTGTGTCATTTTGTTTTCCTTGGATCTCCTTCCAACTAAACTTACTCTTCATCCCACAAGGAAGTCATAATCCGATTATAATTCATACTTATATATATTTGTTTAGAAATCAAAATCTTATGTAGCTCTTTACATGAAGATTTTATTCTAAACTATGTGTCTCATATACATTCTCTTAGCTCTTCTAAAGTAATCTTAGAATGTTCCTATAGTCATCAGGTGACTTAACCATGTATTTAATTGGTATATTATGATATGCTCATAGCATGATCATATACCAATCTCATACATAATATGGCATAAATGATGGATTCATTTTCCAAGCAAATCGAATATAAATCATTTCAGCTAGTTCAAACCTATGAGCAAGGTTTTTTTTAGGTTGGCTCAAAACTTAGTGCCATGTGACAATACCAAGATTCCTCCAAATGAATTTTTTATCTTGATCCATTTGAAGATATTTTCCATATATGCATAAAGATATAAAATTTTTAACATTCATTTTATCTATCTCTATAGATTTTACATTCCAAGAATGTATCTTGTCCTTCCTAAGTCTTTCACTTTAGAAACACATTCTGAGTCAAGGCGAAAAGGCTTGGCATGGTCAGAATGTATTTTCTTATGATTAAGTATGTCTCATTCATACAATATTAGGAATATCACTATGCTCCCACTAGTTATTAGTAAGCATACATGTCCTATTCATTTTGATATAAAAGCATACCTTATGGTTTTACATTAAAATGACGATTACAACATTGAGATGTTTGCTTTATATCCACAAGTGGATCTCAAGCTCTTCACATTTTGTTAGGATAACATGGATTAAGAAAGCCTCTAGGCTAATCTATATAGATATCTTCTAGTAGATGTATATTAAGAAAAGTAGTCTTTCTATAAATCTAATTGCTATATCTCATATTGAGAATATAAATTTATAGTAAATAATATCCTTGTTGATCTAATCATAACTACTTGTGAAAAAGGTTTGATCATAGTCAATTGCATGAGTATGATAAGGACCATAGTCAATGACATGAGTATGAGAAAATCATTTTATAACAAGTTTTGCTATAAATGAGTATGGTTATCCACATAATGTATTCTTTCTAAAAGAATCACTTACTCCTTCTAGCCTTGTTATAGAGAGGAAGTTCAGTCAAGACCATACTTGATTATCATACATGGATTACATCTCATGTTCATGACTCTAATTCATTAATCAGATTCGAGATCTGACATAGCATCTTGGTATTTGATGGGTTTGCTAGAAACCATCAATAAAAGCTCATCAATGACAGATTCCACATTTCTTAAGTCATAGATGATTTATACCACTAATACGAACAATTTGTGTTTGTGAATAGCTATAATTCAAGTTTAACAATCCTTGTTAAAACTAGTGCTAATTGTAACTACATCAGGTAATGGTTCTTGAGTTGTTTCAAGTTCCATGTACCTTCCACATGATTTGTCATTAGAAGCTTGCTTTCTGCTAACTCGGCTATCAGAGGAATAAGAAAAACTAATTCTTGGTGGGTTTGCTTATAATAATCTAAGCCACATTTATAGTATTATATACAAATATGTATTTAGTAGATTTTGGGTTTAAAAGCTTTAGTCCAACATAGGCTATAAATCCATGAAACATTTAAGTAAGATAGGGATGGAGCCTTTCCTTACAAAATCTTATGAAGAAAATGTTATAGCTACTAGTTAGTTGGTGTTTGTACTCAAGGTACAATTGATAGTGTTCTAGGTGTTATCCCAAGAAAATAAAAGGAAGACATTTCTACTGATTAGAAAGAAAATTATACCAAGTAAGATTTAATCCATCCTTTATTGTCGTTAAGGCCTTAGATAATTCTTACCGGTTTCTATTTCAACTTTTATTTGAAAACTTAAACAAAGATTTCACAATTATGTTTTACCATGTAAAATAGAACTTATAACTACTATAGTTGTTAATAAATTTGATTTGGTATCTTATGATAAATCTTAGACATTCATTAGAAAGGAAGTCATACACCATAGTGTATAGTTCCTTAATAATTATTTTCTCTAATACTTAGTGAAAATAACATTAGGAATCTTTTATATATAAATAAGATTTACATATGTCAAATAAACTACATTATTTGCTTCAAGTATCCCTTTCTTGAAGTTGGAATATATGAATGTTATTTATATAATAAAGATAAGAATGTCAAAGATGAGTTTGATTTAAAACAGGTTTAAGTCAAAAGTATTTTGCATATAGAACTTGTGATTTATAAAACATTTATATTTACTTTATAATTCTTATCAAGAGATCTAGTCTCATAAATACAATTTTAATCATTTCCGAATATGAAGGTGATCGTTATGAAAATTGATTTAAGTAAATAGTTAATCATTCATAAATTAAACTGAGACATATATTTAGACAAGCTAAATTAAAACATACATTGTTCCAAAACAAACATTGTTTCATAATACAAGTGAATTATGTTCCTAGCATAATTAATAAACTAAACTCCAAGAGTGTAGTTCCAACTTCATTGTGCTCAGCTGGTTACTCTTCAGTAAATATATGCAAGCTGATAACAAATATTAGATTAACATTTAAGTACCAAGTACCTAAGTGTTATATGAAAAGTATATGTTCTATCTAGTAGATACCTGAAGTACTAGTGTCTTCCAGACTTTCTTTCCAGATAAGAGGAGCAAATCCTCTTCCAGTGTCTAGTTTCTCCTAAAAAGAGACAAGATCCATCTTTGTGGGCCTTATTGGATTTCTTGGACTTAAAGGTGTTCATTCCATAAAACATGGGCCGCCTAGATCACAAAAGGTGACTCTTTTAGGCCTTGAACTATGCCTAGTTTAATGTTAACAAACATCTTTAGCATCACAGTTATAATATCCCGATTCCCAGGTATGAAATTTATTTCCTTAAGCTTGTTTTATCATTTGAACTCAGCGTGTTGGTAGCCTCATCACGGTGTGTTGAAGGACTTTTGGGCCGCGTATTTTATGGACGAACATGGCGAGTTGGTAAAGGGAAACTCGACGTGTTGGTGGCTGAATGAGAAACCCTAAATTTTAGGGTTTTGCACCCTATATAATCCCCTTAAGTCCCTAGGGCTGATCTTTTATCAGCCTCCAAACCCTCTTATTGGCCCTTGTGAACCCTAATCATCCTTCCCTCTCATATTGTAAACTAGTGTGGGATTTTGGAGCAAAAGAAGAAGAAATTTAGAAGAAGGAAGCAAGGATCTAGCAAGCAAAGCTCTCATCTTCACTTTCTTCCGGACTTTTGTAAGTGTCCTAGATCCGATTTTTGTTCCTCTATGTAGCTAGATCTTGATATTTGTCGCTTTTTCTCCTTATTATTGGATGTTGCAATGGATGGACTTCATAAAGTTTGCAACTTTATGAATCTCCAGGTCAAGGTGACCTTGTAGTAGCTTGTGTAACGCCCGGTTTCTGGTACGTATTTATTTAAAAAATTATTCATTTATATTTAGCTACTCGACGAGTTGGAAGCCCTAGACTCATCAAGTAGAATCGAGTCTTGGACGCCGGTTTTCAGCTATCTACTCGACGAGTTGAGAGCCCTGGACTCGGCGAGTAGGTCTGCCATAGTGAAACCCTAATTTCGGGGTTTTACACCCTATTTAAGCATCTTAATCCCCACCTTTTGGCCTCATTTCCAGCCTCCAAGTCCTAAATCCTAATCCACGAAACCCTAGAGAATTTTGTGAGTTTGTGAACCATTCCTAAGAGATTTTGTGTGTGTTCTTGAAGCTAGAAGATGAAGAGGAAGCTAGAAGGTTCAAGGAAAAGATTGTAGATCCAGGGATTTCCTTCCATCCTCATAACTTTCTGGTAATCAAGTCTCTAACTTGACCATTCATTCATTAGATCTATTTACTTCCATTTTTATGATGGTTTTGGTTCATGAACCTTGGTCATTGGGATTTGGACGTCCCAAGTAACTTACATTTCAGATCTGGGATCTAGAAGGGGTTCCATGGCATAAAGGTGCAAAATTTATGACCATGGAAGCCCCATGCAAGCTTAAAAACATTATTATGGCCTTTTTAGCCCTAAAAGTCCATGCATGGAAGGAAACCTAGGAACTTTACGTGTCCAACTGATGTCTAAAGCCTAGATCTATTATAGTGTGCTTTGGTTTAGAGTATTATGGATTGTGGACCAAGATCTATGTTCTAGAGAGTTTGGGTTTGAGCTAAACCCATTAAGAAGGGACAACAGCGGGTAAAGTTGGAAACTTTACCCTTAAAAGTGTATTCCCAATGTGTAAATGAAGTATGGAGTTTGGATCTGAAGGGTAGGAGCTTAATCCATCAAATTGGCTCAATCAGACAGAGGAACTCGGCAAGTCCATAGAGGTACTCGACGAGTTGAGTTGGTTTGTCCCATTTTATCTTAAGGTAGAACTCGATGAGTCGGTGAAGGGAATCGACGAGTTGATTCGGTAGATCGCGACTATGAGTAGCCTGGGAACTCGACGAGCCAAGGGGAGACTCGACGAGTTAGATCACGATTTCAGGTTCTAGGACTCAACGAGTTGATGGAGCAACTCGACGAGTTGGGTCAACCAGGAGGTTGACTTTGACCAAAGTATTGACTTTGACCAGAGGTAAAATGGTTATTTTACCCTAAGGAGAATTATTAGGTTTAGACTAAGTGTTATTGTGATAATAATAGTCGGGAGCCGTGGAAGTAGCCGTTAGAGATTCCTCACTCGAGATTTAGCAGCCAGCTTTGCAAGGTGAGTTTTCCTCCAGTAGAATGGTTCCAACGCACCAAGGTCGGCCCGTATATGTATGACTATTAGCCGAGTGTGGGATAGGCTCGTATCTCATAGTATAGTTGAGTATGGATATTTGACTGATTGATAGATTTAGTTATACTTGTTGTCTGTGTGATACTTGTATGTATGATCAGTAACTGGGTGTGGGCGGGGCTCGTATCTCATAGTAGTTGAGTGTGGGTGGGGCCCGTATATCATAGTCAGCGGAGTGTGGGCGGGGCCCGTATCTCCTAGTTTCATGTTATGCATGTATGGTATGTGGTAGCTTGGGGAGACTCACTAAGCTTCGTGCTTAGAGTTTTCAGTTTTTGTTTCAGGTACTTCCGGTAGCAAGGGGAAGAGCTCAAGATGATTGCAGTGCACACACCATTGATTTAGCCTGGGATGTTTAGACTTTGATATTTGACACATGATTTTCATACAGTATTTTATTATGATGATTTGAGATGTATTACTTATGTTATTTTTATGAGGTGACAAATGGTAATTATGGTTTTTATAAATAATCAAAACGAAATTTTTGGACCATATTTTTGGGTTGTTTCAAGTTGGTATCAGAGCCTTAGTTTGAGGGATTCGGGCACACTCTCGAGTGTGTTTGGACTGAAACTGAGGACTTGGTATGGAAATGTTCAAAAGAAAATCATTTTTATAAAAATAATTTTGAAAAGAGAAAAGAATTTTGGAAAGAGAAAAAGAACTTCGAAAAGAGAAAAGGGTGTCGTGCATGCAATCAGCCTAGCTCAAGTAAATATTCCCAAATTATCCATACAAGTTTATGTTATGATATGTGTATCAACTTTATGAGAACTGCATCCTAGATTAGTACTAGGGATCTAAGAAGGATTTCTTATGTTCCTATTATATGTGTATTATCTTTATGAACTGCATGCTAGTACACATTAGTCAATATGATGGCCTGATTAGTATATGCTTGATTATGTTTACTCAATTCTCAAATGCTGCTTGCTTTGTGCTTTTAGGAGTTCTAGTTGTCTTTTACTAACTAGTAAACGAATATGTTAAGTTACATATTGCGAGGACTAAATAATTCCAGAAGGTTAGGTCTAGCTCTATTTTGCAGCTCTTGTTTGAGTCCAACCGTTGTAGGGTAGGATCTCTCATTCAAATAATTATATAGTCTTAGAGATATGTAATGGTATTCGCGAGCTAGTTAGGGGGAGACAACAGGGACTTCTTATGCAGCTGATGGCGGAGAGTGGGATGGTGATTACCCTAGGGAAAGCCTAGGATGAGGGTAGCGTGTGAAGCATTAGTAGTAGAAGGGACTTGGTGAAGTCAAGACAGTTCTTGAGGAAAGTACGGATAGATGTGCAAGGTATTATGGTCCCGTACTACTGAAAGCAGAGGATCTGTACTCGAATCAAGGAAGGCTAAAATGAAGCCAGGAAAATTGTAGTATATATGATCCCTCAAGTTATGATGAGTATTCTATGTTTGTTGTGGTGTATTTTTCAGTATGGTGACACTACGCACTAGACCGGTCGGCAGTTCAGGCGTCGGTAAGGGACCAGCCTCAAGCTCAGGAGTCGGGCAGCTAGAGGACCAGACTATGGAGTTCATCTCCTCTGAGATTGCGTGCAGTATCCTGGATCAGACTCCTGTAATCTTCAGCACGATCAAGGAGGGTATTTTGGAGCTTCTAGATGAGAGATTGAGTGCTTTTCACACCGATTTGGTGGCCATGATGGGGTCGCACACACTGACTTTCAGGGAGTTCAAAGCTTGTGGAGCTCCCGACTACCACGGGGCTCGAGACCCCCTTCGGAGCACTAGATGGTTGGCAGAAGTCGCCAACGCATTCCACACTAGCAGATGTCCCGAGGGGGGCAAGGTTCAACTTGCATCTTGTCTTCTTAAGGACAGGGCACGTGATTGGTGGGAGGAGGTCGGACGAGTCATTGGTGATGATGTAGCTCTTGATGCTATGACTCGGAGTGACTTCTCGGATAGGTTCAGAGCCGTGTTTGCACCTGTGATAGAGGTGCAACGGCTTTCTAGGGAGTTCCTAGATCTCCAGCAGACGACTGAGACAGTGGCGGATATTACCGCCAAATTCAGGGAGAGGGCCCTTCTCGTTTCGCAGTATGTGGCGGACGAGGATATGAAAAAAGCCAAATATCATGAGATGTTGAGGAGTGACAATCGGCAGTTTGTGATCCGATCCAGCTGCAAAACGCTGGAGGATATGATTTCCAGAGCTAGACAGAGATCAATTTAGAGATGGAGAGGAAGAGGAAACTAGATGCGGCATCTGGTATGGAGGGCTCAGGCAAGAAGCCTAAGACAGATTCTCGAGGGAAGGGCCAGCAGGGTCAAGGCCGCTGCGACAAATGCGGTAGGTCGCATGAGGGGACGTGCAGGGCGGGTAGTTCGGGCTGCTTTAACTGCAGCTGAATTGGTCATGTGAGCAGGGACTGTACAGCTACCACTACCACCACGACAACATCTGATTTGATTTACTTCCAGTGCAATCAGATGGGCCACAAGCGGTCCTAGTGTCCGATCTTGGCAGCAGTAGGACAGGTGGCAGCACCCGCTCCTGTTACATTGAGGATTATAGATGGCCGACAGGGCCGTGTAGAGGCACCAGTGGCGAAGAGTAGAGTCTTCTAGTTGACAGTAGAGGAGGCACGTGCAGCTCCTAATGTCGTTACGGGTATGTACCTTCTCCTTATCTCTTTATTTATATTGATTATTTCTTATGTTTATGTGTTTTGTTATAGGATCGTTCCTTGTGAATGGTATATCTGATCTGGTATTGTTTGATTCGGGGGTTACCCGATCTTTTGTGTCGCTCGCACTCAGCAAGCGATTCGTAGGAGATCCAGGGGAGCTGGATTGCTATCTTGATGTGGAGATCGCAGATGACAGGACTGTTAGGGTTACGAGGGTTCACAGGGGATGTACACTACGATTATTCGATGAGCAATTTTCAGTAGATTTTGTTCCTATTCCCCTGCGAGGGAACAAGGTTATAGTGGGTATGGATTAGTTGAGCCCTAATGGGGCAATGATATTGCGAGCAGCAGCTAGTGAGGGTTCAAACTCCTAGTGGATAGGCATGGAAATGGAGCGGGTTTTGACCCTAATCCGATCCAAACCCTTAATAATTATACGGGTTTGGAGCATAGTTTTTGATCCGTTTACTCGTTAACGACTCGTACGCGCTAACCCTTTTATTAAAAGGGTTGGGTATGGATCGTCACCGATTCACTCAATATATAAATTTTAGAATTATACATTTATATTTTATGTTGCATAAATTTTACTTTAAATTCCAATCGAAAGTCCAAAGAGAAAAGGCCGAAGACTAAACTATTTATACATAGGACTCAGGGACTCAACTTCTAGACTTCCAGTCCTCTCCAAAGAATCATGATGTCATTTCATTTATATTTCATCATGTAATCACCAATTTCATTTATAAATCAACAAATTCATTTATCAACTGGAAGAAAGTTTGTAATTGTTATTCTTTATCAGTGCAGTCGAGGGTCAAAAACCAATTGGAAGTAACTACAATAATGATTTTAATTCCAATCGAAGTCTTCGAGTACATAATGTGTTTTCTGGATCAAATTTTTTTTATTTAACAAATGTGATTTTATGATTTAAGTATAATATGTTTGATTATTCAAAAAACCTACGGGTTATGGGGCGGGTTTGGATATCTGCTGATTCGGTGGATAAGGATATGGGTTTGATTATTCAAAACCCTACGGGTTATGGAGCGGGTTTAGATCGGGTTTTGAAATTTCTTAAAAGGTTTTGGATCAAGGTCGGTTCGCTCCAAACCCGCCCCATTGCCAGGTCTACTAGTGGGGGAGGGCTAGTGATTCAGGGCGATAGACCACATGGTGGATTGACTCTATGCTCAGCAGCGAGGGCAAGGCGCTATCTTCAACGGGGTTACGGGTTATGTCGCCTATGTCATGGATACCCGGGATAAGGGTAAGGCGACAATCGATGACGTACCGGTAGTACGAGAGTACCCGGACATATTCCCTAAGGATTTACCTGGGATACCTCCGGAGAGACAAGTTGAGTTCAGCATTGACCCGGTCCCTGGTGCTGTCCCGATAGCCAAGGCACCATATCGATTGGCTCCTCCCAAGATGCAGGAGTTGTCTATGCAGCTGTCGGAGCTGCTAGACAATGCATTCATCAGACCAAGCAGTTCACCATGGGGGCCCCGATCATGTTTGAGAAGAACAAGGACGGGTCACATCGCATGTGTATAGAGTACCGGGAGTTGAATAAGGTAACGGTGAAGAACTGTTGCCTCCTCCCGAGGATTGATGGTTTTTTTTTACCAGCTACAGGGTGCATCTTGGTTCTCCAAGATTGATCTGCGATCGGGTTATCACCAGATGCGAGTCAGGGACGAGGATATACATAATATAGCTTTTAGGACTCGCTATGGTCACTATGACTTTGTGGTGATGTCGTTTGGGCTCACCAATTCTCCATCCGCATTCATGGACCTCATGAACCATGTGTGCAGACCGATGTTGGACCGGTCTGTGATAGTTTTCATTTATGACATCTTGGTTTATTCCAAGACTCAAGAGCAGCATGAGGAGCACTTGAGAGAGGTGTTGGAGACACTAAGGAAGGAGAGACGTTTTGCAAAGTTCCCTAAGTGTGAGTTCTGGTTGCGCGAGGTGCAGTTTCTTGGGCACCTTGTCAACCAGAAGGGTATTCTGGTCCATCCGGCCAAGACAGAGGTCGTGATGCAGTGGGAGATTTTGAGGTCTCCAACTAAGATTCGGAGTTTCCTTGGTCTAGTGGGTTATTACCGGAGATTTATTCAGGACTTCTCCAAGATCGTTGTTCCCTTGACCCGACTGACAAAGAAGTCGGTAACCTTCCGCTGGGGGCCAGAGTAGCAAACAGCCATCGAGACTCTCAGACAGCGGTTGTGCGAGGCATCGATCCTGACCTTGCCAAAGGGCATTGATGACTTCATGGTTTATTGTGATGCTTCGATTACGAGCATGGTTGCGGTATTAATGTAGCGGGGTCACGTGATAGCTTACGCTTTGAGGCAGTTGAAGCCTCATGAGGCTAACTATCCGACACATGATTTGGAGCTGGGGGCTGTGGTGTTCACCCTCAAGATTTGGCGGCATTACCTCTATGGGGTTCGTTGTATGATTTACACGGACCACAAGAATTTGAGGTACCTCATGGATCAGCCGAATTTGAACATGAGGCAGCGTCGGTGGTTAGATGTGGTGAAGCACTATGATTGTGAGATCCTTTACCACCTGGGCAAGGCCAATGTGGTGGCCGACGCCCTCAGTCGTAAGGCAGTAGCGGCCCTGATTCGAGACATCTGTCTGAGGATGACAGTGATTACTCCATTTTTGGAGCACATCAGATAGGCATAGGTAGAGGGCTTGAAGGAGGAGCGTTAGAAGTGGGAGCAGATCATAGGTCAGGTGGACTCCTTTGATTACGACATGTAACGCCAGGGTTTCAGGGCTAAGCATTTTTGAAAATGTAATAGTCTAGGTCAACTCTTGTAACTCTTTTTGAAGTAATAAAGATGAAATACTTGAGTATTATGTGAATTATGTGTATTTATGTGCTTATTATTTAATTATAAATGTATAATTAATAAAGAATAAAAATAAGCATGAAAATTAAAGTGTGAGATAAGCCCGATATCTTTATATAAAGTTGTAGTGGTCGAAACAAGGATTCTGGGGATATAAAGAACGCCAAAATCTGAGTTATCACGAAGAAGTTATGACCCGTTGAAGTTTCGCGACGGAATGAGCATGATACCAGGAAGCGTAAATAGTGAACTTATGATAGATCGAGATTTAGCCTTAGCAATCTAAACAAAAGTCGTATAATATGTTAAACTAAGAGCGTCAATAAAAAGAACTCCCAAATCTGAATTCGTATGAAGAAGTTATGATTTTTCGAAGTTTCAGATTAGCAGTGTACAGCCCAAAATTCGAATAATAGATCGAGCGGTTTTTAGCCGACATGAACTGAACAAGAATCGAAGATCTCGTTAAGAGTAGCGTAACAAGAAAAATATGGGCGAAACGGACGTCGGATGAAGAATTTATGAGAATTTAACTGACCAATCCTGTCCCGGCCTGTTAATAATATATCTTTTAAAATAGAGTCAAAATTAGCCGACGGGGTCTAAAAGAAAGTTGTAGAGTACGTTCCCACCTTCGTGTGTATATAAAGAACGTCGAAAACGGAGCTCGTATGTGAAAGTTATGATTTTTAGAAGTCGGAGTATGAATTTGCGAAATTTGTTGCAAGGTGGTGACGTGGCTCAATCAGGGCCGTCGCTTGTTGAACACGGAGTCGCTTCGGATGATGAGACGTCGCCCTCGCTTACGCCCCGCGTCCGAAGTCAGTACGCCCCGTGTACCCTCGCCCTTATTCGTCCGAGACCGAGTGCGAGCCAGCTGGATCCACCTGTAACCTTATCCGAACTACGCCCCACGTAGCCGAGGACTACGTCCAGCGTACGTCCGAGGCCTCGCAGCTATAAAAGGGGGCCGAGGGCATTTATTGCTGAGGAATCCCCTTAGCAGTAGTGTCCATCCCGATGATGATCCTTAGGCTAGGTCCCTTATGATTGGTGTTTAGGGACGTAAAGTGAGGATAACGGGAACGGGTAATCGGGTTATTGTTGATTGATGAAATTAATAAACTTATTTATTGTGGGTTGAAAACCCAATTTGCTCACCAGGCTCCCTAGCCTGACCCACTCAGTTTCTTGTATTACAGGTAGTCGTGCATGAGCATAGACGTGATGTTTTGGATGAGGGATTACGGATATAGGCTTGTAGATACGAAATAATGTAGTAAGGCTTATATTGTACTGTTTATGCTTTTGATCTGTATCAAACATGACATCCCAAGTCTTTTAATGAAATACATTTCCTTGGAAATGCTTTTGATAAATCTTTATCATATTTTGTTTTGGGACAAATTCTGCAACACTTTTATTTAAAATGTTACTCTAATTTTCAAACAAAGCATAAACAAAATCGGTCTTTTTTGGCCGTGAAAATGGGGATGTCACACGACATTCGTGGGCTGTTAACCCTACATGGAAGGGTCCGGGTACCATACTGGGGTGGAGTATAGCAGATTCTGATGGATGAGTCCCACAAGTCTAGGTTCTCCATCCATCCCGGGGTAACAAAGATGTACAGAGATCTTCGTCCTCATTAGAGGTGGCCCTGCATGAAGCGGGATGTAGCCTAGTAAGTGGAGATATGCTTGACCTGCAGGACGGTCAAGGCAGAGCACCAGAGGTCCCACGACAAGATGCAACTGCAAGACATTGCCGTATGGAACTGGGAATATATCACCATGGATTTCATAACCAAGCTTCCCAGGACCACACATGGAGTAAATTCGATATGGGTCATCATGGATCGGTTAACCAAGATTGCTCATTTTATCCCGATCTAGGAGAGTATATCGGCCGAGAAGCTGGCCGAGATTTACATGTGGGAGATAGTGGCACGACATGGAGTGCCTGTCTCGGTGGTTTCAGACCGAGATGTTCATTTCACTTCTAGATTTTGGAAGCGGTTTCACGACGAGATGGGTATTCGTCTTCACTTCAACACCGCTTTCCACCCCAGACTAACGGACAGAGCAAGACAACAATACAGACTCTCAAGGACATGCTATGCGCATGTGTTTTGGATTTCGGTGGCAGTTGGGATACGTACCTTATGTTAGCAGAATTTTTGTATAACAACAGTTACCACGCTAGAATAGACTGGCCTCCCTTCGAGATGCTCTATGGGAGGAAGTGTAGGACCCCAATCTATTGGGGCGAGGTCGGTCAGAGAGTCATGGGGAGTACTGAGGTACTACTCAAGACTGCAGAGCGGATCTAAAAGGTCCGGAGCAAGCTCCATACTGCTAAAAGTCGACAGAAGAGTTACGCCGACAAGCGGCGTTCAGACTTGCAGTTTCAGGTTGATGATCTGGTCCTCCTGAAGGTGTCACCCCGCAAAGGTGCCATCCGGTTTCGGAAGTGAGGCAAGTTGGGCCCAGGTATATCGGCCCTTTTAGGGTTATATCCCGGGTGGGCAAGGTGGCTTATCGATTGGATCTTCCAGCAGAGCTCAATCAGATCCACAACACTTTCGATGTTTCTCAGTTACGGAAGTCCCTAGTGGATGATTCAGTGATTGTATCCATAGAGAATATTCAGGTTGACGATAGCCTGAACTACATTAAGAGACTGGTGGCGATTCTGGATCGTAAGACGAAAACCTTGAGGAAATGGGTTGTTCAGTTAGTGAAGGTGCAGTGGCAACACTGCAAGGGTTCTGAGTGGACTTGGGAGCCCGAGAAGGAGATGAGGGAGCACTATCCGGAGTTTTTTTCCAGACGCAACAGACTTCGAGGACGAAGTATAAGTCACGTGGGAAAGAATTGTAATGCTCGGTTTCTCGTATGCATTTATTTATAAAATTATTCATTTATATAAAGCTACTCGACGATTTGGAAGCCCCAGACTCATCGACTAGAATCGAGTCTTGGACGCGGGTTTTCAACTATCTACTCGACGAGTCGAGAGCCCTCGACTCGGTGAGTAGTTCTGCCAGAGGGAAACCCTAGTTTCGGGGTTTTTCACCCTATTTATGCATCTTAATCCCCACCTTTTGGCCTCCTTTCCAACCTCCAAGTCCTAAACCCTAATCCACAAAACCCTAAAGCAATTTGTGAGTTTGTGAGCTATTCTTGAGTGATTTTGTGTGTGTTCTTGAAGCTAGAAGAAGAAGAGGGAGCTAGAAGGTTCAAGGAAAAGATTGTAGATCCAGGGATTTCCTTATCCTTATCACTTTCTGGTAATCAAGTCTCTAACTTGACCATTCATTCATTATATCTATTTACTTCCATTTTTATGAGGGTTTTGGTTCCAAAACCTTGGTCTTAGGGATTTGACGTCCCAAGTAACTTACATTTCAGATCTGGGATCTAGAAGGGGTTCCATGGCATAAAGAAACAAAATTTATGACCATGGAAGCCCCATGCAAGCTTAAAAATGTTATTATGGCCTTTTTAGCCCTAGAAGGCCATGCATGGAAGGAAAGCTAGGAACTTTACGTGTCCAACTGATGTCCAAGGCCTAGATCTATTATAATGTGCTTTGGTTTAGAGTATTATGGACTGTGGACCAAGATCTATGTTCTAGAGAGTTAGGGTTTGAGCTAAACCCACTAAGAAGGGCTACCAGCAGGTAAAGTTGGAAACTTTACCCTTAAAAGTGTATTCACAGTGTGTAGATGAAGTATGTGTTGGATAAGGTGTCTAAGTCCATAACTATTTCTGGTATGTACTTGACCCGACCCTGCATGGTCCATTTGGGTTGCATGGCACCATGCAATTGGATAGACTAAATGAGAGAAATAACACTTGTGGTTTATTAATATATTATAAGTTCTAATATATTAACAATATTATTTAATTAGTTTGATCAAGAATTAATCTAGAATTAATTAAGTGATCAAACTGTAACTAATTAAATATATGGGTTGATTATGTAAATCATCCATAACTTATATAGTGGGCTAAGAGGCTCCATGGATAATCAAGTTGGGTTAAACCCATTGGATGCTCCATGGAGGCTCCATGGGAGTTACAAACCCATGGGTCATGGAAATGAAGAGTCATGACACATTAGGGTTTACATGGTGTAACCCTCGATGTGTCAACACTATATAAAGCTCATGTTTCTCCCAAAATCGGCTACACATGCATGCTTGAGGGCTAGAGCCGATTTTTAGAGTGTTATACTTTCTCTCCAAGTTTACTCCATAGCATTTGGTGTTGTTTGAAGCATTTGACGCATCACACTTGGGGTGCTAGGCACAAGGTTTCAAGGATCAAAATCAACAACAAGGTATGTAGTTCTATCTTTTATTCAAGTTAAAATTGTTCCCCATGTATGCTAGATAGGATCATAACCTTGGAAATCAACTTTGCATGATAATTAGACAAACATAGATCCAAGGTTATTAGGGTTGCATGTACACTTAGGAAGTGTTAGAATGCTCAAAACCCATCAGTGGTATCAGAGCCTAGGCTTGTTTGTTTGTTATTTGTGCAAAATTGTTGAAAAAAGTCGATATTGTGCAATCTGTTTGCTGAACTCGCCGAGCCCATGGGGGGACTCGCCGAGTTCATGTGTAAATTCATCCTACTCGCTGAGTAGGTTCATGCACTCGACGAGTAGGAGCCTCAGAATGCAGATTTTTGACTTTTGTTGCTGGAAATGGACTAGAAACTTTACCCGAAACTATTTTGGTGTTTTAAAACTTGTTTTAGTTGGTGTAATGTTTATGCTAATCCATTTACAATGACAATTACCAAAATTACAAGTTTTTAACTGTAATTTATGATTCTTGAAATTGTTCATATTCATGTTCTTGAACTTATGAAGATTAGATGATCATAGGAATTCTTTGTAACCTACTTGGTAGTTTAATTCTTGATCATAATGTGTTTTAATGGAGTCCATAACCTATCCTCAAGTTATGGAAAACCAAAATTCACACTTTTATTAAAGCCATTAAAAGAACACAAGACTTATAAAAATGAATTGTCTTCAATTTTAATACTCAATTAAATTCATAAGTTATGAGAAATGAAAAGTTTTGAAAATTTACAAAACTTACCCTCGAGTTTTGGAACAAGTAAAGTCATATTAAAACTTTAGTTCCAACCCTTAGAATTTTAAAAGTTAAAATTCAACCCTTATACTTATAATATTATAAGTTAATATATATATATATATATATATATATATATATATATATATATATATATATATATATATATATATATATATATATATATATATATATGTATGTATGTATAAGTTCAAAGTCGTATTACCGCTAGTACACCTCATTCACGAAGCCGGTCTATAAGGGGGTATAAGGTTGTTGCCTATAAAATGGCAACTTAATGGGTGTCCACTCTCACCCACCGCTTCCTTGACTGGTGGAGGGTCGTTAGCCGAACAGGTAGGACAGTGACTTAAAAATTCTCATTAAAAGTATAATAATTATTATAAAGTAACTAAATGTTTTATAAATTCCTAATCTTAGTTACTTTAGGAAAAATGTTAATAAGGTGCTAATCATTGAAATTACACTTTGCACCTTGTTTAAGTCGTTGGTGGAGCGTGTGTGGTTTACCGGCACGCTAACTTGGACTTAACAAGGGAGGCAAAGGGTGACTTAAGGTTTTTCATGAGGTCGGAAGGAGCGCATGTGGTTTACCGGCACAACAATTAAGTGAAAAACATTAAGGATACCAAGTAATTTGCATGGTTACTTCACACCTTGTTTTGTGATCCTCGGTATCCCAGTCACAAAACATGAAGGGCACACTCGAGATTGAAACATGCCATTGAAAAGTTCAATGAATCTCAAAGAATCTAGGAATTTCTAAAAGCCAAATAAAACCTAATAATTTATATTTCGTTTTCATGGTGGAAATTGGTGAATCGTCATTCACCTACCTTTCAAATATGTTATAACTTGAATTACGGCATCCCTCTTCTAGGTTAAAATATATTGTGATTGAATCCTAGCCTTAATATTACATTTGGGTGTTTTACTAAGGACTATCCCTATATCTAAACTAAACTTATTTTCTTCTTTCAGATGTCTTCCAATAATGCTACTCCTGGCTCAAACCCTACTGGCTCCTTCTCTCTCATGAACCTTTGTGGGAGAGTCATCTTTGATGGATCCAACTTTACTGACTGGATAAGAAACATCAGGATGGTCACTCGTTACGAGAACAAGGAATATGTTTTTGACAAGGAGCTCAAGGTACCTGAGCCAACTGCTACTCTTGAGGAGCTTGCTAAATATGAGGTTCATGAAAGAGATGCTACAAAAGTGGCATGCATCATGATGGCCACCATGTCAGCCGAGCTCCAAAAGTCCTATGAGGACTACTATCCTTTTGAGATGCACCAGGATTTGATGGACCGCTACCATCAGAGTGCTCGTCAAGAACAATATGAAATCATCTCCTCTATGATCACAACCCGAATGAAAGATGGTGAACCCATCACAAGCCACATGTAGAAAATGCAAAGGTATGTTGATCGATTGATGAAGTTGAATGTGAACTTCCTTGAGGAGTTAGCAATAGATATTATTTTGCACTCCTTACCTTCGTGTTATGATCAATTCCGCATGACATACCACATGAATAAGGAGGAAGTTACACTTAGCAAACTTCAGGGACTCCTAAAGACCGCAGAATCAGGTCTTAAAGGTAAGTCGTTTGTGACCACTCCTACTACTACTCCAAACTCAGCACCTGTCCAGGAAATCGGGAAAGGTTGATGGAAGAAGAGAAAGAACCCTTCGAAGGGTACCAAGGGTAAGACCCTTGATGGCTCATCTTCTAGCAGAACCAAGAAAGGTTTAGTTACACCTTCTTCCGATCCCAAAGAGGCTGAATGCTTCTACTGCCACGAAAAGGCGCCCTGGAAGCGTAACTGTCCAAAGTACCAGCAAGATTTGAAGGATGGGAAAGTGAAACCCAACCATGCAGGTATTTACACTATCTCATCTAATAATTCACTTTATTCTAACTCTTGGGTCCTTAATACCGGTTGTGGTATTCATATTTGTTCTGAATTGCAGGGACTAAGAAGAAGTGAGAATGTGGAGCATGGAAAGATAAACTTGATCATGGGGAATAGGAAAGTTTCACCTGTCACCAAGATTGGAGTTTATACTTTGTTGCTTAGTAGTGGATTTACTTTAGATTTGAATAAATGTTGTTATTCGCCAGAAATGGCAAGAAATGTTATTTCCTTTCATTCTTTGTATAAACAAGGTTTTACCTTTTCCTTTGATAATGAAATTGGTGGAATAAATGCTTTCTTTAATAATGTGTTTTATTTTAAAGCATTACCTTGTGATGGTGTGTGTGAAGTTGTGTCTGTTGTAGATAATTTAGGAAATAATGTATTGTGTATTGATTCTACTAATGATAATAACTTGGATAAAGCATCATTATGGCATTGTCGTCTTGGACATATAAGCAAGAAACGCATAGGCACACTCCAAAAGGATGGAGTTTTGGAATCATTTCACCAAAAGTCAGATGATAGTTGTGAATCGTGCTTACTTGGAAAAATGACAAAGTCACCCTTCACAGTTTCTTGTGCTAGGGGTGAAGGTTTGTTGGATCTTGTACACACGGATGTGTGTGGACCCTTCAAAACTGCCACAAGGGATGCTAATCATTATTATGTGACTTTTACAGATGATTATAGCAGATATGGATATGTCTACTTAATCAAGCATAAGTCAGAGACTTTTGAAAGGTTTAAAGAGTTTAAACAGGAAGTCAAGAATCAATTGGGCAGGAACATTAAGATGCTCCGATCCAATCATGGTGGTGAGTATCTTAGTACTGAGTTCCTCGACTATCTAAGGGAATGTGGGGTTGTCTCACAATTGACACCTCCCAGGACACCACAGTTGAATGGTGTAGCTGAGAGGCGTAATCGAACCTTTTTGGACATGGTCCGTTCCATGATGAGTCGAGCTACGCTACCAATCTCATTTTGGGGGTATGCCTTAAAGACTGCCGCCAATATCCTTAATCTGGTCCCTACAAAGAAGGTTGCCAAAAGACCTCACGAGATGTGGACTGGAAAAGTTCCTAGTCTAGCCCATATCAAGGTTTGGGGTTGCGAGGCTTTCGTGAGACGTGAGACTCATGACAAGCTCGAACCTCGAAGTGAGAGGTGTATTTTCATCAGCTACCCACAAAAATCCTTTGGTTGCCTCTTCTACAGACCTAGTGAGAATGTGGTCTTTGTAGCAAGGAGGGCTGTCTTGAGAGAGAGAGAGAGAGGGAGAGAGAGAGAGAGAGAGAGAGAGAGAGAGTTCATAAGCCAAGGAGATAGTGGGAGGCTAATTGACCTTGAAGAACTTCAAGAGTCAAGTGGTGAAGGAACCTCAAACCCTACCAGCCAACTTGAGGAGGAAACTCCTGTTGTACCTCCAATTGTACCTCTGAGGCGTTCCATAAGGGTTAGGAATGTACCTGAGCATTACTATGGTCTCCATATTACTGCGGAAGGTGAGACACTTATTAGTGATGGGACGTTGATAAGTCTGGATGAACCTAACAGCTATGCGGAAGCCATGGCAAGCCCCGAGTCTGCTAAATGGAAAGAGGCAATGGATAGCGAGATACAGTCCATGTATGACAATCAGGTCTGGAAGTTGGTTGACAATGTGCCAGGTTGTAAGACAGTTGGGTGCAAATGGATCTTCAAGAAGAAGACCGACATGGATGGTAATGTACATACTTATAAGGCACGACTGGTTGCAAAGGGCTTTTCTCAAACTCCAGGAGTTGATTATGATGAGACCTTTTCACCAGTAGCCAAGATTAAGTCTATTAGGGTATTGTTATCCATAGCTGCATTTCATGACTATGAAATATGGCAAATGGATGTCAAAACCGCTTTCCCTAATGGAAAGTTGGCTGAGGATGTTTACCTGAATCAGCCAGAGGGTTTTTTCAGCACAGAGTACTCTAATAGAGTGTGTAAGCTTGATAAATCCATCTATGGATTAAAGCAAGCACCTCACAGATGGAATCTTTGCTTTGATGAGAAAGTCAAAGAGTTTGGCTTTTCAAGGAGTGAAGATGAATCTTGTGTATATGTCAAGGCTAGTGGGAGTATAGTTAGCTTTTTGGTACTGTATGTGGATGACATACTACTCATAGGAAATGACATCCCAACTCTGCAGGAAGTTAAGTCTTGGCTTGGGAAGTGTTTCGCTATGAAGGACCTAGGAGAAGCTATCTATATTCTAGTGATAAGGATCTTGAGAGACCGGAGTAAAAGACTAATTGGACTTAGTCAGAGTACATACTTGGAGAAGGTGTTGAAGAGATTTAGCATGCAAGATTCCAAGAAAGGAGAGTTACCCATCCAGAGTAATGCTAGACTGAGTAAGACTCAGAGCCCGAGTACTGAGGTTGAGATAGCAGAAATGAGTCGAGTACCTTATGCTTCTGCAGTAGGCTCGCTCATGTATGCTATGACCTGTACTCGACCTGATGTAGCCTTCGCTTTAAGCATGGTTAGCAGGTATCAGGGGAACCCTGGTAAGGCTCACTGGACAGCGGTATAGAATATTCTCAAGTACCTGCGGAGGACTAAGGACTGGGTCCTTACCCTTGGTGGAAGTGATGACTTGAGAGTTATACGGTATAGTGATGCTAGCTTCCAGACTGATAGGGATAATTTCTGCTCTCAGTCGGGCTGGGTCTTTACCTTAAACGGAGGAGCAATCTCTTGGAAAAGTTCCAAGCAGGAGACAG
Source organism: Lactuca serriola (assembly GCF_051521515.1). Taxonomy (NCBI): domain Eukaryota; kingdom Viridiplantae; phylum Streptophyta; class Magnoliopsida; order Asterales; family Asteraceae; genus Lactuca; species Lactuca serriola. Next base: position 106,981,016 of record NC_136410.1, read on the forward strand.
TGGCTAATTCAACTTGCGAATCAGAGTCTATAGTGGCAAGCGAGGCGGCAAAAGAGGCTATATGGCTAAAGAACTTCATTGGAGACCTTGGAGTTGTACCAGCTATATCGGAGCCCATAGAGATTTTCTGTGATAGTGAAAGTGCAGTTGCCTTAGCAAAGGAACCAAGGGATCATGGGAGATCCAGACACATTGACAGAAAATATCATTTCATCAGACATCGTATAGAAGAAGGACTCCTCGTGGCAAAGAGGGTATCATCGGATGAGAACCCGGCAGATCCCCTCACGAAGGGACTGGGTAGGGTTAAGCATCTTCAGCATGCTAGGAGCATAGGGCTGAAGGATGATATTAGTCTTAGTAGTTCGATAATTACTGAAATTTGTAAAATGTAATTGACATTTGATGATGAATAAAAGTTGTGTTTATTTATGAGTAAAGTGTTGCTATCCCTTGTCAATCGTTTACTATTATTTCTTTTGCATGTTTTGACTTCCAAAATATTTATGTTGTTTTACATATTATTCAAATTATCCACAGTCAGTCATATGTTGGAAGTAGATATGAAGTAAGATTGTCATGAGTTGGTTGTAGAGGTCTAAGATGTTGGACATGGCCTCAACACTCATGAGTACTCATAAAGTTCTGAGTATTGGATTCAACCCACGCTCGCTGGTATCACTTCATGGAATTTATCTCGAGCGATCGCGAGACGGTAATATCATATAAGTCTTCAAACCTAGAGATATGACTTGTTAACTATGAGTTAGTTATGCATTGATCGTGCAAAAACGCATTGGTAACTCGATGTTATAAAACGTGTGTTTGTGTGTAGTTTAACAAGTAGTAGAACAAGCATATGAGTCGAAGTTTATCTGATCCTTCTTGGATTAGAAGCTGATATCTGGGCCCCTTGATGATTTTGTTTTGACCCATGTACCGAGCCCGGTCAGAACTAAGTTGATGTGTTCAATTAAGTTCTATGTCAAACAAATCGGAAAACGGGAAACAAACTGTTGGACAAAAGTAAGACATTGTTCCATGTATTTGTCCGGCTGATATCTAGAATAGAGGATTATATGATCACTTATCTGAAATGGCGTACCATCATCTTCTCAGTTCCGAGAAACCTTGAAAAGAGCTACGATTGCCGATCAGTTCCTGAAATGATACTTGCAGTTATAGTTATTTGACTTATCCAAGTGGGAGACTATTGGATAAGGTGTCTAAGTCCATAACTATTTCTGGTATGTACTTGACCCGACCCGGCATTGTCACAACTAGAAATTTTTGTGCCTTGTAACTACAACACTTATGACAATTATGAATCAAAAACATGAAAGCATGTATGATGCTTACTCTATGACAACAAAATTTCAATCAAACACTTCATACAAGCATTGCAAATAGTCAACAAGCAATTGGAAACCTTAGAAATCCTTGTTTAAGTCCATTATGGATTAGGATTTCCTTATTGGGCGCAATGGACCAATAAGCTTCCAATTGGACTATCTTGGGCTTAGAACTCTTGAATGGGCTCTAATTGGACCCACTTCTATTTATTTCAATATTTTGGGCCATATTGGGCCTAGAATGAAATAAACTATTTAAATGAACCATATTGGGCCATAATTAACCTAATTTAGCCGTAATAGGTCATAAAAATCACATTTATATTTATTTGGACCAAAAATCACTCAACATAACCATCAAAATTGGGCTTAACCATTTAAGGCCCAAAACTCTATTCTCTTTTCTCCATTCTCGGCCCAAGCCCAATCCATGGGGAAGAGTTGAATTAGGCCTTGCCACCTCATTTTTACATGGAGGTTATCCATGCAAATAACCCAAGCATCCATGCACTATCTCATCAATCTTCTCTCTCCCTCTCCCTCTGTTTCCTTCGGCCGAGAGCAAGAGAATGAACACACACACCTCACAAAACTCTCACTAAATCACTCAAGAATCATCCACTCTTCTTCATCCAAAATCTCGAAAATTTGGCTTGAAGTCTAAGGATCTTCATCAAGTAATTCACCATCTAAGGTAAGTTAATGGCTAACTTATGATCTAACTCCCTTCATTTCATCAAAATCTATTCTAAATCCATTCAATCTTGCGATCTAGCACCTTAGAAGCTCTTTAAATTCGAGATCTTCCAAGAAATGTTGCTAGGGCCGAAAATAACAACAAACTCTTCTCTTTTCTTCTTCAAAACCGATCCACAACTCAAGGTGAGTTTCATACCCTCTTCTTTTAGGTTTTTATGAGTTTTATGTGGGGAGAATACAAGTAAATGTGTAGATCTATGTGTAAATGTATGCTATGTGTGATTTGATGCATGTATGAGTATGATATTATGTGTTTGTGATGAATATGTTATTCAACAAGTGTGTAAAACCGAGATCTAAAATATGGGGAAGAAAATAATCATAACCTAAACTATTTTACACTAATCAAGTCAAGAAAAATAGTTTATATGGTTAGGATAAACATATTTGAACATAAAACTCATTTTTTGGCTTAAATTGTCAAAAATACAAACTTGGGGTCCAAACCGACAAATTATAATTTCTGGAGGGTCAAAAGGGTCCAAACAGTTTCTATAACAATTTTCTGAACATCAACATTTTTGAGGGGCTTAAAATGTAAATTTTGAATTTAATGGGCTAAATTTGGGCTTTTCGACCCAATAAGCTTCAAATTGCGAGATTTCTAAGTTTGAGGGGATGAAAAGGAAATTTTCTGTAAAACAGGGGGTTTAAAGTGTATTAAAACCATTTCAAAGGTCAAAAATGTTTTTCAAATTCAAAAAGAATCAAAAATGTAAAAAATTTCTATTTTGGGCCAAAACTGTAAAAGTTGCAAAAATGGGGGTTCTAATCGAGAAAACTTCATTCTGGAAGGACTTAAGCTGTTTACAAAGCAAATTTGGGCTAAAAATGTCTTTTCAACAAGTTATGATACTAAAGTGTCAAGAAAAATGGTTTAAGGACTAAAATGGAAATTCTTTTATATAAAGGACTAAAAGTGTTAACTTTATAAAAGAAGGGTTGTGAAAAGGTAAAAATCTTACTTTTAAACAAACAAATCCCTTAAGACAGAATACGAGATCCACGACTACCGGCGAAACGTAATAACAAATACACTTTCAACAACCACTATCGTTACCAAACGAATTGATTCGGTCTCGAATCAATAACAAAACAAAATTCAATAAACCGTAGTACTTCAATAAACACGCGATAACTACGAGGAGTCAATATTTAATCTTTGGGTTTGAAAGTTTTAAATCGTGCTTGTTGGGCCTTGCTAGCCCAATAACATGATCTTTGGGCCCGAAGGGGACGCGCTTACATGTTAATGGACCTTCTATGACCTAATTCCATGTAAAAGGACTTTCAATAGCTCTATTGTGCTGTTGGGCCCCAAGGGTCCATTAGTACTGCTAGCGAAGTCGAGAAGTCAAATGCGAGTCGGGCCAAGTGCCTTTCGCATTCCCGATAGCCTTGAATAACTTATGGAAATAAAGGGGGCTTCGTACCCTCCTTTCTCCTCGGTTGTGGGGCTATGAGAAACCGAGTAAACAGATTCGTGACGTTAAACAAGAGAAGTCAGGGTGGTTGGATTATGTGAGTAGTATGGACGACGCCTCAAGGATCGTTCATAATTTGTAGTTATAAACTAGTCATTTTCAATAATGCGTGATTGTAACAACTCACAGCCCTTAATTAATCCAATGTCACCTGGGTAATCAAAAACAATCGTCGTATCGGTATAACAATAAACAAGTCATGTAATTTACGTATTGGGAAAACATCGGGTTTTCCCGGGGAGTTCAACATTTTAACCTATGTGATGTATACAAAGTTCAACAATTATACATGTTTTCAAAATCGACAAGCATATTTACGGATCTTCACACTTATTTTTACAAATACTCTTTTCAGAAAATATCGGATTTTCTGGGTTTGCAATCTTCACAAAAATCATTTTTCCATAACATTACTTATGAACTCACCAACATTTCATATGTTGACGATTTTCAAAATAACTTGTATTCTCAGGTAACAGGTAAACGGAAAAATATGTATCAAGTTATGTCATGGTGTTTTGCTTAGATTATTTATCAAACGATTTATGCTATGGGAGTGTAATGTTTAAAACAATGTACTAAATGTAAACAATATCAGTTGTAATATTTCAATGCATGGTGATGAATGATGTTATGATTCATGTATAATCATTGTGATGGTATTCAATTTAAGTCACAAGAGCCCTCGGACGTTTCCGCCGTCTGGTTCGGGGGTGTGACAGGTTGGTATCAGAGCTCTGTTTATAGTGAACTAGCATATCTAACCACACATTCATATGCAACTATAACCCAAAGAGAGGGACTAACACAACTCTGAACAAAACAAGTAAAACATGACAATAAAAACATCCTTGCTTGTATTAGGAAAAAGAACATAATACCGAACCAAACAAGATAATGCTAGTATCTCGGTTAAGTCAAGATTGTTCTTAGTTGTATCAAGGAGTGGATGTAGCCTAATCAACTACATTCTCTCCAAGGTACAACTATCACATGTTCTGAGGAAATCGTGATAGCTAGGGAACCTAAAAACATACCCCTTTATCACCAAGAAGAGAACATCCGTTCAGTCTATACAGTAGTTGTAGCGTCTTAGGAATAATGTTAGCATATTTACGCACCCTCGCAGACAGCATGGCTGGTTTCCATCACCCCGAAGATCCTTACTTCCCTAACCAGGGAAATAACGAATGGTTGGACGAAGAGCCTGAAGAAGAGCATGAGGAAAACCCCGAGGAGGAATCTGACGGGGAACCGGAGGCAGAAGTCGAGGGCGAACCTGCTGAACCAGTAGAAGAACAGGAGGAGGAAGAAGATGAAGGAAGCTTCGAGAAGGAACCCAGTGATAACGAAGGGGGTGTTTCGGACGTGGAGTCCGAAGTCATCAACCCCCATTACCCGATTAGGGTGCCCGCTTACCGGGTGGGCCCCATTGGTCCTACACCCCCTGGGGTATTGATTTTTGGAGGTGGAGCAGACAGCAGGGACAGCGACCCCCGTTCGGTATGTCATGCGAGTTCTTTGACCTGAGGGACGGAGGACTGGCCGATCGAGCCCTTCTGGTCATGGTGAAACGATTACGGAACACCGGCGACCTAGCTCAGAGCACCGCCGACCAGGTACGCCAGATGTGGGCTAGGTTCGAGCGTGCAGAGCAGGAGACACGAGACGTTCTTCGAGAATTCCACATGAGGCAGGTAAGGTGGGAGTCTCGACTCCGGGACGCAGAACGACAGTTGGCTCATCTTCAAGGAGCATCCACTTCCTCAGCACCACCCCCGGGCACATCTCACTGCGACTAGGGATAGCAGTATCAGTTTTTAGTACTAGGTCATTAGGATCTATGTTATGTACCCCGACTCTATGTTTAAGTGACTACACTACTCATAGAGTCGTTATGCAATCAAACCAGTACCGCTTATGTATGCTCTTTCAAGCAAAATTTTCATGTATCAAAGTGCGGGTAATAGTAATGAAACAAATGCTGATGGCCGAATACTACCCTCGTGGTGAAATTCAGAAAATGGAACAAGAGTTGTGGAATCTCACTGTCCGGAACGCTGATATAGATGCCTACATATCAAGGTTTAGCGAACTGTCTCTGTTGTGCCCTGGCATGATTACCTCAGAGGGTAAGAAGATCGAACGATTCATTTGGGGACTAACCTCCCCGATCCAAGGAAACGTGATAGCTTCAAATCCCGAAACTTTCGACAGTGCCAAGAGATTGGCCAAGAAGTTGTATGACCACAACAACAAAAAGGGTGAGAAGCCAGTGGAGACCGAAGTTAAGAAGGAAAATGATAGCAAGAAGGGGAAGAACAACAAGAGGAAGGGACGTCAAGGCTCCGAATCATCCAAGAAGCAGCAAACAGTGTCAGTTAATGTTGCAACCGCTCAAGTTCCATCCACACCACATGCTCCAGTCACAGCTGCTCCAAGTGCTCCTAGACCTTATTCCGGTAATCTTCCCAAGTGCAACAAGTGCGGTCTCCATCACAATGGAGAATGCAGAGAGATGCAGTGCACCAGTTGCAATCGGAAGGGGCACACAGCAAAGTACTGCAGGACTTACCCTCCTCAGAACCAAAAACAGGGAAACAACAACAACATCATCACCAACACTGGCGGCAACAATGCAAGACCTAGCCACACCTGCTATGGATGTGGAAGGACTAGGCATTTCCGTCGAAATTGCCCCAACAACAAAAATTCCGGAAATGGAGGAACAGGAAGGGTGCTGACCATGGATCAGGGAGAAGCAATTCAGGATCCCGTTGTTGTTACCGGTACGTTTCTCCTAAACCACACTTATGCATGCATCCTATTTGACACCGGAGCAGAGCGAAGTTTTGTGAGCAATAAGTTTAAACATTTGTTAAAACAACAACCCCAGAAGCTCAATGAAACCTTTACGGTGGAAATGGCTAATGGGAAAACTGAATCCACTGGGGAAATCTACATCGGATGTACCCTAACTCTAAATCAACACGTCTTTCGAATAGACTTAATGCCTGTTTCCATTAGAAGTTTCGACGTGATTATTGGCATGGACTGGTTAAGCCCCCACCATGCTGAAATTATGTGTCACGAGAAGGCCGTTCGCCTTCACCTTCCCAATCACGAAACCCTAGTTATTTACGGAGACAAACCTAGCACGAACCTTCACCTCATCTCGTGCATCCAGGTACAGAAGCATCTGCGAAAGAACGATTTGACGTTCCTGGCTCATATAGTAGATAAAAACCAAGGAAGAGATTAGCATTCAAGACATTCTAGTAGCACGTGAATTCCCAGACGTATTTCCTGAAGATCTTCCTGGAGTACCCCCAGAGAGACAAGTTGAATTCCGAATTGACCTTGTTCCAGGAGCAACTCCCCTCGCTAAATCGCCTTACCGACTAGCTCCTGCTGAGATGCAGGAATTGTCCAGCCAACTTAGCTTACTCATGGGCAAAGGATTCATCCGACCCAGCTACTCTCCATGGGGAGCTCCGGTCCTCTTTGTCAAAAAGAAGGACGGATCTTTTAGGATGTGCATCGATTACAGGGAGCTAAACAAGCTCACTGTCAAAAATCGCTATCCACTCCCACGAATCGACGATCTATTTGACCAGCTCCAAGGAGCTAGTTACTTCTCTAAGATAGATCTACGATCCGGGTACCATCAACTCAAGGTCCGGGAAGAGGATATTCCCAAAACCGCTTTCCGAACTCGTTACGGACATTATGAATTTGTCGTAATGCCCTTCGGTCTAACGAATGCCCCTGCCGCATTCATGGACCTAATGAACCGAATCTGTCGACCATTCATCGACAACTTTGTTATCATTTTCATTGACGACATTCTAGTCTATTCCCGAAGCGAAGAAGAGCATGGACAACATCTCCGACAAATCTTGGAAACCCTGCGAACGGAGCATCTATATGCAAAACTATCCAAGTGTGAGTTCTGGCTCCGTAGCGTGAACTTTTTGGGTCATGTTGTTAGTCAGGAAGGAATACATGTGGATCCTTCTAAGGTCAAAGTCGTTGAAGGATGGGCAGTTCCGACGACACCCACAGAAATTCGCCAATTCTTAGGCCTACCAGGCTACTATAGGAGGTTCATTCAGAACTTCTCTAAGATCGCCAAGCCAATTACATCGCTTACACAAAAGGGTGTACCATTTAAATGGACGGACAAACAAGAAGTTGCATTCCGAACTCTGAAGCAAGCACTCTGCAGTGCCCCGGTACTATCTCTACCAGAGGGAACGGAAGATTTCGTGGTCTACTGTGATGCGTCCAATCAGGGTTTAGGTTGCGTTCTCATGCAGCGTGGAAAGGTGATAGCTTACGCATCTCGCCAACTAAAGACACACGAAGTGAATTATACAACCCATGATCTGGAATTGGGAGCAGTGGTCTTTGCTCTGAAGATTTGGAGGCATTACCTCTATGGTACGAAGTGCACCATCTTCACGGACCACAAGAGTCTCCAGCACATCTTGAATCAAAAAGAGTTGAATATGAGGCAACGAAGATGGGTTGAACTATTAAATGATTACGAGTGTGAAATCAAGTACCACCCAGGAAAGGCCAACGTGGTAGCTGATGCCTTGAGCCGGAAAGAGTACTCTAATCGTCGCGTGAAAACTCTCTCAATAACCATCCAATCTCATCTAACCACTCAGATCAGGGCAGCCCAGTCAGATTCCATGAAGGCAGAAAACAGAGCAAGCGAAGCATTATGCGGAATGGAAAAGAATCTCGAGGTGAAAGAGGACGGAGTATACTATTTCATGAACCGTATTTGGGTCCCTAAACCTGGAAGATTTAGGGAGGTAGTCATGAATGAAGCTCACAAGACGCGATACTCCATCCATCCAAGTTCAGACAAAATGTACTTGGATATTAAACAACATTATTGGTGGCCTAACATGAAATCAGAAATTGCCACCTATGTTAGCAAATGCCTTACTTGCGCCAAAGTAAAGGTGGAATACCAGAAGCCCTCGGGGTTACTACAGCAACCAGTAATCCCCGAGTGGAAATGGGAAGGGATTTCTATGGACTTTGTAACCAAGTTACCCAAGACGTCAGATGGATTAGACACTATATGGGTAATAGTTGACCGACTGACGAAATCCGCCCATTTCCTGCCAATAAAAGAATCCTACAAGATGGAGAGACTGACAAGAATATACATTCGAGAAATCATGAGGCTTCACAGAGTGCCAGTGTCTATCATCTCAGATAGAGACAGTAGGTTCACTTCACGTTTTTGGCAATCACTTCAGAAAGCACTTGGAACCCATCTCGACATGAGCACCGCTTATCACCCACAAACGGACGGTCAAAGCAAACGAACCATCCAGACGCTCGAAGACATGCTTCGCGCATGTGTGATAGACTTTGGGAAGTCCTGGGATACCCACTTACCCTTAGTTGAATTCTCGTATAACAATAGTTACCATTCGAGCATCAAAGTCGCTCCTTTCGAAGCGCTATATGGACGTAAGTGTAGATCATCGATGTGTTGGACTGAGGTAGGTGACACCCAGCTAGCACAGGAACAAGCATCAGACAAGACATTAACAGGACCGGAGATCATACGTGAAACCACGGAAAAGATATGTCAAATAAGAGCTCGACTACAAGCCTCGCGCGACCGACAAAAGAGCTACGCTGATAAACGGCGAAAGCCCTTAGAGTTTCAGGTCGGGGATCGAGTGCTGTTAAAAGTTTCTCCCTGGAAAGGGGTCATTCGTTTTGGAAAACGGGAAAATTGAATCCAAGATACATTGGACCTTTCGAGATCCTTGCCCGAATAGGTCCAGTGGCGTACAGACTACAACTACCCGCTGAGCTCAGCAGTGTACACCCCGTGTTCCATGTTTCCAATCTAAAGAAGTGCCTATCCATTGAGACTCTCGTCATTCCCCTTGACGAAATCGAAATCAATGAGAATCTCGTGTTCGTTGAAGAACCAGTCGAAATCATGGACAGGGAGGTGAAGCGTATTAAACAAAGTCGCATCCCGTTCGTGAAAGTACGGTGGAACGCGAAGCGTGGGTTAGAATTCACGTGGGAACAAGAAGACCAAATGAAGCAAAAGTACCCTCATCTATTCTAGCATTCTCAAATCTAGCTTTCAAAAGAATTTCGGGACGAAATTCCCTCTAACGGGGGGATGATGTCACAACTAGAAATTTTTGTGCCTTGTAACTACAACACTTATGCCAATTATGAATCAAAAACATGAAAGCATGTATGATGCTTACTCTATGACAACAAAATTTCAATCAAACACTTCATACTAGCATTGCAAATAGTCAACAAGCAATTGGAAACCTTAGAAATCCTTGTTTAAGTCCATTATGGATTAGGTTTTCCTTATTAGGCCCAATGGACCAATAAGCTTCCAATTGGACTATCTTGGGCTTAGAACTCTTGAATGGGCTCTAATTGGACCCACTTCCATTTATTTCAATATTTTGGGCCATATTGGGCCTAGAATGAAATAAACTATTTAAATGAACCATATTGGGCCATAATTAACCTAATTTAGACCTAATAGGTCATAAAAATCACATTTATATTTATTTGGACCAAAAATCACTCAACATAACCATCAAAATTGGGCTTAACCATTTAAGGCCCAAAACTCTATTCTCTTTTCTCCATTCTCGGCCCGAGCCCAATCCATGGGGAAGAGTTGACTTAGGCCTTGCCACCTCATTTTTACATGGAGGTTATCCATGCAAATAACCCACATTTTTACATGGAGGTTATCCATGCAAATAACCCAAGTATCCATGCACTATCTCATCAATCTTCTCTCTCCCTCTCCCTCTTTTCCTTTGGCCGAGAGCAAGAGAATGAATACACACACCTCACAAAACTCTCACTAAATCACTCAAGAATCATCCACTCTTCTTCATCCAAAATCTCGAAAATTTGGCTTGAAGTCTAAGGATCTTCATCAAGTAATTCACCATCTAAGGTAAGTTAATGGCTAACTTATGATCTAACTCCCCTCATTTCATCAAAATCTCTTCTAAATCCATTCAATCTTGTGATCTAGCACCTTAGAAGCTCTTTAAATTCGAGATCTTCCAAGAAAGGTTGCTAGGGCCGAAAATAACAACAAACTCTTCTCTTTTCTTCTTCAAAACCGATCCACAACTCAAGGTGAGTTTCATACCCCCTTCTTTTCGGTTTTTATGAGTTTTATGGGGGGAGAATACAAGTAAATGTGTAGATCTATGTGTAAATGTATGCTATGTGTGATTTGATGCATGTATGTGTTTGATATTATGTGTTTGTGATGAATATGTTATTCAACAAGTGTGTAAAACCGAGGTCTAAAACATGGGGAAGGAAATAATCATAACCTAAACTATTTTACACTAATCAAGTCAAGAAAAATAGTTTATATGGTTAGGATGAACATATTTGAACATAAAACTCATTTTTGGGCTTAAATTGTCAAAAATACAAACTTGGGGTCCAAACCGACAAATTATAATTTCTGGAGGGTCAAAAGGGTCCAAACAGTTTCTATAACAGTTTTTCTGAACATCAACATTTTTGAGGGGCTTAAAACGTAAATTTTGAATTTAATGGGCTAAATTTGGGCTTTTCGGCCCAATAAGCTTCAAATTGTGAGATTTCTAAGTTTGAGGGGCTGAAAAGGAAGTTTTCTATAAAACAGGGAGTTTAAAGTGTATTAAAACCATTTCAAAGGTCAAAAATGTTTTTCAAATTCAAAAAGGATCAAAAATGTAAAAAATTTCTATTTTGGGCCAAAACTGTAAAAGTTGCGAAAATGGGGGTTCTAACCGAGAAAACTTCATTTTGGAAGGACTTAAGCTGTTTACAAAGCAAATTTGGGCTAAAAATGTCTTTTCAACAAGTTATGATACTAAAGTGTCAAGAAAAATGGTTTAAGGACTAAAATGGAAATTCTTTTATATAAAGGACTAAAAGTGTTAACTTTATAAAAGAAGGGTTGTGAAAAGGTAAAAATCTTACTTTTAAACAAACAAATCCCTTAAGACAGAATACGAGATCCACGACTACCGGCGAAACGTAATAACAAATACACTTTCAACAACCAATATCGTTACCAAACGAATTGATTCGGTCTCGAATCAAGAACAAAACAAAAATCAATAAACCGTAGTACTTCAATAAACACGCGATAACTACGAGGAGTCAATATTCAATCTTTGGGCTTGAAAGTTTCAAATCATGCTTGTTGGGCCTTGCTAGCCCAATAACATGATCTTTGGGCCCGAAGGGGACGCGCTTACATGTTAATGGGCCTTATATGACCTAATTCCATGTAAAAGGACTTTCAATAGCTCTATTGTGTTGTTGGGCCCCCAGGGTCGATTAGTACTGCTAGCGAAGTCGAGAAGTCAAATGCGAGTCGGGCCAAGTGCCTTTCGCATTCCCGATAGCCTTGAATAACTTATGGAAATAAAGGGGGCTTCGTACCCTCCTTTCTCCTCGGTTGTGGGGCTATGAGAAACCGAGTAAACAGATTCGTGACGTTAAACAAGAGAAGTCAGGGTGGTTGGATTATGTGAGTAGTATGGACGACGCCTCAAGGATCATTCATAATTTGTAGTTATAAACAAGTCATTTTCAATAATGTGTGATTGTAACAACTCACAACCCTTAATTAATCCAATGTCACCTGGGTAATCAAAAACAATCGTCGTATCGGTATAACAATAAACGAGTCATGTAGTTTACGTATTGGGAAAACATCGGGTTTTCCCAGGGAGTTCAACATTTTAACCTATGTGATGTATACAAAGTTCAACAATTATACATGTTTTCAAAATCGACAAGCATATTTACGGATCTTCACACTTATTTTTACAAATACTCTTTTCAGAAAATATCGGATCTTCTGGGTTTGCAATCTTCACAAAAATCATTTTTCCATAACATTACTTATGAACTCACCAACATTTCATATGTTGACGATTTTCAAAATAACTTGTATTCTCAGGTAACAGGTAAACAGAAGAATATGTATCAAGTTATGTCATGGTGTTTTGCTTAGATTATTTATCAAACAGTTTATGCTATGGGATTGTAATGTTTAAAACAATGTACTAAATGTAAACAATATCAGTTGTAATATTTCAATGCATGGCGATGAATGATGTTATGATTCATGTATAATCATTGTGATGGTATTCAATTTAAGTCACAAGAGCCCTCGGACGTTTCCGCCGTCTGGTTCGGGGGTGTGACAGACATGGTCCATTTGGGTTGCATGGCACCATGCAATTGGATAGACTAAATGAGAGAAATAACACTTGTGGTTTATTAATATATTATAAGTTCTAATATATTAACAATATTATTTAATTAGTTTGATCAAGAATTAATCTAGAATTAATTAAGTGATCAAATTGTAACTAATTAAATATATGGGTTGATTATGTAAATCATCCATAACTTATATAGTGGGCTAAGAGGCTCCATGGATAATCAAGTTGGGTTAAACCCATTGGATGCTCCATGGAGGCTCCATAGGAGTTACAAACCCATGGGTCATGGAAATGAAGAGTCATGACACATTAGGGTTTACATGGTGTAACCCTAGATGTGTCAACACTATATAAAGCTCATGTTTCTCCCAAAATCAGCTACACATGCATGCTTGAGGGCTAGAGCCGATTTTTAGAGTGTTATACTTTCTCTCCAAGTTTACTCCATAGCATTTGGTGTTGTGTGAAGCATTTGAGGCATCACACTTGGGGTGTTAGGCTTACAAGGTTTCAAGGATCAAAATCAACAACAAGGTATGTAGTTCTATCTTTTATTCAAGTTAAAATTGTTCCCCATGTATGCTAGATAGGATCATAACCTTGGAAATAAACTTTGCATGATAATTAGACAAACATAGATCCAAGGTTATTAGGGTTGCATGTACACCTAGGAAGTGTTAGAATGCTCAAAACCCATCAGTATGGAGTTTGGATCGGAAGGGTAGGAGCTTAATCCATTGAGATGGCTCAATAAGATAGAGGAACTCGGTAGGTCCATAGAGGGACTCGACGAGGAAAGTTGGTTTGTCCCGTTTTAGCTTAAGGTAGAACTCGACGAGTCGGTGAAGGGACTCGACGAGTTGATTCGGTAGATCGCAACTATGAGTAGCCTGGGAACTCGACGATCCAGGGGGAGACTCGACGAGTTAGATCACAATTTCAGGTTCTAGAACTCGACGAGTTGATGGAGCAACTCGACGAGTTGGGTCAACCAGGATGTTGACTTTGACCAAAGCATTGACTTTGACCAAGGTTAAAATGGTTATTTTACCCTAAGGAGAATTATCAGGTTTTGACTAAGTGTTATTCTGGCCGTCAGAGATTCCTCACTCGAGATTCAGCAGTCAGCTTTGCAAGGTGAGTTTTCCTCTAATAGAGCGGGTCTAAGGCACCAAGGTCGGGCCGTATATGTATGATTAGTAGCCGAGTGTGGGTAAGGATCGTATCTCATAGTATAGTTGAGTATGGATATTTGACTGATTGATAGATTTAGTTATACTTGATGTCTGTGTGATACTTGTATGTATGATCAGTAACTGAGTGTGGGCGGGGCTCGTATCTCATAGTAGCAGAGTGTGGGTGGGGCCCGTATCTCATAGCCAGCGGAGTGTGGGCGGGGCCCGTATCTCCTAGATAGCGGAGTGTGGGCAAGTTCTGTATCTTCATGAGTGTGTGTGGGGCCCGTATCTCCTAGTTGCATGTTATGTGTGTATGGTATGTGGTAGCTTGGGGAGACTCACAAACCTTCGTGCTTATAGTTTTCAGTTTTGGTTTCAGGTACTTCCGGTAGCAAGAGGAAGAGTTCAGGATGATTGCAGTGCACACACCATTGATTCAGCCTGGGATGTTTAGACTTTGATATTTGACACATGATTTTGATACAGTATTTTATTATGATGATTTGAGATACATTATTTATGTTCTTTTTATGAGGTGACAAATGGTAATTATGGTTTTTATAAATAATCAAAACAAAATTTTAGGACCGTATTTTTGGGATGTTTCGGCTTGGATCTGGCCTTTAGTCAAGTTTTGATGTCATGCATGGAGTTTAAGTCATATTTCCCCTTTTGACCCATTTTGGGTTCAAGAAATGCATTGGACATGCATGTCTATAAAGCACCAACCTTTGGGTTGATTTTGAGGCTAGAATCTTTTCTGGAAAGGTTGGGTTCCAGATCTCAAGGATTTTGTGCTTATTAGTTAAGCCCTGGAATCTTCAAACCTTGTGGATAGGTTTTTGAGCATTTGGAGTAGCCCCAAAGGATAAAGTTGGAAACTTTATCCTTTTTATAACATTTGAGGTTTGATTTGAGTCTTCGAGTCCTTGAAATTGTAGGATCAGTTGAATGTATTAAGCTCGGGTAAACTCGGCGATTTTGCAAGTCAACTCAGCGTGTTGGATGGGATTTTCCCGACCTTCTGATTATCGTAGAAACTCGACGAGTTTATTGGTACACTCGACGAGTTAGGTCAACATGGACTAATGATTGTGACTGTTGACTTTAATTTTGACCAAGTTTGACTTTTGTGGGCATTATGGGTATTTCGGGATTTTGATGAAATTGGTCGCATGGTGGTTGTAGACATTTGATTCAGGAGCTGAGGTTCTAAGTCAGATCTTATCGGTCATGCACTACTTGAGAGGTGAGTGGTCCTCACTGTACTTGTTGGGGTCGAAGGCACCGAGGCCAACCCTTTTGGATTGTTATCCTGATTATTGCATGATTAAGTATTGTTGTGATCTCTTAGATCGGTATCCTGGTATTTAGGATGTTGCTATGATTAGTGATCTTCAAGATTTGTCTGTCTGTTTGTTGACTGGTTCATAGTATGATTATCTGTATTATGTGCACATGATTGGTTGGTAGTTGAGGCTTCACTGTCTTGTGTGTAAGCCAACATGCCTGGGCATTCCAACCCAATGGTTAAGGGCCTAGGGTATTCCATCTCGAGGATAATTGGACCCCTAGTATGTTGGCATTCCAACCCGATGGTTGAGGGGCCTGGGACATTCCAACCCGATGGTTGATTGGCCCCATAGTATGTTGTTATTATATTTGTATTGTTTGTTATGTATTGGTATCTTGAGGGAAACTCACTAAGCTTTGGGCTTACAGTTTTGGATTGTGTTTCAGGTACTTCAAAGGATCACGGGAAGGCGAAGGCGTGATCGTGCACCTCCTCATATTTTATTTCACGATTTTGGGATTTGTCTAATGTTGAATCTATTTTGAAAACAATTTGTAAACAATGATGATTTTAGAGTGAACTTTAAAATTTTAAATTTTTGAGAATTTTATGAATGTTACAACAGTGATGCCTTTACTAGGTATCATGTTCAGGCTTATTGCTCAAAGCTAATAGTTTAGGACTAGAACCTTTAAGTGTATACAATTTCATATCTCTCACGATATTGTCTCTTAAGACATGAACCCATTCATTGAAGTTGTATCTATTGAATGTTATTGTTTCACTAAGTCATTAAAGAAAATGACAATTCAAGGTATTGAGAATGGATTATTTAACTACAAATTCTAACAAAATTCATTTAGTATTTTCAATATTTAAACTCCTTAATAATAAATACCCTTTTAGTTTCCAAAAACATTAATTATCAAAGTCTAGGATCCAAGTTGCAAAATAAATAAATGGTTAGGTATCATTTATCCCATGCATTTGAATTCAACCCGGTAGATATTGATTATCAATTATATCTTACTATATAATTCCTAGATTTATGGGATCGCTAGTAACAAATTTAATTATACATGTTTGATCCCATCTATGCCTCGGAACTCTCTTTCTT
This sequence comes from Lactuca serriola, assembly GCF_051521515.1. Classification (NCBI taxonomy): domain Eukaryota; kingdom Viridiplantae; phylum Streptophyta; class Magnoliopsida; order Asterales; family Asteraceae; genus Lactuca; species Lactuca serriola. The sequence continues at coordinate 106,997,478 of NC_136410.1, forward strand.
AGGTATCCTTTATCGCAAAAGATTTCCGATCAAATCATCCAATTTGAAATCATGTGTAATCGGCCTATAACTTGGTTATAGAAATCACGAATACACCCCGGCCATCTAAAGATAACACTAAGCAGTTAGGTATCATTTATCCCACTAGTGCATACAAGATATGTGCGAGTGCTCTTCAAAACAAGTTGCACAGATTTAAGGTTTGTAAAAAGGGTCTTTTATATGTTTTATAATTCTAGTTTTAAAAACATATGATATCATAGTTATTACATGCATATAATAAACCATGGTACCAATTTTCAAAAGAAAATCACTTTTAAAGGTTCAATATAAAAAGCTAGTTTTTATATAATTTGACACGATTCAATTTTAATAACCGGTATTAAGTTTGAGTGCATTTGAATCTTTTTATATCTTTAATGAAACCTTCTTTTATTACTTATGTATTTGGAGTTTTTAAAAGTTTCAAAAATCACCATTTTAAACTTATATTTGAGTATTTTAAAATTTGACGTTATTAACGCTTTTATAAAACCGGATTTTATTTTAAAACAATAACTTGTTAGTGTTACATCTTATGTCCACATTATAAATTTTGAAAACCAAACTTCATGTGATGTTTATTTTGTCTAAAATTATTTTAGAATATGAAAAAACTAATTTATCAACCACACATAATAATTGCATAAAATAAACAACACAAACATGCATAAAATTATATGTGCATAAACATAACCAACTATTGACATTTTTTGTGAGCCAACACAAAAAATGTCAAGTCCATGCCTAAGGAGACCAAAAATCTTCTTGTAATGTTGTTATAGAAGCTCCCACTTGAGTAAACACTATTTGCTTGCAAAAGATTTGAAGAACTTCTTGAAAGCTAAAATTCAGCAATCGTCAACTAAAAGTTCAACAGCCCTTTAGAAAACAGCTTTAGTGACATTTTTCAGAAACTGACACTAACTTTCAGCATGTTGTTAAACTCGAAAATTGCTCTTTGGTCATAAAAAAATGGTTTCAACTTCATTTTTTGTTACATTTTTGTACAAATAAATTATTTCTAACAAGTAATCTATTATTTACAAAAAAAAAAAAAAAAAAAAAAAAAAAAAAAAAAAAAAAAAAAACACGAAAACTAATCTACTTAATTTATTACATACCAAATGAATAAATACATTATTACAACCATTTTTATAAAACAACAAACACAATGGTCCTTAACTAGTTTATGCACATCATACGTATCAACATACACATAAAACAACCTTTGTTTTTCTAAGACAACTTTAAAATGACAAAAGCTGCATGAAAACTTTTGTCACATAAAATAACAATTATAAAGTTGTCATAGAAAATATGTATGAACTTGTTTTTATAAAAAACCAAGTTATCCATATTCTCCAAAAACTAAGATTTCTAAAAATTAAAAAATTTAACCAAACTTGCAAGGTGGCTCTGATACCAATTGTTGGGTTTTTATTCAAAAACTAGTTTCAAAAACATGATTTTTTAGCAACTAAATACTTGATGATTTGAATAATATAAAACAAGTTTATAACCCACCAAGGATCTTCTTGCAAAGTTTGGAAAGAAAACAAACATAACCAAAGAAGAAGAAGAACAAATAACAACATTTATAGTTCTTTGGATCCTCTTGGGAGGCTTGGAAGTTGATGAAGAATGATGAAGTTTAGATACACCAACAAGAAGCCAACTTGATGTAGATGCTAGTCTAAAACTCTTAACACTTAAGCTTGAAGTTCATAACCAAAGTATGAACTTCAAGAGAGTATAAAAGCAAGTAATGTCCTCAAGACTTAAGAAGAAATGAGAGAGAGAGAGAGAGAGAGAGAGAGAGAGCATATCATATGCACCTACGGTTTTGGTGCATGAAGTGTAAATAATGAAAGCCTTTTCTCATTCATATAACGTACAAAATATTCATGCACAATATTCATCAGTCTTTAACCATTAAGCACCCATGCTTCTACTAGCTAGATTGTCCATCATGCTTCTTAAGACAAGCCATGTTTTTTATTTAAATAATCAAAAGGCATGTCTTCCTTTGTCTGCTCATGATTTCGAAAATAAGAGAGTAAAAAGAAGACAAACATTTTATATTTTATAAACCAAGTTTATAAAATATAAACTAACTTTTGGGTAAAAGACAAAAGAATCTATCTAGTCAAAAATCTTGCGCATGGCATATTAATTCATACCATATGAATTATACATAATGTTTCTTGCTAATGAAAATCATTATTTCCTAGAAATAAATAATTTCCAATTTAATTATAAGAGCTCATTGAATATTTATTAAAATCAATTTCTAATAAATAATCAATTATATCAAGTTGTTATTAGTGTGACCCATTAGTATCATATGTTAATTAACAATGTCACTATAATACGATTCTTTAACATACTAGATCTTTCGGTTAGGAGTATATTATATTTGTCGGTTAAAAAAATTAATATTGTTTATAATTCATCATAGAGCCTTAACATTTTTTTAATAAATGTTATATCTAATAAATATTACATATTTATACTTTATGAAAATAATTCATTATGAAATAATATGTCTCGTTATTAATAACAATATAAATATATATATTTAATTTCTCCAAATGTTACAATAAAAATAGTTTATTGAAAAAATATATGTTCTGATATATGTAGTAATAAATAATATTTTCAACAACTAATCCCCCAAAATTAATAAAAAAAATTGTGTTACTTTATCATCAATATATTTTAATTGTCTCGTTAAATTTCTTTAGTAAAATGTTCCCAATTTATATCCACCAAACATCATACATATTATTTATTTTAGTCTTCGATTTTCATCCCCCTTAAGTTTATCATTACAAGATTTGTAAAATGAAGTGCACCACCAAATTTCTTCACCGGTGTCGCCTTCCTCCTTCCCCACAAAAGTCGTCCCCTTAGGAGCGATTTGTTTACCTCTTAATTGAAAGATTAAAAGCTTCTCTTCAAAATTCAGATATGATGTGTTTGATAGCATCTTATTTTTTGACTCTTAAATTAAGAAAAAAAATCTCTTAGTTTTTCAGACACATGGTTGTATCCGGAAAAAAAAATAAAAAATAAAAATAAAAATAAGGGGTAATCACTTAAAAGGGTAATATATTTTTTGATTTGCACACATTTGGCACTGAGTTTTTTTTTTTTTTTTTGCCAACATTTGACCATTTAACTTGTATTTTTATCCATATTTAGTCCTTTTAACCTGCTACTCCAAGGAAACCGGAAAAATTTACTTAATAAGGTAATATATTTTTCAGTTTGTACACATTTAGTCTGTAATATTTTTTGTACACATTTAGTGTACAAAAATATTACGGACTAAATGTGTACAAACTAAAAATATATTACCATGTTAAATCATTTCCGCGGCTTAACCTAGAGTAGCCGGTTATAAGGACTAAATGTGGATAAAAAACAAGTTAAATTCTCAATTACATTTTGCTTTACTAAAATGCACGTGTGTTTCCTATTTTGCCCAAATGTTCTCCCTCTTCTCTTTTCTATTTCACAAAACATTCTCTTTTTCCTTCCCAACCATCTCCGACGACCTACAACCTCCGTCATTGCTCTAGCCATCGGTTGGTCACCGCCTCCGCCTCCGCCTGCGCCGCCCTTCATCCATGTTAAACTCGTCGACAACACCATCGTGTAATGTTTTTCTGAAACCCAATGTCTATCTAAAATTGAATTTCTCTACGGTTAATTTCTGAAACCTATTTCTTAAATCGAATTTCTTAATCGACTTATAAGAAATTTTGATTTTAAAACCTAGCTAAAATTGGTTAAATTTTACAAGATCGTATGTTGGATTGATATGCTCTTGTTGATGGTCTTTGTGGTTTTGTAATGTAATGCTCTTGCAGCATTGATATTTTTGCCTTTCGATTGATGTATTGAAGATTTGAAGTTAGCTCTATTATTAATTGCAAGTAGATTTGAGTTTGTTTGCTTAACTCGTGTATAGCTGATGCAATTACATTTTGCTTTACCAAAAGGAATACACTTAGATTTTCAAGTCAAAATTAACAAAGCTCAACGTCGATAGCCAATTAGTCATGTGAAATTCATTGCAAACTAAACATCTATATTTTTGAATTGCAATCGTTGGTTGTTTAGGTTATCTTTTGATTAATTTATTCTCATAAACTCGATTATTTCTCCTGGATTTGAAGTTCGAAGCTAGTTCTCCATGCTTATTCATCGTTGCCATCATTGCTCTTGTTATTAAAGGAAGATAATCCACTTCTAAGTGTAATCTACATATGAATAGATATTAGGAGTACACTACAATGAATTCAAATGATAATTGTGGAGTTGAAGAAGAGAAATCAAACGGATGTAGAGTCAAACCTATAGCTAATTTCCGTACATAGTTTTTCCCCCGGTGTATATTTGAAGGTTATGGACATATCACTGATTTGTGTAACATCCTGTTTCGGATCATTTCATAATTTGGGGCCGTGACCCAAAGATCAGTTATCATAAGGCTACGAGCCTTGGCGAAAGAGAGATTTAAACCCCTTTGGATGTGGGTAATGTAGATTAGGTGATCTGATAGTTCGGTTGGTGTTTTTGAGGCCAAGGATATAACCGTAAAGTGATAGTTCAGGCCTTTTATAGATTTTGGATTTATGTTCAGAAAATTTTAAGGAAAAGGAGAGTTGATAGGATTATAGATCTTCTCATTATCTTTCTTTGGATATAAGGATCGTCGAAATCGGAATTGAAATGAAGAAGTTATGATCATTTCAAGTTAGGGCGGATTTGGGTTAAGTCACGTACACGGGGCATACCAGGAGTACGTTGGGCGTACGCGATCAATGCTGAAACTCTATTTTCGTGGTTTGAGCCCTATTTAAGCTCCTTAACTCACCCAAACCCATTCCATTCTCATCCTCCACCTCTCCAACACCCTCCCTTGAAACTCTAACCCTAGTTTGAACCATGTGAGCAAAAAAAGGTGTTCTTAAGTGCTTTGGAGTGTTCTTCGTGCATCTTGGAGAAGAAGGGGCACATTGTAGAAGTTTTGGTTACATTAGATCTTGTAGATCTAGACTTCATTCACCTTGATCTTTCTTCTAGAGGTACAAAGTTTGAATCTTGATGATGCATTTGTTAGATCTAGCTAGTTTTGGGTGTTATGGGCTTTTGGACACTTTAGTTCATAAATTTTAGATCTTGAAAGTTTGTGACCTTGTTATAGATAAAGTTGGAAACTTTATCCATCTAAACATCATATTGATTTAGATCTAAAGGTTATAGACTTTCACTTAATGGACTAAGTTGAAAAAGATGCACTTTTGGTCCCTTTGAGACTTAAAGACTAGATCTTGGTTGTTTGGACAGTTCTAATGGATAAAGTTTGTTTGAAAATTCATCCATTATGGAGTCATTATGAACCATAAAAATGTGACTTTGGTCTCTAGTTTTCCTCCATGCATGGTCTTGGATGTCTTAATGGGTTAAGAAGTTAGGGTTTTTGGATGTCGAAGACTGAATAACCATACAAGACCGTAAAGTTGGAAACTTTATGGTTAAGGATATCATTTGAGGGTTAGATCTGGATTTTGGACGAAAGATCTTAAAGGATTAAGCTCTTAATGGATTGGGAGGATGGCAGTCACGTACGTGGTCAGCCCCTTGACTTATGGTCAAGCCGTAGTACGCCCCACATACGTGTTGAGTACGCCCAACATACTCAACTGAGTTGAACCGGTCAACTCAATTGACTTTTCACTTTGACCATGATATTGACCATGTTTGACCTAAGGGCATTTTGGGTAATTTGATTTATAGTTTGATATTTGGGTTCATGTTAATTATATAGATGATCGATAGAGATAACTTTTAGAGCTGTGATTAGTGCAGCTATTCTTTCAGACTGTGTGGTGAGTCTTCTCATTATATCCGTGGGTCGAAGGCACTAATGTCGGCCCATTGCTTTATTATGTAGAATACTAGTTGTCTCCTTGATACTTGCAAGAAAGACCAGGATCTGGCCCCTGGCAATTGTATGAATGACCAGGATCTGGCCCCTGGCACTTGTATGTAAGACCAGGATTAGGCCATCGGCATTGCAAGGAAAGGACCATGGGGATAGCCCATGGTACTTGTATGCAAGACCGGGATTTAGCCCTCGGTATTGCAACGAAACACCACGGGGGTAGCCCATGGCACTTGTATGTTATGGTATGTGGTATTTTGAGGAACTCACTAAGCTTTGTGCTTACAGTTTCATATTTATGTTTTCAGGTACTTTCGGTTCGAAAGGGAAGGGCCCGGCATCACTGCACAGCATCCCCCAAAGTTTTTCGCATTGGCAATTAATGATATTACTCTGATGTTTAAATAATATAATCACTTTGATCGGTTTTGGAACAACTTGTTGTGTGTTTTATTGTTTTAAAAATGAAAATTTTACCTTGGATTTTCGGGACGTTACAAGTTGGTATCAGATCCTTGGTTTGTGGGATTCGGACACACTCTTGGGTATGTCTGAACTCAAACTGAGGAATTGGTAATATTTTGAATGAAAATAAGTTTCTACAAACATTTTTCTAAAGAAAATATGTTTCTGAAAAGATTTTGATAAAGAAAAAGGGGGTGTGATGCATGCAATCAACCGAGCTCAAGTAAGTGATTCCCATAATACCCATACATGTTAATATTATATATGATATGAATGCTTGCATGCTAGGATGAGGCTAGGGATACTTTCAGGAATTGCATGATAGATTAGCCTGATATGTGATGCCTTGTATCCTAGGAGAATTGGATGATATGCTATATTTGGAATCTATATTTGTAGAAGTGATTGCTAAGTGTATGCTTTAAAAATTGTATACGATTATGATCATATTTCCTATATTGTGAATCATTTGCATGCATAAGACAACCGGCTATGAAAGTGGAAGTTCCTAGCATGGGTTGTAGTAAGTGAGCTTGGGATGTTCTTTGTCTGTTCTGTGGCTTGGAGTGTTACTGCATGAATGCTACTTGTTTTGTGCTTTGTGGGACTCATATTAATGTGAGATAATTACTTCATGAATATGTTAAATTGCATGCTGCAAAGGTTAAATAATCTTAGAGTGATATATTTGACCCTATTGTGCAGCTCTTGTCTGAGTCCAACCGTTATAGGGTTGAGTCTGTTACTCAAAAGATTATCTAAGCTTTATGGCATGTGATTGTATTCATGAAGTAGCTAGCTGTAATTAGTAGGAGTTCTTCAGCAGCTGATGGCAGAGTGGGTTCGGAACCTAGGAGAGCCTAGGAAGTGTTTTAGTGGGTTTGGTTGCATTATTTAACGAGTACTTGAAATACCGATTTAAGAAGGTAACTTAGAGGATTCGGGATAACTCCTGAGGAAAGTATGGATAGGTGTGGAAGGTAGTATTGGGCTCGTACTACTGAAAGCATAGGATCCATACTCGAATCTAGGGGAGTCACAGAGAATCTAGGAAGCCTGGGCATGAGGATTTTTGGGTATGTTCTGATTATTATATGTGAAACGTCCCAAAATTATGAGGTAAAATTTTCATTTTTAAGTCAACCAAAACACCAAATATCTTTTAATCATACATTTAAAGTGTAACATAATAAAACATTCATCTGAGTATAATCCCAAAACCATCATATAGCGAAAACATGGGTAGATGCGTTACGATCAAGTCGGACCTTCCCCTTTCGAACCGGAAGTACCTGAAACCATAACCATAAAACCATAAGCACAAAGCTTAGTAAGTTCCCCAAATACCACATACCATTGGGCCTAGCCTACATATTGGGCCTAGACGACCATAATGGGCCTAACCCTGCCAAACCAATGGGCCTAGCCCGATCATACAAATGCAAAAGTCATAGAGATAGTTAGCACTCTACATAACATACAATGGGACTAGCCCTTCCTGATCCATGGGCCCAACCCAACATACCATGCACAAGTCATAAAGACAAATAGCATAACATAACCTAGTGGGTCGGCATTGGTGCCTTCAACCCACGGGTACAGTGAGGAGACTCACCTCTAGCTATTGAATCTCTCAAATAAATCTCAGTCTACTGGTCCATAAAAATCTTGTGCTAACATCATTAAATAATGTCCAATTAATAATTAGATCTCAACCCATAATCAAGAATCTAAGCTACTTGTCCAATATCCAGGGTAAAAGATCATTTTACCCTTTTTCTTTCTTGGCCCAACCCATTCCTAAAAGGCCAAAATTACTAAATGGCATCACAAGGCCTAATAAGGCCCAAATCCTAAAATCCCAAAAATATGGCCCAACCCGATGAAGTCAAACCGAAGGTCAATGTGCAGAGTACGAGGGCGTACTCAGCTCGCATGCTTAGCGTACTCCTTCCGGGGCCAGTACGCACAGCGTACCAGCTGGGTACGCCCAGCGTACTCCCCAGATTACCAACCCAACCGATTAAGCACATAATTGGTTAAGCCAACATGCTAAATTCTCAGATCTTATTCTAAATGGTGACTTAATACGTAAAGTTGACAAGTTTACACCCATGCATGACATAATGGGGTCTGACACTCAAAAAGAAGCTTAATAAGACTCTTAACACTTGCATGGACCAATATTTCTCATAAGGATTACATTTTTATGAACAATGGACCTCAATGGAGCTAAGATTTAACATTTATGGCTTCTGGAGTAGATCAAAAGCTCAACTTTAGCTCAAAAGACCCAAAAATGCATAAATAACACCATGAAAAGGATCTAGCACAAAGGACCGTCAAGATGAGAGATTTTTATCTCAGAATGCTTGCTAATGTGAAGATAACTTTGATTCTACAAGCTCAAGCTACTCCTAAGCAACCTCCAAGTGTTCATCTTATTCTTCTTCTTCACCACAAAACACCAACAAACACACGTTCAAGCTCAAATCTCACCAAATGCACTTAGGGTTTCGTTTTTAGAGTAAAGGTTGATGGAGGCTGATCAATAGAATGTCTAAAGGTGGTATAAGTTGCTTAGATAGGGTGCAAACCCTAATTTTTAGTGTATGCCCTAGCACCACGTATGCCCCGTGTACGTGGGAGAATCCCACGTACAGAAAAGAGCTTGTACACCTAGTGTACTCCTAAGTACACCCAGCGTACTAGGCTGAGCCTTTAAGTCTCCAAACTTCCAAAAGCCATAACTTCCTCGTTCTAAGTCCGTTTTTGACGATCCTTATATCACCGAAAAGGTAATGAGAAGCTCTAAAAAGTATCCTCTGTTCTTTACGAAATTGAGAATTCCTACGTTCATGAGTATATTACTGATATATTAATTTAATAATATTTCACACACACATACAAACATACGTATATATGCAATCATTTAAGAATTTAGGCAAGATTTTACGTGTACTCTCCCCCAAAAACATTAAAACATTGAAAAAGGTGGGGTATAAAGCTCACCTTGAGTTGGTTGAGGAGTTGTTTGGAGCTATGGAGTGAAGATCTCAATCTTAAACTCTTGTTGAGATGAGGAACTTCCCTCGGATGGATGCTTTCCTAAGGATGATCATAACATATTATTATGAATAAAATAATATGGATTCATCTTGAAATATAATAGAATATTAGGTGGGTGGAGGAATTTACCTTTCAACTCTAGGGAGAAATTTAGAATATTTTCCCTTCCAGCAAGATCATTGTTCTTGCCTTGAAGATGAGTTTTGAGGGAAATGGGAAAATTGAGGGAGAAGGTGGTGTCTAAACTCCTTTACTGTTGTTGCTTTAGAGTATAAGAGAAGGGGGGAATCTTTGGTGCATGGGAATCTGTTGGTCCATGCATGGATATTTGGTGGGTAAAGCATGGGATACTGTGATTTGCATGGGAAATGAGGATTTCATCAAATCACAAAGTCAATCCCTTTGTCCTTTTCTTGATTTAGGATAAGGTTTTCCTAAATCCCAAACATTTATTTTTATGAAAAATATGCTTAAAATTATTAACTTTAGCATAAAATAGGGGTTTAAGGGGTTTAGGATAGGAAAAATACAAGTTTGTTGTGATTTCCGGCGTCAAAATGCCTTAAAATGGTGAAAAAGTCCGAAAATGATGAAAATTCGAAGTGGGATCATGCTCCTATTAAGGTCCAAAGGGCTTAAGAAGGATTCCGGAGTCATTCTTCAAGATCTGGAGTAAAGGAGTGTATTTCTGAGGCCCTCTATCAACTTTCGGAGTCGGCTGAAAAGTTGGTCGGATCCGGACCGAGGATGCGAGGTGGTATCTTCCGAAGCAATCCTTAAGTGATACTATCCGAAGTAGAACCGAAAGGTCCGAACGGGGGGGGGGGGGGGGGGGGGTCCGAAGATGTAGCTTCTCTTGTCTCCTTAGGAGGCATTCCGAACTAAGAAGGTTTAGGACTAAGAGGGTTCCGGACCAAGAGGTTCAGGACCAAGAGGGTTCCAGACCAAGAGGGTCCTTTTGGGGTTTCCTCTTCCGGTTTTGAGTTGTTTTCGACTGAGGAAGGTACTTAGGGAGATTTGAGATGCGTGGAGAGATTTGGGAGAGATTTCACATACTTGGAGAGATTTGGGAGAGATTCACTATACTAGGAGAGATTTCGCATACTTGGAGAGATTTGGGAGAGATTCACTATACTTGGAGAGATTCACTATACTTGGAGAGATTTCACATATTTGGAGAGATTTGGGAGAGATTTCACATACTTGGAGAGATTTGGGAGAGATTTCGCATTCTAACACTATATGGCTCCTTAGGAACTCATATTGAACACTTAGGTGTGTTAGCACAAGTCTCACAATAGTCCTTGCTTACTTGAGGATGAAATTTCCTAGCCAAAAAGGCTAGTTGTGACAGGAGATCACCGCCAAGTTTAGGAAGAGGGCTCTTTTTGTCCAATAGTATGCCGCAGACGAGGAGATGAAGAAGACAATGTACCATGATATGCTGCGAGGCGATATTCGGAATTTGTTACCTTTTTAGCTTGTCAGACTTTGGAGAACATGATAGCTAGATCCCGAGAGCGGGTGATTGATTTGGAGCACCTCAGGAAAAGGAAACCAAAGCGGATTCAGATTGGAGTGGGTCGGGCGAAGATGCCCAAGACTCAGGATTCGCGTTTGGGGGGCCATCAGGGTAGGGGCCGTTGTGCCAAGTGTGGGAGGACCCATGTGGGTGGCTGTCGGTGTAACGCCCGTAGATCAGGGCTAGTCAATTTAGAGACGATAAGCGTCAAAAATGACTTTTTGATAGAAGATTATTTAGAATGAATAATCTTAACTAAGTTGCAGTATATGTTACAAGGATTCCGTACATATAAAGAACGCCCAAATCTGACTTCGTATGAAGAAGTTATGATTTATCGAATTTTCGGCTTAGCGGTATGCAGCCTGAAATACTCGATTTGAGATCGAGCGGTTTTTAGCCAAAACAATCTAAACGAGAATCGAAGATCTCGTTGTTGGTATCGAAGCGATGAAAAGTTAGGCGAGAACGGACGTCAAACGAAGAAGTTATGATTTTATAACGAAGTTTTCCTGTCCGGGCCTACTAAAAATAAATAATAAAAATAAAGTCAAAATTAGCCGACGAAGTCTAAACGAAAGTTGTAGAGTGTAGTCTCACCTACGTGTGGATATAAAGAACGTCGAAAACGGAGTTCGTATGAAGAAGATATGAATTTCCGAAGTTTATTAAATAATTAATATTTAAATTTAATTATAAAACCCGGTATTATCATCCGAAGGGGGAGTCACCGGGCATATCCGAAGTACGCCCAGCGTACTGCTGTACGCCCCACGTACAGCGAAGCATGACGACCTTCGCACTCGAGTTCTTCGGATGACGAACGCAATGACGATTTCGGACCAGTACGCCCCGCGTACTCCGAGGCTCCAGCCTCCTATAAATAGAATGTGAGGGCAGCCGACTCAATTACTCTTTTTCTCTCTTCTCTCTCCTGTTTTGCATCGTTTTGCTTGCCAGAAGTACCCTGAAGCCCCGGTAATATCCTCGAGCCCCGAAGCAAGTCCCGAGATCCCGAAGATCGCGAGAAGTGCGATTCCTGAGCCGAAGCTCTGCCCGCGAGAAGCTCGATTTTTGTAGAGATCTTCCAGATCTGCTGAGGATTACTACTTCTGCAAGTCGTAGTGTTGTCCGATCATCTTCTGATCAAGTGAGTGTATACTACCTTTCATAAACACGATAATAATACAAGTATGTTTTGAGTGTATTAAGTATATTGTTGTTTATATGTGTGAGTGTGTAGTTACTTTCTTCTAACACATAAATATGAAGTATTTGCTATGAAATACGTGCTATGTGTTTATATATTATTTGTCTATTTGAGATGGGCGTGGAATTGATGTTTTATACAAGTGTTAAATGATTTAAACTATGTAAGTATTTATATCTACGAAAATGTTGGGTAGAACTTGGATAGATGGGATAGTTGGTGACTATGGAGTTAGCGCCTATTGTACAAACCTTGGAGATGATGTGACTTCGTGCCTATTTGATGAACCTTGGCGACTATGGAGTTAGCGCACGTTGAGTAAACCTTGGCGACTATGGAGTTAGCGCCTATTGTACAAACCTTGGCGACGATGTGACTTCATGCCTATTTGATGAACCTTGGCGACTATGGAGTTAGCGCACGTTGAGTAAACCTTGGCGACTATGGAGTTAGCGCCTATTGTACAAACCTTGGCGACCATGTGACTTCGTGCCTATTTGATGAACCTTGGCGACTATGGAGTTAGCGCATGTTGAGTAAACCTTGGCGACCATGGAGTTAGCGTTTGTTAAGTGAACCTTGGCGACTATGGAGTTAGCGCTTGCTAAGTGAACCTTGGTGACTATGGAGTTAGCGCCTGATAACTATGGATTTAGTACTTGATAAATAAACTTTGGAAGCAATGGATTTCGTGCCAATTCCTTAGGAATAAATGAATGAAGGATAGTTGGTTCTTAGGGTAAAACCTTAAGAAGATAATGGGGATGGGTAATTGGGTTGATTGTTTGCTGATTAAATATAATAATTATATTATTGTGGGTTGAAAACCCTATATGCTCACCAGGCTCCCAAGCCTGACCCACTCAGTTTTCTTTTCATTACAGGTAATGGCACAAGGGTATAAGTTGGTGGACTTGACGAGAGATTTTGGATTATAGATCAGTAGTTAAATAACTATTGTAAGGTCTATTTTATATTGTTTATGCTTTTGGTCTGTATCGAACATGATATCCTAAGGTTTTATTATTTAATGAAAATACATTCTCTTTGAGAAATGTTTGGATAAATGGTTATCATATTTTTGTTTTTGGGAACAAATTCCGCAACAGTTTTCTTTAAACGATTACTCTGATTTTAAAAAAAACAAAGCATAAACAAATCGGTCTTTTCTGGCCGTGAAATTGGGGATGTCACAGTCGGGAGACTGGAAGGGGGTGTTTCAGTTGTGTTCTGATTGTCATTTCAGCATGGATTGCCCTGTGGTTCGGTTCCGATGTGTTTTCACTGCAACCAAGTGGACCACAAGAAGGCTAATTGTCCGATGTTAAGGGGTGGAGCAGTGAGTGCACATGCTCCAGATACTTTGAGGATCATTAACGGTCGTGATGGCAGAGCAGAAGCCCCAGCAGTGAGGAGCCGAGCATTGCAACTTCAGTCAGGAGAGACTAGAGTTTCATCAGATGCTATCGCGAGTATGTTATCTTTTGTTTCCTTCATGCCTTATTATATGTGTGTATGTGTGTGTGTGTGTATATATATATATATATATATGTGTGTGTGTGTGTGTGTATGTGTGTGTGTGTGCTTTTGAATCATGTGCTTGAATGTGTGAGGCATTATCTTTGGTCGAGTTCTCTGTTATTTCCAGGTTGATATTATGAAGGATTGATATATGACATTATTGCATGCCGAAAGTTATGAGTGGGGCACATCTTGTCAAGATGGATTTAGATGGTCAGGTAGATTATTGTGGGCCATTGATGGAAACAAAATCACGGGTATCGCTTGGAAGATCAGTAGTCAGAGTTCAGAAGTGTTGCATCCCTCAACAAGGATGGCGATCATTTATGGAAGGACTTTTGGGTCTGATCGCTACCATTGCTAGGGAAGGAGCGGTGGCAAGAGGATGATGATGGCGGTCACATGAGCTGGTTCATACAATTGGAAGTGTCAAAGAAATTTTGAAGTTGTGTCGATTAAAGATGGTTAGAATGCATAAATCCTTCAGTGAATGGGATGTAGAGTGGTAATCCATCAGTTCCTGTAAGGGGATTCATTATTCGTTGCTTCCAGTTAGTTTGGCAGTGTGTAGCTAAATCCAAGTGGGAGAGAACCGTTTAGATGTCCAATGATAGAATTAGGTGCGGAAACAGGGAGAGTTTCACCTCCTAGTCGGGAGGGAAGTCAGCTCAAATGGTAGTCTGGATAGAGGTTGCGCAAGGTTGGGAGTTCAGAAGCTTTCAACATCAGATTGACGCATTAATAGTAATACATAGCAGACACGTGGACTGATCCAGGTCGAGGGTTGTGTTAGAGCCTCTCTGCATGTTCTTGTCTGATGAAGGTTGTGGGGTTCGAAGCATGACCCGAACACCTGATTGGGATATAGACAATGTGGGTCAACTCATGATGATCATGGTTAGCTTGGTAGTTAGACAGTAAGACCATGGGGTAGGTCTATGGCAGTATGGAATTGTTGTAAGACTACGGGGCAGCCATAGCATTTACAAGGTTTTTAGGCAGTTGTGGGAGTGTTGTAAGACTACGGGGTAGTCGTAGCATATACAAGGATGATAGACTATCAGGGAAGTGATGTAAGTCTGTGATTTAGTCGTAGCATTCACCAGATTAAGGTAGGCCATAGTAGGAGTGGTCGTT